>NC_134735.1:19450384-20075192 GCF_049634645.1 Pelodiscus sinensis
CCATATTCAGTACAGGCTGATCAATTGCTACTCATTAGTGAGATAAGCCTGTGAATTGTAAGCCCAGGACTTGCTAAGGGCAGGATCCCACTACTAATTGCTGCAGGACAGTGTGCGTTGCTGCAGAACTCTTAGTTGTGTATGTGCACATGACTTGTTTTTGTAAAAATCTGGCCCTGGGGCAAATAAACTAACATTCAACCAAAGATTCAGCTTTTTATCTTGTAAAATACAACCAACTGATAAGTAAAATACAACCAATTAATAAGGAAAGTTTCCTTTTGAGGATATACTATTGCACCAAGATCTGAATTAAGGTTATATGCTAACTTATGAGCTCCCTGACGTCTGCACAGTGTTTGTGATGACTTTGCCACACACATTGGTGTCCTTAATCTGTTCTGTGGTCCTGGGGTTCTTTGTCACATGCACAAACATTATTCCTATTGCTGATCCACCCATAGTGGACTGATATTGGATGCCTTGCCCTCATGTGAACAGATACAACGAACAAGCATTGTTACAGTTACCTGTACATGATGCTGTGTTTTTGAAAGGCCTGAACTTATGGAGCAGGTGTAGACAGCGAGGGATGCGTAAAACTAGCAGAGACAGGAAGTCTCTCTGTGCTGACCATGCCCTTAGCTTCTTGAGGAAGTGGCCTCCTGTGCATGTATTAAATATGGAGTACTCTTGAACTGTACTGCTGTACACTTTCTATCTAGCGCAGTTGTATAAGACCCCAGTTTGCACAATGGTATGGAACTGGGGCTTAGCCACAACAGACCCTGAATCAGGGAGAAAGTTTCCTAAATATGTAGTATTATTACACTAGTTTCATGTTGGTACCTGGTCAAAGTAGGCTTATCTTCTTGCTTAATTATCTTCTCTGTTGTGCTGTGAATAAATATTACTTAATGACAGTTAAGGACCATCTTATTCTGAGTTTGTACAGGTGGTAAGGCAATGAGATTCTGGCCTATGACTGGGACTATGAGGCAGTACCGCAATGCAAATAATCACATGCTGATCTACAGAAATATTTTTCTGCCTTGGACATCCCCACTAACTTGAGAGATCCAGATGGATCAGTTACTGAAAATGGAAGCATGTGAACTTGACAGCTTCAGTTTGAGTCTCCTTGTTTCCTGCACTGAGTGTTTTTTCTGCTCTTTACACTAAATGGTAAGCATGTCCACACAATAGTGTGATGAAGATGGATGGATGGGAGGTTTTGACTTCCTCAGTCATGGCATACTGTTGCAGGAAGGAGGTTTGCTGGGAAGAGATGGGGTGGATCTGACCACAAAAGGGAAGGACATCTTAATGCAGTGACTCACCAATCTTATTAGAAGGGCTTTAAACTAAGTTGAGTAGGGGCAGGTGACAAAAGGCAACTAGGTTCAAAAGGTATCTTTAATAGAGGACTAGTTCTTTGGGGAGAATCAGATATGGAAAATTAGAGTAGAATTACAGGAGCAACAAGAGGGAAATCCCTGGGGGGAATTTGATCAATACCTTAGATCAGTGTTTCTCAAAGTGGTCCGTGAAACCACTTTGAGAAAGTTGCTAACCGGCCGCGCCGGTGTGTTTATTTACCAGCACTGAGGCCACGGAGCCTTGCAGGTCCCTTTGACTCTGGTTAGCCAGTCATAGCAAAAGGAGCTGTGGCTGCTGCTTCCCATGGCTCCCTTTGGCTGCAAACAGCAAATCGGATCCAATGGGAGCCACGAGGCTTTGTGGCTGCGGCACCAGTAAATAAACACACCAGTGTAGCCAGTTAGCAGTTTTCTCAAAGTGGCTTCATGGACCATTTTGAGTATCACTGCTTTAGACGTCTACTCACAAATTCAAGGACTAACAGGCCTAGGCAGTCAGAATTGGGAGTACTAATAGACAAGTCATAACTGAGCTTAAGTGGCATCTCAGATACTTGATGGGATAAATCTCATAAGTGCAGTATTGGCATAGAGGGGTACATCTTGTTCAGGAAGAGCATGTAGGAATAAAAGGGAGGTGGTGTTGTATTGTACACTTGTTCTGAGTTCCAGAAAGAGGCAAGAGGCAGACCAGTTGAAAGTCTCTGGGTAAAGACGAAGTGGGGAAAACACATCCAAACCAGGAGGAGGAGGGAGATGAGGCATTTCTAGAACAAATAAAGCAAATATCCAGAACACAGGCCCTAATAGTAATGAGGGACTTTACCTACCTAGACATCAGTGGGAAAAGTAATATGGGAAAACACAAAATATCCAATAAGTTCTTGGAATGTCATGGGGACAATGCTTTGTTTCAGAAACTGAAGGAAGTAACCCAGGGCATAGGCATTTAAGAATTGATTCTGACCAACAGGGAGGAGATGGTTGTGAACCTGTAGGTAGAGGCCTATTTGGGTGAAAGTGATTATGAATAAGGCTGTGAATCATTCATGGAGGTCACAGAAATCATGAAACAAAAACCAGGACTATGTAGCACTTTAAAGACTAACAAGATGGTCTATTAGGTGATGAGCTTCCGTGGGCCAGACCCACTTCCTCAGATCAAAGAGTGGAAGAAAATTGACACAACCATATATACCAAAGGATACAATCAAAAAAATGTACACATATGAAAAGGACAAATCAAATTTCATGTGTTCATTTTTTTGATTGTATCCTTTGGTATATATGGTTGTGCCAATTTTCTTCCACTATTTGATCTGAGGAAGTGGGTCTGGCCCAAGAAAGCTCATCATCTAGTAAACCACCTTGTTAGTCTTTAAAGTTCTACATAGTCCTGGTTTTTGTTTCAGCTACACGAGACTAACACGGCTACATTTCTGTCACAGAAATCATGGATTCTGGGACTTTCTGGGACCTTTGTGATTTCCACAGTAGTTGGCGTGGTACATCTCAGGGCATCCCTGGGGCCAGATGCTGTGCTGGAGCATTGGTTGGAGAGCAGTCAGGGTATCCTGGGCAGTTCCCCCACCTGGAGTGGAAGTAGTAGTGGCACCCCAGCCTGCTCTCAGAGCAGTGGAGTCTGCTGGAGCGCTGCCTATCCCCAGCACCTAAAATTTATTTAGGGCCATTTTTAGTAAAAGTCATGGACAGGTGACAGGTCATCTTAACCATAGTTCTCTCCAGCACAGTGACAGAGTCCCTGTGTGCCTACCTGGTCATCAACAGTTTATGGAATTTGCTTTGGTCACAAGGATGTCACAATAGTGCTTGTGTAATTTCAACTGGAAGTTCTGGTTGACAGACTGAGAGGCCATCTATCTCTCAGTACTGGAGCTAGTTGGAGAAAGGATTGAGAGAAGGTGTTGAGGAAAGACTAAACCATGAATACATTTGTGAGTGAACAGGAGGTAATTGATAGAGGTAAGGGTCACTATTGTATTTTTTATATCCAACCTGTATCCACACATACACATTCAAGAGCATGGGTGCATAGAAACGTGTAATATTCTCCATTTCTATGACCAGATCATTAGCTGCTGTAAATCCAGTGAGCCTCTGCTGACTTCCCTTTTAATTGACTTGAGTTGAAGGACTGGCCTACAGCCTCTGAACCTGGAAACTTTCCTGACAATCTGTGTCACTCTTGGATGTTATGGGGAAGGTCTTCTTTCCTTTCTCCAGTTGTTTTATGTTTAATATGGGTCCTTATTTTATGGCTTCTGCATCCTTGGAGCCAAAATCTAGTGGTGCAAAGCATCAGAGATGGGAGAAATTAGAAGAGAAAACACAGAAGGACTTCTCTTCTAGCTGACTGTGTCTAGACTACAAAGTTCGATCACTTTTCTTCTGAAAGAGGCTTTTCTGACAGTTGGCCCATCTACACTGGGCCAAATGTCAGAAAAAAAGCCTCTTTCAGAACATCCCTTCTTCCTCGTAGAACGAGGTTTACAAAGATGCTGAAAAAACATGTCTGCTTTTCCAATATTTTTTTGGAAAAGCAGACGCATTCCTTGGACGTGGCAGAGCTTTTCTGGGATATCTCTGGTATCCTGGACAAACTCTGCAGTCTAGATGTACCTGCTGTCTACTTAAGATATTAAGTGGATAGCTAGCATATTAAATGGAGGATAACCAAGCGTTTCTTAGCAACACTAGTGCTCTTAATCCTACACCATTACTATTGCAACTGTATGGGCAATGTAAGTTACAGTTCTGATTCCATCTGCATCTGGGTGTTGGAATCGAAGGGTAAGGATGGGTAATCGCCTAATCTTGAGCAATCTTTCATGGGAAGGGTAAATTCTGATCAATTCCTCCTCCATGCCTTGGAATGCTGTTACAATGGAGACAGATAAATATGGCATTTCAGATTTCTTGTTAAATATTAAGTCTCCAGGAGAATTTCTGCTGAGACACACATAGGAGATAAAATCCTGATTTTATTAATACATCAACTATTTCACAGTTTCATAGAGTTTAAGGGTGGTAGGTCATTAGATCATGTACTTTAATCTTCTGTATGTCACAAACCATTACGTTTCACCTAGCAACCCTATGCTGAAACCAAAACTTGTCTTGGACTAAAAATTGTCACTCTTGAAGGGTATGTCAACACAGCAGACAGGATACTGGGCTAGATGGACCTTTGGTCTGACCCAGTACGGCCGTTCTTATGTTCTTATGTTGTGCATTGGGGGAAAATCTTTTAGGGTCTCTAGAGGCAACTGGACAAATACCTAGTCCGTGTGTCTTCTCTGCAAGTATTTAAATTACCATAAAATAAAACTGAAGCCTTTTTTTCAAAACAGAGTGCATAAAGTTTGACTTCTAAATTCATACAGTGGGGTCTTTAAAAAGTGGCTTGATTTTCAAGAGATACTGAACCCCTAGAAGTTCTTTGCACTATCCATAGGTAATTCTGGGTGCTCAGCACTTTTGGAAATGACACCCTGGCTTAGCAAAACACTTCAGCATGCACGTGTTTAACTTTAGATTTATTTGTTGGCATAGAGTTAGGCATGTGATTAAGTTGCTGAATCAGGATGTAGGCGTGTTAATATGGATTTAGGAGTTTTAGTTTAGGCACCCAGCTTTAAAAATCTTGGCTATAAATTATTCTGTGTGCTAGCAAAATGCCTAAATTAATAGTAAAGGTGGAAAAGATGATTTTATGTGGGGATCTTATTTAAAAGGAGCAGCTTTTCCTTATTATAATCCGTCCCCCCACAATAGTTCTGCAAACAGACATGGTCACCATGAGGGAAGAAAAGGATTTGCATGACTCCCAGGTCCACTTATCACCATGTCTGGTCTCCTACAGAGTCTTTACTAGATAGTGAATTAAAGACACAAGCACCGAATCCCAATATCAATGATAACCAGCAGAATCCTTTCCTTTAATTTCAGTTGTTTACAGCGAGGTTGTTTTACTCCTGGACCACATGGACGATCAAGATAAGGCCACTATTGCCCTTCAGATTGTCAAGATTGCTGAGACCAAACTGGCTGTCGTTGTGACTGTTCTGCTAGAAAAACTTCAGCAGGATGAGGTAGGGCAGTTTCATCAAATCACATCTGTTTTCCATGTTTCCACTCCAAATTCTGTTTGACTTCATGGAAGTAATTCAATACAGAACTTGGCTCAGCCCACCTTCAGTGTAATCAGTATTTACCCTTCTGTCTTCATGCAAAACTCATCATGCAAAATTCTGTTACAGGTCAGGATGATATAATAAAGAGACACTCAGAGGAGCACTGTCCTTTTGTACACACTGGAGTACATGGGCTGTATATTATAAAAGTGCACTGTAGGGGTATCTATAATCTCTTATAGCAGTATTTTGTCCTCCTTTAGCATCTTCATCCAAAAACCTCAAAGCACTTACCTACTTACTCATGAATTAGGTTTTACAGCACCTTTGGGAGAGTGATAAACTTCCCTATTTACTGATGGGCTGTGTCATGGGGAATTAAATAACTTGCTCAACACCACATAGTGAGTTAGTAGAAGAATGGTGAATAAAACCCATGTGAACTGACTCTCTGCTCTAAATCCAAGACAACACTTCTTAATTATAATGACATATGATTGGGCTATAGCTTTGAAGGGTTCTTAAATAATCCAAACCCCTTTTTCTTTTATTAATACTCGCATCCAGCAAAGTCCATTTCTCTATTAAGGGTCAACACAGAAGGCATTTTAGTTTCAAGTACCAGGAAGCCAAGACAAGCAGTTCATTTCTGACTCGCTTGAATAGTGTGGGGCTCATGTATTCATAAGTTATCAATTATGATTTTCAATTGAAAATCCTCCTTACATTTAAAAATGAATGGAAAGAGGCAGAGCCTCTCCCCACTAGAGCAGTGATAGCAGTTTGCAGCTGCATCCTTTAAAAGCACAACCACTGGAATGTGTAGCCAATCCTTGGCTTTGAACATTCCAAAGTGCTTTATGACCTTAGCAGGCAGTTCACCCCTTCAGCTGCCTGAATTCAGAGTTATAGACTCACAGGAGACAGATGTGAAAGGCTTGTTGGATCATCCAATTTCCCAGCAGTGCCTTTTTCATTTTTTGGGGCCAAACCAATTTTAAAAGCTCCTAGTGACTGGGTTTCCACCACTTTCCAATGAAGACTATGTAATAACCTGATAGATGTCTTATAGCTGGGGCATTTTTCCTGATGTTAAAGTCTAAATTTTATGTCTCTGATACTGCTCTCTGCTGTGCAATGTACGTGCTGCAGGGTAGGAAACACTGACTCCTAAGCATCCTCACTCCACAGTGCATGCTATGCAGCAAGGAGGTGGTGGCTGGCTGGAGTAGGCAGTCATGGTTGTGCTGACTCTGTGGAGGAGAGCTGACCTGATCTGAGCCGAGCCCACGGGAGTCCAGTTGTTTTCCCAGTGTGATGTGATTCGATTTATTTTAGATCCAAGAGAAACCGGGACACTCCAGGGGTACTTAACCACTTTCTTATTTATTGCAAGCTTTAAGCAGTTATTACAGTTGTTTAAGTTTTACAAGCCTTAAAAACAATTACTACACAATTTAAACCTTAAATGCCATACATTCTAAAGCAATAATATAGTGCAAAGCAATGCAAAAGCAATTAATAAAAGAGCTACTATAATACAATAAGAAAGACTAGTTCACTTACACTTCACCCGTATGCTACCTACAGTAGCAGGCAGGAGGTCAGGGTTCCTTTTCTTCCCATGCATTGGAACACCATGCACTGGCTCACCGGTGTGAAGGGCCTATTTACTTCTAGTTACATCGAGCAGTACCTGTGGGTCAATCCTGCTCATTCCCTCCCACTGATTGTTCTTACTAAGCCCATTTTATAGCAAAGCGAGACTTGGTTGTTCTAATAATATTTACCAATTGATTACGTATTGTGTAGGATATGGAACATGCCCAATACCCTATCTGGAGTACATCCTGTCACTCAGGATGTTGCTGCTATGTGCATAGTTGACAGTTGTATGGCTGCATCTGTAATTTGTGGTTATCAGAAACAGAAGTACCTGTACAAGATTGCTTGCCATGTGTTCTTGACATGGTCTCAGGTACCACGCTTCATCTGCATTGTTATGCAAAACATTCCTTCCTCTCACAGCTTCTCCCATGACCTTGCCTGCATGTTTATGTGCACCAGACTTGAGACAGGCCTGGGTTTTGCTTGTTAGAGATCCGCACGTGTTAAAGGGAGACGTGGCCATTTACTGTCAAGGCAGGCTCCCCTACACCCACCCAACCTCACCCTGATGCATGAGGTCAGATCCCATAGAGGTTGCAGGTCTCTATTTAAAAGTCAGTTCTGCTGGCCTCCCTGCACTTTTTAAAATTTTCTCCTGAATTACTTCCAAGCTGTTGATCTTTTCTGGGGAATGTGGTGCCAAAAAAGTGAAATAAGCCAGAAGCAGTCACACCTCAGATGAACAATGAGAAACTTCCTGCTTTATGACAAGATTCCTGTATGTAACAAACCCAGCCCAGATGGCTGTCTTTTTTTTTCACTGTCACTCCAGGTCACTTGTTGTTTCCCACTTTTCTCCCTCTCATTATGTCAGTTATATTGACCCCCTCTCTAGGTGCGCTAGTTTGCAGTTCTCTGAAATCAGTCTTGTTCTGCTCAGGTTTCTAATTTCTCTGTGCCCCTCTTTATTATTTCTCTGTCACAACTCATACCTACAACTCCTCCATATTTAGTATCATCTGTGAATTTCAACTTTGATGGACCCCATAAAAGAGACCTTCAAGTGTGCTACTGTCAATGTAGAGGTAACTCCTGAGCTAATTTTCCCTAAAAGCTGCAGAAGATTTACTGCAGGAGTTGGGTATTTTATAATTGTATTTACAAATTCTGCCTGGAGTGGATAAAAAAGGGCAAGATGCTAATAATAATAACAACAACAACAATAACAATAATAATAATAATAACAACAATAATAAACAAAATTAGATAAGGGGGCAGTGCAGGGCCCTTATTCTGATTAAAAAATTTGTGAATTGCTCAGCTTCTTCTGAAGTGCTGCTAGCTGGGGTGATTGTGGAGGGCATAGCAAGTTTTACACAAATGAAGACAAGGGGTTACTTGAGTGAGTATGCAGGCTGTGGAATCAGTGTGGTCTAGTGGAGAGGACTCCAGATAGTGAATCAGAAGACCTGAATTATTTTCCTGGCTATTGATCTGCTCTTTTAGCCTGGGCTAGTTGTTTCATGTTTAGATTGTAAACTCTTTTGGGCAGAAGCTTATTAGCGTAAGTGTTACTATATTGCGTTACTATATTAGCTTATAGCATTACTATATTGTCATCAAGGAAACATTTTCCCCAATTGTTCTTTTATGTTTTGTCCCCAGAAAAACAGAGTAGACATTTACTGTATCCTGGAGAAAGTATTACAGCAGGATGCCCAGGTCCTAGAGAGAAGGCTACTGAGCAAAATAATAACACTTGCCTCAAACCACATGAGAGAGACTCAGGTAAGTTAGACTAACGGAAGTATTGGAGCATAACCTTTTGTGGTCAAAGACCCACTTTACTGCTTTTGCAGATTCAGACTAACACGGCTACCCCTCTGATACTCAGGTAAGTTAGTTTTCCCTATATGCTAATGACAGGAATGAAAGCTTAAACTAATTAAAACATTTTTTGTAAACTATATACTGAAACTCCAGGATTAATGACTGCTAGGGGCCCATAGATCCCCACACCGTCCTCCAGAAATCCCAGGTCCTAAGCAGCATGTGACTAGTTTCATCTTGTTCAAGTTACACATGTGCTTAAGTGCTTTGTAAGGTCAGGATATTGTGACATATATCAGATGCAGAGAGGCCTACCGTTTCTTAACAAGCAAGTATTTTGTGAAGTCTGCTAGGGATTTCATTATTGATACTGATTTTCTGTGGAAGGTGCTCTGATACTATGGTGTTAAGCAGCAGGATGAAACCTTAAAACAGAATCTGAGCTATTTCCAAAAGAAGCAGTATTTGGATTTAGGGGATAGTTTCTTCAGGAAAATTCTCTGAATATCTTGAAGCTGCCCACCTCCTCTGAGGGAAAAATATCATGTCACTATGATAGCCAATCATCCACCACAAATAGCTAATAGCGAATAGTCTAAGCAGCTTGCAAACAACTGAAAGGCTGACAAACGATTCAATGATTATTTATGACTAATGATTCTGTTCACAGAAAGTTGGGTGGAAAACAGAAATAAAAACTTGATTCATTTGAGCAGCATTGGCTGGTATAGTTGGCTTTAATCACTTCAGTCTCTCTCTTTTTGTATTTTTTAAGGAAGCAACAAATGAACTAAAAGTGGCAGCGAGCAACACATTAGTGGCTCTGGCACGCTGCTATTTCAATGAGGTGATGTATGAGCTTCAATGTCATCTGAAACCACTGGAGCTGTCTGACGAGTTCACTTTGATTACACTGGGCAACCTATCATCAGCCTATAGTATGTCAACTTCCATCTTTTGTTTCAAAGTTATTGTCTTCCATTTAAGGACAGAGGTTCACGCTCTGTACAGCTACACAGAGTGCTATTTGGGGGGCATGAGATGAACTGCTGTGGCTGGTTCTAGTTGCTAGACCATGAGCTATCCACACCAAGGTGCAAGCTCTTATGCCCCATTTGAAGTTCTTAAAGGACAGGATTGAGGAAAATCAGGTCTAGTGGAGCTCTTCTCCATTCCATTTCTCATCCCTCCCCAGTGCTCTCTCTCCTACTCTGGGAGAGGATTGGGCATCCGGCACAGCTGCACATTGGTGGAGAATGCTCCTCCTCAGGGTAAATCCCCCACTGATTTTTTACTGCTGCCTTATCATTTGTGTACGCAGCACAAAATGACCTAGGAGCCCATAGCATCCGACCCAGCGGTGTTTCTAAATGCGATAGTAAGAAGGCAGATAACAGTCAATTGTCTGTCTTCCTTTTCTTCTGGTCCTTCTTTTCAGCACTCAAGTGCATTCCTTTTGTGGGAATGACCCTGTACGGCATGAGCTCCATGCGGATGTTAGTCGGCGAGAGCAGGCTGAGGCAAGCATTTTGTGGTGGTAAGTGCCAGCACTTATTGTAGATGTCCAAAATGGATATTTAGGGGCCTTGGTACAGAGTTAAGTGACTGATCGTTTACAAACAGGCTCTGAACTGGATTGTACCAGGGGCTGAGTCCTCATGCTCCTGTGGCACTCAGTGGAGTTGAGAGTGCTCCTTACTTTGCTGGAGGTGCTGAGCATTTGTAAGTTCAGGCACTTTATGACTTGTGGATATTTTAAAAATAAACAAAAGCTGATGCTGCCCATGTGCCAGGAAACTCCTGGGGGAGAATGTGCAGGCAACAGATTGAATTACATTTAAAAATTTCCCGTTTTCCACCTCTCCACCCATTCCTCCTCTTTAGTTTCTTAATTATCATCTCCTTTCACCCTCTTTCTCTGTCCTCTGGTCTTCTCCACTTCTCTCTTCCTTTGCTTTTTAGTTGATGCTCAAGTAAGGCCACGTCTACACTATGCAGAAGATCAATGCTGCTGCAGTTGATCACCAGGGTCCAAATAAGCAGGTCTAGTGAAGACCCACTAATTCGAACTGAGTGGGTGCTCCCGTTGGCACCGGGAGTCCTGCTTCTCATGAGGAATAACACTCCTGTCAACCTTCCACTGTGTGGACAGTCTGAAAACACGATTTAAGATACGTCAACTCCAGCTACATAATTAACATAGCTGGAGTTGCGTAGCTTAAGTCAACTTTCCCCTTTAGTGTAGATCAGGCCTAAGGGCCTAATCCTGCACCTTTGAGATAAATGGGAATTTTGCCATCAGCGTCATAGAACATGGGATTGAGCCTTAATTTTCCTTTCAAGGGCAGGGGGTGCATCTAATTTTAGGGCAAAATGCTGTCAAATCTCAGTATAGCTAATAGGAGTTAGGGGCACTGAACATCTTTCAGACAAACTGTAACCCAATAGGAAATCATACAGTTTTAGGGCTAAATAAGCAATAACTGCAGAGGACATGAATCATTCAGAAAACAGCTGGTCAAAATATTTTGGTTTTTTTATTATATGTTTCATATTTGTTTCCAATTTGATGGAATATTAAACTGAAAAATGTCAATGACAGTTTTAATCAGGATGTGTTCAGTGTTTTTGTGCAGCTAAAAAGGTGGCTGAAATTTGTTGATTTTTGAAACATGTGAATGATCTTTGTAATTTGAAATTTTGAAAAAAACAAGAGTAAACACTTTTAATTTAATTTAAACTACCTTTTCAATCAGCTCTAATTAAGAGGTAACAAGGGAGAAAAAATATGTTTTCAAATGATGGGAATTAAAAAGAGATGGAGAGAGGCAAAAGAGAAGAAAGCCTTTTGAGAAACAAGAAATGGAAAGGAGGGAAGAGAAATAATTCAAAACTGTTATTGGATTTCATCAGCTGTTCCTGAATTGGGCATGGAATTGTAATAAACTACAAGCCTGGGTGTCTTCACTGATGAAGCAACGTATCCTTATTACTATTGCATCCTTTTCATATTGCCTGTCTTTTTTCCTTCCATGCAGTTCTGGAAAAATGGTCAAGGGCAGTAAGTGTATATTTTAGTAACTGGGAAAAGTGCCCATTTCCCAGAATGGGTAAATCTCAATTCTGTGATCAAATTCTTCCCCTCTATCGTCATGTGACAAGCAAATGGACCACATGTAAAGATTTGGAGGTGAGAATTGTAGGTTTTCTAAACCTTTATGAGAAATTGTATTGTTAAATTCTCTGTGTATGGCATTCTTTGTGATGATGGAGTTCAATGGCAGGTTCTTTGGGATAGAACAGAGTATGATGTAAAACATTTAAAAAAGATTATAATGTCACAAGCTCATGGAAATTCTGTCTGTACATAGTGTACATAGATTCCAGTTTTGTCACCTGACATGCAGATGAATACAGGAGAATGGGCTAAATTCATTCCTGGCAGATGTCTATTCAGTTCCAGTAGAGTTACAGCAGGAATGAGTTGGTTTAGTGTGCATACTAATCTGGGGAAATATCCCACTTGGGAAAGTTGTGAGGTGCACTAGAATATAATTCTGAAACCAACATCATAGCTGTGTCTAGACTAGAAAAACTTGCCAGCTGTGTACACTGGCTGCTTGAATTTCCGGAAAAGCACTGACGATCTCATGTAAGATCGTCAGTGGTTTTCCGGAAAGATTATGCTGCTCCCGTTCAGGCAAAAGTCCTTTTCCGAAAGACTTTTGCGCAAAAGGGCCAGTGTAGACAGCACAGTAGTGTTTTCCCCCCAAAAAATGGCGAAAATGGCGATTGGGGCTTTTTTGCGGAAAAGCGTGTCTAGATTGGCCACGGACGCTTTTCCGCAAAAAGTGCTTTTGCGGAAAAGCATCCTGCCAATCTAGACGTGCTTTTCCGAAAATGCTTTTAACAGAAAACTTTTCCGTTAAAAGCATTTTCGGAAAATCATGCCAGTGTAGACGTAGCCCATGAGTCTTAATTCTTTACCAGGAAATATTGAGATAGGGCTGTTTCAACAGTGGAAAAGGGAAATTGCACTCATCAGACGTAGAAAAGATGGGCCCATTGCATGATATTGAATGAATTTGTAGGAACATAAATTCTGTGTCTCTTTGTAGCTCAAGCAGGCCATCATCAAAGCCCTTGGTCCCATGATGAGCCTCCTCCTGCATAAAGAAGAGTATCAAGATCAGGTGTTCGAACAGATCCCATGGCTCCTTGAGCAATATAAAGAGGATGTTAATGTTTTTCATGCCACCAAGGTGAGATACTTATTAAAATAACTATCAATGTGTGCGCATAGGTGAACTGCACTAGCTGCTACCAGTGGCGTTTCCTGGTCTACATAGTGACTTGTTAGATAATAGATAAACACACAAGTCTTGATTTTATAGACATGGTGACCCAGGTGACAAGTTTTGTAGGTAAAAGCCTCTCATGAAAAATATCTTCTGTTTCCTGGAGATGCTAAGGAGGTAAGAAACAAAACACCTGCCCCTCCCCCCCATAAGATACTCCCTCCTTGTGATTTACTGGTACATCCTATCAACTCTGTGTCTCTCTTTTAGATTATAAATAAACTCCTCAGAGCAGGGGCTGCTGTGTGTTGTCTCTGGGCAGTATTAAGTAAACGGCCAGTAGCTGAAAATTAATACTAAGAAGGCCTGAAGTGCATTGCTTTAGATTCTATAACTAGATAGATATAAAATCACTGTCTATTTCATCTACCGTTGTGTACAGGGCTGTTGTAGCTGTGTTGGTTCAAGGATATTAGAGAGACAAGGTGGGTGAGATAATATAATTAAAGATATTTTTTCACCCACCTTGTCTCTCTTATTTCATCTACCCTCAGTATCACATGACCAAGGTAACTCTTGTCTGCTGATAGTGAGAGGATGGAGTGAGGGGAGTTGGCTTCAGTAGTATGATTTAGCATGCTCAGTCTATGTGAGCTGGCTCAGTACAAGCCAAGCAGCAAATCCAGGGCCACAACCCTGCTGCCCTTCCCCCCTCCCCACTTCCCCCATGGTTTACTCCCAATCTATGTTGGCTTTCTGGTCCAGAATATGTGGTTGCTTTTGGGATTGGAATACCCATGACTTTGAGGGAATCAATGCCTCATAGACTTGACTAAAAGTATCAGAGGACTACACAAGAGCCTAAATGTAGTAAAATATGTAGATTTCATCAGAGATATCCTGAAAGCTTCAAGCAGCAAAGAAGAAAAGTGTGTAGGTACAGGAAGGAGTTAGACTGTCATCTCATTATCAATAGCCTGGAAGAGAACATAAAATCATCATTGATAAAATTGGCAGATGAAATAAAAATTGGGGAGTGGTAAATAATGGAAAGGACAACTCACTGATTCAGAGTGATATAGATCATTTGGTAAACTGGATGCTAACAATAAATGTGCATTTAAATATGGCTGAATGTAAATATATGCATCTAGGTGATACATACATGTTGAGGGATGCTTCCTGAGAAGCAGTAACTCTGAAAAATATTTTGGGAAACTTGGTGAATACTCAGCTGAACATGACCTACAAATGCGATGCTGTGGCCAAAAAAGCTGAAGTGATACTGGGATGCATACATGGGGAAATCTCAAGGAGGAATACAGTGGGAAATGCAAAGTTCATTTCCACACTAGAACTGACCAACAGATATTGGTAGATACCCCTGATACCGGCTTCCTGTGAGAAGAGTGCCTTCCACACCCTGCTTGGCTTATAGCAATTCAGCAGGATGCCATTTGGGCTGCACAGAGCCTCAGCCACTTTTCAGCAGCTCATGAACCAAATATTGCAAACGTATATGCAATATACAGCCGTGTGCATTAAGAATATTGTCATCCACAGCACCAGCTGGGGGGAACACCTCTGACATCTTAGCAAGGTATTGTAAGCCCCAATAGATGCAGGACTCACTGTGAATCCAGCCAAGTGCCATCTTAGTGAACACAGTAGGAAGGGGAAAACTATAGCTCCTTGATAAATAAGGTCTAAGGCTTGTGTGACTGCCCCACGTCCATGACAAAGAAACAGGTGCCACAATACTTCAGACACAGTGGCTGCTTAGTACCCAACTTCATCACACTGGGCACCCTATTATTGGACCTGATGAAGAACACCCAATCACGGAAAGTCCAGTAATCAGAAGACTGTGAGGAAGCCTTCCAGGCCCTGTGAAAGCAGCTGAACCAAGAGCTGGTCCTATCCCATCCAACTTCACAAAGCCTTCTATCCTTCAAATGGAGGTCTCGGAGGTAGGACCAGGAGTGGTACTATCTCAAGAAGTAGGTGGGAAGGAGCACCAGATCCTTTATCTCAGCTGCAAGCTGTTCTCCTGAGAGACCTGCCGCCCTACTATAGCAAGGGAGGCCCTGGCCATCAAGTGGGTGATCTACACCCTGGGGGTATGTCTACACTACAAAGTTAATTCGAACTAACGGATGTTAGTTCGAATTAACTTTGATAGGCGCTACACTAGTGCTCCGCTAGTTCGAACTTAATTCGAACTAGCGGCGCACTTAGTTCGAACTAGGTAAACCTCATTGTACGAGGACTAAGCCTAGTTCGAATTTACTAGTTCGAATTAAGGGGTGTGTAGCCCCTTAATTCGAACTAGTGGGAGGCTAGCCCTCTCCAGCTTTCCCTGGTGGCCACTCTGGCCAACACCAGGGAAACTCGTCTGCCCCCCTCCCGGCCTCGGACCCCTGAAAGGGGAACGGGCTGGCTACGGTGCCCGTGCCAGGTGCAAGCCTGCCAGCACCCAGCTAGCAGACCCTGCACCTGGCATGGCTCGAGCCAGCCACCCGCTGCCACCCAGCCCTCTCCCTCTTCCCAGGCTGGCGGCTCTCGGGAGCCTGCCCAGGACCGCAAGAGGCGGGCACCCGCCTGGTTTAGTGCGGACATCGTGGACCTCGTCCACGACCTCCGCACTAGGCACAGGAAAGTGGCCGTCTAGGGCACGAGAGCTGCCAGCCTGGCCACCCAGGAGCAGGTGTGCATGAAAATGAAGGTGGTCCACTGAGACCCCCGACCCTGACCCTGAGCTTACAATGGCCATACTGGGTCATACCAAAGGTCCATCTAGCCCAGTAGCCTGTCTGCCAACAGCGGCCAACCCTAGGGACCCTGGAGGGGATGGACCGAAGACAGTGACCAAGCCATTTGTCTCGTGCCATCCCTCTCCAGCCTTCCACAAACCTTGGGCAGGGACACCACTCCTACCCCCTGGCTAATAGCACTCCATGGACCCAACCTCCATCACTTGTTCCAAACCTCTGATCATTGTAGTTGCCCTCCCCTCTCCCACCCTCTCTCTTCCCCTCTCCCACCCCCTTTTCCCAGTCTCCCCGAGTTTTGTTCAATAAAGAGAGATTCTATTTTTGACCACAAGTACATCAGGAAGGGGGGCTAGGGAAGGGTAAGTGGAAGGAGGTGAGGGAGGAATGGGGTACGAGCCCCCGATGGGGAGGACTGGGCTGGCTCTGCGGGCTTCTGGGGGTGGAAGCTCTCCTGCAGCCCCCCAATTGCTCCCTCTCCCCAGATGGCAGCCTGCGGCAAGTACAGCCGGGCTGATGGCCGAGTGGTGTGATGTGCCCAGTGTGGGCACTCAGGGCTCTCCAAGCCAGGACTGCTTTGCAAGCGGGGCACCCCTGAGAACTGTCTGTCCGGGGTGGGGGTTGGGTCCCTTTAAGCACAGCCCTCAGCTTGCCTGAGGCAGCAGCTCCACGCTCTAAGTCCTCATCTGATGCCCTTCCGGCACTGCTTCCGGCCATCCTTAACCCCCGTTCAGGGTCCACTTAATGTGGACATGCTAGTTCGAATTAGCAAAACGCTAATTCGAACTAGTTTTTTAGTCTGGGATATTCTGTACTGGGGAAGCCCTTTCAACTGGTCACCAACCACGCACCCCTCAGATGGATTAATAACATGAAGGACACCAGTGCCTGAATCATGAGGTAGTACTTCCCGCTCCAACCCTATGACTTCTGTATGTTACACTGGGCCAGGGAAGGCTTATGCAAACACAGACTTCTCCCAAGTGGAAGGAGACGATGAAGAGGAAGGTCCACCAATGGACACCCTCTTAAGGGGGAGTGTTTGTGACAGAGGATACCCACCATGCATGGTTCAGCGGGAGCTAATCATGATCTGTGGGCTATGCCCCTTCATACTTGCTGGGAATGCTCCAACTGGAACCAGGAAACCAGGATATAAAAGGGAGCAGCTCAGTTCTGTCTAGGCTGACAGCTGAAGGGAGCAGAGGTGCTTTGCAGGCTTTTGTGGAGGGACTGACAGTGCCCTAGGATGCAGAAACCAGCCAGCCTGTGGTTCCAGTTGACCCCCCTCCCTTCCCCACAACCATCCAATGCCACAGATGGAGGAGAGACCACGGAGTTACTGAGATGACCTGCTGCAGAAGAATGGTGGGAAGTAATCTATGTGAACTAAGCATTATTGAGTTGAGGTATTAGACTTTGACTCTGCATGTTTTGGAAGAAACCCCATTGAGCTGCAAGACAAGGCCCTAGGCTGGGACCCTGTGGAGTAGGTAGAGCCTGGTGGAGAAGGGCTGGCCACTAGGCAACACTGGTTTGCCCCAAAGAGTAGTTGAGCACTAGGTTGAACGGTCGTACCTAGAAGGGCTTGGGTCGTTGAGCTGAAGAGCCTCATCAAAGGGCTGCTGCACTGACCCTGACTATTAGGCAATGCTGCTCTAAGAACCAGGCCTGCTATGGTGGTTGGGGAGACTAGGCCACTTGGGCTGCCTTAGTTCTTGAACTCCTCCACAACCTGATACCATCCAAACAGGGTGGACCTACCCTGTGACAGGTGACTTAATTACAGTCTATAATATCTGCATGGGGAAATATATGTAATGACCTAGCAGAGAAAGGCATGACATGATCCAGTGGCTACAAACTGAAACAGGATACATTCAGATGGGAAATAAGGTCTACCTTTTCAGTGGTGGGATATTAGCCATTCAAACCATTTTCCAAGAGTCAAGGGGATCATTTTAAAATCAAGATTGGATTTTTTTCTGAAAGTTCTGCTTTAGGAATTATTTTGGCAATTTCTAAGGCCTGTGTCATACAGAAGGCCTGACTAGTTGATGACAATCATCCCTTTTGGCCTTGGAATCTATGAATTCCATGAACCTGCTTCAGTCATTGAATATTGCTCCTTTGTATGCCCACCTTCTAACTTTCACCCTCTGTTGTAGAGTCTGAGGCAGCTCTTGGAAGTCTCTGGTGAATATAAGATCCTTCTACCTAAAGGGAAATTTCAAGCCATCTGCAGTGCTCTGCACAACCGGGTGAGGGGAACTTCTTCTTGTATCACTTGAGCTTAAGCACAGCAGATCTGAAGCATATTAACAATAAACATCTTTTGAATGCTAGTGAAGAGCTCGGAGACCTTCTTATGCCTTATTGGTTTCTGCTGGCTTAAGAATAAGCAGATAGTGGTCTCATTTTATTAGCTAAAATCCAGCTCAGTTTGTAAAGCAATTTTAGCATAAGCCAGTTATTAGAGGGAGTTAGAGTTATATAGTAAAAACTGATCCCATCCAAATGGGGAGGACCTATCCTGTGACAGGGTGACTTAATTGCAGTCTATAATATCTATGTGGGGAAACATATGTAATAATCTAGCAGAGAAAGGCATAACGTGAGCCAATAACTAGAAAATGAAGCTGGACAAATTCAGACTGGAAATAAGGCCTACATTTTTATGGTGGAATAATTAACCATTTGAACCAGTTACCAAGGATCAAGTCTTGATTCAATTAGCTCTGCTGCTAAAAACACTTTGAAAGCAGGAACTTCTGTTATCCAATGTATCGGTCATTGTTTCTGATTCTTGTTGTGCAGTCAGTACCATTTATTTTGGGTTCAGAGCCCTATTTGGAAAGGTAGGAAGTGAGTGCTTAGAAATTAATTGAGCATCTTCTTTTCAGTTGCTTGTTCTGATTAGTTTTCCTTTGATCACTTCTCTTCTTCCCACAGATCTGTTCTCCAACTCAGCAGCTCATCATGGAAAATCAAATGGAGCTGTGCTATTGTATCCTACTGCTAGGTAGGGGAAGAGACTCCAAATTACACAGTAGTTTCCTTGTAACATCCTTCTTTTGTAGATGTGGTAAGAATGAGCTTTCAGTTGTTAGTGAGGATGTGATTTCTTCCTTTGCAGCCCGTTCTTCTCCTGATGACCTCATAGCTTTTCTGCACTCGCAGCTGAAGATTAAGAATGAGACTGTTCGTGTGGCATCCCTGAATCTGCTCACAGCTATTATTGGTGCTGACTGTAAGTAACACAGGAGTAACTGTGACTGCTGCGATCATCGCCATCGTGCTGGGGGTTGAGTTGGGGACATCCAGAGCTAAAAGCATGAGCTGCTATAGGTTGATCTAAAGAACCAAGGCTTTGCAGGCATGGTAGGGCTATAACATACTCATGATCTCTGCAAATGGGGCACAGAGGATCTGTAACACAGGGGCGGATATAGGGCAGGGCGAGCGGGGTGGCCGCCCCGGGTCCCGCGCTTCAAAAAGCCCCGCGCACGCGCCGTGGTGCCACCGCGCATGCACATGACGTCACTGTGCATGCGCCGTGGCAAAGGGGGGGCCCCGCGGCATTATGCTGCCCGGAGCCCCGCAAAATGGTCATCTGCTCCTGCTGTAACACACAGAGTCATATAGTCATAGATTATTAGAACTGGAAGGGACCTTGAGAGGTCATCAAGTCCAGTCCCCTGCCCTTAAGGCAGGACCAAGCACTGTCTAGATCACCCCTGATAGGTGTCTATCCAATCTGCTCTTAAATACTCCAGTGGTGGAGATTCCACAACTTCCCTGGGCAATTTTTCACAGTGTTTAACCAACCTAACAGTTGGGACGTTTTTCCTAATGTCCAACCTAAACCTCCCTTGCTGCAATTTAAGCCCATTGTTTCTTGTCCTATCATCAGAGGCCAAAGAGAACAATTTTTCTCCCTTCTCCTTGCGACACCCTTTTAGCTGCATGCTCACCAGAGGGTTGGAAATTCACTAAAGGGACCCAGTGCTGCTCTAAGTTACTCCCATGTGGTCACACAGAAATCAACAGGGTTAATTAAGTGCTGAATGTAGCCTAAGATATTTTCAAGGTTCAAATACAAATGTAATCTTGTGGCGGATGCATGTTAATAATAATGAGATAAAAACAAAATAGTACTCCTGACTGAATAAGTATTAGACACTCTAGAATAGATTCCGAATTCTGCTATACTGGTGGTAAACACAGACTAACTTCACTGACCTCCATTTGTCTAACTCTCTTACAATATTTCCATCAGGATAGGATGATGGTGCTATTTACAGAAGTGGAAATACTTCAGACTTAGACTGGTGTAACTGAGATCAGAGCCTGGCCCTATATTTTCCCCGCTGATTCTGTATATGAATGAAGCTTGGTAGTACTCTTAAATAGGGCCCAGGACACATTCTAATGTGGAGCATGAGTGTTTGGAACAAAGATATACTATACTGCACACTTCTCCTTATCTTTCAGTGCCTGAGACAAGAGTTAGAAAGTTTCTGATTGTGAAGGCAGTGCAATCTGCTCTCAGTGATCAGAGTGCTAAGGTAAGATTGTGTGTGGAATAGTGGTATTGCTGTTAATATCTGGGAAGTATTTCACTCAGTGGAGAGTCTGGCAACGAGACACATTTTTAGGCTGAGATTATTAATAGGGTTTCAATTAATCACAGTTAACTAAAAATTAATGGGATTAAAAATTGAAATTTATTACATATTTTTGTGGTTTTTTACATTTTCAAATATATTGATTTCAATTACAACACAATGACAAGTGTGTACTATGCACTTTATATTATTTTTATAACAAACATTTGCATTGTAAAATTGACAAAAGAAATACTATTTTTCAATTCATCTCATACAAGTGATGTAGAGCAATCTCTTTAGCGTGAAAATGCAACTTACAAATGTAGATATTTTTTGTTAACTGTAACAAAACAATGTAAAACTTTAGAGTCTACAAGTCCATTCAGACCTACTTCTTGTTCAGCCAGACACTAAGACAAACAAGTTTGTTTACATTTATAGGAGAAAATGCTGCCTTTTTCCTAATTACAGTGTCACCTGAAAGTGAAAACTGGCATTTGCATGGTACTTCTGTAGCCAGTGTTGCAAGGAATTTACATAACGGATGTGTTAATCATTTGTACTTCAGCCACCATTCCAAAGAGATAAAAGCAAAAGCAAAAGGACTCTCATATCCTGTCTCATATTGCATGCAGAAGGGATAATAATAACTCGTGCATAATCTCTACCCTTGCAGGTGAAGATGGCAGCTCTCCATTTTGTCCTGAAGCTGCTCAGTTCAGGAAGTGTGGAGAATTGTGCAGCAGGGGATATGGTTGCATACGTTTTCAGAGAGTTCGATGTGTCCACCAGAAATCTGGTAAGGAGAGTTCTTAACACTTAGGACTCAGTTCTGCCATTCTGGCATGCTGATTGTTCCCCTTGACTTCAGTGGGAGCTTTGGATGCTCAAGGATGCAGCTGGACTGAAGGATTAGAGCTAGAATCTGATCAGTGATATTCGTGTAAAGCCAGGGTAATGCCCCTGACTTCAGTGGCATTATTTTGGATTTACACAAGTCTAACAGAGACCAGAATCTGATTCTGGATATTTATATCTGACAGTGCGACCTACATTCCTTAGACCTCGGGCAAGTCAGTGAAAATTCTGACAACACAATCTTTCAGTGAAATGCTCTTGTATAAGGAAGCACATCTTTTTTATAAATAGACTCTCCAAAGAACACACTGGTGCCCAATCCTGTGGCTGCTGAAGCATACATAAACTATTAGCAAAACACTGAAGTTATGCAGCCTACATCAAGATGTCTAGAACCTGGAAAAGTTTGCTGCACACTTCATACTCTGTTCTATGTGTACTAGTTCAAAATCTTTTCAATGGGTATTTCCAGCTATGGGCAGAGTCATGGACTCCAGACACAGAGTTCCATGATGGGATCCATGATATACATTAACTTTACAGTAAGTTGTTGAGGATCTTAGCTCTGCCTGGCCCTTTAGCTACGAAGTGGGAGCTTATGGCAGTACTCACCAACTGCCTCTTTTTCATGCTACCCATCTCAAAGAAAGTAGGAGGCAACTCTTTCTCATCAGGCCACATTTGCTCTTATTTAAACTGAAATCAGTAGAGCTGATCAATATTTAGTTTGGTGTAAGGAAGAACAGAATTTAGCCTATAGATAGACTCACATTCACTATGCACAGAATGATCAAGCTGCTTGGGGCATCAGAACAAACAGAATGGCTCCCTCTAGGTTCTGCATATTTATGTCCACTGGGCAGAGTCTGAGTGGCTCTCCTCAGAGATAAAAAGAAGAAATGTTCTTTTTTGAAAATTTTTCAAAAAATGAATACTGTTCAGGGAACTCTTTTATAGAATCATAGAACGATAGGGCTTGAAGAGAATTCAGGAAGTCATCGAGTCCAACCCCCTGCTAAAAGCAGAACCAATTCCAACTAAATCATCTCAGCCAGGGCTTTGTCAAGCTGGGACTGAAAAACCTCTAGGGATGGAGATCTCACCACCTCCCTCAGTAACCCATTCCGGTGCTTCACCACCCTCCTCGTGAAATCGTTTTTCCTAAGATCCACCCCCCACACACAACTTGAGACCACTGCTTCTTGTTCTGTCATCTGTCACTACTGAGAACAGCCTCTCTCCATCTTCTTTGTGTCCCCTTGTGCTGGGGTTTTCCTAAGCCTGGGTTCTGACCCACCAGTTAGGTGTTTCTGTTATTCTCTTCCCTTAAGAATCTCCATCATTCGAGGTTTTTAATGCCAGGCTTGGCAAAGCCATGGCTGGAATAATTTAGTTGGGGCTGGCCCTGCTTTGAGCAGGGGGTTGGACTATATGACCTGCTGAGGTCCCTTCCATCCTTAATCCATGATTTTATGATTTGTGCACTCCTAATGCAATGGAAAAGCTCTCATAGGTCAATATTCAGAAAGGCTTTGTAAGAAATAGACACCGCTTCTACAGCCAGTGTTTTCCCACTAGCTAGTAAATTCTATGTATCTATCTCATAGCAGGGGACAAAACTTCCCTCCCAGGATGTTCAGGAAGAAAGCACTATCCAAACTATGTGCATTCACATCCTGCAAGGCCTGGACATATCAGTCACTGGAATGACCCAAGTAAGTGACATGTTGCTACTGCTTCGTGAAATAAAGACATTCTTCCGTATATCTACTGTACCTCTCCATAAGGAAGCTTCTTGCCAGTCAGGATAATGGAGGTACAGCATGTCAAGTTCATGTCAGAGATGATGGGACCTCTGTATCATGGAGGAAGCGATTCACAGTACAGACAAAATAAAAAGGAACTTCACTGGAAGGAACCATAATGCAGTGGTCTTCTGTTAATTACCACGATTGCCTGAGTGCAACGTCTCCTTAGATTCCCCATGAATCCCTTGGAAATGTAGACTTGGTGATCCTGTATTTAAACAGTTATTGGGGCCGTGATTGTGCCTTCTGTATGTCTGAAAAGTGCAGGATGAATTTATGGTGCTGTCTAAGTAGCTTTATAATGCAGGGAAAGATGATTCATCTCCGGATGAGAACCAGATTGCTAATGCTCTCCAAACAAGGCAGTGTACTTAAAATGTAGAGAGAGGGATCACTGGGACAGGTAGAGTGAGATGATGGCGGAGGGGAGGAGAAAGTGAGATCGAGATAAGGTAACGAGATAGGGAAGGGTCAGTGATGACTAAATGGAGAAGGTGCATGACAGAAGGATTCAGCCAGTAGGAGGTGGGGGAATGAAAATAGCCAAGTGTTGAACTGTCTTGCTCTTCTGTGCAGGTGTTATGGCCAAGGCTTCTAATGTATGTGGTGCCAACTCAGTACACTGGCACTTTGAAGCCTCTCTGCAGATGCCTCCAGGAAATGGCTGAGAAAAAGATGCAAGAAGGAGGAGAAGCTGCTTGCCTGGACTACAGTGGACAAGGTTTATAACAGAAACTCTTTCATTTATTCTCACCAGCCACTATGAAATGACCAGATTCAGCCTGTTCCAATTCTCTCATCTTCAGTCAAGAGACTAAAAGGAATGCAGGATGGTCTTGGGATTAAAACATGGCAATGGGAGGGAGCTAGAAATTGGGGGTTCTGGTTCCAGATCACCACCAAAATTCTGATATAACATTGGGGAAATCACTTGCTCTCTCTCAGCTTTCCCACTTGTGAAATTGAGGACTAGTTAACGCCAGTTTCTTAGAGGTGCTATGAGGAGGAATTAACTCATGTTTGTAAAACACTTTTGAGATGCTCCGCCTGAAAACACTATGGAAATGCAAATATTATCAGCTGCATGCAACATTGGTGGGCATATTGGAAATAGCTAGGTGAACAACATCAGCGGGATTCTCCAAAGTCTGGCATAATTAATGATCTTCTATTTCTTTTCCCAGGGAAACTCCCTACACCTCAGGGATTGCTGGCACGACTCCTGGTAAGTAGACCACAGAGAACAGGTTTTCTGAGAAATGTGAAGTGGAACAGTTAAGTATAAAAATCAGTTTTCCAGCTAAATGCTTTAGGCTGAAGAATGTGTATGATTGGGTCTCTCTCCACCCTCCCCGATCAGACAGAGACACACTGTTCTACACCCTCATGCTAGTTAGAATATTTTCTTCTTTAGGAAGTCACTGCAGTAGAAGCAGCAGCTCTACAGTGTGTAGTCTCCACAGTGAGAGAATCTGAAATATTTCCTCCTTCAAGAACAAGCTGGTATCTTGCTGCAGAACTTAGCCTGTGCTTTCTCCCTCGTTGACAGGTTGTAGCCTCATCTCCTTATGAAAGAGAAGGACACGGATATTCTGTCTTGCAGCTGCTAAAAGCCTTGCACCAAAATATCCATGCAGCAGTGGGTGAGATGTGGGGAGTAAAGATTCCAGCTCTGCTGCAGCACCTTGAAGGTAAAGTGCTAGTTGGGAGTGACGTGGTCCATGGAGGATAGAAGAGAAAGCAGAAAATGCAGATTCCTATTGACATGTGTGGTGCCATGCATGTTGCAGTCCGTGGGAATAGTGTGGAATTGAAACTGGGGTTCTAGACACCTCACAAAATTTTTCTACAATTGTGAACCAGTGAGCTAACTCCAGTGTCAAACCGGGGGCCAACCACTTAGGATGGAATCAGGCCAGGAAGGTTTCAGTTGAATGACCATTTTACAGCAGTATCTTCCTGATCTTAGCTAGGTGATAATCTTACATGAGATCATCAGTGTTCTTGCGGAAATTCAAGCGGCCAGTGTAGACAGCTGGCAAGTTTTTCCTCAAGAGCAGATGATTTTGCAGAAAAACTTGCCAGTCTAGACTCAGCCTATGTTTCTTGTCAAGATTAGTTCAATTTAAAAATCCACAGTTTTTCTTTCTGTTAGGAAACTTAATCCATATATTAGCGATAGAATCCATGCCTGTCACAACAAAGCTACGTTGACCAAGTGGGTGCCCTACATATAATGTGTAATCTACGTATTGTAGGCCTGATGTCTTTCACCAATTTTACAGTCGTATGAAACTATTGACATCAGTGGGAAAAAATTTAGCGTTGGTTGTGTCTATACTACGGGGTAATGTCAATATGGTTATAGTGACAAAGCTAGGACAATATAGTCTCTGTACTATGTAACTGTGAGCCAGCAAGCTAAGTTGCACAACTTCAGTTATGTGAATAATGTATCTGAAATCGATACACTTAGATCTACTTACCAGATGCTTTCCTGTCAACTCTACCTACTGTCCTCATTCTGGTGGAATTCTGGAGTTGACAGGAGAGTACTTGGTGGTCAATATATCGCATATATACTAGAGGCAATAAATTGACCCTTTCTGGATCAATCGCTGCCTGTTGATCCAGTGGTTAGTGTAGGTATACCCTAAGTGACGCACAATCCCAATGTGTTTCTGATATATATTGGACCCTACAATTTTCAAGTGGGCTTGCTATTAAAAAAAAAAGAGCTGTATCTTCCCTGGCTGCTGTTTCTGTACAGAGTCCACAGCACTATGTTCTGCAGACATTAAAGAAGGGTAAGTTAGAGCCGGCTGTTCAGAAACAGGGCCAGATTCTTAGTCGATGTAAATCAGTATAATTCCACTGACTTCAGTAAAGCTACACAAGTTTAGGATCAAGTCAGAATCTTGTATTATGCAGGAAAAATGTGCATGCATATTTAAGTCCAGTTTTCTGATGTTCTAAATAGGAATGTAAGTAACTAGTTGACTATCTGATAAGCAAAAGCTTATCGGATACATGACTAGTTCCTTGACCAGTTGCTTCCCCCCCTCTTGCTGCATCTAGCAGCGACAGCAAGTGGGGGGAGCAGGAGCCAGTGCTGGGGAGAGCCGGCTTAAAAGCTGGTTTCCCCCAAGCACCATCTCCGCAGGAGACAGGGTAGTAGCGGGTACTGGATGCGAGCCGGAAATCAGCTTATTCCTGACTTGTGCTCCATCCCAGATGCTGCGACTCTGCTTTTTAAATGTATTAAGAACCTGCCATCTCTTAATACATTAAAAAATCAGAAGCACAGCAGGGGAGAGCTAGCGTGAGCCAGCAGTCAGGTATCCCGGCTCGCGCTTCAGCCTTTTATATGTATTAAGAGCCTGTCAGCTCTTAATACACTTTAAAGGTAGAGCCGCAGCAGGGTTAGCTGCCGGGACTGAGAGCTAACCCTGCTGCGGCTCCCCCGCTTATTGACTAATCAACTAGTCGATGGAAAATTCATCAACTAGTCAATTAGTCGATTAAACTATATTTAATGTCCCTTGTGCTAAATAGTTTGATGAGACGTCCAGTGCCCCCAGCTCCCATTGAAGTCAAAAGTAATTAGGAGCAGGGCTGTCAGGGGTTGTAGGGCTTGGGGCACTCCCCAGGGGCGAGGCTTAGGGCAGCCCACCAGCCCCAGGCCCTACCTTGCCTCTGCTTCACCTTTTCTCCAAACTCTGCCCCTGTTTTGCCCTACCCTATCCCTTCCTGCCCCTGCTCTGCCCTGCTGCTGAAGCCCCCTCTTCTGAGCTGAGGGATTACTGGGGGGTCCTGGTGCAGGATGGCAGTAGGATGGGCTCCTGCCTTCAAAATCACCAAAGCAACAGGAGTGACAATGGCTCGGCAGCCCGCTTCTTTGCCCCACAGCCCTCTCCCAGCATCGCCGTGGCCATGGGAAGCGCATTGCCTTGGAGCCGGGGCACCTTGCTTCCTACTGCCACAGATACAATGCACACAGCAGGCTGGGAGAGGGCAGTGTGGCAGGGTGGGGCAGGGCAGAGCAGGCTGCTGGGTCTCTCTTGGACCCATCCATAGGACAACTGAGGTGGCCACCATGGGCTCTCCCAAAGTAGGAGCTGGGGTGGCAACCCCAAAGTATCCTATGGAGTGTCCAGCATCTCGCTCCTCGTGGGTTGACTGACTCTGAATAAAAATGATACTTGTTCTTAGCCCAGTAGAGAACTTTGGCATCGGTCCTTTTTATCATTGAAATCCCAGGTATGTTACATTGGCATCGGTCCCTTTTAGCATTGAAATCCCAGGTATGTTACATTGGCATCGGTCCCTTTTAGCATTGAAATCCCAGGTATGTTACATTGGCATCGGTCCCTTTTAGCATTGAAAGCTCAGGTAGTTTTAAGAAGATTGACTGCAGAGGGTATATTGGGGACAGCTATTCTTGCTGTTGTAAATTACACTGTTGTTTTGCCTCCTGCTTTATAGGAAACACAGAGAATTCTCTGAACCACGAACAGTGGGAGCACATGCTGCTTCAGGTACAGGATGACTTTCAGATGTATTAGCATACATCCCCGCACCCAAATGTATCAGCTGGGAAAGAATTAATTATAAATTATTCATTATTAGCAGAGTGGGACAAATCATTTTATTTGCAATGTTTGTTTGATGAAATATGGGGGTTTTTTCAAAAACATTTTCATGGAAACTTTTTATTTTGTATTATCTTTCGACCAAAACCAAAACAACCCCAACCCAAACAGAAAATATTTAGGTTTTTTTTAAACGGATGGGGGGGGGAGGGTTTCAGTAGTTTTCCTGTTTATTTCTTTTTTTTATCCTCTTTTCAATCAGAAAATGGAAGAGGGAAAAAAGGGATGGTGATGAGGGGTAAGAAAAGGAGAAAACAAAGAACTGAAAAATGGTTTTAGTTTTTCACTTTTTGTTTGTGGCATTGAAAATCAAGAAAACAAACAAACAAACAAAAAATTCCACCTGTTTTGCGAAACAGACTTACCATTTTTCAGACTGCTCTAATTATAAATAGCTTCATAGTACCACTGGGAATGACACAGAACTTAACCTGAAAACCAGCATGCTAATGATGGTAGTGCATCACTGGGGTACTCGTAAAGGAGTCTTTCTTACTTTTTACATTCAAAAGAAAATCTATGATGTGAAAACCTAAAAAGCAGCAAAGACAAGACAAGGTTTGGTGACTTTCTCATGTATCTTTTTCTAGTTAGAGCTCTTTACAGTCTCGTGTAAATCGAGACAAGGAACATTTTTGTGGCAAGTGCTGAAAACGAAATGAAAGAACTTAGTGACAGATAAGCCTGAGAAGGTCTGGGGAAATTCTGGATTACTCACCAGAATTTTCCATTCTTCTTCAAGTGCTTGCTCCTGTCCATTCCAATACGTGTGTGCATGTTCCATGCACACAATCACTAGGGCTGTGTCTAGACTGGCAGGTTTTTCCGCAAAATCATCTGCTTTTGGGGAAAAACTTGCCAGCTGTCTACACTGGCCGCTTGAATTGCCGCAAAAGCACTGACGATCTCATGTAAGATTGTCAGGTCTTTTGCCGAAATACTGTGCTGCTCCCGTTCGGGCAAAAGTCTTTTTCCGAAAACCTTTTGCTCAAAAGGGCCAGTGTAGACAGCAGGGATTTGTTTTCCGCAAAAAAGCCCCGATCGCGAAAATGGCAATTGGGGCTTTTTTGCGGAAAAGCACGTCTAGATTTGCCACAGACACTTTTCCACAAAAAGTGCTTTTGCGGAAAAGCGTCCGTGCCAATCTAGAAGCTCTTTTCCGAAAATGCTTTTAACGGAAAACTTTTCTGTTAAAAGCATTTCCGGAAAATCATGCCAATATAGACGTAGCTTTTTTACTAGCAGTACTGTTGGATCAGATTTGGAAACTTCTGGAGTGGCGCTTTCAGGGTGAGCAATGTATGTTGATCCCTCCTGAGCTGATCAGCCGTCCAGGTCCTTCCTACCGCCAGTGATGGTCTTTGGAGAATTTGATTTCATGTTTTGCAAGGCATCTCTTGCTGTAGTTATTGTACGTTGTTCTGACTTAATTGTCATTTCAGTGTAATAATTAGCATTTTTAGTAGTCAATAGTAAATTTCCTTGGGGGGGGGGGGGTTCCTCTTTTTGTTTTCCATTCTCCCCATTCATGGGGCATGTAGCAACCCTAGGGATTTAAGCACTGTGACTCCTGAGGCTAGACTAGGTCCAGAGAGGACTTGCATGCTGCTTGCTTCACGTGCTTAGGTGGAGGCCATCTGCTAAATAAGTGCATCATTTGCAAAGGCTTTATGCCCAGAACAAAGGAAGAAAGAGACTGGCACTTGAAACTCCTGCTTATAGAGTCTGCACTTCTACCTCCAGTTCTGGAGCTGGCACCGGATCAGATCACCACAGATTTCTGGATGCTGAGCACAGTAGAAGTGGGATATTCTGTCTAGTTCGTTACCCGCCTACCCTCCCACCCACCTGTCACATCCCTCTTCAGGGACTCTTTAACAAGTAACTCTTTGTCGAGGAGGTGCAATGGCTCCTTACACTGGCGGCGATAGAGGGGGTTCCTCAGGAGTTCAGGGACAGGAGTTTCTACTCCTGATATTTCCTTATCCCCAAGGGCAACAGTGGGCTCAGGTCCATTCTGGACCTTCGAAACATCAACACATTCATAAGAAGGTTCAAGTTTCATATGGCCTCTCTGGCCACCATTATCCCCTACCTAGACCCGGGGGACTGGAATGCCACCCTCGATTTGAAGGATACGTACTTCCATATTTCAATCATCTCCGCACACAGCAAATTCCTGAGATTTGTACTCAACAGCCCTGCATTACCAATTCATTCTGCTCCCATTCAGTCTCTCCATGACCCCACCTCTATTCACAAAGTGCATAGGAGTGCAGTGGCAGCCTTCCTGAACAAAAATTGGGTACAGATCTTCCTGTACTTGGATGACTGACTCATCAATGGCCAAGTTTAGAAACAGGCTCTCGATCCTGGGGTGTTGATGTAAGCCACTTCTAGTGACCTAGGTCTCATTCTGAATGTACCTAAGTCCACACTGGTCCCTCCCGACACAAGAGACAGAGTTCTAGACTCCACGTGGGCAAGAGTCTTCCTGCCCAAATCCCAGTTTCACACCATCATAGACCTCATTGGCAGCCTCCAGTGGTTCACCACCACTGCAGAAAGGAGCTACATGAGGCTTCTTGGGCACATGGAGGCCTGCAAATTTGTCCTATAGCATGCCACGCTGTGGCTTTGCCTTTTAAAGGCCTGGTTCGTGTACAAGCCCAACAAGGATTTGTTGCATAATTTGGTCACCCTTCTCACCTTAGTTCTAATCTAGAATATCTCAACTGGTGGCTTCAACCTCAGGGGTCTGTGAGGGAGTGCCCTTTGCCAATCCCAACTCTCTTTCTCTGGTCCTGGACGCATTGGATACAGGCTGCGGGGACATACCTGGGCAGCTCAGAACTAAGGGCCTGTGGTCACAATCAGAACTACTGCTGCACATTGGTGTCAGAGGGCTCAGGGCAGTTCACCTCGCCTTCCTTCCCCAACTGCAGGGCAGGTGTGTCTCATTACTGACAGACAACACCACAGTGATGCCCTGCATAAACCAACAAGGCGGTGCTTGCTTCTCTCTTCTATGCCTGGAACCCCTTCACCTGTGGGACTTCGGTGTAGATCACCACATCTACCTGTTCGCCACTTACCGTCAGGGATGCAAAAAAACCTACAAGACCATTTCAGCTGCTCAGTCAACACCCGTGAATGGTTCCTCAGGACAGATATTGTCCTTTCTGTCTTCCAAAGTTGGTGTTATCCCTAAATGGGCCTGGTTGCCACAAGGAGCAACAATAAGTGCATCCAGTTCTGTTCCTTCCAGACCCACAGTTGTGGATCGGTAGCAGATGCAATCAAGATATCGTGGTCCAGTCACCTGGTGTACATGTCTCTGCTCTTTCCTCTAGTACACAAGGTTCTCCTCAAGATCTGGCAGGACAAGGCGGAACTCATCCTCATAGCAGCAGTGTAGCTGCAGCAGCATAGGCTCAGCAGCCTGGTGAACCAATTTGTAGACAGACCGATAATCCTTCTGCTCCATAGCCTGATTTCATCACCGAGGACCATCACCAGTTACAGCACCCTCACCTGGGGCACCTCCATTTCATGGTGCAGAAACTCCATGGTTAAACCAGCTCGAGCTACAGTGCTCAGACTCCATTAGAAAGGTTCTGTTGGGCAGGAGGCAACCCTCCCCTTGGGCAACATACCTAACAATCTGGAAGTGATTTTCAGTTTGGTCCCTCCAAAAGTACATCCCCCTACAAGAAACCTCCATCTCCCTTGTGCTTGACTACTTTTTATACCTTAACCAGTGCCAGGGACTGACACTGTCATCCATTAACGGCCACGTAGTGGTTATTTGCCTTCCATCCTGGGGCTGGGGAAAGATCTCCGTTCAGCAATGCTATGCTGGGATGTTTCCTTAAGGGTTTGGAGAGGCTGTATCCCCAGGTCAGACATCCCCATTTCACAGTGGGACCTTAACCTGGTCCTCTCTAGACTTATGGGACTGCTGTCTGAGCTCCTAGCAATCTGCCCTCTAGCTTGCCTCTCTTGGAAGGTGGTCTTTGTGGTGGCTATAACCTTGGCTAGTTAGGTCTCAGAGCTCCGGGCCTTTACCTATGAGTTTCCATACACTGTCATTTGTAAGGACAAAGTGCAGCTCTGTCCGCATCTGGTGTTCCTACCCAAGGTTGTCTCCCTCTTCCATCTAAACCAGGACATTTTCCTCTTGGTTTTCTTCCCAAAACATCATGCCAACCATGTGTCAGACAGACCCTACCCTAGCCTTCTACGCTGAATGCACAAAGCCATTTTGTAAATCACCACAGCTCTTTATTGTCATGGCTGAAGGAATGAAGGGACTTCTCATCTCATCCCAGTATATCTCATTGTGGATATTTCCTGTTATTACTTTGCCAAAATTCCAGCGCCATCAGCTCACTCCACCAGAGCACAGGCATCTTTGGCAGCGTTTCTCCTACAGATTCCCATTGAGGATATTTGCAGGGCAGCAACGTGTTCCTCTGTTTGCACCGTCATGTCACACCACAGCATCACCCAACAGGTAAGGGGTGATGTGATGTTTCAATTAATTCTGGCCCCCTCCTCCATGGGAACTGCTTGGGTGTCATCTATCAGAATAGACATGAGCAAGCCCTCGAAAAAGAAACAAACCAGTTACCTACCTTTTTGTAACTGCTGTTCGAGATGTGTGGTCATGTCCTTTCCAAATCCCACCCCTCCCCACTGTCAGAGTAGGCTGGCCTGAAGGAACTGGATGGACGGTAGGTCAGCAGGGACCTATATATGTCTCCATGAAGGCTCTCTTGTGAGGTTTCCAGTATAACCTGGCTGCTGTTCAAAATTTGGATCTCCTGCTGACTTCAATGGGAGTTGAGGGTATGACTTTGGAAACTGACAGAGGTTGCGGGGTGCATAGAATTGCCAGGATCCTCTAGAGCTGATCTCTACATTTCAGTTCATCAAAGAGTATCATGTAAAGCCTCTGCTGGCCACACTGATCATCATAATCATTGCAAAATGTCTGGATGGATAATATATAAGGCCTTCTGGACAGGCCTTACAAGCTGCGTGTCTGCATGGCCACGCACAACAAATTTTAAGCCCACACACCTCGCCTGCAGAGCCACGCAGCAGCACTCTCCTCTCACTGTCCTGCTGGATCGGAAGGTGAGTGGTGACAGAGGCAGTTTAGCAGGGCCGCATGATGGCAAGCAGGCTGCCCTGCCCCTGTTTGCTCCGGCTGGAGCCAGGGCATGGTGAGGCTTTCGCTGCTCCAGTTCCAGCTGGAGTGGACAGGCCACCACGGCCCCGTTGGTGGGGCCAGGTGGCCAGGGGTAGCTGCTTGGACGGCCGGGGCTCGAGCCGCGTGGCCAGTGGTGGCTGCCAGCAGCGGCTGTTTGGGTGGCTTTGGCCGCCCTCCTAACTTTCCAGTAATAAGCTGAGGCAGGACCGATCACCTTCATCACAAACAAGTAACATCACAAATACCTCAGTCCTCTGCTATCCCTTCAGTGGAGTTTGGATACTGCAGTGGGATCTGGCAAGCATCTTGGGTTTAATTTCCTCATGTTGCGACGTATGGGCTCTGCTGAGCTACTCAAGCTTGGCTCCTGAATTGGCTTGTACTGGATACTTTGGGCACAGAAACCCAGTTTCGTCAGTTCTGTTGGGCCCTGAGGGATTGGCTTCTCTTGGTAGGGATCAAGAGTCCCTCAGGCTCTGTTCCTTCTTTCTGGTTTGATGGCTTTACAGGTCAAATTGAAGACATAAATTACGGTAACCAGCTGCCACTCACTCCTAAGACCAAAGTGAAGTGCCTTTCAGAATAGACTATGACTGATGTCCTCACTATATTACATGCTTTGTATGAGCAACACAATAACCAATGAATACATTTAAATATCATCACTGGGCATCCAACTTAATTCATGATTGACCCAAATAAGGCAATTCATGTGTAGCAGAGCTATTTTTTATGATTTTCTGAAAATACGTGCAGCTATCACCATGTCTCTTAGTTGCACTTGCTTCACATTTTAAAGAGTCTTCACAACTACAGCTCTCTGAAAAAACCTGAATTTTTAAAATGTCAACTGCTTTGGGGGTTTTAAGAGGTTTTTTTTAAATTGTACAAATGTGCTTTTTCAAGTAGGTTAGAATGCACACTATTTTAAGTATCACCATAATGTTTTGCAAACTTTAAAAAGAACAGACATTTCTTTTCTGCACACTTTTTAAAAAGTTATGATTTGAGAGAATATGATGGTAGTCTGAAGAAAGAAAAAGACTGCATATATATATACAGTATATATATGTATGTTAATAACTGGTAGGTGCCACAGCAGCGCACAAGACAAATCTCATTCCGTTCATGGATCGGAAATCTCAGGGTGTGTCTAGACTACAGGGTTTTTTCGAAAAAAGTGGCCTTTTTTTTGAAAAACTTCCTCTGCATATAGACGGCCACTGCATTCTTTTGAAATTAAATTGAAAGAATGCAGCCATTTTTTCGACCGCGGTAAACCTCATTTTAAAAGGAATAAAGCCTTTTTTTGAAAAGAGGTGTTATTGAATGCAAATGGGGCTTTTTCAAAAAAAGGCTTTATTGAATGCAAATGGAGCTTTTTCGAAAGAGAGCATCCAGATTGCCTGGGTGCTCTCTTTCAAAAAAACGGCTCGCTTTTTTGAAATAAGTGGTTGCAGTCTAGATGTTCTCTTTCGAAAGAGGCTTGCAGTCTAGACGTAGCCTTAGAGGGAATACTACTTCTGGATGTATACTGAAAATTTATGCTTTTGAGGTCTATGAGTTGAGGCTGGTCACCAGAAGGTGAAAAGCAACTTTGTCTGGCTGTATGTAGACTGAGTAATTATTCACAATGGATGTTAATTGACTGAGAAAATTCTAATTAAGTGATTGCAAAGTCTCCAGAGGCGACTCTATCCAAGAAAACCAAACAATAGGGGATACCTGTTTACTAGTGAGATGCTTGAAACTATTTTGGGAGGTCCAGAGGTATCCTGTACCAGTTATCCTTCATCTAGGGAATAAGCTGCCAACTTGCTTGACTTAGGAGGATCACATTTGGTCTGGGTGCTTCAAGCTGGGAGAGCTATCCTTTGTGAGACAGAGGAATGTTTGGTTATCTAAGTTTAACCTTTAGGAAGTGTGTGGTGATTTTACTTTTACGTAATCTTTGTTTACATTAATTCTGCTTGCTGCTTCTCAAATTTCCATTCTTTGTGAATGAAACTCTACTTATTTTCACTGTATATGCACCTAAGAGCGGTGTGTTAAATGGATCAGTGATGCTGAGGTGAAAATAGTAAGGTGGTAAGTAGTAAACCTGTGAATTCTGGGAGTGTCCAGTGGAACAGGGGCTGGACCTTCTGGGAATATGTAGAGGGTGTGATGATTGAAACATGCCTATTGCTTATCTGCAGGACAGCAAAGCTGGGTCCGGGTGAGAAGGGTGTGCTTGCATTTCCTGTGTCTGGCAGAGTCAGGAGCTGACACCTGGCAGGCATAGAGAATGCTTCCTCATGCCAAGGGCAGGTGGTAGTGAGATACCTCACAACCCTGCATACCCGCAGAAAGTGTTATGAAGAGTCTGTAGCACTTCAGAGAAGGTGCTTGGCTCTTTGTTAATGATGGCCCATTGATCAAAGTTCACTAGACCTATCCTCTGTCTGCTATAAAATCAATGGTCAGATCTCATTCTCCAATTTGCTGTGCATCTGAGTTTGGGGACTGAGCAGAATCATAAGGCAAAGGTTAAAGAACAACCGGCAGAGGAAGTCTGGGTTGTCAATGCTCATAGTTCTCAATAGGGAAATAATCTTTCTATGACACCTGAATATTGGAATGGTTACAACAGAGAACAAGGAAGGGAAAAAACTCTCAAGCCCCAACCAAAAATTCTTTCAATAAACCAGCTCTTGTTTTACACACAGTTCCTCAGAACATCTCTGGAGCAGATAAATGACAATGCCTGGAGCAGCCAGCTAAGCTCTGAGTTGAGCCAGCAGATGGCCGGCTATGCCAGCCCCTCCAAAGAGAAGGTTTGTTCTCTGTTAAGGTTTAGTTTCTAGTTAATTGCTCTTGGAATTCTTGTTGGAGGGCTGCATGAGACTTCTCTCTGCTTCATTGGGTTTTTTGTGTATAAAATTTGTGTTTGCTTGTTCCCTGCTCTTCCCCTGCTGGCATTTGCTTGGAGCAGCTATTGGTACTGAATTGTTCCCTAACTGGGTGGCGGAAGATGATGGGATGTGTCTGCAGCAGGGGTGCTTGGTCTTGGCTCGGTTGTTTTTTCCTGTGTCAGTGTGTGTTGCTGGGTTGGTTCTATACTGACAAGCATGTGGTGTTCTTGATATCTCAATGCTGGCCTCTTTCTTTCAGTGTTTCCTCTATAAGGCACTAGGAATTTGCTTGGCAGTTTGTCAGGACCCGGTCCATATTAAATCACAGATTCAGAAGTTTCTGAAGACAACAGATTACATGGAAGCCCCTGATAGACTGGTAAGGACCCTGTCCCTCTCCCTACCTTATCATGTACCCTCTGAATGTCCCCTGGGCAACTCAGCTCTCAGTTGTCCTGGGACAGATGCCATTTTGCTTCATGTCCTCTTTGTTGCTATTTCACTCACCCTTTGCTCCCCCCTCCCATAGGTCTCAGGCCTAATTGGCACTTTACACTACTTTGGGTGAAAGGAATTGACTTGTGGGGGTCTATTGGGCACCTGGTCAGATTCACTAACCAATATTTTTCTTGAGTAACAGGGAGTCATTTCCATCCTTTCATTCTCTGCCGAGAGCCACTTGGACCTCATCTTGAACACACTTCAGGAGTTTGGGGCAGCAATGGATAAACTTACGATTTCTGGGTTTATTGGTCACCTGAAGGTAAAGGAGCCAGGGGGTTCTCTCAAACTTCCTCTCCCTCTAAACTAGAGACAGTATCTCCTGCCCCGGTAGAGTCTCATTGGTCAGCTAACACTGTCCCCCAATGGATGTGCTCTGTGTGATGCATAAAAATACAAAAAAGTGTCACAACACACTATTACTGAAAAAATGCTTAATTTCCCATTTTCATATGCCATACCAATTAAAATAAATTAATTTAAATATAAATATGTTCCTTACATTTCAATGTGCAGTATATAGAGCAGTGTAAATAGGTCATTGTGTGTATGAAATTTTAGTTTGTAACTTTGCTAATGCTTTTTAGGTAGCCTGCTCTAAAACTAGGCAAATATCGAAATGATCTGATCTGTCCTCCTCGAAAACTTCTGCGTACCTTTGGTTGAGAACCATTTATCCAGAGGATAAAACAGCATATTAGGTCTCTTGGCCACCATTGCCAGATTTGCTGTTTACTCACTGTGCAGATTTAGGCATATCATTTAGCACCTAATTCTGTGCCTATCAGTGTCAATGACAAATCTCCCATTTATGTCACTGGGGTAGGGTCAAAACTTTGGGCTCTCTGTGTCAGAATTATCCAATCAGTATGTTTGAGACACCAATACCTCTGTGCCTCACGCAGTTATGGTTTGGCTTAAATACATTTTTCAAGTACAAGCTATTATCGCTGCCAAAAGCAATTCCTCAGTCAGCAACAGATCAGAATTTCAAGGCAAAATGAATCAGAAGTAATTGTCTCTTGTGACATTTCCAATTGTCCAGGACTACCATCACGGGAAAAGAGCCAAGACCCGCAGCATGCTGATGCTGACATACAGCAAAGTGGCTATGCATGCTCCAAAAGAGCAACTTCTGTCTCGGGTGGAGGCAGACATCACAGAGAACATCCTACACCATTATAGAACCGGTTGCCAAGTAAGAGTTTTTGCATAAGTGTTGGGGATATTACTCTGAAGTTAGATCAGTGCCTCCACTGGACCTGAGTTTTCTAAGAGAGGGCTTATTTTTCTAAAAATCTCCTTTGAACAACCGTTTGTCATGTGCATCAAATCTAAAACCTTCATGGATGGAGTGTGAGCTGTAACAAATATCTTATTTGTTGCTGTTGTTTGTATTTTCTCTAGTTTTTCTGTGTTCTTCTGAAATTCTCTAGGTCACAGTTACATAGTATTTCGGATGCAGTCACACTCAGGCTGTGCAGTATAACACTCTAAGGCTATGTTTACACTGTGAACCTATTTCAGGGTATCAGAAGTATCCCGAAATAGCTATTCCGCATCTTTTGAGTGCGCCCGTTATTTTGAAATCTAACGGGCTCACTATCCCAACATCCCTGTAAACCTTGTTCCATGAGGGTTAAGGGACTTTTTGGAATAGTGCTTCATTTCAAAATTTGTTGCTGTCTAGACAATGCCAAATTTCAAAATAAGCTATTTCGAGGTAAGGGTGACCTGTCGATGCACCTTAATTTCCTTAATATGTATGAGTATCTAGCTCTACCTCTTGCTACTCAAGGGAGAATAGTGCTGGCTTGTATTTAGTTTATTTGCTATCACTGTTTCTTGGACTATCTACTTCCCTTTCCCCATATCTGTCTTCCTATTTGTCTGCCTGCTCATTATTTCTGCTCCTTAGATATATGGCTGTCCACTTGCCAGCCCTGATTCTGGTCTCAGTGCATAGTTCTAATCTCTCCACATCACTTTGCCATTCCATTCTACTCTGTCTAAGGCTATGTCTAGGCTGCAGTACTTTTCCGGGATCCCAGAGGGATCCCAGAAAAGCAATACCGCATCCACTTTTTGGAAAAGTGGATGCGTTCTTTCACCATCCCTGTAAACCTTGATTTATGAGGAAGGAAGGGATGGCTTGAAAGAGCAGGTTTTTCCAAATTTCGAAAAAGCCTTTTTTGAAAGAAAAGCAGAGACAGATTCATACTTTGCGTATCTTTTTCAGACTTTGCAGTCTAGACTTAGCCTAACTGAGACTCTCATTGTCAAAAAAAGTTGATCACAAATGAACCAAGTTGACATTTTCCAGTAGTTCACAAATACAAATATTAAGAACTATGGCCCCTGATATTGTCCACTGCAACACACCCAGACTGGGCACATTTCCTGCTTTTTTGGAAGAGTCAGTAATAGTGATATCTCTCTACTTCATATTCATTAACCAGGATATTTGTAGAATGTGCATAATGTGGCACAATAGAAATTGCTAGTAGCGGTTTTACATTTTGTTTTTCAGGTGTTGGGGATCAATGTTGCGAACAAGTTAAATTCTAAATAATCTGCCCTCGTATCTTGTGCATTTACTAGGCACAAGTTTCTTGTTTAAATTGCATAAAATTTGTTTTCCCTCCCACATCAAGCAGGAGTCATGACTACTCTGTGTAAATGGACCTGGGTTTACTTGATCAACCTGGGCCTTTTCTTTTTCTGAGATGGGTGTAGAGCTGGGGTTCTCTGTCTTCTGGGGTCTGCAGACACTTCTCCTGAGACTAGATCTAATTTCTACTCTTCTGGAATCTGATTCTCTCAGTTTCTCACCCACATCCTCTTGTTTTTCCTGGAAATATAGGACATGGACCTGAAATCAACCCTCATCCAGAATGCAACAGAGATTAGCTGTGCAGTTTTGAAGACTGGAGACTCCCAGGCATTTGAATTCTCTTACAAACTGGAGCTCCTTGATTACATGATGGTGAGTGATTAGGAACTTTGAAGCCTGAGCTACAAGGGATTTTGTTATTATGTAATGAGACTGATTGTCCGGGTAGATGTTATTCTTTCCATTGGCTGTAGCTATACTACTGCAGTGTCATGATTTACCTGCCTGGCACCCAGAATGCTGGGTCCACTGTGCTTGGCCGGGATGCTGGCATATTGTGGGCTGTAACTGGAAGGAATGGATAGTGTCTGATGAGTTGCCAGGATACAGCTTGATGACCTGTGTATAGCAGATGTCTCTACGGTCCATTTCTGAGGCAGAGAGCCACTGAAACAGCGTCTGTTTCTTACAGGTCTGGCATAAAGCCCTGTTTCAGAAGGTGAGGGGGAGGCTTCTCTGCCTTTCAAACCCACTTCCTATTTTTATGTCTCTGTTCATGCATTTCAGGACTTCATTAAAAAGGAACCATTGGATTCCCTGGTGTCTCCAGTTCGTTACGAGGCAATGTTTGCGATTGGACAGCTGTGGTAGGATATTCTATGCCATATTTCTTGGCACTGTGATGTCTTCTCATTTGTTAATTCATGAGTGTCAGGTTGGGAGCAGGCTGATGCTCACATGGTGTTTTTGTTTTGAGGGTTTGAATGCGTCATGTCTGTTTGGAGATTTGTGCTTGAAAGGCACAAGAGTGGAGGTTGTGGGGCATGCCATACTACGGAGAAGAGTTCAGGTGGGGATGGAGGTGTCTGGCTAGCTGGCAGGGGGAAGGAAGCTGGTGGATTCCTCTAAAAAGGGAATTGAAGTTTTAGCTTTACTTCTAGATGAGCAAATAATTAACAGAGGTACAAAGAGGTGCACAGCTGCAAAGTGAAGGGCTGTTTGCATTTGGGGTTCTAGATTGGGATAATCTTTATTCATTTAACCCATTTTTTACTTGGCTATGGTATTGAATCTAACACGTGACTTCTCTTTCTGTCTTCTGACAGCAAACTCAAACCATCTCTGACCCTGGAGGAAAACCGTGAGATCCTTGATCTGTGTTTTAAAAGTGTATTTCCCCTTCCTCCCTTGGAGAAGATGAAAGAGGAAGGCAAGAAACTAGAGGATACTCTGCACATAGAGGTATATGACACCAATTCCCCTCTGGCAGACTCCACTGAGATCTCTGCCCAGCAAGCACTGGGTGATAGCAGCCACACATGGCCTCCCTGCAAAGTCATGGCTAACTTCACCTCCACCTCCTGCAGAAATTATCTGGTGTTGAGCCTCGCTCCTTCTCTTCTGGTTTCAGTTGATGTATGAGTGCTCCTTAGAAGCCCTTAGTGAGCTAATGAAGATCCTGCTTGAGGAAGAACCAACCCCAGACTGGTTCCAGGAAATGTTTCATGTGAGTAGCCCATAGGACCAGGGTGATAATTGTTTCTTGTGTTATAGCAGGGATGATGCTCAAGCTTCTGTTGTGGAGGAATTTTCCGCAGCGGGTGAATTTTAGGGAGAAAGCATCAGTTTTTTCCTGAAGTAAGTGGGAATGTGTCCCATTGAAATCCATGGGAGCTGTTCCATTTTATGCCAGTGGTGGACTGAGATCTAGTTTTTCCAGTATAGTTAACACTACATGGACAGGAAAGAAAATCATCAGTGCAGTAACCAAATTCAAGAGGACCAGTGAGAACTGATCACCTCTTGTAAAAGGAATGAATTAGTATTGAGTTAAGCTCTGTGTATGGAAACTCATTCACCAAAGACTTCCTGCTCTTCAGACATAAACAGAATAGTTTGAAGAGCGGAGGGGAGGGGAGTTAGGTGCAACGTTGGTATGAAAATAAAGTTATAAAAGGAGCTGGGCTGGGGAGACTTCTCTGCTCCTCTCTGTCATTTGCCACTCAGCATGGGAGAAGCTGTCCAGGAAAGAGAACACAGCACCGGACCCCAAACTGCATGCAATGTGCTAGACAGCTGCCATCAGACAGTCTACAGAAGCCCTCACATACACAGAGCCAGACTCATCTCTCATGTAACTCCTTTGGCTTTGATGGAGTTACGTACACCAGAGGTGAATCTGGTCCCTGGGACTTGTATATACAAGGGTCTCTTTTTGGAGACATATAAATCTTTTGCTATATGGAAGTTAAATGCTTTGGAGAGGGATTTTAGTGACAATCAAACCTATTTAAAAGAAACGTTTGGGAGGGATTTTCTGGTACTAACTTTGTCCATTCTCCTGCTTTGCCAACAGCTACTAGAGACCTGGCTCAGTTCAGAGAAGGAGTGGGAGAGAGGAAGGGCCTTGCAGGCCAGTGTCTGGCTGCTAACTGCCTATCAGGAGATAGTTAATAGCACAGTGAGTATAGTTCTACTCTTCCTTGAGCTGACTTCCCCACTTAAATCAAATCTGACATTCAATGTGAATGCATGAGAAATTCTACTAGGCCTGCAGCTGGGGCCTCAAAGTGACTAAGATCCCTCTGCTTCCATAAGAGAAAGGTTTCCATAAGAGTGCTGTGACAGCACTCAGGCCAGACTGTAAGAAACAGGGCAGGCAGTTCCCCAGACGAGTGATTTTATAATTAGATTCACCAAACCAGTAAGAAAAGAGCTTCTACTCTGGTTAACAAAATACCAAACAATAGTACCCTTTAGGCATTCCAGACCTTGGTTCCCATCTAGACATCTAAGTCTAATATAATCACCAATCACAAAGGACTAGACACTTATCCTTAGGTTAATATGAATCACAGGTCTTCCCTAAATATCAGCCAATCCTTAATAACCGAATATCAGATTTGTTGTTAAAAGGAAAAAGAAGAGAGTTACAAATGGTTAAGTGATAGATATTTGTTAAAATGACTTTCACTTTTCATAGTTCAGGATCACAACCATGGTGGAATAAACGGCTGGCTTGTAAAAGTCTCTCTGGAATCATGCTAACCGGTCAACATCCAGAGTCAGTTTAGATGCAAAGGCTGTTAGTTTTTCCATGCATTTCCCAGACTATTCCAAATAATTATTTGGAAGATCTATGTCCTATGGCTTACACGTCCCCTGTTCAAAGTTTAAGCAGACTGGAGAGAGAAGATCAGTCCCATAACTTGTCTTTTATAGTTATTCTAGCCGGTTGGCAAGCCTCCTCACAGAAATTGTCGAAGCAGGATCTCTCCCTGAGAAAGAATAGGTCATGCAGATCTCCTGTCGTGCTTTGTTTTGAAGTTAATTTTCTATTTCCTATGCATACACTGGTAAATGGGTGATAGTCATTCACATAAGGTAATTAGCCGATCGTGGTCTTCCATTACAACACAGATAGTTAAGCTGAAGGCAATGTAAAAAATATTTTCTTGTTTGTCTTATATCTTTGATCTTAAGGTTAACTGAAGACAGTTGCATATCATTAAGGCAATTAAGACATGAAAAGGAATTGGAATCTACAAGCTAATTTGGTTATGTTAAACTTCTAGCAAGATATAAATACAGACAATAATACATAACATCTACCTTTCATATCTATTACCAAAATGCATGATGTTGGTGATCGCTAGTCTAGAACTTTTCTTTGGGTTCGTCTAGACTACAGGGTTTTGTCGACAGAAGTTTTGTCGACAGTATCTGTCGACAAAACTTCTGTCGACAAAGAGGGTCTGGACACATTCAGTTCTGTTGACAAAGCAAGCTGCTTTGTCAACAAAACCCTGTAGTCTAGACACAACCCTACATGCAATAACACCTTCTGTCGACAGAAATCTGTCGACAGAAGGTGTTATGCCTCGTAAAATGAGGTTTACCAGCGTCGACAAAACTGCTGAGTTCTGTCGACGTTATGTCGACAGAACTCAGCGGTAGTGTAGATGCAGGTATAGTTGTGTCGACAAAAGTCCACTTTTGTCGACAAAACTCAGTAGTCTAGACACACCCTTTGAAATAACATATAAGTGACTTGTCTTGATACAATTGCAGTGCCGCTTGTTAAGTTATTGTGGGTCACACATAGGTTGGCTGTGTCAGTGTCATAGATGCATTCTTATACTCTCAGGCTGTTAAAGTTGAATTTCTATTTCTATTTAATCAGATAAGAACATAAAACATGAATGGCCATTCTGGATCCCCCAGACAAATGGTTCATGTATCCTGTCTTCTGACAGTGGTGGGTGTTATATGCATCAGAGGGAACAAACAGAACAAGGCAATTGTTGAGTGATCTCTCCCCTGTTGTCCAGTCCCAGCCCCAGGCAGTCAGAGATATAGGGACACCCATATCATGCATCTCTGATCATCTTATATGGCTCTATCATACCCCCCTGTAAGCATCTCTTTTCTAAGATGAATGGTCCCAGTCCTTTTAACTTCTCCTTGTATGAGTTGTCCCATATCCCATATCATTTTTGTTGCTTTTCTCTGAACTTTTTCCAATTATATCCTAACTTTATTTAAGTTGGAGGACTACAATTGCTTGCAGTATTCAAGGTGTGGGTGTACCATGGATTTGAAACAGTGGCATGATAAGAACATAAGAACATAAGAACATAAGAACGGCCGTACTGGGTCAGACCAAAGGTCCATCTAACCCAGTATCCTGTCTACCGACAGTGGCCAGCACCAGGTGCCCCAGAGAGGCTGGACCGAAGACAATGTTCAAGCGATTTGTCTCCTGCCATTCCTCTCCAGCCTCTGACAAACAGAGGCCAAGGACACCATTTTATCCCCTGGCTAATAGCCTTTCATGCACCTAGCCTCCATGAAATTATCTAGCTTCTCTTTAAACTCTATTATAGTCCTAGCCTTCACAGCCTGATCTGGCAAGGAGTTCCACAGGTTGACTACACGCTGTGTGAAGAAGAACTTTCTTTTATTAGTTTTAAACCTGCTACCCATTAATTTCATTTGGTGTCCTCTAGTTCTTCTATTTAGGGAACTAATAAATAACTTTTCTTTATCAGCCCTCTCCACACCACTCATGATTTTATAGACCTCTATCATATCCCCCCCCAGTCTCCTCTTTTCTAAACTGAAAAGTCCCAGTCGCTTTAACCTCTCCTCATATGGGACCCGTTCCAAACCCCTAATCAGTTTAGTTGCCCTTTTCTGAACCCTTTCAAAGGCCAAAATATCTTTTTTGAGGTGAAGAGACCACATCTGTACACAGTATTCAAGATGTGGGCGTACCATAGTTTTATACAGGGGTAGTAAGATATTCTGGGTCCTATTTTCTATCCCTTTCTTAATAATTCCCAGCATCCTATTTGCCTTTTTGACCGCCGCTGCACACTGCGTGGAAGTTTTCAGAGAACTGTCCACGATAACTCCAAGATCCCTTTCCTGATTTGTCGTAGCCAAATTAGCCCCCATCATACTGTACGTATAGTTGGGGTTATTTTTCCCGATGTGCATTACTTTACATTTATCCACATTAAATTTCATTTGCCATTTTGTTGCCCAATCACTCAGTTTGGTGAGATCTTTTTGGAGTCCCTCACAGTCTGCTTCTGTCTTGACTATCCTAAACAGTTTTGTATCATCTGCAAACTTTACTACCTCACTGCTTACCCCTTTCTCCAGAGCATTTATGAATAAGTTGAAAAGGATTGGTCCCAGGACTGACCCTTGGGGTACACCACTAGTTACCCCTCTCCAATCTGAAAATTTACCATTTATTCCTACCCTTTGTTTCCTGTCTTTTAACCAGTTCTCAATCCAAGAAAGGACCTTCCCTCTTATCCCATGGCCATGTAATTTACACAAGAGCCTTTGGTGAGGGACCTTGTCAAAGGCTTTCTGAAAATCCAAGTATACTATAACTACTGGATCCCCCTTGTCTGCATGTTTGTTAACCCCTTCAAAGAACTCTAACAGATTAGTAAGACAGGATTTCCTTTTACAGAAACCATGTTGACTTTTGTCCAATAAATTATGCTCTTCTACATGCTTCACAATTTTATTCTTTACTATTGTTTCAACTAATTTGCCCGGTACTGAAGTTAGACTTACCGGTCTGTAATTGTCAGGATCGCCTCTAGAGCCCTTTTTAAATATTGGTGTCACGTTAGCTACCTTCCAGTCATTAGGTACGGAAGCCGATTTAAAGGATAGGTTACAAACTACAGATAATAGTTCACCAATTTCCCATTTGAGTTCTTTTAGAACCCTTGGATGAATGCCATCCGGTCCCGGAGATTTGTTAACATTAAGTTTTTCTATTTGTTCCAAAACCTCCTCTAATGACACTTCAATCCGGGACAGTTCCTCAGATTCATCACCCACAAAGGACGGTGCAGATTCAGGAATCTCCCCAACGTCCTCAGCCGTGAAGACTGAAGTAAAGAAATCATTTAGTTTCTCCGCAATGGCTTTATAGTCCTTGATTGCTCCTTTTATAGCTCAATCATCTAAGGGACCCTCAGGTTTTTTAGCAGGCTTCCTGCTTCTAATGTACTTAAAAAACATTTTGTTATTTCTTTTTGAGTTTTTGGCTAGCTGTTCCTCAAAATCTTTTTTTGCTTTTCTTATTACATTTTTACACTTGATTTGACAGTGTTTATGTTCCTTTCTATTTATCTCACTAGGATTGGACTTCCACTTCTGAAAAGATACCTTTTTGTCCCTCACTGCTTCTTTTACATGGTGGTTAAGCCACGGTGACTCTTTTTTAGGTCTCTTGCTATGTTTTTTAATTTGGGGTATACATTTAAGTTGGGCCCCTGTTATGGTGTCTTTAAAAAGTTTCCATGCAGCTTTCAGGGACTTTGCTCTAGTCACTGTGCCTTTTAATTTCTGTTTGTTTAACCTCCTCATTTTTGGTGTAATTCCCCTTTTTGAAATTAAATGCCAGGGTGCTGGACTGCTGAGGTGTTCTTCCCACCACAGGAATGTTGAATGTTATTATATTATGGTCACTATTCCCAAGCGGTCCGGTAACGGTTATATCCTGGCCCTGATCCTGCACTCCACTCAGGACTAAATCAAGAATTGCCTCTCCCCTTGTGGGTTCCTGCACCAGCTGCTCCAAGAAGCAGTCATTTAAGCCATTGAGAAATTTTATCTCCGCTTCTCTTCCTGAGGTGACATGTATCCAGTCAATATGGGGGTAATTAAAGTCCCCCATTATTATAGAGTTCTTTATTTTGGTAGCCTCTCTAATCTCCCTCAGCATTTCAATGTCAGTATCGCTGTCCTGGTCAGGTGGTTGGTAATATATCCCTATTGCTAATTTATTATTATTTATCATATTATTATTCATCCGTTTTCCTAGTGGTTCCTAACATACCATTAGCATTTTTAACTGCAGCTGCGTGTTGAACAGATGTTTTTAGAGGACTATCCACAATGACTCTGAGATTTTTCTTGAGTGCTACAGCTAATTTAGACCCCATCAATTTGCATGTACAACAAGGATTATGTTTTCCAATGTGCCGTACCCAGGTACAGTAATGGAGTTCACAATAAGGAAGGCAAATAATGTCCAGTATAGCCGGAGAACTTTCATTCTTCATTCTTTTTTAATTAGCCTCAGGAAACTTTTGATCACTTTGGATATCTGATTGGGCTATTAGCACCATATACCTGTGCTTCAATTACCTCATCGCGTCAGTGGGTGGTTGACTGTATCAACTGTATTCTCAATATACAAGGTGAGGAGACCATGAGCAGGTGTAAGTAACTCTTCACTTTCTTTCATTGTTGTAATGACCATTTTTTCCATCTGTAATTCTTTCTGTCTTGTTAGCGACACTTATATAACAGAATGATTGGGGCCTTGTAAGTACATTGCTGGAAGAGAACTGCACAAATAATAAATAATCTGCAAATATTAGAGGGTGGGCAAAATATAGCACACAGGCCAGATCTGCCCTTCTCCCCAGAATTTCTGTCTGGAGCGCTCAGCTGATTAGCAAGCATGCCAGCAGCATGTGTTCAGCTGCCCCTCTCCGACCTTGCTCCATCCTATCTGCTGCTAGTGGTGTGTGGAGGGGAGGTGAGCAGGGAGGCGTGCAGAAGTCAGGGTGACCCCTTTGCCCCTGTCATCATCTCTGCAGAGCAGAGTTTGGGGAGAGGGACACATACAATAGTGCTGCTCCAGTCTGAAGTATGGTGAGTAACGGAGTGCCTATCTAAAGAGGCAGTGCACTGCTTCTAAGATTTCTCTGGCAGCCAGCATGTCCCTCTCTCTCTCTCTCTCTCTCTCTCTCTCTCACACACACACACACACATTGTCTCACACACACTCTCTCCCCTGCCATATGCCCATATGTCCCCCCCTCTGCAGAGTGGGGTGGGGAGAGGGAGATGACAGAGCAGGACAGCTTTCCCTTAAAGAGACAGTTCATGATTTAGAAGTGAGCGAAGAGCCTGGGTTTCCTACCTAAGCTTTTGGTCAGCCCCATCTCTTTTACAATGAGAGTTCAGTAGAGGGATTCTCCTCCAAATCAGAACCTCAGAACAATCTACATGAGTTGTGCTTGACTAAGAGATTAGATTTAAATACTGAGAGCAGAGTGGCTACTGAAACCAGATATACAGAGAAAGATGCTCCACACAGAATACAGTGCCTGTTTAATCCTGTATGAATCACAATGAATCACATGCCATTACTGTTAACTTTCAGACATAGGGGCTACGTCTAGACTACATCCCTTTTTCGGAGGGATAAGGGATCTTTCGGGAAAGGCTTAATTTTCCACAAGATCAGCATCTAGACTGGCGCTTTTCTCCAGCAAAGCTCCGTGCCGAAAAAAGCTGCAGCCATTTTTATGCTAATGAAGTGGGGGAGATTTAAATCCCCACTTCATTAGCAATTGCGATACGTCTAATTTACATCCCTTTTCCGAAAAAGGGATATAGTCCACACATAGCCTGATGGTAAAATTCTAACTCCATTAAAGTCAACAAGAATTTCGTCATTGGCTTTAGTGGGGCCAAAATTTCACACACAGCTGGTAATAACATACCCCCATAGATCCGCCTGTATGATTATCTATGGATCAGAGGTTCAGTTTTATTACATGTTGCCATACTTTTTCTCCTTTTCTCTATCCTAGGTCAGTGCAGAAACCTGGGGTCAGCAGAGGAGGAGCTGAGATGTCTCCGTGAGGCACTAACAACTCCAGACCCTGAGGCTCTGTTTCAAGCATCTTGCAAAATGGCTAAGGTAACAGACACTAGGGGTGTGTCTAGACTACAGGGTTTTGTCGACAAAAGTGGACTTTTGTCGACAAAACTATACCTGCGTCCACACTGCCGCTGAGTTCTGTCAACATAACGTCGACAGAACTCAGCAGTTTTGTTGACGGTGGTAAACCTCATTTTACGAGGCATAACACCTTCTGTCGACAGAGTTCTGTCGACAGATGGTGTTATTGCCTGTAGGGTTGCGTCTAGACTACACTGCCATGTCGACAAAGCAGCTTGCTTTGTCGACAGAACTCAATGTAGTCTAGACGCTCTTTGTGGACAGAAGCCTGTAGTCTAGACGTACCCTAAGTGACTGTTCTAGTGGCTGTGCACCATTCATTTTCCCTTGTCCAGAGGACTGGAAAAGGGCAAATATAGTGCCCATCTATAAAAAGGGAAATAAGAACAACCCAGGAAACTACAGACCAGTTAGTTTAACTTCTGTGCCTGGGAAGATAATGGAGCAAGTAATTAAAGAAATCGTCTGTAAACACTTGGAAAGCGGCAAGGTGCTAGGGAACAGCCAGCCTGGATTTGTAAAGAACAAATCATGTCAAACCAATCTGATAGTTTTCTTTGATAGGATAACGAGTCTTGTGGATAAGGGAGAAGTGGTGGATATAGTATACCTAGACTTTAGTAAGGCATTTGATACAGTCTCGCATGATATTCTTATCAATAAACTAGGTATTTACAACTTAGATGGGGCTACTAAAAGGTGGGTGCATAACTGGCTGGATAACCATACTCAGAGAGTAGTTATTAATGGGTCACAATCCTGCTGGAAAGGCAAACAAGTGGGGTTCCACAGGGGTCTGTTTTGGGACCGGCTTTGTTCAATATCTTCATCAACAATTTAGATATTGGTATAGAAAGTACGCTTATTAAGTTTGCAGATGATACCAAGCTGGGAGGGGTTGCGACTAATCTGCAGGATAGGGTCATAATTCAAAATGACTTGGAGAAATGGTCTGAGGTAAATATGATGAAGTTTAAGACAAATGCCAAGTTCTCCACTTAGGAAGGAACAATCAGATTCATACATACAGAATGGGAAGCGACTGTCTGGGAAGGAGTACGGCAGAAAGGGATCTAGGGGTTATAGTGGACCACAAGTTGAATATGAGTCAGCAGTGTGATGCCGTTGCAAAGAAAGCAAACATGATTCTGGGATGCATTAACAGGGGTGTTGTGAGCAAGACATGAGAAGTCATTCTTCTGCTCTACTCTGCGCTGGTTAGGCCTCAATTGGAGTATTGTGTTCAGTTCTGAGCACCGCATTTCAAGAAAGATGTGGAGAAATTGTAGAGGGTCCAGAGAAGAGCAACGAGAATGATGAAAGGTCTAGAGAACATGACCTATGAGGGAAGGCTGAAGGAATTAGGTTTGTTTAGTTTAGAAAAGAGAAGATCGAGGGGGAACATGATAGCAGTTTTCAGATATCTAAAAGGGTGCCATAAGGAGGAGGGAGAAAACTTGTTCATCTTGGCCTATGGGGATAGAACAAGAAGCAATGGGCTTAAACTGCAGCAAGGGAGATTTAGATTGGACATTAGGAAAAAGTTCCTAATTGTCAGGGTAGTCAAACACTGGAATAAATTGCCCAGGGAGGTTGTGGAATCTCCGTCTCTGGAGATATTTAAGAGTAGGTTAAATAAATGTCTATCAGGGATGGTCTAGACAGTATTTGGTCCTGCCATGAGGGCAGGGGATTGGACTCGATGACCTCTCAAGGTCCCTTCCAGTCCTAGTATTCTATGTTTCCATGATTGTTTTATGCTTTCGTGATGTCTTTCCACACTTGGAGCGAGCTATGGGAGTGAGGCATTCATGTGTAATCAGTAACATGCTTTTCATAGGTATATGCTATGAATGCCATGTAAAAAACAGATTCCAGACAGTTGCATGAACATGCCCATGCATGTGCGTGCGCACATCCATCCATCCATCCATCCATCCATCCATCCAGGGGGAAAATATGTGAGCGGGACATCAAGCTGAGAAACCAGTCTTGTCACCTTGTGTGTTTACCTGAACCTATATTTGTGTGCATGCATCTCTTTGCATATTTTTATATTTTGTGAAAAGATGTCATGTACATCATAGAATATAAACTGGAAATTTACATCCTGTTTGTCCCATACAATGTTGTGCTAACTGTACAACCTAAGATCTAACCTGATATTATTAGTGTAGAATAGAGATGTGGTAGCTAGAAAGATTACAGAGAAAATTTTAATTGCAACTGCCTTGCCAGATATGAGCCCAATTAGCAATTTGCTGATGAATACATTATTTTCCTATACAGCTCTTAGGCCTCCTTTCTTAAAAGTACTGGAGCCGACTATCATTGCAATCTTTCCTGGTTTTGATCTGTCCACAGGTGGTTAGTAAGTACTTTCCCTCTGACCAAGCCACAGATTTTATTGAGGCCATACTGGATGGTATGCTGTCTGCTAGTCCCTCCTGTGCCACAGCAGCCGGTCTGTGGATGAAGATCATCCTGAAGGAGTGTGGAGGTGCCATGCTGGATGAGGTAAAATAGAAGCTGGAGAGGTTTTTCTGGCTAACCTGCAGGCTTTCAGGTCTTTGCCATCATTTGCAGTGAACACAAGTCTTGCTGTTTCTCCCCCTGGGATTGGAAGTTAATTCCATCTGTGTTCCTATCCTGAGTCAGGCAATGGGGGAATCAACAGCAGAAGACAGAGATAATCTAACGGTACATCTGCACTAGCTCGTTAGTTCGAGCTAGGTAGGGTAATGAGGGCAAGCGGAGTTGCAAATGAAGCCCGAGATTTAAATATCCCGGGCTTCATTTGCATGTTCCCTGGCGCCACCATTTTTAAATCCCCCTTAGTCCGAACTCTGTGCCCGCGGCTACATGCGGCATGGACTAGGTAGTTCAAATTAAAGATCCTAATTCGAACTACCGTTACTCCTCATGGAATTAGGATCTTTAATTAGAACTACCTACTCCGTGCCGCATGTAGCCGCGGGCACGGTGTTCGGATTAAGGGGGATTTTAAAATGGCAGCACCCAGGAACATGCAAATGAAGCCCAGGATATTTAAATCCTGGGCTTCATTTGCAACTCTGCTTGCCCTCATTACACTACCTAGCTCGAACTAACGAGCTAGTGTAACCGTACCCCAAGTGAAAAGGAAGATGCTTGATTATTTGTCTATCTTGTTGTCACAGTTTCCAGCCATGAAAGGCTTGGAAAAATTAGACTCCGAGTAAAATGCAAAAAGAGAATATCCGGCCCCAAGAGACAAGCTAAGTGAACTATATCTTAGGGCCTCAGATAATGAGGGGTCTCTAAAAATACCCCAAAATTGCTAGTTTTTACTTGCCTCTTTGCCTATGTATAGATAGATAGATAGATAGATAGATAGATAGATAACTTTATTATTTCTATTTTCATTTTCCTTTCTGTTAGAATAATACATGGTTTTTTTTGGAAATGCAATGAGGCCTCTTTAACTTGACATAGCTTCGGGCCTCAGCATGTCTTAACCCGGTGTTGCAGCCAGGTATGGGCAGAGATATGTATAATTTTTGTGGGTTAAATCTATGCAGCCATGTCTAAATACTTGTTTTTTGAAGGGAGGATTTTCTACAAGAACAGCAAATTGCTGAACGACTAAATAAACGTTTTGGTTCTGCAGAATGAATGGAGAGAATGGAAAAGGGACATTTTTTCTGGTTTTATTCTGTCCAGGTGCCAGATATCCTGAGTAGAATATATCTTCATATGCCTACCATCAAGCAGGGTAGCTTGAGGCAGTTCCTGGTGGAGTCAGTGTCCATTCTAGCTCACCATCACCTAGAGGCAGTGATCTTCAGCCTCCTCATCAAACGTCTGCCGATGGACAGGTATATACTGCTCCTTACAGTGTTCATTTTGGTAACCATGGATCCCACGGCTTCACTGGAAGATGTAAGGCTTCATTTAAGCCACAGACAGTTTGAGATAATTCCTAAAGGTTAATAGCTTGGGTCTTTCTGCAGAAAGGTCCAAGACCATGTCAAGGTGGGTGCAGGGAGAAATTAAGTGTCATTCTGTTTCCATTAATTAATAGTTGCTTTGGCATCCTAAAGACTTCCCTTTACTGGCATCACTGGAGTGGATTTTTGCTTCTCCAGACCCCTGAACTAACATCACCCTGGAAATTGCCAGTGACTGTTCGTTTTCTGGTAGCATGAAAGCTTCAAATCCAAATTCCTGGCTGATTAGCAAGGATAGGGTACCAGGCTTTTGGTATCAGCAAGGGTATGGCTGCTGGAATGGAGTTGTCATTCTTGGTACTTAAAGACAGGGCGGTAAGCATATCTATCATTTCATTCAAACATCCCTAGCTGAATTATCAGTCATCAGTGCTGGAATCTAAGAACATAAGAACGGCTGTAGTGGGTCAGACCAAATGTCCATCTAGCCCAGGATCCTGTCTTCAGACAGTGGCCAATGCCAGGTGCCCCATAGGGAGTGAACAGAACATGCCCATTCTGGCAAATAGAGGCCAGGGAATGCCATTTGTGAAGAGGTCATGGGCTAGCCACAAATATTTGTTCTCGTAGTTGTACATCCAGTTAGTAGGAAGATCATGATTCCATATCTACTGAGAAGTAGGAAAACAGGAACTGTGATTAGAGCTCTGTGTCCTTTCCTTCTGAAGTCTAGCATTAATGGTTATGGTGCAGTAAGACTAGGGTTGTGTCTATACAGCACCCTAAACTTGAAATAAGATGCACAATTTGCACTCCGCAAATTGCGTATCATATTTTGCATAGCCTATTTTGAAATGTGGCGCTTCTACACAGCACCAAATGTCGAAATAATGCGCTATTTCAAGCCATCCCTTATCCCTCATGCAACAAAGTTTCTTGGGATGGCAAAATAGTGTGCCCATTATTTTGAAAAATATTTCAAAATAACGGGCTGCTTGTGTAAATGTGGGGTAGCTATTTCGGGATACCTCCAGGATCCCAAAATAGTCATGCACTGTAGAAATGTAACCTGAAATGTAACTTAACTTAGTTCTGTAACTAGAAACTCAATATGTAAAACATGAGGACCATATAAGGAGGACAGCACTCTGAACTTGCTCATCATAGGCAGGGCTTGACAAATAATACAATCTACTCACCCATGGCGTGTAGATTGTAACCTGGAAGAGCCGGGTTCGGGCGACCTGTGCATGCGCAGAACGATCTGTGCATGCACAGTTCGCCGGACAGCGCGGTTGGTGAGCCCTGATCATAGTCAAGGAGAAAATGTGTTCTTTACTTGAATATGATGCATATAGTCAGAGCCACAAAAGTCTCCAGGGGTCACATATAACTTATGTTAAATTGCAGTGACACCACTGAGCTGTGGAGATCTCTGGGGACAGATCCCTTGCTCGCCCCTCAAGTCCTGAAGGTCCTAATAGAAAAAATAAAGACTCCAACAAGCCAAGAAGGAAGGATGACCTCAGAGACAAAAACTGACCTGCATTTAGCAGCTGCTGAACCTCTCACAGTAAGTTAGACGACAGACATGTATTTCTCTGCCTTGTGACAAACATGCTGATGGAAAGCTAGATGAGTGGTATAATATTGTCATATGGGCACTTCTTTTCTGAAGTCCTGTTTCCTGGATTCCAGCTGTGCTTTCTGTGGAACAACAGATGGCAGATTTAGAGTATGTGGCTGATTCACTTAATACTATCTGGCAATTAGAAAGTCTTTGAATCAGATTTCTTACAGTGCTTTGCAGATGTTTTGTACAACTCACAACATGCCTTGATAGGTCGTACACATTTTTACAGATATGGGACGCTAAGGCACACATGGAGTGAATTGCTCTCGGTCATTCATCAAGTTAGTGACAGGAGTGAGAATTTAGTCCAGCAGGTATCAGAAGGGGAGAGAGTGTGATAGTGTTAGGAAGAGACCTCTTCTTTTACCATGCTCTCCTTTCAGGCAACATGTGCCATCTTTGAAGTGGTGTCAGCATTGCAGCTGAGCAAAACTGTGCAGGAGCTGTTCCCGGAGTTGTTTACTGTTCTCCTGCAGCAGATCAGCCAAACCCTAAGACAAAAGATGCCTTTGCCCAGGATGAGCAGCCGAAGGAGGTTATTCAGAAAAGGACAACAACTATGTGAGGGCAACCCTTGCAGGTAATTAGAAGAAAGGGAGCAAAACAAAGAGAATCCCAGTCCATTTGGGTGACACTCCCCAGGAGTTCTCAGGGTTATGAGGCACCTTACCATCACCTGCTTTTAATATGAGAAAGTCTTGTTTGTGCTTGCTATAGGTCAGTTCCCTGAAACCACCAAGCTCTGGCAACACAAACACTACTATCTAGGCCTCCTCAGGCCTCAGTCTCTTTGTCCTCTCTTTCTGACTACAGCTTAGAGAATCTCTATCAACGGATTCTCCTCTAAGAGAAGTCTCCCTGCGATGTACGTGCATCTCCGCACCAATCAGCGTTCCCCCATCTCTTAGTTTAAAAACTGCTCTACGGCCTTTTAATGTTTAGTGCCAGTAGTCTGGTTCCACCCTGGTTTAGGTGGAGCCCATCCTTCCTGTATAGGCTCCCCCTCTCCCAAAAGTGTCCCCAGTTCCTGATAAATCCAAACCCCTCTTCCCTACACCATCGTCTCATCCATGCATTGAGACTCTGAAGCTTTGCCTGCCTACCTGGTCCTGCGCGTGGAACTGGAAGCATTTCCAAGAATGCCACCATAGAGGTCCTGGATTTCAGTCTCTTTCCTAGCAACCTAAATTTGGCCTCCAGGACATCTCTCCTACCCTTCCCTATGTCATTGATACCTACATGTACCACGACCACCGGCTCCTCCCCAGCACTAGACATAAGTCTATCTAGATACCTCGAGAGATCTGCAACCTTTGCACCAGGCAGTCAAGTGACCATACAGTTCTCCTGGTCATCACAAACCCAACTATCTATGTTTCTAACGATCGAATCACCCACTACTAACACCTGCCTCTTCCTAACATCTGGCATTCCCTCCCCCTCAGAGGTATCGTTGGTGCGAGAGGATACCGCAACATCCTCGGGAAGGAGGGTCCCAACTACGGGATGGTTTCCCTCTGCTCCCATTGAATTCTCTGTTCCCTTGAGACTTTCATCCTCCTTAAGAGCACTGGGACTCTCAGACTGGAGGTGGGACAGTACTACAGTGTCCTGGAAAGTCTCATCAACATAGCTCTCTACCTCTGTTAGCTCCTCCAGTTCAGCCACCCTGGCCTCCAAAGCCCGAACTCGGTCTCTGAGGGCCAGGAGCTCCTTGCAACAGGTGCACACATACGCCACTCGCCCACAGGGCAGGTAATCATACATGTTACACTCGACGTAATAAACAGGATAGCCCCCACTCTGCTGCTGGGCTTCTGTCTCCATTTTTTTATGAATAAATTTAAGTAAAAACTGGGCTTATTAAATCTCTGGAATATAGATTATTATAAAAGTTAGGTTTAAAGAAGATCAGAAGTCACTAGTGCCCTCTAAACTCCCACTCCAAAGTCCCTCTCCAAGCTCCCTGTTCGCGGACTCACAGGCTTATATAGCTCTGGTAGCCCCTCCCCCGACTGAGGCTCAGCCAATTAACATAGGCTTCTAGATTTCAAACCTTTTAGAAGCTCCTTCAAACAAACAAACAAACAAACAAACAAACAAACAGACAAACACCAAACTAAACCAAACAGAGAAACACAAGCTCAGCACACAATAAATACCCCCCCCCCCCACACACACACACAAACACACTCCCTTTTCATCCATCTCACACACAACAGTCTTGAGCCCCCACTCAGTAGCTTGGGAAATTCACACACCTCTGGACGCCTCTGAGAGGCAATGCTTCCCCACTTGCAAGCACAGAGTCTGAGTGTAGAAAAGAAACTTTTAATGAAAGAGAGAGAGAGAGAGGTCACATGGCATTAGCTTGGGAAAATACCACAGCCAGAGTTCATAACCAACCCACGAGTAACCATCCCAGCTCAAATGGATTGAGCAATGTCCTTTGCCCCTCAGGCTCACTAGTCCAACAATGTAAGGGTCCCATTCACCTACCCAAACTTTCTCCATACCCCACTTCAAACGCCCCACTTACAGCTCTGTCAGTACAGTCCCAGACACATCACCCTGATGACTCCACCCATTGAGCCTGAGGCCATGCCACCTTCGTGCTGCTCTTGTGGTCTGCTGCTCCACCAGCCGCTCTGCTGGCTGCCTGCCACTGCTCCTCTCCAGCTGCCCTGCTGGCCACCCTCTGGTCTCTCCCACCAGCCCCTCTGCTGGCCGCAATGGGTCTGGCTCCAGGCCAAACCAGTGACTTCAGCTCTTAGTGATTTCAACTCTTTAGCTACCACCTAGGCTGGCAAAAAGATTCCAGCTTCCACTGGAATAACAAAAAGACTCCTAATGGAGTCTGCTTTAGGTCTACCCTTAGAAGGCGGGGGGGGGGGGGGGGGGGAAGGAGAGAGACAGGTTGAACCAGCCTTACAGCTGACACCTGGCAGGCATGAAGCAGGCTGGCTCAAGCCCTTTGTCCCCAACTCAGTTCACTCAGCTCTGGAAGGGGGAGGCTTGTTTATCTGAGACCCCTGATGATGACCCACCAATGATGGTGTCTCTCCTGCAAGCACTGGTGTCATATTTTACAGTTCCTACATTTAGGGGTAGCATGGTTTGTGACCCCACAACAGCCAAATTAGTTACAATACATCACATTCCATTCTGACAACCAGTCCTCCATGAGCCCTGGCTGAATTGGATTTATATAACCACACCCCAGATTCCTTCCCCATCCCAGCATGAAGCAGTTAATTATCAGACAGGCCTGTATTTACATATCAACAGTTAATTATCTTACAGGGCTAAACAATTTGAGTGAGCATGCCCACCCCCAAAATGTGGTGTAGTCTCTCCTTTTCGCTGGCTGATTGCAAGCAGTAGTTCAGCCCCTGCTTACACTTATACTTTAGAACTCAGCTCTGGAAAACATACAACACTTAGATGTATTTATAGGGAAAACAAGAACTGGTATATTATCAAAGAACAGAGATGTCAGTGATAATGAGTTAGAATACAGGCAAAAAATGGTTAGAGCCCTGCGCGAATACAAACATCTACTCCTGGACATGGAGATCTGCAGATAGACATTGGGTTCTGCACATCCACAGGGCTCTGCTCCCAAGAGCCATTGTGACCAACAGAGAGGCGCATGGCCCTGTCATGCCTGGGAACCAGTGTCCTGCACCAGCAGCTCCTCCCATCCGCACTGCTGTGTGGTGTCAGTTGAAGGGCACACATTGCTCTGTGTCTCGCAGGTCCACCTGCTGCTCTTTTAAGGGTAGCCAAAACTACATCAGGGTTATTTTCAGGCCCCACTTTGCAGAACGCTACCTTCTGTGGCTGGTTTCCATTTCCTGTCATAAAACTCTCCAAACTTCGGAGGAGTCGTTGCCCGTGTTGAGACTTTCTTGTCTGTACATACCGATGTGTAGACTATGTGCAGTGTTTTAATCCGCCTGTCCATGCATAGCACCGTTACATTATATCTCAGCTTTCTAGTCCCTCCTCCAGATGGAGGGAAAGTGTTTCCATTCAGAGAACTCCCTTTGAAAGGCTCTCCTAGCATTTGTCTCTTTTGCTCTCTGTTTCCCTCAAACACTCCTCTGTGTGTCCCTTTAGGCAGATTCCTTATTAATGGGATAATAGGTTTGTTGATTCTATAGCCCCACTCTAGCCAGGCAATCAGGTACATTTCTATCCAATTAGGCTTTCTCTGGGGAAGCTAATTAGTACTAGTAGTTACCAGAGTGCTGACCCCAAGTACAAGCTCTCAGCACCCTGTCACATCTCGCTGGACATAGGGCCCCAAAATATCCATTAGTGATCACTAATCTCTCTGTGTCCCAGCTTTTGGGGTCTGATTGTGAATTTTTTCCATATTACTGTACTGTGCTAGTGCCCATACGCCTTGCAGATAGGAGAAAGTGACTGCAAAATGTTGTCCATAGCAACACTAGTAATATGAGATGTATGAGACTGAAATACCTCCTGGAATTAAGTCCTTCCAAAAACAGTGGTCCCCAGGACACTGTCAATGGATGAACTGTCAATGAACAACAGCCCTGACAAGTAACTGGGGTTTCCTGACTGCTTAGGCTGTGCCTTTCTATTGGTTACTACAGTTCTGTGCCTCTTTTCCCCCAGGCTTTCTATTGAAGCATTAGAGGCTGTGCTTCTCAAGGCTGTGAATGAGAAGCTGATAAGAACACTCTGGAAGCAGAGAACTTGGATGCTTCTTGAAAATCCGCAGACTCACCACGAGGGGGTGTGTTTGCTGGTGAGGTAAGAGATCTAGGAGACAGCATTTCATCCTCAGGGATCGGCAACAAATAGAGTGACTGACAGGGAACTTTCAGGTATAGCTTTGTGCGGGGTGTCCTGGGTGAGAAACACAGAGCTTCCATGCGTAGGTTTTAGGTTGTATGGTCATAGCAGCTAAGCTTTTGAAGTGCACAGTCTGCCCCATAAGTGGTTCCTTTTGTCTTCCAGTGTTCTGCAAAGATCTGGACTAATAACATTGGAGATCATACAGAGCCTCCTCCCCTGGGTAAATTCCCCATCAGAAAATCAGCGAGTCACCAGCACAGCTTTCTTTGCTCAGGTATGAGCAGTTCCACCATTAGGCTGTTATCTGTTGTTTACCTTTCTCTGAGGAGTTGTACAGTTCACTTCATAGGAATTCATTTTAGATAGTAGAATGTGTCCTTTGTAAGGAAATCTCGCAAGGAACTTCATTACACCTTTCTTAATCATTTTCTCTTTGTTATTTTTGGGGTCTATACTAGCCTGGCCTAGCTGCCTATTCTAGTTGCTGGTTAAGAGAGAGTGAGAAAGATATAGATAGGCTACGTCTACATTGGCAAGATTTTGCGCAAATAAGGTATGTCTAACCTACAGCACTAATTCAATTTAACTTAATTCGAATTAGTTAATTCGAAATAAGCTAATTCAAATGAGTGCATCTAGACCTAAAAACTAATTCGAATTAGCATTTTGCTAATTCGAAATAGCATGTCCACATTGAGTGGACCCTGAACCGAAGTCAAGGCTGGCCAGAACCAGTGCCATCAGGGCATCAGGTTAGGACTTAAGGTGTGGAGCTGCTTCCTCAGGCTAGCCGAGGGCTGTGCTTAAAAGGACCCGACCCCCACCCTGGACAGACAGTTCTCAGGATTCCCCGCTTGCTTGTCTAACTCGATGGGGACAGCAAAGCAGTCCTGTCTTGGAGTGCCCTGAATGCCCACACTCGGCACATTACAGCACTCGACCATCAGCCCGGCTGCACTTGCCGCAGGCTGCCATCTGGGGGAGGTCAATCAGGGGGCTGTCAGGATCCAGGAGGCCCTACAGGAAAGCTTCCACCCCGAGGAGCCCGCAGAGCCACCCCAGTCCTCCCCATCGGGGGCTCGTGCCCCATTCCTCCCTCACCTCCTTCCACTTACCCTTCCCGAGCCCCCTCTTCCTGATGTAAAAAATAAAGGACACGTGTTCAAAAATAGAAACTCTCTTTATTTAACAAAACTGGGGGTGGGGGGGGGTGAGTTAACCTCTGGGGGACTGGGAAAAGGAGGTGGGAGAGGGGAAGAAAGAGGGTGGGAGAGGGGAGGTGGAAACCTGGGAGGAGGGAGCTGGAAGGGGGAAGCCAGGGGAAGAAGGAGGAGGGGAAGTATAAACCTATGGTACGCCATATCTTCAGAACTGTGTACAGATGTGGTCTTCTCACCTCAAAAAAGATATGGCCTTGGAAAGGGTTCAGAAAAGGGCAAGTACAATGATTAGGGGTTTGGAACAGGTCCCATATGAAGAGAGGCTAAAGAGACTGGGACTTTTCAGCTTAGAAAAGAGGAGACTGAGGGGGGATATGATAGAGGTCTATAAAATCATGAGTGGTGTGGAGAGGGTGCATAAAGAAAAGTTCTTCATTAGTTCCCATAATATAAGGACTAGAGGACACCAAATGAAATGAATGGACATCAGGTTTAAAACTAATAAAAGAAAGTTCTTCTTCACACAAAGTTCTTCTTATAGTCAACCTGTGGAACTCCTTGCCACTGGAGGATGTGAAGCCTAGAACTATAACAGAGTTTAAAGAGAAGTTAGATAAATTCATGGAGGTTGGGTCCGTGGAGTGCTATTAGCCAGGGGGTAGGAATGGTGTCCCTGGCCTCTGTTTGTGGAAGGCTGAAGATGGATGGCACGAGACAAATCGCTTGGTCATTGTCTTCGGTCCATCCCCTCTGGGGTACCTGGTGTTGGCCGCTGTCGGCAGACAGGCTACTGGACTAGATGGACCTTTGGTCTGACCCAGTACGGCCATTCTTATGTTCTTATGTTCTAAGCGCAGGGCTCAGGGTCGGGGGTCTCACTGGAACAACTTGATTTTCATGCAAACCTGCTCCTGGATTTGGATGTGGCCTTTGGTGGCCAGGCTGGCAGCTATCCTGCCCTAGACGGCTGCATTCCTGTGCCTAGTGTGGAGGTCGTGGACGCTGGAGGCCTCCCCCCCCAAACCTCGATAATGTCCACGATCTCCGCACTAGACCACGCGGGCGCCTGCCTCTTGTGGCCCTGGGCAGGCTCCTAGGAGCCGCCAACCTGGTCCTGGGAAGAGGCGGAGGGCTGGGTGGCAGCGGGTGGCTGGCTCATGCCATGCCAGGTGCAGGGTCTGCTGGCTGGGTGCTGGCAGGCTTGCCACTGGCACAGGCACTGTAGCCAAACCGTGCCCCTTTAAGGGCTCTGGGGCTGGGAGAGGGGCAGAAAAGTTTCCCTGGTTTGGCCCAGAGTGGCCATCAGGGCAACCTGATTAGGGTTAGCCTCCAACTAGTTCGAATTAAGTGGCTACACAGCCCTTAATTTGAACTACTTAATTCGAACGAGGCGTTACTCCTCGTAGAATGAGGTTTACCTAGTTCAAATTAAGCGCTCCGCTAGTTCGATTTAAATTCGAACTAGCAGTTTGTATGTATAGCCGCTATTAAAGTTAATTCGAACTAACGGCTGTTAGTTCGAATTAACTTTGTAGTGTAGACATACCCATACTTTTAACGCGAGAGTTTTTGCGTTAGAATATTTGCGCAAGAGAGCGTCTACACTGGCATGTGCTGTTGCGCTAAGAGGCGCTTTTGTGCAAAATCATCCGTGCCAGTGTAGACGCTCTCTTGCGCAAGAAAGCCATTGGGCTTTCTTGCACAAGAAATTAATGTGGCCTGTCTACACTGGCCTCTTGCGCAAGAACAGTTGCACAGGAGGGCTTTTTCCTGAGCGGGAGCATCATAGTTTTTGCGCAAGAAGCACTGATTTTAGACATTAGAATGTCAGTGTTCTTGCGCAAGAACTCCCCGCCAGTGTAGACAGGCAGCTGCTTTTGCGCAAAATCATGCCAATGTAGATGTAGCCATAGAATTTGAGTTACTAGACCTTTTCTGACAATTCCTAGGGCTAATACTAACCAACAGCTCCTGATTTTGGTCTAGCTCAGCAAATCTTCTAAATGAATCTAGTGTCCTAATACTATAAAATAAGCAACATACAAATACATTAACATCTATCTTAGATTCTCATTAATGTAGAATAATAGATTCATAGAACATTCGAACTGGAAGGGATCTTGAGAGGTCTTCGAGTCCCATCCCCAGCCATCACGGCAGGACCAAGCACAGTCTAGATCATCCCTGACAGGTGTTTGTCTAACCTGCTCTTAAATATTTCTAGTGATGCAGATTCCACAACCTCCTGAGGCAATTTATTGCAGGGTTTAACCACCCTGACAGGCAGGACGTTTTTCCTGCTGTCCAACCTAAACCTCCCTTGATGTAATTTAAGCTCATTGCTTCTTATCCTATCCTTAGAGGCCAAGGAGAACAATTTTTCTCCATCTTCCTTAAAACATCCTTTTAGAAACTTGTATTATCTGAGTACTTCAAAATGATAATGTAGTATCTGAGTGCCTCAAAACTCTTTAAAAGTATGTATCCCTACAATACCCCTGTGAGGCAGGGAAACACTATTAGTCCCATTTTGCAAAGAGGAAACTGATGCACAGAAGGCCTAAGTGACTTGCCCAACATCATCTAGGAAGTCTTTGAGGGTGCAGGAAATTGAACTGGAACCTCCTAAGTCCTAGGCTGCTAACTACTGGAGCATCCTCCCTCTCCACAGCCTTGCTATAACGTCTGTGTCATATTTCACATTTACGCTAAGTCGCTATTTTAGAGGCTCATCTGGTGGTTCTAGGAATCTGTTTGTGCCCCAAAATCTTTCTACACCCCACCTAGGAAAGGAGTCACAAACGTGGGTTTTCAAGGTCTGCCTAGAGAGGCCTCATGAAAGCTGCCAATCAGAGCCCAGCTGGCTCAGATATATGGAGCTACAGGGCTTTATTAGGTCAGTTTCTTTCAGGAAGTGGAGGGCCAAGAAAGGATGCTATTCTCTGGCCAAACCAATTCACAGGGGTTTATTTCAGGCAGCATTTTCTGAAGCTGAATTTGCAGAGAGAGAGTCCTTACGAGCCTTAAACATATAATTTGAGGGAGAAACTGAAAGTGGCCCCATAGGAAGAACCCAAGGAAAAAGTAGCAATGAACTGAAATGAAGCAATGACTCGCTGCTATTTCTAGGTTGGAACCAAGAGTAGTGGGCAGGCCCAGGTTCCCCAGTGGCATAAACCCGATGAAGGGGTGTGTCTAGACTACATGCCTCCTTCGACGGAGGCATGTAGATTAGCCACATCGGAAGAGGGAAATGAAGCTGCGATTAAAATAATCGCGGCTTCATTTAAATTTAAATGGCTGCCCCGATCTGCCGATCAGCTGTTTGTCGGCAGATCGGGGGAGTCTGGACGCGATGCCCCGACAAAGAAGCCTTTCTTCATCGACACAGGTAAGCCTGGTTTCACGAGGCTTACCTGTGTCGATGAAGAAAGGCTTCTTTGTCGGGGCATCGCGTCCAGACTCCCCCGATCTGCCGACAAACAGCTGATCGGCAGATCGGGGCAGCCATTTAAATTTAAATGAAGCCGCGATTATTTTAATCGCGGCTTCATTTCCCTCTTCCGATCTGGCTAATCTACATGCCTCCGTCGAAGGAGGCATGTAGTCTAGACACACCCAAGGGGACAGGGCTTATGGAGAGGTTGAACAAAGAACAGAATATAAAGGGTCCAGAGTTGGGGCTGAAGACCCTAGTGAGGGCAACAGGACCTAAAAGGCATTTGTTTGGACTTTGGGACTTGGCCAGAGGGCTGAGCCATGGAAGACTCACTAAGATCGACTGGCAGGATGCACCTGGGCGAGAAAAGGACTGTGGTATCAAATGCAGTCACTGAGAGGCTCTCAAGGGATGAGCAATCACCCATTATAGTGCCTAAAAGGAAAAATCCATGTTTTTAACACAGTACTCATTCGTATAGAATAATAAATTACAGTGTATTACGTGTCTCCTCAAATTATATTCGCTATCTTAATGAACATATTAGAGCTAATGGACATGTTGATTTTCTTTCAGCTAATGACTGATCCCATACTCAGGGAGAAGAGGTTGCTTAAGTCTGTCTTACACATCTTAGAAGAAAGGTTAGAGGACAATAACTGGATTGTCCGTCGAATGGCTGTAAGAGGCCTGGGAAATGTAGTCTATGGGGCACCTGAGAAGGTAAGATAGAATACTGAATACAATGCAGCATAACTAGAGAAACTAAAGGAAACAATTGCTCAGGATTTACAGAGGCCATGCACAATGCACTAGGCCAACTTCTGCTCTCTCATACCCCTGGAACCTCTTTGCAGTCAATACACAGCAGGTTGGTTCCCTTGGTAAGCTGGGCATAAGGAAACAATATGTACTTAATATGATCATATGTAAATGTATACTCCTAGGAATGAAGAGTGTAGGCCATACTTCCAAGATGAGAGAGATTCTATTCCAGGAAACAGAGACACTAAAAAACTCAAATCATGATAGATAATCAGCTGAACGTAAGCGCCCAGTACAAAGCTGTGACCAAAAGAGCTGAGGTGATCCTCGGAGGCATAGACAGAGGGATTCTGAATAAGAATAAAGAAGTTATTTTACCTCTGCTTATGGCACTGGTGTGAGAACTGCTAGAATACTATGTCAGGATCATGCCTGCAATTCAAGAAGGATGCTGATAAATTGGAGAAGAGTCACAAGAATTTTCAAAGGACTAGAAAATGTGCCTTTAGATTCAATGGGGGGGGGGGGGGGGGAGGAATGAAGCTAAACTAATTCAGACTGCTAGTAAGGCATACATTTTAATGGTAATTTTAATCATTGGAACCATTTACCAAGGGTTGTGGTGGGTTCTCTATCAGTAGCAACTTTAAAAACAAGATGGGCTGTTTTTCTAAAAGAGGTGCTCTAGTCAAACAGACATTATTTTGGGGAGGTTCTGTGTTGTGAAGGAGGTCACAATGGTCCCTTTTGGCCTTCAAATCTAAGTAATTAGAAATCTAATAGGATTACATAGGTGTAATATGGCACAGAGTTTGGCTTATTGTAGCTAGTACCTGATGTAAAATATAGCTATAGGTCACTAGGGGGCAGATGAAATTCCCACTGCTTCATAATTGCTAAAAAAACATATTAGAAATGTGGTTAGTGGAAAGTGTTTTTTAATGTCATATGTCTGAACAGGTGAAAAAGTACAAGAAGTTTCTTCTGGAGACACTGATCAGGACTTTAGAAGAGACTTTCAGTTTTGAAATCATTGTCGAATGCATGAAGGCACTGGCCAAAGTCCTGAAGGAGCTGAAAGGGAAGGACATAGGTTCTTCCTTCAGAGACCTCACCATAGAGATCCGGAAGTACTTCGATAATGTACGTGAACAGAAGCCTTCAACCCCAGTTCAGCTGACATTGATGAGGCTCCATTTACAATGCATGATGTGTCCTCACTGGGCATTGTTCATGTCAGAATGAAGTGATTTTAGGCCTTAGGGAAGAGATGTGTTTTATGGCGGAGCAGAGAATTAAGAAAATGAGGATGCCATCCCTGCTCCTTCAGTCTCACCCTTCTGTTCATCTTTATTTCCAATGAGAATGGCAAAGGAAGTATGAATACTAGATTAGGTAGCTGCATAACAAGGAAAATGGGCATACAGGGTGTAATAGACTGTTTTGGGCCTGCTCCATACGATTTTTATGTCACCTGGTTGAAATTATTCCATTTTGCAGAGAAGTTTGAGATTTCAAATTTTGGTTTTGTTCCTATTTGGGGGACACACCCCCCAGCCCAAATTTCAAATCTCTTTGTGAAACAGTAATACTATTCTCAACCCAGCTCTACTGGGAGCCTTGCCTGAGGGCAGTCTACTGGCAGACTATGCTGGAGACAGGGAACCTGGAAACACTGGGAATTAGAGGTGCCAGGGTGCACATTTCCTGGCTCCTTGTCAGCCTGCCAGACAGGCTGTTCTGAAGGTGAGGGCCAGGAAGCCCAAGATCTCAGTTAGCCTGCTAGATGGGTCACCAAGAAGCTGACCAAGTACCCCTACTTGGCTTCTGGAAGAATTTTGTCAAAATTGAACTGTCTTCAAAGTATTTTGAAGAATCAACACATTTGGCCCAAACGTGATTAATTCCAGTTCTTCTAAACTTCTGTAGTTGGAATCACTCTACTCTAATGTAGAAGAGACAGCTGTGCTAGATACATGATGTGGTTATCTCTTCGTTACCAACCTGTGTGGCTTTCTTGGCTATAGAAGGACAACACTCTTCGTGCATTGGCCTTTGTCCTGTTTGGTATCCTGGCCGGCTCTGCAAAGAGAAAATGGAAGGACTATTTTGCCAAGCAGGTTAGACAGAGCTGGGTCTCGCTTCTGCTGCACCTGCAAGATCCAAGCCCTGAAGTTTCAATGGTAAGAATGACAGTGACTTAAATACTAAGCAAAAAGAATCTTCCTCCTGTTGCCAGGGGAGCTCTGCTATTCCTTCCTGCAGTGGAGACCTAAATTCTTCCCTCAGTTCATTGCCCTCCTTTTGAGTCAATCCCAGACAGGCTGGTCCTTAGCAGCCAGGGTTATCTCACTGGAGTTCAGGATAGGTCATGGGTCTGATCCCAAGAGTTCATTCCTGCCTATCTCTGCACCCCACGTTCCTGCCTCCCCACAACAGAGGAAAGATCACAGCTATGCCTAGTGAAGCAGCTTTCATAGCTACATCTGTTCTGAAAAAACATTGCTGCTATCTCCAGTTTTCAGTATTATAAAATCATAGAACCATAGGTTTGGAGGAGACCTCAGGAGGTCACTGAGTCCAACCTCCTGCCCAAAACAGGACCAGCCACAACTAAACAATCCCAGCCAGGGCTTTGTCAAGCTAGGACTTGAAAACTCTAGATTTAGAGGTTCCGTTGCCTCCCTAGGTAACCCATTCCAGTGCTTCACCACCTTCCTAGTAAAATAGTTTTTCCGAATATCCAACCTAGACCTCCCCCACTGTAACTTGAGACCATTGCTCCTCATTCAGTCATCTAGTACCACTGAGAACAGCCTCTCTCCATCCTCTTTGAAATCCCCCTTCAGGTAGTTAAAGCCTTCTATCAAAGCTCCCCTCACTCTTCTCTTCTGAAGACTAAATAATCCCAAATCCCTCAGCCTCTCCTTGTAAATCATGTGTTCCAGCCTCCTAATCATTTTTGTTGCCCTCCGTTGGACTTTCTCCAATGTATCAACATGTTTTAAGTAATGGGGTGCCCAGAATTGGATGCAATACTCCAGAAGTAGAATCCCTTTCCCCCTATTAAAGTCATGCTGGCATATTTTCTGTCTATTACTTCAGGGGAATCCCTTTTATTCTTGGGGTAGATGAGCAGTCAAGGACATGAGTTCCATTTGAATGAGCACAATACGTGTTATGGAACAATTCAATGGTGCAACCCTCTTTTTCAGGAGTGCAGAGCTACATTTCATCTCTGTGCCCCATTTTTGGGACTGAAGAGGCTCCAAACTATACTTAATGAGCATCTTAGTTGCAGAACCGAGCTGAACCCTGAGGAGCTCCAGATGGATATCTGCAGACACCTTGTGAGTGACCTATAGAATTATATGAGATTATTGACAGCATAGGCTTGTGATGTAGAAGCAGGGGGAATGTGTGATGGGCAATGTAAGTATCTATGGGTATGTCTACGCTACAAAGTTAGTTTGAACTAACGGACGTTAGTTCGAACTAACTTTCATAGGCGCTACACTAGCGCTCCGTTAGTTTGAATTTAATTCGAACTAGCGGAGCGCTTAGTTCGAACTAGGTAATCCTCATTCCACGAGGATTAAGCCTAGTTCAAATTTACTAGTTCGAATTAAGGGGTGTGTAGCCTCTTAATGCGAACTAGTGGGAGGCTAGCCCTCCCCAGGTTTCCCTGGTGGCCACTCCGGCCAACACCAGGGAAACTCTATGCCCCCCTCCCGGCCCCGGACCCCTTAAAGGGGCACGGGATGGCTACGGTGCCCGTGCCAGGTGCAAGCCTGCCAGCACCCAGCCAGCAGACCCTGCACCTGGTGCGGATCGAGCCACCCACCCGATGCCCCCCAGCCCTCCCCCTCTTCCCGGGACCAGGCTGGCGGTTCCTGGGAGCTTGCCCGGGACCGCAAAAGGCGGGCTCCCTCCTGGGCTAGTGCGGACATCGTGGACCTCGTCCACGATCTCCACACTAGGCACAGGAAGGTGGCCGGCTAGGGCAGGAGAGCTGCCAGCCTGGCCACCCAGGAGCAGGAGTGCATGAAAATCAAGGTGGTCCACTGAGACCCCACGACCCTGAGCCCTGAGCATACAATGGCCATCCTGGGTCAGACCAAAGGTTCATCTATCCCGTAGCCTGTCTGCCGACAGCGGCCAACCCTAGGGACCCTGGAGGGGATGGACCGAAGACAGTGACCAAGCCATTTGTCTCGTGCCATCCCTCTCCAGCCTTCCACAAACTTTGGGCAGGGACACCTCTCCTACCCCCTGGCTAATACCACTCCATGGACCCAACCTCCATGGCTTGATCTCACTTCCCTTTAAACTCTGTTCTAGTTGTAGCCTTCACAGCCTCCTGCAGCAAGGAGTTCCACAGGTTGACTCTGTGCTTTGTGAAGAACAACTTTCTGTTACTAGTTTGAAGCCTGTTACCCATTCCTTTCCTTTGGTGTCCTCTAGTCCTTCTTTATGGGAACTAATGAAGAACTTTTCTGTATGCACCCTCTCCACCCAACTCCTGGTTTTAGAGACCTCTATCCTGTCCCCCCTCCGTCTCCTCTTTTCTAAGCTGAACAGTCCCAGTCTCTTTAGCCTCTCTTCATATGAGACCTGTTCCCAACCCCTGATCATTTTAGTTGCCCTCCCCTCTGCCACCCTCTCTCTTCCCCTCTCCCACCCCCTTTTCCCAGTCTCCCCCAGTTTTGTTCAATAAAGACAGATTCCATTTTTGAACACAATTGTCCTTTATTTTGTACATCAAGAAGAGGGGCTAGGGAAGGGTAAGGGGAAGGAGTTGAGGGAGGAATGGGGTACGCGCCCCCGATGGGGAGGACTGGGCTGGCTCTGCGGGCTTTTGGGGTGGAAGCTCTCCTGCAGCCCCCCAATTGCCCCATCTCCCCAGATGGCAGGCTGCGGCAAGTGCAGCCGGTCTGATGGCCAAGTGCTGTGATGTGCCCAGTGTGGGTACTCCGGGCACTCCAAGCCAAGACTGCTTTGCAAGCGGGGCACCCCTGAGAACTGTCTGTCCGGGGTGGGGGTTGGGACCCTTTAAGCACAGCCCTCGGCTAGCCTGAGACAGCATCTCCACGCTCTAAGTCCTCCTCTGATGCCCTGCCGGCACTGCTTCCGGCCATCCTTAAGCCCGGTTCAGGGTCCACTTAATGTGGACGTGCTAGTTCGAATTAGTAAAATGCTAATTCGAACTAGTTTTTTAGTCTAGATCCGTTAGTTTGAATTAGCTTAGTTCGAATTAAGTAATTCGAACTAAGTTAGTTCGAATTAACGTTGTAGTGTAGACGTACCCTATTAGAGTGGGATACAGGACTGAGGGTGAGAGGAATGTAAATCTGCCCTAGATTCCCACTTTCCCCACTTCTACACAGCCTCCTGTCCTTTCTTCTATTTACTTGTTTAAATTAAAAAAAAAAGTCTGAGTGAGTCCAATAACTGACAGCAGTGGCAAGAGGAACACAGACTGTTTACTTGTGGTTTGTAAAGGCATGTGTTGGCAGTCAAAGGGCATTTCTAGCCAGAGAGAGCTCATGTGTCCCTGATTTTCTCTAGGCCAAAGAGAAGGCTGAGCTACTGGAGAACTTTTACAAAACCACCATCAGATACTTCCGCAGCAGCTGGGAAGAGATCCGGGCAGCTGCAGCCAAGTTAGCTGGTGAGAGAAAGTGTGCCATGTCCCTTTTGGTATTCCCTTTGAGGTAGACAGAAAAAGTCCCTGTGTGCAGCACTGAGCTACTATTAATCTCTCCGTGCTGTGACTTCTCATGCATAAATGGAGATGTTAATGTTCTCCTACTTCTCCAGTGTGGTGTTAGGAGGAATTTGTAATTTGCAATTGAATGCTTTGAGATGGCGCAGTCATTTAGTAGCAGAGGCTGGCACACTGTCACGTAGGGTATGTTTATTCTCCGATCAAACTAGTGTGCTAAAAATAGAGTAGCTGTGGCAGGAGTAGCAGGAGGGGTTAACTATTCCAAGGATGATCCCATCCAAACCCAAAAGTCTGTTCTCAAGGTGGCTAGCTCCTCCGACTGCTTCTGTCATCTGACCTGCACTCTATTTTTAGTAGTCAGAGTTAGTGTGGACTCAAACTATAGACCTAAGCTCAGTGTTGTTCACTGTTCCTTACTGGTGCTTCATCACTGGGAGGTAGGCAGGCCACCGCCACACAGTGCCTGCTGTTGCAGGTTCCTGATTGCCTTGCCCAGGAAGCACTAGATTCCTCCCCTTTGGCCCTGTGCCATCCTTTCCTTAGCACACCCATGCAAGCCAGGCAAGCATTGTGGCCTAATTAATTTATCCATGTGAGATCCTTGCTTAGTACGCACTTATTTCTGGCCCCAGCCCTTTGTTCACACCACTAGATTAATACACTATCCTAGTATATCTCCAATAACTGACAGCAGTGGCAAGAGGAACATAGATTGTTTAAAGCAAATGAGGTTTTATGTAAACATTCTTAATTTTTTTCTCTTATTCTCTTCAGTGTGGACGCTAAACTTTTCTAGTATTTTCTTGCCTACAACTCACCGTAGACCCACAATAGAAGCCAAAGGGCCAATGTTATCACCTTGCACTTAACAAGAGAAGGTTTTTTATTGATGTTTATTTTACACTGCTTATTTAGGCATCATCCTGGAACATACGGACACCAAGAATATGAAATGGCTGGACATGGAACATCTGTTGACCTGTAAGTAACAAATACAGGTGAAATCCCATTCATTAGTGAGTTATAAAGAAATTTAGCTGACAAGCAAGCAGTAACTGATACCACAGGTGTGAAGTGCATCAGCCACACATCAAAGGACAGATTCAGCTTTAGTCTGCTCTGAAAGAGGTACGTCTACACTACAGCGTTAATTCAAGTTAACTTAATTCGAAATAGTTAATTTGAAATAAGCTAATTCGAATTATGCATCTATACACAAAACCTATTTCAAAATAGCATTTTGTTATTTTGAAATAGCGCGTCCACACTGAGTGGACCCTGAACCGAAGTTCAGGCTGGCCGGAACCAGTGCTGGCAGGGCATCAGGTTAGGACATAGTGTGTGGGGCTGCTGCCTCAGGCTAACTGAGCTCCGTGCTTCACGGGACCCTACCCCCACCCCGAACAGACAGTTCTCAGGGTTCCCCGCTCGCTTGTCTACCCCGATGAGGGACAGCAAAGCAGTCCTGTCTTGGAGTGCCCTGAGTGCCTGCACTCGGGACACCACAGCACTCGGCCAGATGGAGCCAGAGCTGCCCCTGGGCACACCGGTGCGTCTCGTAGGGTTGTTGCCATCAGCCCAGCTGCACTTGCTGCAGGCTACCGTCCGGGGAGTCCATCGGGGGGCTGTCAGGATCCAGGAGGCCCTGCAGGAGAGTGTCCACCCCGAGGAGCCCTCAGAGCCACCCCGGTCCTCCCCACCGGGGGCTCGTGCCCCATTCCTCCCTCACGTCCATCTACTTACTCCTCCCTAGCCTCCCTTCCTGATGTCAAATAAAAGACATGTATGTTCAAAAATAGAAACTGGGTTTATTGAACAACAGGGTGAACCTCTGGGGAGACTGGGAAAAGGAGGTGGGAGAGAGGAATAGAGTGGGTGGGAGAGGGGAGGGTGAAACCTGGGAGGAGGAAGTTGGAAGGGAGAAGCAAAGGGAAGAAAGGAGAAGGGAAGATCAGGGCCCAAGGTTGGGGGTCTCACCGCACCAACTTGATTGTCTGCAAACCTGCTCCTGGGTTCGCATGTGGCCTTTGGTGGCCAGGCTGGCAGCTATCCTGCCATTGGCGGCCGTGTTCCTCTGTCTAGTGCGGAGATCATGGATGCTGGGGCATCCCTCCCAAACCTGAATAAGGTCCATGATCTCCACCCTGGACCAGGAAGGCACCCGCCTTCTCCAGCCCCTGTCAGGCTCCTGGGTGCTGGCAGACTGCTCCTGAGGAGCAGTGGAGGGTTGGCTGCCAGTGCCTTGCTGGCTCACGTTTTGTGGCTACTGGCTCAGGGGCCCCGGTGGCCACTGCTGGCTCTTGGCTGGTAGGCTTGGATCTGGCACGGGCCAGGGTCTATCCCTTTAATGGCTCTGGGGCCAGGGGGAGAGGAGAGTAAGTTTTCCTGGTTGTGCCCAGAGTGGCCACCAGGGCTCCCTGGGAAGGGCTGGAGGCCCCCTATTTTGAATTAATTGTCTACACAGCACTTAATTTGAAATAGCTATTTCAAATTTGGTGTTACTCCTCGTAGAATGAGGTTTACCAAATTTGAATTAAGCGCTCTGCTATTTCGAATTAATTTCGAAATAGCGGTTTGCATGTATAGATGCTATTAAAGTTAATTCAAAATAACAGCTGTTATTTTGAATTAACTTTGCGGTGTAGACGTACCTGGAGGAAACTGCAGCCAGTGTGATATAAGTCAGTGCATCTCCTGGCTATCCTGGTAATGCCTCTTCCCAACCTGTGTGATCCACTCTTTGGGCTCCATCGGCTCCCTGGGAGCCACTTTTTGCTACCCCAAACTCCACACCATCAGATTTATTTCTGTCAGGAGATGTAAACTAACTTAAAAGCAGAAGCTATTGAGTCAATGGAGCACCTTCCAATTGGATGAGTTTCTGGTAGGGTCAGGGTCTCCCCTCTCCCCCCTCCTCCATCTCAGTTTGGAGCTTGGAAGGATCCCAATGGAGGAACCTAAAGCTTTGTTTGTACAGAGAGCTTCTGTAGCTTGGTACTCACTGGTACTAAATCTCCAGCTACTGCAGGCATAGGTGACTATATGAAAAGTGAGTCATATTCTCTGTAATTCCAGCTCTCCAGGTCCTACAGAATGACCCAAGTCCCATTGTCCAGCTGGTGGCAACTCAGGTCCTAAGAGACATCTGACCTGGATGAGTGCTCGGGGAATGAAGCACAGACAAATAGAACAAAGAGCTCCTGCTACCTTGTCACATCCATTGCTTCACTGGGGATTGCTGGAGGACAATGTGCTCTGTCTGTGCCAGCTTCTGTTTCCAGCTTGCACCTCATATACTTGGGTGGGAAGCGAGACATGGGTGGTATGCGGCCAGCTACAGTGACTGAACGCTATATCTGCTAGCTCTCCATGGGGTAAGGGAGTAGTATAAGGGCCCTACCATCAATCAAACATTAGCCCCGCCCCCTGAATCCGGAAGTCCCCACCCCCCCGACTCCCCGGAAGTCCCTTCTCCCTTGTCACCGGCAGTCCCGCCCCTGGAGGGTAGTACATCCGGGTCGAGAGGGACAGGTGACCGGAAGTTAAAAAGGATGTCATGTGACCCCCATTAGGCCCGTCCCCTGCCACCGGAAGTCCCGCCCTTGGGGGTAATACATCCGGGGTCAAGAGGGGCAGGTGACCGGAAGTAAGGGGTGTCATGTGACCCCTCTAAGGACTTGCCCCGCCTCCCTCTACCAATCAGGAAGGGCTTTCCCCGTAGGATCGCCCCGCGAACCGCTTTGACCAATGGAGGGGCAATTCCGGGACCGGATGACCCGCCCAGAAGTGGGTCATGTGACCCCTCTAAGAACTCGCCCCACCTCCCTCCACCAATCAGGAGGGGTTTTTTCCCTGTAGGACCGCCTCGTGAACTGCTTTGACCAATCGGGGGGCAGTTCCGGGACCGGATGACCCGCCCAGCAGTGGGTTGTGTGACCCCTCTAAGAACTCACCCTGCCTCCCTCTACCAATCAGGAGGGTTTTTTTCCCTGTAGGACCACCCCACAAATCGCTTTCACCATTCGGGGGGTGCTGTTCTGGGACCCGTTGACCAGACCGGAAGCTGGTCGTGTGACCCCTCTAAGAGCTTCCCGTGACACCCTCTGTCAATCAGAGCATAGCACTTCCCCATAAGTTCTAGCGCCACACTAAAGAGGCCATCTTGTTCCAAGAGCGCGTGTTTCAGAGAGCGTGCAAACGCTGAGCGGAAACATGGACTCCTTCACCACCCCCACCAGGAGTTTGGAGTTTGTTTTGGTGACGAGGGCCTTCCACCACATGAGAAGAAAGCGCCACATCAGCAACAGTTCCGAGGACAAGGGAGAGGCGAAAAGGGGCCCTTTGCCCCCTCTGCTATTGGATACACCAGATTCATCCTTGGCGTTCTCGTCAATGCTTTGTATCAGTGTTGAGCAAAAACAAGGTGGGCCCGGTTCGTCTTCCTCGTCCGATGCAATGCTGTCCCGGGTCTGACGGTCAGCTAGAAAGGCATCATCAAGCTGTCAAAAGATTGCCAGAAAGAAATAATGTAAGACGCTCTGGTCATTTTTTTTTTAAAGTTTTCAAAATCCCGGTTTCCTAACCCCATGATGCCCCAACTTCGATCTTTCATTTACCTATTTGGCTTCTTTTCCATGCGTCTTGTCCGACTCCTGGGAGCCATGGGCACCTTCTTCCTCCAGGCCATCTAGCTTGTCTGGCTGCATCGTGAGCGGTTGGGTTTCGGCGTCAGATATTGGTGTATCCATCAGCGGCTGGGCCAAAGGGCTCCCTTCAACTTCTCCTTCCTCCTCGGAACTGTCGCTGATGTAGCGCTTTCTTCTCGGCACCAAAACAAAGTTGGTGAAAGAAGCCATGTTTCCGCTCAGCGTTTGCACGCTCTCTGAAACACGCGCTCTTGGAACAAGATGGCCTTTTTTGTGTGGTGCTAGAACTTACGGGGAAGTTCTATGCTCTGATTGGCAAAGGGTGTCACGGGAAGCTCTTAGAGGGGTCACACGACCCGCCTCCGGTCTGGTCAACGGGTCCCGGAACTGCACTCTCCGGATTGGTCAAAGCAATTCGTGGGGCGGTCCTACAGGGAAAAAACCCTCCTGATTGGTAGAGGGAGGCGGGGCGAGTTCTTAGAGGGGTCACACAACCCACTGCTGGGCGGGTCATCCGGTCCCAAAACTGCCCCCCAATTGGTCAAAGGAGTTCGCGGGGCGGTCCTACAGGGAAAAACCCCCTCCTGATTGGTGGAGGGAGGCGGGGCAAGTTCTTAGAGGGGTCACACGACCCACATCTGGGCGAGTCATCGGATCCCAGAACTGCCACCCCGATTGGTCAAAGCGGTTCGCGGGGCGGTCCTACAGGGGAAAAACCTTTCCTGATTGGTTGAGGGAGGCGGGGCGAGTCCTTAGAGGGGTCACATGACACTCCTTACTTCCGGTCACCTGCCCCTCTTGACCCCGGATGTGTTACCCCCAAGGGCGGGACTTCCGGTGACAGGGGACGGGCCTAACGGGGGTCACATGACACCCGGTCAGCTGTCCCTCTTGACCCGGATGTACTACCATCCAGTGGCCGGACTTCCGGTGACAGGGGAGAAGGGAATTCTGGCGGTCAGGGGGCGGGACTTCCGGGGTCAGGGGGCAGGGCTAACATTTGATTGATGGTAGGGCCCTTGTACTACTTAGGGGATTACACATGCCGGGGGAATTCAATAAGGGTGTCTTTAATTGGCATTTAAGCATCTAACTGTGGATTTTGGTGATTTCCTTTAGATATCCAGGGCCTTTAACTGTGCTTGTATTGTCCAGTCCCATAAGTTGCTGAGTGTCCCCAAACTCCCTCTGATGTTATTGGGAGTTCAGAACACTCTGCCCTTCAAAGAAGGTACTCAGCAGATATCATTCGTCCTCCAAATTTAGAGGCTATGATCCTCCACCTCATAGAAAAAGTTTCCTGAATAGTTAGGTTTCTAGTCTCTCTCAGCACTTTACTCTTGCCCTCCTGGGTTCTGGGCCTATGAGGAGTCACCAGACAACAGTTAGCAAAGGAGGGTAAAAGGCTGAGGGGGTCTGGGATATCATTGTCTGTGGTTCTCAATGGGGAGAGAATCTTCCTGTGATGGCTGAATATGGGAAGGGGATCAGTGTTTTCCCCTGTTGAATTGACACTTTCTGATAATTCCCTATATTAGGTAATAGGAGTTCCCCTAATCTTGTGGTGTTTCCTGTTTTGGACATTGTTTTCCATTCCATATCCAGCAGCTTAATCCCAACCCATGTTATTATATTTATTAAGGGGCATTGTACAAATGCTGATGACTCGGTAAGTTTATTTCTCAGGTGCTGGCCATGCTGTGTCTCACAAACAGTCACCTGTAAATAACCCTCCCCTGTAAATAATATAGTGTTTGTATTTACTGTGCACATGTTTCCAATTAAACTCTTTGAAGTATCTGTTTCAATTACTCAGGGGCCTGATTTCTTCTTTCAGAGTATGTCTACACTACAGCATTATTTCAAAATATCTTATTTCGAAATAGCGCGTCTACACACAAAACGCATTTTGAAATAGCGTTTTGCTATTTCGAAATAGCGCGTCCACACTGAGTGGACGGTGAATCGCATTTAAGGCCGGACAGAACCAGGTCCGGCAGGGCATCAGGTCAGGAGTTACTTTGTGTGGCTGCTGCCTGAGGCCTGTGCTTAAAGGCACCCCCCTGGACAGCCAGTTCTCAGGTTTCCCTGCTTGCTTGCCTACCTCCATGAGGGACAGGAAACCATTTTGTCTCTGTGTGCTCTGGTTGCCTTCACTCGGGACATCACAGCACTCTGCAACCTGAAGCCAGAGCTGCCCCTGGGCACTCTGGTGCTTTTCGTGGACGCGTTGCTGCGGACCTGTCTGAACCTTCTGCAGGCTGCCATCTGAGAGGTCCATCAGGGGGCTGTCAGTATCCAGGAGGCCCTGCGGGAGAGCTTCCATCCTGAGGAGCCCTCAGAGCCTCTCTGGTCTGCCCCACTGGGGGCTTGTGCCTCATTCCTCCCTCACGTCCTTCCACTTACCTCTCCCTCAGCCCCCTTCCTGATGTCAAATAAAATACACGTATTTTCATGAACACAAACTATCTTTATTTAACAAAACCCCGGGGGAGAGGGGGGAGAATGAAACTCTGGTGAGACTGGGGAAAGGAGGCGGGAGAGGGGAGAAGAGAGGGGGGAGAGGGAAGGGGGAAAACTTGGGGGGAGGAAGCAAGGGGAAGAAAGGGGAGGGGAAGGTCAAGGCTCAGGGTTGGGGGGCTCTCCAGACCAACTTGATTTTCATGCAAACTTGCTCCTGGGTTCACATGTGGCCTTTAGTGCCACGCTGGCAGCTATCCTGCCATTGATGGCCGCATTCCTCTCTCTAGTGCAGAGATCATGGACATTGGGGGCAATCCCCCCAAACCTGAATAAGGTCCATGATCTCCACCCTGGACCAGGAAGGCGCCCGCCTTCTCCAGCCCCTGTCAGGCTCCTGGGAGCTGGCAGACTGCTCCTGGCGAGTGGTGGAGGGCTGGCTGCCAGTCTTTGCTGGCTCATGTTTGGGGGCCACTGGGTCAGGGGTAGTGACTGCTGGCTCTGGCCTGGCAGGCTTGGAACTGGCACAGACACTGTGGCCAGAGTCAACCCCTAAAGGCTCCGGGGAGGGAGGAAGGAGAGGAGTGATCTTGGTTGAGGCTGGAGTGGCCACCAGGGCACCCTGGGAAGTGTCAAAGTCAGACAGGACTCACAGATTTGGCAGACTGCTCTGTTTATTTCAGCAAAGCTTTGCTAAAATGCATTCAGAAAATGTGAGTACCATACAAGGTTCAAACCCCTTGATTTTATACAGTCAAAAGGCCAAGTTAACAAGATCAAAGGGTGTGGCAAAACTTCACATTATTAGTGTGGTTAAGTATCTTCATTTCAATATCAAGCACACAGCAATCTCCTGGCTATATCTCCCTGATTATCTAGAATTGCTTTCTGTCTAACACCTAATGTTTCTCTTCCTGTTAAACTCAGGCCCAAATTGGCTAGCACCTTGATCTGCATACCTACAATCAACATTAACATACTTTTCTTCTTCCTCTTAAAAGACAAACAGAATTCCTTCAACTTATTCAATTATTACAGTACAATTCATCTTTCTCTTACAGCATAATTCTTTCTACTTTCACAATCCCTCCTTTTGGTCAAGCCTCGCCTATGACCAACAATTACTGGGTTCCTTGCATTAACCGTTCTTTGTCTTTTTGTTCATTAGTGATATTTAAAATCATCAGATTAGCCCTCTGATGAGGGGACATGTCTGTGACATGTCTTGCACAGTTTTGGATACAACAGGAGATTAACTGAAAACATACAAAAATTATTAAGATTCCAAATAGGATAGTCAGGGCTTCCTGAAACAACCAGTTTCCTATGCCAGAGAAATTGGACAAGTTACTTAGCCATTTTCACAGGGAACTTGGCTCTTCGTTGGAAAGGTATGCAATCTTTTTTAAGTAGCTAGCGCGAACTATTATATCATTGGTGTTGTCTGGTATATATACACAACATTCTTTGCCAATGAGAGCACAGGTCCCTCCTTTTGCTGCCAGCACTATATCCAATGCCTGACGGTTTTGGAGGACCACTTGTCTGATCGCTCCTGTTTCTTTGGCCAGGGCCCTTAAACTTTTTCCAGTTTCATTTTCCATGATTTTAACTACTGTTTGTAACCTCAGAAGCCTTTTTGCATGATGTATTACTCCCCCAAGTGGGTCAAAGGAACCACCAATAGCCTCTTCCCTAGTTAAAGGGCTTATGTGATTCACCATTGGGCATCCGACAAGTCCCTTCTTTTTCGCCTAAAATTACGGAGGCGTTCTCATGGGAAGGACTCTAACACTCGGAATTGTGGGAAGAGTTGGGCGGGATAACAGATACCTGACCAGTTAACTGGTAATGTGGTATAGGCCTTTGTTCCACAGACCCAATGATGCCCTATCAAAGCCGGGAAGGGTCGGCTGCACCCCTTTGCCATATAGGTGTCTACAAAGGAGGAGTAATATCCCCCGAAGGGCACACGGTGATTCTCCTTACGGGGAGTGGTGTTATGTGCATGGCATTAAAGATTGTACTGATGTTACAATATGCTGGAGACAACTGCTCCTCCCCAGATTCAGCCCCGTCCCATTACACACCAAACACCAGTGACCTTTTTTCTCCTCCACACTTATCCGTTTAGATACATTTATTCCCACAATTATTCCCACTGCTTCCCAAGTGTCATTACTGTTCCATGTCTTGTTAAACGGGTGAGGCCTGGGGAATTAAGTGGGATTGCCAAGACAGGAACCAGCTTGTGAGTGGGATGGAATGTGGCTGCAGACCCAGCAATTAGAGATATTAAGGGTCTGAGCGATCCATACTTGCTGGTGGATAAAAGAATTGTCATTGTCATTGTGGATTCCCCAGATCTTAAGACACCAGTGGCCGAGGAACAGGACCCACCAGAGGCACATGTTGGAGGCAAGACCCTTTTGGTTCTGACAACCTCCACTGAGGGAACCGCAGTTACGGTTTTATGTCCACCAGGCAGCAGGCGCTAGGCTCACTACTGCTTCTTCTTGGGCCTTGCTTTTGGTCCTCATCTGCTTCAGGCAATCCTTACGCGAACGTAGGTTGTAAGGTATTGCAGGCTGTTCCTCTACGTCTTCTTCTGGAGTCAAAATTGACTCTGCATGGTCCTGAGGTGATGATTGGTCCGCTGGGGATGGTGCCTTCTTACACTGCGAAGCCTGTATCCATGCTGCGATGCCGGATAACTTAACAGCCGTCTGGGCAGTGAGCAGCACCTGATGCAGGTCCTTCCACCGGGGTTCCATGGCGTGTTTTCGTTGGTGGTGTCGTACGTAGACCCAATCACCTGTCTCGAGAGTGTGGCAGGCATCCGAGGTGGGTTCCGTCGGCCAGGCGGCTCGAACCTGTAAATGGAAATGACTTACAGCTTGCATTAGTCCCTTGCAGTACTGAAGGAGTGTACTGTGAGTCAAGTTCAAGTCTGAGACTGGAGTAATGGAAGCCATTGTTCACATAAACAATTTCAAAAGGACTTAATTTATGTCTTTGGGATGGTAGGGACAGTGCAGCAGGTGTGTGACATGTAACACACGATCCAGGTGCTGAACAAGTTGTTCAGTAAAACGTGTACCCCGGTCACTGGACAGAGTGGCAGGAGTTTCTTTGGCAGGCATAATATGATTTAACAAACATTTGGCAACAGACAGCGAATCAGCTTTGCGACAAGGAAAGACTTCAATCCAACCCGAAAATAAGCATACCATAACCAAACTAAATTCATATAGTTGACACACAGGCATTTGTACAAAATCAAGCTGCCAATGCAAGAACAGTGCTTGGGGCAGGCCCCAGAACCCTTGAGCTACCTTTACAGGTTTGCCAACATTGTAGCTTTGGCAAGTGGTACAGGCGGCACAGTGGTGAGCTGCAAAAGAGCTGAAATGGGGGGCCCACCATTCTGCCTTAGTTACAGCAGAGATCATACCCTCCTTTCCGACATGCGAAACGCCGTGTAGCAAGGCGGCCAGAGCTGGGTAGAGCGAAAAGGGGGCCACAAAGGCACCAATAAGGGGGCGCCAAAGGGAATCAGGGTGTAGAGAGCAACCCTGGGCGACCCAGGAGTCTTTTTCTGTTTCTGAGGCAGAGTCTTGGAGCAGGGTGACTTTCGAAAGGGACTGCGGTGGTACAGAAACAGAAAGGGAACCGAGAAACGCACCTGGGGAAGGTTCTATGGCAGCATTACCCTTAGCAACATCAGTATCTGCTGTGGAGTGACCAGGGCACTTAACAATAGCTAATGCAGATGGGAGTGCATACAGGAGAGCAGCAATGTAGGGGCCATTCTTGATAGGGGTACCAGCAGAGGTAAGGAAACCCCGAGCTTGCCAGAGGGTGCCAAAGTCATGTACAACCCCAAAAGCGTATCGAGAATCAGTATAAATGGTGGCGGAGCGTCCCTCAGCCAGAAAGCAAGCGCGGGTTAGGGCAACTAGTTCAGCGACTTGTGCTGAGGTGACAGAAGGTAAAGGCGCAGCTTCTAGGGTTTCAGAGAGTGATACCACAGCATATCCTGCGAGGAGACGACCTTGGCTATCTCTAAAGCAGGAACCGTCAGTGAATAACACAAGGTCGGAGTTAGAGAGAGGGACATCAGAAAGGTCGGGGCATGAGACGGTGACAGCAGAGACACTTGCAAGGCAGTCGTGGGGTTCACCGTCATTAGACAGAGGAAGGAGAGTGGCAGGGTTCAACTGAGAACAGCACTTTATGGTGATATGCGAAGCCGAAAGCAGTAAAAGTGAGGCGGGCGGAGGAAAGGTGAGCTGTATTACATTGTAGCAGGAGAGTATCTATAGAGTGAGGGACCATGAGAGAAACAGGAGAGCGGAGGACAAGGGACTCAGACATTTCAATTAGGCGTGCCGCGGCAGCCACAGCACGCAGACAGGGGGGTAGACCTTGGGCAACAGGATCCAAGGTGGCAGAGAAATAAGCTACTGGACGATTTTTGCCACCATGCTCCTGAGTAAGAACCCCAAGTGCACAACCAGATTGCTCGTGGCAGAAAAGGGTAAAGGCTTACAGTAGTCAGGTAACCCTAAGGTGGGGGGGGGGGGGGCAGTGAGAAGCACTAAAGAGTCAGTTTCTGAGGCAGATAATGAAGGGGAACAGAGGAGTAGATCATTTACACATTGGACCAATGTGGACCCAGAGGGGAAGACCAGGTCAACAAGGTCTTTGGCTAATGCTTGGGAAAAGTAAGACGGGCTTTCTGTGTACCCCTTGGGAAGCATACTGCTGCTCCTTGTAAGAAAAGGCAAAAAGATACTGGGACTTAGGGTGAACCGGGACAGAAAAGAAAGCAGAACACAGATCAACATCAGTAAAATGAGTTGCATCTGGCAGGATAGAAGCCAGATTAGTTGCTGGGTTAGGGATTACAGGAAAGGTGGGTACAACAATGCAGTTAATAGCTTGAAGATCCTGAACAAACCGCCATGATTTACCATCAGCTTTTCGAACTGGGAGGAGGATAGGGGTGTTACAGGGGCTGGAACAGGGGACAATAATGCCTTGTTCCCACAGGGTGGATATGACCGGAGCTGAAACCTTTAAATCCCAAAAACCCGGTGCCACGACCCCTTCTCTGACCTTATCCCCATTCTTGGTACCCTCCCCATTCCCAGTACTGTCTGCCCTGCCCTGAATAATGCTGTATTTGCAGAGCTATCAACTTTTGTGAGGACTGCTTCTCTTTCTTTTTAGAGTGCAGTGGCAATGCTCTGCCACTGCTTGCAATTTGTCCATGGTCTTGGCCTCCCATCCAACACTTATTTGCTTTAACATACTGCTAATAGCAGATAAGAGGCTATTAACAAACGCATGCGCCAGGGCGCCCTGTCCATTTTTACCTGGTTGCTGTATCCCAAAAAACCCCCAAAAAACCAACCAACCAAACAAAAAAAACCATCAGTCAGTCTGTGTGATAGTTGCCCGGGTTTTTTTCTTTGTTGCTGTTTACGGGGTTATGAGTAGTTTACACAGTTGCAGGAGGTCTGCTTCAGAGGGTTCATAGGCATTGCACACTAGCAAAATTCCTCTGCAAATTTGGTAGGGTTTTCCTGGGGCTTTGGAAAACCTTTTAAAATCGAGTGGAGCTCCGTGTGGGTCCAGGGTTTATAGCTTCAAGTGGGACCGGTCTGAGTCTTCTTGGAGGACGGGGTAAAGGGAAGCACTCGGTCTGGTGGTGGGAGAGGAGGTTTCCAATAAAGCTTTTTCTTATCATTAGAATTTTTAAGGGAGGCGAGCTTCGATTCAGTTCATTTAAGATTTACCTCGTCCCACCACTGCATGAAGCAATCTACCTCTCCTCTAGCCAATTTAGTTTTGGGAAGGCCAAGTTTGTCTTTTAAGACGTCCACTTGGTCTTTGTTCCAAGATCCTAACAGTGGCCACTGAGTTTTGGGATCCCCCCAGAGTTAATCTAGATCATTTTTCCAGAAATTTACAGGAGTCCGGACCCTTTCTAAAATATATAAACTGAGCCAGGGTCCCTTTAGGGAACTATCCCTGCTTAGACGTCTAGTTACCCATACAGGAGGACTTCATACACCAATCACACAAGGAGGAAATTCGGGTTCGTCAGAGCGGTGCCCAGTGCAACACACAAAAGAAGCCCACGGGCTACTGCCTCAATCGCCCTTGCGTTCACTCCAAGGATTTTATCCAAGGTGCGGTGCGGCTGCGATTGTGCAGATTCCAGTCACGCAGACCGCGGGGACAGGAGCCCCTTGGTCGGCCAGTCCCCGGGCAGGGATGGCTCCCAGACTCACTCACACCACAGGGAAGACGGATAGACACAGAGACAAGACAGTCCTCAGTCCGGACAAAATAATTACCTGACCAGAGTCCTGATGTTAGATCCCGGGATCCCTACCAGAACAGAGCAGGAACCAACAGGTTCGATGGCGTAGACTTCGCTGTGGTTGTGCACCTTTCCGTTCTGGCGGAGGACCACTCGGGCTAAATGCCCAGGTGCCGGCTGCCACGGTCATCCTACAAGACAGTCAGGGATCACACAGCCTCAGCGAAGACGGTTGCCATCTCGGTAGAACCTCCAAATTGTCAAAGTCAGACAGGACTCACAGATTTGGCAGACTGCTCTGTTTATTTCAGCAAAGCTTTGCTAAAATGCATTCAGAAAATGTGAGTACCATACAAGGTTCAAACCCCTTGATTTTATACAGTCAAAAGGCCAAGTTAACAAGATCAAAGGGTGTGGCAAAACTTCACATTATTAGTGTGGTTAAGTATCTTCATTTCAATATCAAGCACACAGCAATCTCCTGGCTATATCTCCCTGATTATCTAGAATTGCTTTCTGTCTAACACCTAATGTTTCTCTTCCTGTTAAACTCAGGCCCAAATTGGCTAGCACCTTGATCTGCATACCTACAATCAACATTAACATACGTTTTTTTCTTCCTCTTAAAAGACAAACAGAATTCCTTCAACTTATTCAATTATTACAGCACAATTCATCTTTCTCTTACAGTATAATTCTTTCTACTTTCACAGGGGGTTCAACAAAAAATGGGTAAAATGGTGAAATATTTTTGAAATCTAATATCACTAGATAAAAATAACTTTTCATCTAAAACATGGGGGGAAATGACCAAAATGAACATTTCCAGCAACCATTTTCATATTGATCAGTCATTTATATATAGATTGCTTTTTAAAAAGTTGTAGCAGCATCATTTTGACCAGCTCTGGCATTAACACAAGTTCCCTGGCATTGCAAGCAGAGTTCATATTAATATATTCAGTCTCTTTCCTCAGATTCCACAACCATTGGATTTGACAGGGCCAGCACTCAGGTAAGTGAAAGCGTGAAAGTTATTAGTTTATTGACCATACCATAGTGCCAGGACGAAAGAAACTGAACTGTGCAGTTAAGCCAGCATTTTGTAGCTAACAGATTTACCAGAAAATGTGAAGGCTGTCCTTCTTATTGCTATGTTTCCACTGTCTTCAAGAAGTATGATTTACAGAAGTGACTGAGCAAGTTAGTAATAATTCTCCTACCTCTCATAGATGTTTTTAAAATCTCAGTCTCAATTTTAATAACTAATTTCCTCCCAGAGATACTACTTTCTCATTTGTTGTTACTGCCGCTCTGCCATATCTATTGGTCAAACTGGTCAGTCTCTATGACAAAGAATAAATGAACACAAATCAAACATCAGAAATGGTAACACATATAAACCTATAGGGAAACTTTTTAACCTGCTTGGGTGCTCATTCTTGGATGTAAAAGTAATCATTCTTCTACAAAGGAATTTCACCAGCCAATTACAGAGAGAGTGTGCGGAACTGATCTTCATTTGTAAATTTGACACTGTTTCCCTGGGTTTGACATTGACATTAACTGGATGTGGCATTATAAAGCCAGTCTCCACTGCCTTTAACCCTGCATTTTTACATCAAAAGCTAAGTATATGACACTTCCAGCCCATTTGTTTAGCCTCGTTAGCACTGGTCCTACAATTGACAGGTACCTTTCTTTCCTTTCTTTTTCTGTTATCATTTCTGGGTTTTTGTTATTCCTTTACAGCTCATCTGATGAAGTGGGTTTTGCCCACGAAAGTTCATGCTACTGTGTATATATTTTTGTTAGTCTCTAAGGTGCCTCAGGACTACTTGTTGTTTTACAAGTTCTTTAGTGACTCAGCCATTTTGATTAAACATTAATTTTGTCCCTCTTGTTTATAAATTGCCTCGGCGGGTTGTGGAATCTCCATCACTGGACATGTTTATGAGCAGGCTAGACAGACACCTGTCAGGGATGATCTAGACAGTCCTTGGTCCTGCCGTGAGGGCAAGGGACTTGACCTGATGATCTCTTGATGTGCTAGTGTTCTATGATTCTATTATTCTATTTATTAAAGGATCTATTGCATTTTCCTCCCAATAAACTTATAAAAGCTCTTATTTCCCCTAACTTCTTTGCCTGTATCACCCACACCTGGTCATTACTGCCCTCTGTCTCCCTCTAGAGGTCATTAGACCACCTGTGACGATGCTCAGGTTACTCAGAGTTCTAAGGCATCTCGTTAATGCCTGCTATTACCATGAGGAATCTTCTCTCTGCCTGCTAGGGGTCAGCTGGCTGATCCTATCAGCCACAGGCAACCCATGTGGGCTCCAGTGTTTCTCAGAGAGGCAAGTGCCAGGCAAACTCCAAACCTGAGTACTCTGAGTGGGGCCCCTGTGACATTCAGCATCTTAACCACTTACAGAATTACCAGATCCCAAAGGCCCAGTACCCAGCAGCTTATAGTTACACCTGAGAACACAGCTCAGCATTGTACACAGCACTTAGTTCACGGGAAAAGCACCTGTGAGCTTATTTATCAAAGGAGAGAGATTCAATGGCAGCCGACAGAAATGCTGGAAAAAAGGGTTACATGTCCATCAAAACCAGCCAAAGTCCTTCTCACTGCATTTTAACCAAGATAGAAACTACACCCACTGGCACTTTGTCCCCTTCCCCTGGTAAAGGACCTTAGAGCATCTTTCTGCATTCCTAGATATCTCAGTCGAGTACTTCATTCTTCACCTGTAAAGCAGCCACCCCACCCCCGCTTTTAACATCATTCTCATAATTATCCCCCTGCCTTCTCTCCATGCACAGGTGACTCACTATGCGAATAGAGTACTACTGTAAGACACACGATGGTCAGCAAGGGAAAGAAGCATCTCCCACCTCCTTGCCTTGAGCTACAAGGTCTAAAGAACACAACTTCCAATAGACACATACCTCCTTCCGTATTCTCTGCACAGACATTTAGAGAAGATTATGAGGACCGGTGTGACACACACTTTCATGTGACACTGTTTGGTGAACTAGAAGGTAAACACCAGTCCCATGGGACCCCCGTAACTTTTATACCCCCGTGCCCTCTGCAGACGGCTGCAAGAGCCCATGGGTTACACCACCCTCCTGGTTAATAAATCTACTTTCCACTAGCTGAGGCTACACAAACTCCCAGTTTTAGATCCAGAAGTTCTATAGACAATCCCGACTGCAGGCAATTTCCTGAGGGATTGCACCCACGTTTTAGCCTTTGCCCATATAGCTCTTCTGCAGCCTTCACAGACTCATTTACACACTAACGTATGTGCCCTTTTTCCACAGGGCTCACAGCCCAGCGGAGACACAGCGGTGACCTGCACAACAGTAGGTCCTTGCACAGACCAGACAGCAGGTCTTTCGCCAGCTGGGGAAACAGATGACTTGCATCCTTATGGCACTGGTGAGCTCACCTGGCAAGTACGAACCCCTTTGAGGAGGGACCTAGGTCACACAGCTTAGGTTGGAGTTAAAGCTTCCCCAAAGTGCAGAGGCATTTGCATTTGACATTCTGGTTTGGACCCATCCTAGAGATGCTGTTTTAATCTATGTAGGTTCTTATCCCACCCACCCCATGACAGTACCCGTGGATTTTCCAGTAGCGCATTAAGCAAGACGACTAATGTCTGTCCCGTGGGGTTCATTCTCTCATCTGGCTGGGGAAATGGATTTTCTGCCCCCAAAAACATTCAGAGCTTATCCAAGAATTTCACCCAGAAATCAGGACACGCGACCTACAATTTTGAATATTTTCCATGAGACAAAATGAAGAAAAGAATGTGGGGGGTGAAATGAAAACTTTTATTTTGATTAAACAAGAGGGCTTTGCACCCTGCTCGCTACACTAACCAAGCTCCATCACTGTGGGTAGGCAGCCCCAGCTCTCCCGCTGGGCCACTGGAGGCTTATGTCAAGGCTGACCCGGCTCTTTTCCTCCATCCACCAGGGCGTTGGCCTGGGCCAAGGCTACCTGGCTCTCTCCCTCTGGCTGCGAGGGATGAGGGTGTATGACTTCCAGATCACCCCACGTGATGTGGGAGGGAATGTGGCTCTGCCCCTCCTTCCCCCAGGAGGGTGCACAGGTCCCAGGCCCCTCCCCTGTGAAGGGGGAGGGCATGTGGATCCTGGCCCACCCCCACAAGGGGAAGGCCTCTGGTTCCCTTCTGGGAGGATACATGGCTCCTGGAGGCTCCAGGAATGGGGAGGGGAAAGGTTACATGGCTCCGGCCCGCCAGAGCACTAGGGAGGGCAGGAGGAGGTAGGGCAGCTGAGGGCAGAGGAGGGGCTGTGGGATACAGTGTCATCACATCACTCTGTCATCCCATAGGAAATTTTTTTTATATAGAGAGAGAGATTAAACTGTTTCCTTTTGATTTAGACCTTTTTTGGAGGGGAGGGGGGGGGGGAGATTTTAATATAAAAGGAAGGACCTTTCCAAACAAAAATGTATTTGGAAGTGAAAAAAATTAAAACTTTTCTTTCCCAAAATATTGAAATAGAATTTTTCCCACGTTTTCTCATATTTTTTCTAATTTTTAAACAAAACTTCATCAACATTAAAACACGTGGAGTTAATCAGGAATACTGTTCTGGAAGGACTCCCCATGTGAAGAAGCTATAAGAGCAGAAGCTGGTCAAATGTTTTTGCAATAATACACATACTGAGAATAAAACCATTCCCCCCGTAACGTGTTTTATTCACATGAATATTCTCAATGCATTCAGTAGGGCTGCTTGTGAGAGCATGATCAGAATACCACCTGCAACCAGGTAGATGTAGAGATGACTGAGGAAGTGATTTTTGGATTCAGTGGCCAAATCAAAAAATCTGGGGAAAAATATGAGTTTAGCTCATGACCAAAACGGATTTTGTTGTTTTTTCTTGTGAAATATTTGGGTTGAATACATAGCTCATGTATTTGTGACTTCACGCATGAATGTCAGTTCAAATGAAAAGGCCAACATGAAATATTTTGATACTTCCCTCAAAAGAATCTGTGGGATGTATTTTGAAATATATGTAGGCACTTCCATTCAGGTTATCTCTGGTTCTAACATGTGATCTAGTCTGATGTTCTGCATGGCACAGGCCAGAGAACGGCCACAGAATAATTCCTACAACAGTGCTTAAAAAAACATTCAGTTTTGGCCTACCCCTCTGATGTTGCCATGACTATGAAATGAGCTAGGGTTTTTGTTAACAACCCTATATTCCCTCTGGATTTCAGGTAGTTCTCTTGAGTTGCTGTGAATGTTAATTTCTATGATGTTTCTCTCTCACACCTTTTTCAGATTTTGGCCTCTAACATGGATTCTCTGAGAACACTAGCCCAGGGCTCCACTGTTGCAAACTCTTTGGATTTGTTTTCCTTTTTGTGTATCTGATTTTTTTTTCTTTTGGGAACATATTCCAGCCCTGAGTGACAGATCTGCTTCAGAAGAGTAAGCAATCTGTTCCCAAGCCTCCACTAATTCAGATCATTCAACCACTAGCTATGCCTTTTTTGGAGCAAATGGTACATGAAGAACACAGATTTCAAGTAGATCAGAATTTCCATCTTTCCTGTTTAACATTCTATCAAACTGTTAATGCGGTGGGGGCTGGAGAGTGTCTACACTGGCATGTGCTTTTGCACAAGAGATGTGCTTTTGCACAAGAGCATCCATGCCAGTGTAAATGTTCTCTCTGAGCAAGAAAGCTCTGATGGCCATTTTAGCCTTTGGGCTTTCTTGCGCAAGAAATTCATGTTGCCTGATTCCACTGGCCTCTTGCGCAAGAACAGTTGCACAAAAGGGCTTATTCCTGAGCGGGAGCATCATAGCTCTTGCGCAAGAAGCCCCGATTTCTCACATTAGAACGTCAGTGTTCTTGCGCAAGAACTCCCCGGCAGTGTAGACAGGCAGCATGTTTTTGCGCAATGCCAATGTAGACACAGCTCTTGAGCTCAGCTCAGGCTGTAGAGCTCCCTTCTTCTTATCGCATGCTGTACGTGGTCCAAGTGCCAGGACATGGGACAGTGACCACACCCATTAGCTGTGTGGGTTACACTTGCAGATCTAAGGAGGAGAAGCTCTAGATAAAAGCCATCAGACCGGCTGACCTGGCAGTAACAGAGGCCCTGGGGTCTGGCAATTTAAAGGGGCAGGGCTTCCAGTCACCACTGCTTTTGCGGCAGTAGCCATGGCTAGAGCCCCAGCCCCTTTAATTCCCTGACAGAGCCCCGCACGGCGCCGTAGAGCCCTGGGCAATGTGCCTCAGATGGTGCCCGAGGCGCCGCAATCTGGGAGATGCTGAAGGCCGTTTTCCTCATCTCTGCCATCTATTGCTATGACTGATGGCCAGACGCTGCAGCCCTTCCTGCTAAGGGTGGCTTGCAACCCTCACTACTAACGCAGTCCCCTTGGAATCAGTGGGGCTTCTTGGAAGAAGATGCTGTGAAATGGGTGCATTCACCTCCTGCTGTGCGAGGCCTGTCCGTCACTAAACAGGGAGTATGAGGCACATAAGCAGTGAAGGCCCACAGCGCGTGAAGGGACACATCTTGTGAAGGCCCACAGCGTGTGCAAGCATACACTGTGTGAAGGCAGACAGCCTGTGAAAGTACACAGCGTGGGAAGGCAGACAGCCTGTGAAAGTACACAGCGTGGGAAGGCAGACAGCCTGTGAAAGTACACAGCGTGGGAAGGCAGACAGCATGTGAAAGTACACAGCGTGGGAAGGCAGACAGCCTGTGAAAGTACACAGCGTGGGAAGGCAGACAGCCTGTGAAAGTACACAGCGTGGGAAGGCAGACAGCATGTGAAAGTACACAGCGTGGGAAGGCAGACAGCCTGTGAAGGTACACAGCGTGGGAAGGCAGACAGCCTGTGAAAGTACACAGCGTGGGAAGGCAGACAGCCTGTGAAAGCACACAGCGTGGGAAGGCAGACAGCCTGTGAAGGTACACAGCGTGGGAAGGCAGACAGCCTGTGAAAGCACACAGCGTGGGAAGGCAGACAGCCTGTGAAAGTACACAGCGTGGGAAGGCAGACAGCCTGTGAAAGTACACAGCGTGGGAAGGCAGACAGCCTGTGAAAGCACACAGCGTGGGAAGGCAGACAGCCTGTGAAAGCACACAGCGTGTGAAGGCAGACAGCCTGTGAAAGTACACAGCGTGGGAAGGCAGACAGCCTGTGAAAGCACACAGCGTGGGAAGGCAGACAGCCTGTGAAAGCACACAGCGTGTGAAGGCAGACAGCCTGTGAAAGTACACAGCGTGGGAAGGCAGACAGCCTGTGAAAGTACACAGCGTGGGAAGGCAGACAGCCTGTGAAAGTACACAGCGTGGGAAGGCAGACAGCATGTGAAAGTACACAGCGTGGGAAGGCAGACAGCCTGTGAAGGTACACAGCGTGGGAAGGCAGACAGCCTGTGAAAGTACACAGCGTGGGAAGGCAGACAGCCTGTGAAAGTACACAGCGTGGGAAGGCAGACAGCCTGTGAAAGCACACAGCGTGGGAAGGCAGACAGCCTGTGAAAGTACACAGCGTGGGAAGGCAGACAGCCTGTGAAAGTACACAGCGTGGGAAGGCAGACAGCCTGTGAAAGTACACAGCGTGGGAAGGCAGACAGCCTGTGAAAGTACACAGCGTGGGAAGGCAGACAGCCTGTGAAAGCACACAGCATGTGAAGGCAGACAGCCTGTGAAAGTACACAGCGTGGGAAGGCAGACAGCCTGTGAAGGTACACAGCGTGGGAAGGCAGACAGCCTGTGAAAGTACACAGCGTGGGAAGGCAGACAGCCTGTGAAAGTACACAGCGTGGGAAGGCAGACAGCCTGTGAAAGTACACAGCGTGGGAAGGCAGACAGCCTGTGAAAGTACACAGCGTGGGAAGGCAGACAGCCTGTGAAAGCACACAGCGTGGGAAGGCAGACAGCCTGTGAAAGCACACAGCGTGGGAAGGCAGACAGCCTGTGAAAGCACACAGCGTGGGAAGGCAGACAGCCTGTGAAAGCACACAGCGTGGGAAGGCAGACAGCCTGTGAAAGTACACAGCGTGGGAAGGCAGACAGCCTGTGAAAGTACACAGCGTGGGAAGGCAGACAGCCTGTGAAAGTACACAGCGTGGGAAGGCAGACAGCCTGTGAAAGCACACAGCATGTGAAGGCAGACAGCCTGTGAAAGTACACAGCGTGGGAAGGCAGACAGCCTGTGAAGGTACACAGCGTGGGAAGGCAGACAGCCTGTGAAAGTACACAGCGTGGGAAGGCAGACAGCCTGTGAAAGTACACAGCGTGGGAAGGCAGACAGCCTGTGAAGGTACACAGCGTGGGAAGGCAGACAGCCTGTGAAAGTACACAGCGTGGGAAGGCAGACAGCCTGTGAAAGCACACAGCGTGGGAAGGCAGACAGCCTGTGAAAGCACACAGCGTGGGAAGGCAGACAGCCTGTGAAAGCACACAGCGTGGGAAGGCAGACAGCCTGTGAAAGCACACAGCGTGGGAAGGCAGACAGCCTGTGAAAGCACACAGCGTGGGAAGGCAGACAGCCTGTGAAAGCACACAGCGTGGGAAGGCAGACAGCCTGTGAAAGCACACAGCGTGGGAAGGCAGACAGCCTGTGAAAGTACACAGCGTGGGAAGGCAGACAGCCTGTGAAAGCACACAGCGTGGGAAGGCAGACAGCCTGTGAAAGCACACAGCGTGGGAAGGCAGACAGCCTGTGAAAGTACACAGCGTGGGAAGGCAGACAGCCTGTGAAAGCACACAGCGTGGGAAGGCAGACAGCCTGTGAAAGCACACAGCGTGGGAAGGCAGACAGCCTGTGAAAGTACCCAGCGTGGGAAGGCAGACAGCCTGTGAAAGTACCCAGCGTGGGAAGGCAGACAGCCTGTGAAAGTACACAGCGTGGGAAGGCAGACAGCCTGTGAAAGTACACAGCGTGGGAAGGCAGACAGCCTGTGAAAGTACACAGCGTGGGAAGGCAGACAGCCTGTGAAAGTACACAGCGTGGGAAGGCAGACAGCCTGTGAAGGTACACAGCGTGGGAAGGCAGACAGCCTGTGAAAGTACACAGCGTGGGAAGGCAGACAGCCTGTGAAAGTACACAGCGTGGGAAGGCAGACATTTCATCTCTTCCCCCAGTACACAGTAGCTTGCCAGCCTGCACTTTCATTTCCCTTTGTGTCTATTGCAGAGTGGATGATTTGGCCACTTGACTCCTCTGAAGGAGGGGCTATCCTCAGGCCAATACCCGCGTGAGGCACCACGTTGCAAGCTGCCACGTGCTGTTTGATGCTGCAGAAATGTCTCCACGAGTTGCAATGCAGCCATTTTGACTCTTCTTTTGCCCTTTGCATAATCATAGCCAGGGCCCGTTCATGGATGAGGCAGTTCTGCTGCGTAGGGTGCATGTGAACCACCCCAAATGGTCACGAGAGACGAGGGTAGTAAAAAGCTCATTTAATGTATAACCCATTTCAAGGGGTTCTTTGGATTAGGGATGTGAAAGGTTAACCAGTTAACCAGTAAGCAACCAGTTAACCAGGGGCCATGGGCAGGGGAGCTACTGCAGTCCCATGGGACCTGCCACAGACAGGGGCTTCTCCAGCCATCTCCTGCCACAGACAGGGGATCAGTGTCCTGCGATCCCAGGGACACTGACCAGCCCCAGTCCCTGTGTCCCATCCTCACTCCAGGGAATTGGCTCAGCCCATGGTGTATAGACACCCTGTCTAACTAGCCACAGATTCCGGCTTTCTCACACCCTCCCTGCCCCTGAGTGTCTTTGTTCCACAGATGCCCTCGTGGGCCAAGGGAAACTGCAAGATGTCTTTGTAAGTGCCCCCCAAAACTCCCCAGCTCTGTGCCTTGCCTCACCCCACACCAATGCACCATGCACCCCCTCACTGCATAGGAATACCCCCTGCTGTCTGGGATCAGGACTGTCTGGTGTGTGGCTCTGTGTGTTTGTGTGCTGGTTTTGACTCACACACATAGTGACTCTCTTCCCTCCCTACCCCAGGAGCCCAACCCCCGCGCTGAGGGACTCACCTATGCCGAACTGGACCCCCCAGCGCTGCAGACTAAGCGGGGGGCCCTGTCCCCAAACCCATCCTGTATGCCGCAGTCAGCACCTGTCCTCTGCCCCCATAGAGGAAGTCACTAGATCAATGGGGCGGGGAGGATGGTCCCCAGAGAGTGATGCAGTGACACCCCCCAGAGAACAGGCTCAGCTTATGGTCTCTCCTGAATCCCTTCCCCCGCCCGCATCTGGTACTGCCCCACCCAGTCATGCCTCACCCTCAGTCCCATGGGTACATGCGCTGGTCTCAGATTCCCTCCCCTCTCCCTGTGGGCCCCCCCCTGGTCTCAGACCCACCCCCATGGGCCCACCCCCTGGTCTCAGACCCACCCCCATGGGCCCACCCCCTGGTCTCAGACCTACCCCAATGGGCCCACCCCCTGGTCTCAGACCCATCCCCATGGGCCCACCCCCTGGTCTCAGACCCACCCCCATGGGCCCACCCCCTGGTCTCAGACCCACCCCCATGGGCCCACCCCCTGGTCTCAGACCCATCCCCTTGGGCCCACCCCCTGGTCTCAGACCCATCCCCTTGGGCCCACCCCCTGGTCTCAGACCCACCCTCATGGGCCCACCCCCTGGACTCAGACCCACCCCCATGGGCCCACCCTCTGGTCTCAGACCTACCCCAATGGGCCCACCCCCTGGTCTCAGACCCACCCCCATGGGCCCACCCCCTGGTCTCAGACCCACCCCCATGGGCCCACCCCCTGGTCTCAGACCCACCCCCATGGGCGCACCCCCTGGTCTCAGACCCACCCCCATGGGCCCACCCCCTGGTCTCAGACCCACCCCCATGGGCCCACCCCCTGGTCTCAGACCCACCCCCATGGGCGCACCCCCTGGTCTCAGACCCACCCCCATGGGCCCACCCCCTGGTCTCAGACCCACCCCAATGGGCCCACCCCCTGGTCTCAGACCCACCCCCATGGGCCCACCCCCTGGTCTCAGACCTACCCCAATGGGCCCACCCCCTGGTCTCAGACCCACCCCAATGGGCGCACCCCCTGGTCTCAGACCCACCCCAATGAGCCCACCCCCTGGTCTCAGACCCACCCTCATGGGCCCACCCCCTGGTCTCAGACCCACCCCCATGGGCCCACCCCCTGGTCTCAGACCCATCCCCATGGGCCCACCCCCTGGTCTCAGACCCACCCCCATGAGCCCATCCCCTGGTCTCAGACCCATCCCCATGGGCCCACCCCCTGGTCTCAGATCCGCCCCATTGAAACATGCCCTGGTCTCAGATCCCCCCTGTCCACTCCTGTCTATCTGCAATACTCACTGAGGAAGGCGATGGTGAGAGCAGATGCCATAATGGGCCAGTGAGGGGCACCAGCCACACCCCTTTTCCCAGCTCCACCCAGCCTCAAATAAGGAGTTCCACTGCATCCACCACCCCTTGTTTCTCATCTGCAGGCAAAATCTCATGTGGTCACAGTTACCAGAGGTCTCTGCAAAACCGAGGAAACCCTGAAATCATCAGCCTGGCCAAATGTCCAGCAGCCCCAGCTTGTCCATGTCTCTGTGGGGAGGGAGGAGGGAGGTCGTCTTCTTTGGGGAGGGTACACTAGGCTGGGAGCCGGGTTGTCATAATCAGCAGTGCTGACCAGTGTCTGGTGACTAAGGGGTTAACCCTGTAGCTAGCCAAGTATCAGGTGGTAAGTCAATAACAATGCAGGTAGAAAATTCAAACTGAAAAACAGGGGTTTTCTCTCTCTCTTCTGTGTTTGAGAGGTAGAGTAGTCTCCTCCAAGACTGAGGGAAATGGGAGAACGGGAAGCGACTGTCTAGGAAGGAGTACGGCAGAAAGGGATCTAGGGGTTATAGTGGACCACAAGCTGAATATGAGTCAGCAGTGTGATGCTGTTGCAAAGAAAGCAAACGTGATTCTGAGATGCATTAACAGGTGTGTTGTGAGCAAGACATGAGAAGTCATTCTTCTGCTCTACTCTGCGCTGGTTAGGCCTCAGTTGGAGTATTGTGTCCTGTTCTGGGCACCGCATTTCAAGAAAGATGTGAAGAAATTGGAGAGGGTCCAGAGAAGAGCAACAAGACTCATTAAAGGTCTAGAGAACAGGACCTATGAAGGAAGGCTGAAAGAATTGGGTTTGTTTAGTTTAGAAAAGAGAAGATTGAGAGGAGACATGATAGTCGTTTTCAGGTATCTGAAAGTGTGTCATAAGGGGGAGGGAGAAAACTTGTTCATCTTGGCCTCTGGGGATAGAACAAGAAGCAATGGGCTTAAACTGCAGCAAGGGAGGTTTAGGTTGGACATTAGGAAAAAGTTCCTAACTGTCAGGGTTGTCAAACACTGGAATAAATTGCCCAGGGAGGTTATGGAATCCCCATCTCTGGAGATATTTAAGAGTAGGTTAGATAAATGTCTATCAGGGATGGTCTAGACAGTATTTGGTCCTGCCAAGGGGGCAGGGGACAGGACTCGATGACCTCTCGGGGTCCCTTCCAGCCCTAGTATTCTATGATTCTATGATTCTCTCTCCAAGAACGGATTTCTTAGAATGTGTAAGTAGGGAAAAGTTTAGCTAGTCCGTCAGGATTTGTTGTTTTCCTTGTTTGGGGATTTGGAAATAATGTCTAAGCTGTTAATTGTGTTTTTCTTTTTTCTTTGTAACCAAGTTTTAGCCTATGAGGTTTCCCTGAGTATGTTTATCAATTAGGTGGCTCTTTCCATCTAACCACTTTACTGTGCTTGCTACTGTAGTTTTATTTTGATAATAAAGAATTGTTGTATCTTGTAATTAACCGGGATTGGTTGATTGTTGTGTCCTTAGGACTCAGTGCCTACTTACAAGGGCAGAGTTCATTGTTGTCTGTGAATCTCCTGTTTTCCCAACTCCAAGTAAAACAGAGCTTGGGGCATGGGGAGAGTTTTACCTTAGGTAGGAGGTTTCCCAAGTGATCTCTTCCCTGGTTTTCTTGGATTTACTTGGGTGATGGCAGCGGATTCCCCAAAATCTGGGTATTAGGATTTTTTTAGGGGGAGGTGTTGTACCAGAGCCTGCAGAGGCAAGATTCTGGAGTGCTTTTGAGGGACCCACTTCTGCATTCATCATGCCAGAGTTGGGGACAGCCTTGACACAGATGTGTACAGGATCTGAAATTCAGTCTTTGACTGACCATTTAAAGGAAGGTGTCATAAGGCATGTGCATGAGGGGGCAGAGTTAAGGGTGTTTGGGAAACAGTAAGTGGCATTTCTTGGTTCCGGAGAGTTTGACTTTTCAAAGCCTACTGCTTAGCCTGCAATCCTGCCCATGTGCAACATGAGCCCTGGCACCATGAGAAGAACAGGTGTGATGGGGAGAAAAGCAGGTGTGATGGGTTTGCTGCTCTTTCCTGCATAGCTGAGTGGGGATGGCAACTTTGCAGCTTTACACTCTTGCGCAATGCCGTTATTCCTGAAAATAATCGGCGTAACAGCATCGCGCAAGAGGGTTTTTCTTGCACAAAAAGGGGCCGTGCAGACAGCTCCTTCTGGCGCAAGAGCCTCTTCTGCAAAAATGGTGGCTCATTAGGTGATATTCCACGCTTAGCCTCATTTGCATATTTCTCAGGCAAGAAGCGGCGAGTGCAGACATAGCCTGACTCAGCCAGCCGCGAGTGCAACAGGGCCTCATTTATCCCATCAAATGCAGAGGGGCCAGATCAGAGCAGCACAAATCCAGATTCTCTGGGGAATGGGGCAGTGCAAGGCTGCAGCGCCACCTAGCGGCCACAGGAGGAATTGCCGGCCCTTGTCCCTGTGTGTGCTGGTTGGGAGGTTCCCATGGAAAGCAGCACAGTAGAAGGTTGGAAATAAAGGGCTCTAGTGCCCCCCAGGAGTGTGTGGCCCCAAGGACCATACGAGAAGGGGCTGTCGCCCTGAAGCGGGTTCCCCCAGGGCCAACGGGCCAAGTGTGGATGTGACCTGTGGGCCCATGAGAAGGGGAATGATGTTGGTCTCCAAGGGAGGGGAACACCTGGCCTGGGGCAAGTCCCTTCAGCTGAGCCTGCCCAGAGATGCTCTCAGCATCCGTATCGTTCTGCAGATGGCGGGGGGGGGGGGGGAGAGGGGGAGGGAAGGGGCTGTCTGTGTGTTGCTGGGGGAGGCTTATGAGCCTGGCTCCCCACAGCAGGTCTAAGGGCTGCCCAGGCCCAACCAGGATCTGCAAACAGAAAGGGCTTGGTTCTTAGCTGTTACATGGGAGTTCTAGTTCCCAACCTCCTCCTCTAACCCTTAGTCCCCACTCCCCTCCCAGAGCTGGGACCAGGGCCAAATGTGCCTGACTACTAGCTTACTCCTGCCAGGTAGCCAGCAGCTGCACAAACACAGCTTATGTCCCTCTCTAGGGGCCTAGCCACACACCCACTGGCAGCTCAGTGGGCAAGGTTTATGTGGCACATGCGAAAGTCCCTGAGTCTCTCCTGGTTGGTGACCCATTGGGTTGAATGGAATTTCTCTTGCTCCCATTTTCTTTTGAACCTGGCTGATTTAATTCACAGGCTGACTAAAGACCCTTAGAACCAAGCACTACAGTGTAAAGCCGCCAACACCGCTCAGCTATGGTGCAAGGGGCAGTGAACCCAGGTGTTCCCCTTCATGCCCATTCCTCGCATGGTGCCAGGGCCTGTGTTGCACGTGGGCAGGTTTGCAAGCTGAGCAGGAGGCTTTAAAGAATCAAAGCCTCCAAAGCCAGGAAATGCCACTTACTGTTCCCTAAACACCCTTAACTCTGTCCCTTCACTAACAGGCCTCACAACAGCTTCCTTTAATTGCATGATCACTTCCTGATTTTATTTACATGAGTCACCAACCACTTGGATCTAGAAACAAAGAAAGGGGGAGGGGAATCGTCATGGAAATAATGGTCAGTCAATGATTGAATTTCAGAACCTGTGGTCTCCTGGCTCCCCACAGACAGAGGAGACTTCCCTTTCTCCCCACAGGGATACGGACAAGCTGGAGCTGCAGGACACTGAGCCAGGCTGATCATTTCCTCGGTTTTGCAAAGACCTCTAATTAACTGTGATTGCACGAGATGTCGCCTGCCGATAAGAGGCAAGGGATACCAGAAGAGATGAAATATTATTGACTTCCTGTAGCTGCAACCACCAGCTGAGTACCTTATTTGAGGAGGGGTGGAGCTGCGCATTAGGGGATCGGTGGTACCCTTCACTGTCCCATTATGGGATCTGCTCTCACCATCCTTTTCCTCGGTGAGTATTGCAGAGAGCCAGGGGCATGCGCCTGTGGGGAGATCTGAGACCAGGGCATGTGCCCATTGGAGGGAAACTGAGGCATGTGTCCAATGGGGAGGGTATGGGTCTGAGCGGCTGGATGCGGCAGAACCAGCTGCAGGAGGGTTATGGGGAGACCATAAGCCGAGCCTATTCTCCCATGACAACATGCTTTACTTAAGAACCTTGGGTGAGGGACCTTGTCAGAGGCTTTCTGGAAATCTAAATGCACTATCTCCACTGGATCCCCCTTGACCACATGATAGTTGACTCCCTCAAAGAACTCTCGCTATTAGTAAGGCATGATTTCCCTTTACAGACACCATGTTGACTTTCCCCAACAAATTATGTTCATCCATATGTCTGACAATTTTATAATTGTCACAGACTGGCCTGACCGCATCCAAGCACACCGAGGTGGGGCAGAGTCCCTGGTCCCATGGTGCAGTGGGGGGAAACTGAGGCACGGAACAAGGCAGGGTCACCCAAAAGGTGCAGAGTGAGCCAAGGGTGAACCCCACATTAACATGCCCATCCCAGGACCCCACTCCTCTACCCTCTCCTCTGCTCCCAGTGGACATGCCTAACGTACACATTGCGGCTGCAGTGCGGGCATTTTGCCCAAGAACAACTGTTCTTGTGCAAAAACTTGTGGCGCGTTTACACTGCACGTGAATTCTTGTGCAAGTAAATTTGCAGTAAAGCATCAGAAAAGAGGGCTTCTTGCACAGGAGTTATTCCTCTCCCCACGAGGAATAAGCCCCTTTTGTGCAAGAGCTGTTGTGCAAGAAGGCAGCGTGGACGGGCACCAGGGGCTTCTTGAGCAAGACACTTTTATGGCTAAAATGGTCATCAGAGCTTTCTTGCACGAGAAAGCGTTCACAGTGCCATGGACACTCTTGTGCAAAAGCACATGGCAGGGTGGAGGTGCTCTTGCACGAGACCTTTTGCGCAAGAACTCCGGTGTGAAACAGTTCTTGTGCAAGAAGCCTGCAGCGTAGGGCAGGGAGCAGCCTATGGGGCTACTGGAGCTGCTGGCTGCAGGATGCCCAGTCAGGGAGTGGGGGGGACCCCTAGGAATGGCTCCAACTTCCCAGAGGGGTGGCCAGAGGCAGGACATTTGCCTGGCAGGGTGAGGTGGGGGGGCAGTGACCTCACAGGGGCTTTGGGCAGCCCTCAGCAGATCAGGCAAAGGGCAGGTGGGGAGGTGGTGACCTCACAGAGGAGCCCACATCTCAGGCTGAGAAAAGGGGGGGGCGGGCCCAGGGGACTTTGGAGACCCCCGGTTGCTTTAGCTCTGGTGCGTCTCCTGCTCACAGTTGCTTTGTCCTCTGTGAGTTCCACATCCGGACAGCGTTTTGCAGAAGGTAAGAGCCCCCAGGGGTTTGGATCCCGCCCGGGGCCGGCTGGGTTCCAGGCAGGCCCAGCCCTCGGTCAAGGGCCAGAAGGTGATTCCTCACCTGGGCTGTGTCCTTAGCGCCACTGGGGCTTTCTCCTGGTTGGTTTCCCTTTTCCTCCATCCCGCCCACATTTCTGCTCTGTTCTTGCCTCTTCTGTGACCTTCCCCTGCTGCCCCCCCAGCTTGTGACCCAACAGACTAGCTGAAGGAGGGGGGGTGGTTTGCAGGAGCCGTGGGGCAGGGGATGCAGCCCCCATTGTGGGGACTGGGGAGGTGGGGCTGGACCAGGTCTATGCCGGTGTCTTTGGGGAGAAGGCTCCACCCCCCCCCCCACACACCTTAGACTCTCCCCTGATTGGCCGAGCAGGGGCTGTTGATGGGCAGGAGACTCAGGTCCTTGCAGTGCCTGTGCAAGACCGAGCCGATAAGCAAGGGGCCATTTGGGGGCTGGGGGCAGTCGCTCTGGGGAGCTGGAACCCCTGGATTTCGCTCTGCAGGCTGCGCCCCAAGCTCCCCTTTGCTCCCCTCATTTGCAGCATGGCCAAACACATCAGGCTGTGGTTCTGGAAAGCCCTGAAGATGGCCCCAGGGCCGGTGGGAAGCAGCTCCTCCGTCCCCGCGGGCGGGGAAGCTGAATCCCACCAGCTCGGGGCGACTCGCCCACCGGCCAGGCCCCTCCGGACCTGGCTCCAGAGGCGGCTGGGAAGGCGGGACCCAGCCCAGCGGGGCAGCCGGGTAGGGTGGCTCTGGGGCCTCCTCTGTGGAGAGAAACACCTGCCCCAGGAGCCCAGCCCCCATTACCACCAGGGGGCATCGCCCTGCCCGGCCCCCGGGGACCTGCCAGTCTCCGGGAGCCCCCAGCCTCTCCGCACCAGCCCCTGCAGCTGTGGGTCCAGCTCAGTGAGCAGCAGCGCCTGGGCCTCCAGCTGCAGCCGGGCCACCTCCTGCAGCCGCTCAGACCCAGGTGAGGGGCCGTGAACATGCTGGGCCCAGGGGCTCACCCAGTACACGGGGGGGCAGCCCCAGTGTCTGCCCCGCAGCCAGGGCAATGGATGGGGGCGGGAGCTGCTGCTTGGCTCTCTTGTTCCTGGCGGGGGCTCTGCTGAGGGCGTTGGCAGATGTGAGGGTGGAAGGGGGATGGGTCCCTGCGAGGGGCGTGTGGGGCCCAAGCTGCCCTGGGTCCCTGACATGGGGGCGCGTGACCCCTGCTGGCCGCTGGAGTCACCCTGGTCCCTTCCCTCCCGCACAGAGCCCCCCTGCGCCTCGGCGGAGCTCTGCCAGGAGCGGATGGACTCCCGGGTGGAGGAAGGGGCCATCTATGATATTGAAGAGCAGCTCCACACCCGGGACACGGTAGGAACCTTCTCCACACGGGGGGGACCCGAGATTGTCCGGCCCCTTCCCAGCACGTCCCCCCCTCCGGGAGGGGCTTGTCCCTGGGGATCCCCCTGGGGCCCCTTCTCCTGCATGACCTGGGCCCCCCAAGCTGAGGTCTCTTGTCATGCACCAGCTGGGCCCCCACAAGCCTGAGGAAGCAGTTGGGGGGGGAGTGTGGGTGCTTGGACAACCGGCAGCTCCCACCTCCACTCCTGGGAGGCCTGAGCCCTGCAGCTGTCCGTGGGGGGCAGGCAGGCCCCAGGCTCACAGACTCTCTCTGGGGTGCAGAGCCCAGCCGCCCTGCAGCGGTTCCTCCTGGCCGTCCCCCCCGCCTGCCTCGCCGCCCTCCAAAGGGGCGAGGACACCCTGGCGCCGCGCTGCTGCAAGGACACCATGATGGCCAGGATCGTGGTGAGCGAGTCGCGGCGGCCGGGAGGAGGGGAGGGGATACGTGGGGTGGACAGGGATCTGCCTGGGCCATGGCGGCGCGTGGGGGTGCTGGAAATGAGATGGGTGGGGCCAGGAGTGCTGGAGGGGGAGGGGGAGGTGGACATGGGGAGGGTGGGCGGGGATGCTGGAGGAGGGAGGGACACAGAAATGGGGCAGGTCTGGGGTGCTGGACAGGGAGGGGGATTCGGAACAGGGAGGGGTCTCCCCGGGCCATGGGGGGGGGAGCTGGAAGGTTAGCAGAGCGGGCTGCTGAGGATGCGCCTGGGGAGCAGGGATGAGGAGGTTCAGAGGCTGGTCACCAGGGCAGTGAGGGGCAGGAGACGGCCTGGGGACAAGGATTGAGCTGGTCCCGGTTTGGGAGGGGGGTGCTGGGAGGGGCCCTGTGCCGGGCAGGGGGGCTACAGGCCAGCGGGAGGCAGTGGGGTTGGATCCTGCTGGGTGGGGGCGCTGGCCGTGTGAGCGTCTCTTGGGGGCCCCAGCCTCACACGCCCCTTTGTCTCCTTGGGTCTCACAGGAGATCATGGAGGACTCCCCCACCCCACTGGTCTTGGCCGACTGCCTCAACGCCGCCTGCAGCCTCAGGTACCGACCCCCCCCCGCCGACTCCCCCCCAGAGCAGATCCCCTGACCAGGGAGTGGGAAAGTCTCTGTCTCCTGGGCTATGTCTAGACTGCAAGCCTCTTTCGAAAGAGAGCACCCAGTGAGTCTGGATGCTCTCTTTCGAAGAAGCCCTAGTTCCATTCAAGAACGCCTTCGTTCGAAAGAAGCACTTTGCAAAGAAGGCGTTCTTCCTCGTGAAATGAGGTTTACCGCCGTGGAAAGAAAAGCCGCGTTCTTTCGATTTAATTTCGAAAGAACGCGACTGCAGTCTAGACGCAGGTGATGTTTTTTCGGAAAAAGGCTACTTTTCCCGAAAAACCCCCTGAGTCTGGACACAGCCCTGCTGCTGAATGAACAGTCTCTGCCCCTCTCTCCTGCCAGCACCTTGCAGCCTCCCCTACAGGCCCAGCTCCTGAGCCCCCTGCTGAGGGCGGCCGTGGGACAGACTGTGTCTGGGGACTGGCAGCAGGAGCCCATCCACACACAGGTACGTCCCTCCGGGCCCTGCTCCCGGGCTGGGCTGGAGCTCCAGAGAGGAGTGGGGGCAGGGGGGCAAGCCTCCTCGCCGAGTCCCCAGACACCGCCAGGCTGCAGCTGATCATGGAGGTGAGCCCCGTGGGGGGGACGGGGCCATTGTCCCTGCTTCCTCGGGGGGCCGAGAGAGGAGCTGTGTCAGTGGCTGGGGGGGGGGGGGGCACAGTCTGAGAGGAGCCCCAGGCTCTGCCCAGAACCGGCGCCTCCCTACGGGTCCTGACCTGCCTCTTTCCCCCCCAGCACCTGAGCCCGTGGCTGGAGTCCCGCCTGCCCCAGGAGCGAGCCAGGGCCCTTGGCAGCACCACGGCCCTGCTGGGAGTCGCCACCACCCTCCCGGGGTTTGAGGTAAGTGACCTCGGAGCCGGGGGGTCTGGGGCTGCAGGGCGCGGGGCTGGGAGCGTCCCCGGGAGGCAGAGCTGGGAATGGGCCGGGAATGGGCCGCGTTCTCCTTTCCCCGGGGAGGGGCGACCCTGGGCCTTTCCGGGGGGCACCTGGGCCCCAGACTGGGGAGTGGCCGTCAGTGGATCCCCTTGTTCCACCCCCGGAGTGACCCTTCAGTCGGGGCCATTGCTCAGGGTTGTCTCCTCGCAAGGCCGGCCCCGCCCCGCCCCGCCCCGCCCCGCCCCGGGAGGTGTCTCTGTCCGTCCCCGAGCTCAGAACCGCCTCGGCGGCCGTTAGCATGGGACGTGCAGCCCCAGGATGCTGAGGGACCCCCCCTCTTCTCTCCCCTCAGAACTCCGCCGACTGGCCGAGGATGGGTCACCACGTGGGTCCCCCTCCCCCCAACCCTCCCAATTGTATAGAATGTATTTAAATTCGGATTAAATAACGTTTCAAAAACCATTTGGATCAGGCTTTGTCAATAATTTTTAATGGGGGGGGGGCATTTTGGCAAGTGGTCAAGGGCCACATTTCTACCGAGGAGTTTGGGGTCTGGGACGGGGCGGTTGGGTGCAGAAGAGAGCTGAGGGGAGGAGCCTGGGTGCGCACCGTCCATTGCATCATCACGCGGCGCCATTGTGCTAGTGCTGGAGCTTGGGTGACTGGTTTAATTTGAATGTTTACACAGATTAGGTGTTTTAACTTTAGGAAACTTCATTTTCAATAAGGTCAAATGTTAATTTCTGTCTACCACAAAGGGTTTCAAAGTTTTCTTTCTTAAAGGCAGGGATGAGGAACCTTTTTTGTCTCCAGGGCCACTGACCCCCAGAAAAACCAGTTGGGGACCACACACGAGAAAAGCAAAATACAAAAACCCTTCTTCCAAAACCCACAAGCCTCACTGAGGTGAGGGGAAGGGACAGGGAGGACTGAGGTTCGGGGATCCCTCATTTTTGGCCCCCCCTCAGATTGAGAGGGACCCGCAAATGCCACTCTCCCTGGAACCCAGGAGAGTTAATCTGTGCTGGGGCTGGAGTGCCAGGGGAGTGAGATGTCTCAGTCGGGGCCACATTCGTGAGGCTTGGGGGGGTTGGAGGCGCCAGGGACGCATTCAGATAGAGCAGGGGAGCCGGCAGGGACCCTGAGAGGAGAAGTGGGAGTGAGAGCCCAGCCGGGGAGACACAAGGAAACCAGAGTCAGTCTAGTATCTCTCAGGCAGCTGGGGTAGACACCCCCCACCCCAAACCCTAGCCTCCTGTTGGATCCTCCTCCCACAGTTAACTGCCTCTGAGTCTGCACCCAAACTCCCATCGCTGCCCTGAACCTGTCCCAGAGCCTGCAACCCGCAGCCTCTCCCGCGCCCCACTCCCCAGCCATCCTGCACCGTAACCCCAGCCTCAGGCCAGCGAACCTGAGTGAGGGTGGGGGAGCCCAAGCAGCAGAGGGAGGGGGGAGTGGAATGAGTGGGGGCGTGGCCTCAGAACAGGGGCAGGGGTAGGTGCGGGGAAGGGGGCGGGGCAATGGTAGTGGCCTCTAATGCCCACACCCCTCCCTTCGGCATCGCTTATGTCCCATGTCCGCCCCCTCCTGAGCCCACAGCCGGTGCCAAGGCCTCGTGCCCAGGGCGGGGTCGCCCCTGTGAGCTGCCAGCCATACTGGGGAGAGGCGAGAGGGTCTGGGCTGCTGTGTCCGTTGCTGGCTCCTGTCAGGCCTTTGCACCAAGTCCTGGTGCAGCCTGAGCAAACCTGGGTCCTTCCCTGCTCCTCCAACACCACCTGGGCAAAGGGAGGAGAGTCCCCAACAGCCTCTGTCACTTCGGCCTCCTGTCGGGGGAACATGCCCCCTGCAGCATGATCCCCTGTAGATCTAGCCCTCTGGGCACTCACCCAAGGTCTCTACACGGCAGCTGCTCTGTGCCTAGTGCTGGCACTGCAGAGCCATTTGCCACTTTGCACCCGACTGTCACCAGGTCCTTTCCATTTGCAGGGCCGGCCACATCTCCTGCCCGCTAGGCCATTGGCTGCACCCTCGTCTCGCTCCTCCTGGTGTCTGTATCCGTCATCACCTTGGTGCTGGAGAGATGGGGCCTGCCCCAGCCTGCCGGGCTGCAAGGGACTCCTGTTGGGAGCAGCTGCATGGGAAGCAGAGGCCCAAGAATGGGAGAACCCTATTGACCTGCTGTGAGCAGGAGACGGGGGTGGGGAGGGGGCTGGGGAGGTACCTGTACTCAGCTCTGAATGGGGGCTGGGGAGACACAGACACTGCTGATGATTGCTGCACTGTGGGCCCCTGGGTTACAGTCTATGCCCAGGCAGCTCCTCCAGTCACTGCCTGTCACATTACTGGATCTTGAGGGGAGCAGCCAGATCACTGCTGCACCCATAGGTGGGGGTGTTGGCCCCAGAAAATGGTAGAAAAGGGGGCCATGTGGGGTGCTGAATAGAAGCTTATTATCTGATAGTCCTATGTAAGCTATTTATGTGGTTGTATAACGTCTGTGTGTGTAGTTAGGAATCTGTAGTCTGTGTGGATCCTGAATATTTCTCTGCATGTGGTTGAGCATTGGGCAGAGCCCGGCCTGTGGACATGCTAATTAGCGAGGCCCTGTGGGACAATGGCACTGAATGGGCCAAGGACACACCTAAAGCATGAGGGCGGACACCTAAGAGCGGCCAGCAGAGAGAGGCTGAGGACCAGGTGATCTCCTGCAGCCAAGAAGAGGCCAGGAAGGAGGGATAAATAGGCCATGTGGTCGATGCCATCTTGGTTCTCAGCTCAGCACTTCATCCCAGAGGCAGCATTGCAGGGATCGAAGAGCCCGAGAGACCTGTGAACCCATCCTGACCCTAGGATGTGCAACAAGAACTCTTAAACCAGCAGCTGTAACATCTCTGCTAGAGGCTGCATCGAGAACTGGGAGATTCGGTGCATGTAACATACTATTCCTTTAACAACCTTACTCTCATGCTTTTCTTTATTGTAATAATAAACCTTTAGGTGTTAGATGCTAAAGGATTGGCTCAGCATGATTTGTGGGTAAGATCCAGAGGGTAAATTGACCAGGGATCTGTGGCTGGTTTCTTGGGACCAGACAGAACTTGTTCGGGGTAGGTGGGATTGGGTGCTAGGACCCCCACCGGTGTATGAGGCCCGGGGCCATCGGGGGCATGGATATTGCTGGGGTGCCGGAGGGGTTTTGCTCGTGAGGCTTCAGGCAGGCAGCTGAAGCGCTCTGTGGGACTGGTTTGTGGCCTGTGTGGAGAGGTCACCAGTCTGGGGGCTGTAAGGAGCCCCGGATTTGAGCAATTCGCCTTGAGCAGACGCCCTCAGCTGTGCCCAGACACGGCCCGGTCCGTCACACTGCCCCTCAGCCTGCAGGCCTCTCCTCGCTCTCAGCCAGGCCAAGGGCTGAGCCCTGCTGTGGCCTGCCCCAGCCAGCCAGCCAGCCCAGCTCCTCCTCCTGCACAAACAGTCCCGCCTGCTCCTTTAGCAAAGCAGAGCGGGCTGGTTGTGGAACTTCTGGGAGACTGAGGTTCAAGTCCCAGGTCTGCTGCAGAGCCCTTGGCCCTGCCACTCCCCTGAGTGGGCCTCAGCCCCCGTGTGTGAAACGGGGACACTGATTCTAACTCGTCTAAGGGGAGCATTTTCAAAGCCCTAAGGGAGTTGGCAGCACAAGTGTGTGACTGTGCTTTGTGCCCACTCCTTGGTGCTCCTAAATCCCCCAGGTGCTTAGCTTGGGAGCTTTTCCGGGCAGGGGCTGCGGCTAGGGTTGCCAGGTGTCCCGTTTGAACCGGACAGTCCAGTATTTGAGCTTTCTGTCCAGGAGATAAATTGAGAAAATATCTCAATTTTCTAAATAAGATGTACTCTAGGTTGTGATGCAATGGCAAGTATGTCTGGTATTTTTATTGACCATCTGGCAACCCTGGCTGCGGCTGCCTCTCACTACTCTGGTGTGGACAAAGCACTGCAGTCATCCGGGGACCCCGCCCCCAGAGACGCTCTCCCTCTGGGGCAGGGTCCTTTAATGCTTTTCACACTGACATAGGCTACGGGACAGCCCCTTGGACACGGGCATGAGTGTCCCCGCGGGGCGGTATCCCCCGGACGCTGCGCAATGCAGAGAAGAGGGGTGAGTCCTGGGGGATTGGTGGGACAAGAGACGTTCCGTTATTTTAACCCCACCCGCTATAAAGCAGCAAAACCCTGGGTCCAGGTACTCAAAAGTGCAGGGCTCTGCTTCTGCGGGATTAGCCGCCCCTTCTCGGCTGGGAACACGCAGGCGAAGCATCAAAGGGCTCCCACCCCACTGAGATGGTGACTGCATGTCTCGGGAAGGGAAGAATCCAGCCATGGGGGGGGGGAAGGGATCCCCTCTGGCACTGACAGAGAGGCCCAGAGACATGCAGAAGGAAAGTTCGGGAGGGAGGGGGCAGAGATACCAGGTAGGGAGTAGGACGGAGGTGCAGCTAACTCTGGTACTCGTGACACCCAGACCCCATCTCTCCCCACCTCCTTGGACCCAGGCAGCACCTGCTCCTTTTTGTCTCCTCTCCCATTGACTGCCGCCCTCCTCACCACCAGGTCTCCCAAAGGTTCCTCTCCCCAAATGTTTCCCACTCCCCTCCCACTGTTCCTCGCTCCCAAATCCCTGGGGTCCTGTCAAACAAACGTCTCTTCCTCCCTCCTGTGGCTGGCACCTCCATGTCCTGTAGACTGGCCCCCCTCCCTTTACTCCATCCTTCACCAACCCTTCCAGCTCCTTGAGTTCCATTTCTTCCAGCCTCCACCCCAACTCCCTCCATCTGCATCTCCACCCCAGCCCTGCCTCCCAGCCCCGCCTCTTAGCCCCCGGCCCCAAACCTTCCCTTCCCTGGTTCTTCCCTCCCCAAACTGCCTGTTCTGGTTATTTCTAGGCCAGGGGTGAAGCAGTAGCCATTCTGCTGGGCACTCTGCAAACACAGAACAAGGACAGTCCCAGCCCCACGCGTCTGGCCCTTGAAGAACAAACCCAGAGGCAGAGGGACCTGGACAGACGGGATGGTGAGGGGCAATTTCCCTCAGCAGCTTGGGCCGTCCTGGCAGAATGGTGTCTCAGTCTCCCAGGAGATCACGGTAGTGGGAACCAACTGTCCATGTTGTGCTAGACAAGGGCGATAGGAAGCCGCTCTGGGGTGCCCCACTAAGCCTGGCGGGCTGGGGGCGGGGCTTTGGGTGCTGTCAGCACGCTGGGCTGCGCAGCCACAGTGTACTCCAGGGATCTGGTGGCCAAGTAGTGTAGTGGCTGCACTCCCAGTCCCCTGCCCTGAGCCTCCAAACACCCCCCCCCCCCCACCTACCCCTGACTCCTGCACCACAATCCCTGCACTACGCCCCCCCTCACTCCTGGACTCCCTGCCCTGAGCTCCCCACACCCATACACTCCCCAGCCCCCTGTCCTGAGCTCCACCATACCCCTTCCCTGAGCTCCCCATCCTCCCACACTCCCCACCCCCTACCCTGAGCTCCCCCACATCCTCACACTCCTCATCCCCCGCCCTGAGCTCCCCATACTCCCACATTCCCCATCCCACTGTTCACCAGGTCCTGATGAAATGCATCCCAGGATACTCAAGGAGCTGATAGAGGAGCTATCTGAGCCTTTAGCTATGATTTTTGAAAAATCATGGCAGACAGGGGAGATTCCAGAAGACTGGAAAAGGGCAAATATTGTGCCCATCTATAAAAAGGGGAATAAGAACAACCCAGGAAACTACAGACCGGTCAGTTTAACGTCTGTCCCAGGGAAGATAATGGAGCAGGTAATTAAGGAAATCATATGCAAACACTTGGAAGGTAATAAAGTGATAGGGAATAGCCAGCATGGGTTTGTGAAGAACAAGTCATGCCAAACTAATCTGATAGCTTTCTTTGATAGGATAACGAGCCTTGTGGATAAGGGAGAAGCGGTGGATGTCATATACCTAGACTTTAGTAAGGCATTTGATACGGTCTCGCATGATATTCTTATTGATAAACTAGGCAAATATAACTTAGATAGGGCCACGATAAGGTGGGTGCATAATTGGCTGGATAACCGTAGTCAGAGAGTTGTTGTTAACGGTTCTAAATCCTGCTGGAAAGGGATAACAAGTGGAGTTCCTCAAGGGTCTGTTTTGGGACCCGTACTGTTCAATATCTTCATCAATGATGTAGATATTGGGATAGAGAGTACGCTTATTAAGTTTGCAGATGATACCAAACTGGGTGGGGTTGCAACTTCTTTGGAGGAGAGGGACATAATTCAAAATGACCTTAGCAAGTTAGTGAAATGGTCAGAGGAAAACAGGATGAGGTTTAATAAAGAGAAATGCAAAGTGCTCCACTTAGGAAGGAACAATCAGTTCCATACATACAAGATGGGATGCGACTGTCTAGGAAGGAGCATGGTGGAAAGAGATCTAGGGGTCACAGTGGACCACAAGTTGAATATGAGTCAACAGTGTGATGCTGTTGCAAAAAAAGCAAATATGATTCTAGGTTGTATCAACAGGTGTGTTGTAAGCAAAACTCGTGAAGTTGTGGTACCGCCCCAGGGTCAGGAGCATGTCAGGTCTCTTCAGACATGCATGTGCCTATTGGGCCACGGCCCCTGGGTGTCACGCAGCTGGAGCGTGGCATGGCATGTGCTTGCACGTGCACAGGTGTCTGTGTGATCCGTGGGAGGCATGGCCCACGTGCGCGGTCCCTGGTCTCCCTCCCGCCTCCTCCCCCGAACTACTTAATTGGAACTACTTCCCCGGTACGGTCTCCCTGGATGACCCTGCCGACTCCAGTGCTGGAACTCCTTGTGGTGGCCCCTCCGGTGTGCCCAGGTCAGGGCCCTCCAGTCCCGGCTCGCTGCCTCCCGGGCTGGCACGGACCGCCCCGCCCCCCAAGAGTCGGTCGAGGGCAGGGAAGTAGGGGCAGGTGGCACCCCTGCTGCGGCGCCGCCCCTGGTGGCCATGGCGTACGCCTGCCGCAGCTGTTTTACTTTCAGGTGCTCCCACGGCAGAAGATGCAAAAGGCCCTGGAAGGAAAGCCCTCCTGCTTTTTTACCTCGGGAGGATGTGGGCTACCAACCGAAGCTCTGAGCCAAGGACTGAAGGACCCGTCCAAGCCGTGGCCGTACTCCCGAGACTTGACCGAAGCCAGCTCTCTCTTCCATGACTGCTGCAAGCCTCAACCGAGAACGTGGCGAGTGCTCCCACAATTCCCTCTCCCCCTTTCCATTGAGGATTCTGAAGGACCGTCAGCTGGTGATTTTTGGCTCTGACTGTAAGGGATGAATTGAGCCGGGAACGTAGCTGGTCCTCTTGGGCTGGGCAGAAGCTTTTGATGGGATGAGATGGGTTTTGGTCAGCCGGCGTGTGCCTAAAGAGCGTGGGTGGTGGCGATGCGGGAGAAGCGGCGCGTCGGAGGGAATTGCTCGCGTGTCCTGTTGTTGAGCAGTATGGCGAAGGCAGAAGTTCTCTTTGTGAGGGGTTTGGCGTGCCTGGGAGTAGTAGAGCAAGGCCAGTGTTGATGCTGTGGCAGCTCTTTGTCTAGGCGTTTTGTCTAGGCCTGAATGAAGGCTCTGGGTAGCGTGGTCCAGAAGTGCTTTGTTCCACGAGCGTCTGGAGAGCCTCCCTGGCGCGCTCCCTGAGCGGGTCCCGGCGGCCCTTGTGGGTGGGAAAAGGGCAGGAGGAAGCCCTGTTGCCTGAGGACAGAAGAGGAGGCCTCCGTGCCTCCCACACAGGAAGCGGGGGGCTGCCGAGGGATTCCCCGCAGGCGGAATCCTGGCCTGGCCTTTAGCTACTTGCAGCCTGGAGTGAAGGCGCGGAGTCAAAAGAGGCCGGCCCACACGTAGCAGAGGATGGTTTCGATCCATCGACCTCTGGGTTATGGGGCCAGCACGCTTCCGCTGCGCCACTCTGCTCCCTTTAGGCTAGACTGCCCGCAATCCACTCTAGCACCTGGGCTGCACTGGCACGGCCAGGCAGAGGAGCAGGCTGCTAGGCAGCGTTTTGGAAACCCCTTTGAGGGCTCTGTGGCGCAATGGGTCAGCGCGTTCGGCTGTTAACCGAAAGGATGGTGGTTCGAGCCCACCCAGGGACGTGGCAACGCTCGGCCTCCTGGCGCTTGCTAGCGGGCTCCCTTTTGCCACCTCCAAGCCATCCCTCTCGGCCTCGGTGAGGTCACCTTGTGGCCTGCAAGGTTCAGGGGCCGTGCCGTGCCACAGGAGCCCGTCTCCCAGCAACCGCGCCGGGGCCTCGGCCTCAGGGCTTAAGCCCCGAGCCCAAGCGCGAAAGCTCCAGCCGGGCAGGTGTCGCTCCCCTCCCGCCTCTACGCCAGCTGAGAGGGAGAAACGCACGAGCCGTGCGGGTTCTTAGCCGCCTCCCTCCTGCGGGCCTGTTTGCTGCGCAGACCTCTGGGCCTGTCTCATGCCTCCCCTGGGAAGCGTGGCCGCGCGAACTGAGCCCCAGTCGCAGCTCCTGAGGTTTCCTGTGCAGCCTTGGACTTGCATGGCTGCCATGGTTTCTCTTTGGAAGGGACTCGGTCCCGCTTGGACAGGCGACTCGCCCGTGTGACTCTAAACGCCATCTTGTGGCTGTCTTTTTCCCCCACAGCCAGAACACCAGGATTCGCCTCCCACGGCAGAAGATGCAAAAGGCCCTGGAAGGAAAGCCCTCCTGCTTTTTTACCTCGGGAGGATGTGGGCTACTAACCGAAGCTCTGAGCCAAGGACTGAAGGACCCGTCCAAGCCGTGGCCGTACTCCCAAGACTTGACCGAAGCCAGCTCTCTCTTCCATGACTGCTGCAAGCCTCAACCGAGACCGTGGCGAGTGCTCCCACAATTCCCTCTCCCCCTTTCCATTGAGGATTCTGAAGGACCGTCAGCTGGTGATTTTTGGCTCTGACTGTAAGGGATGAATTGAGCCGGGAACGTAGCTGGTCCTCTTGGGCTGGGCAGAAGCTTTTGATGGGATGAGATGGGTTTTGGTCAGCCGGCGTGTGCCTAAAGAGCGTGGGTGGTGGCGATGCGGGAGAAGCGGCGCGTCGGAGGGAATTGCTCGCGTGTCCTGTTGTTGAGCAGTATGGCGAAGGCAGAAGTTCTCTTTGTGAGGGGTTTGGCGTGCCTGGGAGTAGTAGAGCAAGGCCAGTGTTGATGCTGTGGCAGCTCTTTGTCTAGGCGTTTTGTCTAGGCCTGAATGAAGGCTCTGGGTAGCGTGGTCCAGAAGTGCTTTGTTCCACGAGCGTCTGGAGAGCCTCCCTGGCGCGCTCCCTGAGCGGGTCCCGGCGGCCCTTGTGGGTGGGAAAAGGGCAGGAGGAAGCCCTGTTGCCTGAGGACAGAAGAGGAGGCCTCCGTGCCTCCCACACAGGAAGCGGGGGGCTGCCGAGAGCTTCCCCGCAGGCGGCATCCTGGCCTGGCCTTTAGCTACTTGCAGCCTGGAGTGAAGGCGCGGAGTCAAAAGAGGCCGGCCCACACGTAGCAGAGGATGGTTTCGATCCATCGACCTCTGGGTTATGGGCCCAGCACACTTCCGCTGCACCACTCTGCTCCCTTTGGACTAGATTGCCCGCAATCCACTCTAGCACCTGGGCTGCACTGGCACGGCCAGGCAGAGGAGCAGGCTGCTAGGCAGCGTTTCGGAAAGCCCTTCGAGGTCTCTGTGGCGCAATGGGTCAGCGCGTTCGGCTGTTAACCGAAAGGATGGTGGTTCGAGCCCACCCGGGGACGCGGCTACGCTCGGCCTCCTGGCGCTTGCTAGCGGGCTCCCTTTTGCCACCTCCAAGCCATCCCTCTCGGCCTCGGTGAGGTCACCTTGTGGCCGGCAAGGTTCAGGGGCCGTGCCGTGCCACGGGAGCCCGTCTCCCAGCAACCGCGCCGGGGCCTCGGCCTCAGGGCTTAAGCCCCGAGCCCAAGCGCGAAAGCTCCAGCCGGGCAGGTGTCGTTCCCCTCCCGCCTCTACGCCAGCTGAGAGGGAGAAACGCACGAGCCGCGCGGGTTCTTAGCCGCCTCCCTCCTGCGGGCCTGTTTGCTGCGCAGACCTCTGGGCCTGTCTCATGCCTCCCCTGGGAAGCGTGGCCGCGCGAACTGAGCCCCAGTCGCAGCTCCTGAGGTTTCCTGTGCAGCCTTGGACTTGCATGGCTGCCATGGTTTCTCTTTGGAAGGGACTCGGTCCCGCTTGGACAGGCGACTCGCCCGTGTGACTCCAAACGCCATCTTGTGGCTGTCTTTTTCCCCCACAGCCAGAACACCAGGATTCGCCTCCCACGGCAGAAGATGCAAAAGGCCCTGGAAGGAAAGCCCTCCTGCTTTTTTACCTCGGGAGGATGTGGGCTACCAACCGAAGCTCTGAGCCAAGGACTGAAGGACCCGTCCAAGCCGTGGCCGTACTCCCGAGACATGACCGAAGCCAGCTCTCTCTTCCATGACTGCTGCAAGCCTCAACCGAGAACGTGGCGAGTGCTCTCACAATTCCCTCTCCCCCTTTCCATTGAGGATTCTGAAGGACCGTCAGCTGGTGATTTTTGGCTCTGACTGTAAGGGATGAATTGAGCCGGGAACGTAGCTGGTCCTCTTGGGCTGGGCAGAAGCTTTTGATGGGATGAGATGGGTTTTGGTCAGCCGGCGTGTGCCTAAAGAGCGTGGGTGGTGGCGATGCGGGAGAAGCGGCGCGTCGGAGGGAATTGCTCGCGTGTCCTGTTGTTGAGCAGTATGGCGAAGGCAGAAGTTCTCTTTGTGAGGGGTTTGGCGTGCCTGGGAGTAGTAGAGCAAGGCCAGTGTTGATGCTGTGGCAGCTCTTTGTCTAGGCGTTTTGTCTAGGCCTGAATGAAGGCTCTGGGTAGCGTGGTCCAGAAGTGCTTTGTTCCACGAGCGTCTGGAGAGCCTCCCTGGCGCGCTCCCTGAGCGGGTCCCGGCGGCCCTTGTGGGTGGGAAAAGGGCAGGAGGAAGCCCTGTTGCCTGAGGACAGAAGAGGAGGCCTCCGTGCCTCCCACACAGGAAGCGGGGGGCTGCCGAGAGCTTCCCCGCAGGCGGCATCCTGGCCTGGCCTTTAGCTACTTGCAGCCTGGAGTGAAGGCGCGGAGTCAAAAGAGGCCGGCCCACACGTAGCAGAGGATGGTTTCGATCCATCGACCTCTGGGTTATGGGCCCAGCACGCTTCCGCTGCGCCACTCTGCTCCCTTGGGGCTAGACTGCCCGCAATCCACTCTAGCACCTGGGCTGCACTGGCACGGCCAGGCAGAGGAGCAGGCTGCTAGGCAGCGTTTCGGAGACCCCTTCGAGGTCTCTGTGGCGCAATGGGTCAGCGCGTTCGGCTGTTAACCGAAAGGATGGTGGTTCGAGCCCACCCGGGGACGCGGCTACGCTCGGCCTCCTGGCGCTTGCTAGCGGGCTCCCTTTTGCCACCTCCAAGCCATCCCTCTCGGCCTCGGTGAGGTCACCTTGTGGCCGGCAAGGTTCAGGGGCCGTGCCGTGCCACAGGAGCCCGTCTCCCAGCAACCGCGCCGGGGCCTCGGCCTCGGGGCTTAAGCCCCGAGCCCAAGCGCGAAAGCTCCAGCCGGGCAGGTGTCGTTCCCCTCCCGCCTCTACGCCAGCTGAGAGGGAGAAACGCACGAGCCGCGCGGGTTCTTAGCCGCCTCCCTCCTGCGGGCCTGTTTGCTGCGCAGACCTCTGGGCCTGTCTCATGCCTCCCCTGGGAAGCGTGGCCGCGCGAACTGAGCCCCAGTCGCAGCTCCTGAGGTTTCCTGTGCAGCCTTGGACTTGCATGGCTGCCATGGTTTCTCTTTGGAAGGGACTCGGTCCCGCTTGGACAGGCGACTCGCCCGTGTGACTCCAAACGCCATCTTGTGGCTGTCTTTTTCCCCCACAGCCAGAACACCAGGATTCGCCTCCCACGGCAGAAGATGCAAAAGGCCCTGGAAGGAAAGCCCTCCTGCTTTTTTACCTCGGGAGGATGTGGGCTACCAACCGAAGCTCTGAGCCAAGGACTGAAGGACCCGTCCAAGCCGTGGCCGTACTCCCGAGACATGACCGAAGCCAGCTCTCTCTTCCATGACTGCTGCAAGCCTCAACCGAGAACGTGGCGAGTGCTCTCACAATTCCCTCTCCCCCTTTCCATTGAGGATTCTGAAGGACCGTCAGCTGGTGATTTTTGGCTCTGACTGTAAGGGATGAATTGAGCCGGGAACGTAGCTGGTCCTCTTGGGCTGGGCAGAAGCTTTTGATGGGATGAGATGGGTTTTGGTCAGCCGGCGTGTGCCTAAAGAGCGTGGGTGGTGGCGATGCGGGAGAAGCGGCGCGTCGGAGGGAATTGCTCGCGTGTCCTGTTGTTGAGCAGTATGGCGAAGGCAGAAGTTCTCTTTGTGAGGGGTTTGGCGTGCCTGGGAGTAGTAGAGCAAGGCCAGTGTTGATGCTGTGGCAGCTCTTTGTCTAGGCGTTTTGTCTAGGCCTGAATGAAGGCTCTGGGTAGCGTGGTCCAGAAGTGCTTTGTTCCACGAGCGTCTGGAGAGCCTCCCTGGCGCGCTCCCTGAGCGGGTCCCGGCGGCCCTTGTGGGTGGGAAAAGGGCAGGAGGAAGCCCTGTTGCCTGAGGACAGAAGAGGAGGCCTCCGTGCCTCCCACACAGGAAGCGGGGGGCTGCCGAGAGCTTCCCCGCAGGCGGCATCCTGGCCTGGCCTTTAGCTACTTGCAGCCTGGAGTGAAGGCGCGGAGTCAAAAGAGGCCGGCCCACACGTAGCAGAGGATGGTTTCGATCCATCGACCTCTGGGTTATGGGCCCAGCACGCTTCCGCTGCGCCACTCTGCTCCCTTGGGACTAGACTGCCCGCAATCCACTCTAGCACCTGGGCTGCACTGGCACGGCCAGGCAGAGGAGCAGGCTGCTAGGCAGCGTTTCGGAAAGCCCTTCGAGGTCTCTGTGGCGCAATGGGTCAGCGCGTTCGGCTGTTAACCGAAAGGATGGTGGTTCGAGCCCACCCGGGGACGCGGCTACGCTCGGCCTCCTGGCGCTTGCTAGCGGGCTCCCTTTTGCCACCTCCAAGCCATCCCTCTCGGCCTCGGTGAGGTCACCTTGTGGCCGGCAAGGTTCAGGGGCCGTGCCGTGCCACAGGAGCCCGTCTCCCAGCAACCGCGCCGGGGCCTCGGCCTCGGGGCTTAAGCCCCGAGCCCAAGCGCGAAAGCTCCAGCCGGGCAGGTGTCGTTCCCCTCCCGCCTCTACGCCAGCTGAGAGGGAGAAACGCACGAGCCGCGCGGGTTCTTAGCCGCCTCCCTCCTGCGGGCCTGTTTGCTGCGCAGACCTCTGGGCCTGTCTCATGCCTCCCCTGGGAAGCGTGGCCGCGCGAACTGAGCCCCAGTCGCAGCTCCTGAGGTTTCCTGTGCAGCCTTGGACTTGCATGGCTGCCATGGTTTCTCTTTGGAAGGGACTCGGTCCCGCTTGGACAGGCGACTCGCCCGTGTGACTCCAAACGCCATCTTGTGGCTGTCTTTTTCCCCCACAGCCAGAACACCAGGATTCGCCTCCCACGGCAGAAGATGCAAAAGGCCCTGGAAGGAAAGCCCTCCTGCTTTTTTACCTCGGGAGGATGTGGGCTACCAACCGAAGCTCTGAGCCAAGGACTGAAGGACCCGTCCAAGCCGTGGCCGTACTCCCGAGACTTGACCGAAGCCAGCTCTCTCTTCCATGACTGCTGCAAGCCTCAACCGAGACCGTGGCGAGTGCTGCCCGTGCTCCCACAATTCCCTCTCCCCCTTTCCATTGAGGATTCTGAAGGACCGTCAGCTGGTGATTTTTGGCTCTGACTGTAAGGGATGAATTGAGCCGGGAACGTAGCTGGTCCTCTTGGGCTGGGCAGAAGCTTTTGATGGGATGAGATGGGTTTTGGTCAGCCGGCGTGTGCCTAAAGAGCGTGGGTGGTGGCGATGCGGGAGAAGCGGCGCGTCGGAGGGAATTGCTCGCGTGTCCTGTTGTTGAGCAGTATGGCGAAGGCAGAAGTTCTCTTTGTGAGGGGTTTGGCGTGCCTGGGAGTAGTAGAGCAAGGCCAGTGTTGATGCTGTGGCAGCTCTTTGTCTAGGCGTTTTGTCTAGGCCTGAATGAAGGCTCTGGGTAGCGTGGTCCAGAAGTGCTTTGTTCCACGAGCGTCTGGAGAGCCTCCCTGGCGCGCTCCCTGAGCGGGTCCCGGCGGCCCTTGTGGGTGGGAAAAGGGCAGGAGGAAGCCCTGTTGCCTGAGGACAGAAGAGGAGGCCTCCGTGCCTCCCACACAGGAAGCGGGGGGCTGCCGAGAGCTTCCCCGCAGGCGGCATCCTGGCCTGGCCTTTAGCTACTTGCAGCCTGGAGTGAAGGCGCGGAGTCAAAAGAGGCCGGCCCACACGTAGCAGAGGATGGTTTCGATCCATCGACCTCTGGGTTATGGGCCCAGCACGCTTCCGCTGCGCCACTCTGCTCCCTTTGGGCTAGACTGCCCGCAATCCACTCTAGCACCTGGGCTGCACTGGCACGGCCAGGCAGAGGAGCAGGCTGCTAGGCAGCGTTTCGGAAAGCCCTTCGAGGTCTCTGTGGCGCAATGGGTCAGCGCGTTCGGCTGTTAACCGAAAGGATGGTGGTTCGAGCCCACCCGGGGACGCGGCTACGCTCGGCCTCCTGGCGCTTGCTAGCGGGCTCCCTTTTGCCACCTCCAAGCCATCCCTCTCGGCCTCGGTGAGGTCACCTTGTGGCCGGCAAGGTTCAGGGGCCGTGCCGTGCCACAGGAGCCCGTCTCCCAGCAACCGCGCCGGGGCCTCGGCCTCGGGGCTTAAGCCCCGAGCCCAAGCGCGAAAGCTCCAGCCGGGCAGGTGTCGTTCCCCTCCCGCCTCTACGCCAGCTGAGAGGGAGAAACGCACGAGCCGCGCGGGTTCTTAGCCGCCTCCCTCCTGCGGGCCTGTTTGCTGCGCAGACCTCTGGGCCTGTCTCATGCCTCCCCTGGGAAGCGTGGCCGCGCGAACTGAGCCCCAGTCGCAGCTCCTGAGGTTTCCTGTGCAGCCTTGGACTTGCATGGCTGCCATGGTTTCTCTTTGGAAGGGACTCGGTCCCGCTTGGACAGGCGACTCGCCCGTGTGACTCCAAACGCCATCTTGTGGCTGTCTTTTTCCCCCACAGCCAGAACACCAGGATTCGCCTCCCACGGCAGAAGATGCAAAAGGCCCTGGAAGGAAAGCCCTCCTGCTTTTTTACCTCGGGAGGATGTGGGCTACCAACCGAAGCTCTGAGCCAAGGACTGAAGGACCCGTCCAAGCCGTGGCCGTACTCCCGAGACTTGACCGAAGCCAGCTCTCTCTTCCATGACTGCTGCAAGCCTCAACCGAGACCGTGGCGAGTGCTCCCACAATTCCCTCTCCCCCTTTCCATTGAGGATTCTGAAGGACCGTCAGCTGGTGATTTTTGGCTCTGACTGTAAGGGATGAATTGAGCCGGGAACGTAGCTGGTCCTCTTGGGCTGGGCAGAAGCTTTTGATGGGATGAGATGGGTTTTGGTCAGCCGGCGTGTGCCTAAAGAGCGTGGGTGGTGGCGATGCGGGAGAAGCGGCGCGTCGGAGGGAATTGCTCGCGTGTCCTGTTGTTGAGCAGTATGGCGAAGGCAGAAGTTCTCTTTGTGAGGGGTTTGGCGTGCCTGGGAGTAGTAGAGCAAGGCCAGTGTTGATGCTGTGGCAGCTCTTTGTCTAGGCCTGAATGAAGGCTCTGGGTAGCGTGGTCCAGAAGTGCTTTGTTCCACGAGCGTCTGGAGAGCCTCCCTGGCGCGCTCCCTGAGCGGGTCCCGGCGGCCCTTGTGGGTGGGAAAAGGGCAGGAGGAAGCCCTGTTGCCTGAGGACAGAAGAGGAGGCCTCCGTGCCTCCCACACAGGAAGCGGGGGGCTGCCGAGAGCTTCCCCGCAGGCGGCATCCTGGCCTGGCCTTTAGCTACTTGCAGCCTGGAGTGAAGGCGCGGAGTCAAAAGAGGCCGGCCCACACGTAGCAGAGGATGGTTTCGATCCATCGACCTCTGGGTTATGGGCCCAGCACGCTTCCGCTGCGCCACTCTGCTCCCTTTGCGTTAGACTGCCCGCAATCCACTCTAGCACCTGGGCTGCACTGGCACGGCCAGGCAGAGGAGCAGGCTGCTAGGCAGCGTTTCGGAAACCCCTTCGAGGTCTCTGTGGCGCAATGGGTCAGCGCGTTCGGCTGTTAACCAAAAGGATGGTGGTTCGAGCCCACCCAGGGACGTGGCTACGCTCGGCCTCCTGGCGCTTGCTAGCGGGCTCCCTTTTGCCACCTCCAAGCCATCCCTCTCGGCCTCGGTGAGGTCACCTTGTGGCCGGCAAGGTTCAGGGGCCGTGCCGTGCCACAGGAGCCCGTCTCCCAGCAACCGCGCCGGGGCCTCGGCCTCGGGGCTTAAGCCCCGAGCCCAAGCGCGAAAGCTCCAGCCGGGCAGGTGTCGTTCCCCTCCCGCCTCTACGCCAGCTGAGAGGGAGAAACGCACGAGCCGCGCGGGTTCTTAGCCGCCTCCCTCCTGCGGGCCTGTTTGCTGCGCAGACCTCTGGGCCTGTCTCATGCCTCCCCTGGGAAGCGTGGCCGCGCGAACTGAGCCCCAGTCGCAGCTCCTGAGGTTTCCTGTGCAGCCTTGGACTTGCATGGCTGCCATGGTTTCTCTTTGGAAGGGACTCGGTCCCGCTTGGACAGGCGACTCGCCCGTGTGACTCCAAACGCCATCTTGTGGCTGTCTTTTTCCCCCACAGCCAGAACACCAGGATTCGCCTCCCACGGCAGAAGATGCAAAAGGCCCTGGAAGGAAAGCCCTCCTGCTTTTTTACCTCGGGAGGATGTGGGCTACCAACCGAAGCTCTGAGCCAAGGACTGAAGGACCCGTCCAAGCCGTGGCCGTACTCCCGAGACTTGACCGAAGCCAGCTCTCTCTTCCATGACTGCTGCAAGCCTCAACCGAGACCGTGGCGAGTGCTGCCCGTGCTCCCACAATTCCCTTTCCCCCTTTCCATTGAGGATTCTGAAGGACCGTCAGCTGGTGATTTTTGGCTCTGACTGTAAGGGATGAATTGAGCCGGGAACGTAGCTGGTCCTCTTGGGCTGGGCAGAAGCTTTTGATGGGATGAGATGGGTTTTGGTCAGCCGGCGTGTGCCTAAAGAGCGTGGGTGGTGGCGATGCGGGAGAAGCGGCGCGTCGGAGGGAATTGCTCGCGTGTCCTGTTGTTGAGCAGTATGGCGAAGGCAGAAGTTCTCTTTGTGAGGGGTTTGGCGTGCCTGGGAGTAGTAGAGCAAGGCCAGTGTTGATGCTGTGGCAGCTCTTTGTCTAGGCGTTTTGTCTAGGCCTGAATGAAGGCTCTGGGTAGCGTGGTCCAGAAGTGCTTTGTTCCACGAGCGTCTGGAGAGCCTCCCTGGCGCGCTCCCTGAGCGGGTCCCGGCGGCCCTTGTGGGTGGGAAAAGGGCAGGAGGAAGCCCTGTTGCCTGAGGACAGAAGAGGAGGCCTCCGTGCCTCCCACACAGGAAGCGGGGGGCTGCCGAGAGCTTCCCCGCAGGCGGCATCCTGGCCTGGCCTTTAGCTACTTGCAGCCTGGAGTGAAGGCGCGGAGTCAAAAGAGGCCGGCCCACACGTAGCAGAGGATGGTTTCGATCCATCGACCTCTGGGTTATGGGCCCAGCACGCTTCCGCTGCGCCACTCTGCTCCCTTGGGACTAGACTGCCCGCAATCCACTCTAGCACCTGGGCTGCACTGGCACGGCCAGGCAGAGGAGCAGGCTGCTAGGCAGCGTTTCGGAAAGCCCTTCGAGGTCTCTGTGGCGCAATGGGTCAGCGCGTTCGGCTGTTAACCGAAAGGATGGTGGTTCGAGCCCACCCGGGGACGCGGCTACGCTCGGCCTCCTGGCGCTTGCTAGCGGGCTCCCTTTTGCCACCTCCAAGCCATCCCTCTCGGCCTCGGTGAGGTCACCTTGTGGCCGGCAAGGTTCAGGGGCCGTGCCGTGCCACAGGAGCCCGTCTCCCAGCAACCGCGCCGGGGCCTCGGCCTCGGGGCTTAAGCCCCGAGCCCAAGCGCGAAAGCTCCAGCCGGGCAGGTGTCGTTCCCCTCCCGCCTCTACGCCAGCTGAGAGGGAGAAACGCACGAGCCGCGCGGGTTCTTAGCCGCCTCCCTCCTGCGGGCCTGTTTGCTGCGCAGACCTCTGGGCCTGTCTCATGCCTCCCCTGGGAAGCGTGGCCGCGCGAACTGAGCCCCAGTCGCAGCTCCTGAGGTTTCCTGTGCAGCCTTGGACTTGCATGGCTGCCATGGTTTCTCTTTGGAAGGGACTCGGTCCCGCTTGGACAGGCGACTCGCCCGTGTGACTCCAAACGCCATCTTGTGGCTGTCTTTTTCCCCCACAGCCAGAACACCAGGATTCGCCTCCCACGGCAGAAGATGCAAAAGGCCCTGGAAGGAAAGCCCTCCTGCTTTTTTACCTCGGGAGGATGTGGGCTACCAACCGAAGCTCTGAGCCAAGGACTGAAGGACCCGTCCAAGCCGTGGCCGTACTCCCGAGACTTGACCGAAGCCAGCTCTCTCTTCCATGACTGCTGCAAGCCTCAACCGAGACCGTGGCGAGTGCTCCCACAATTCCCTCTCCCCCTTTCCATTGAGGATTCTGAAGGACCGTCAGCTGGTGATTTTTGGCTCTGACTGTAAGGGATGAATTGAGCCGGGAACGTAGCTGGTCCTCTTGGGCTGGGCAGAAGCTTTTGATGGGATGAGATGGGTTTTGGTCAGCCGGCGTGTGCCTAAAGAGCGTGGGTGGTGGCGATGCGGGAGAAGCGGCGCGTCGGAGGGAATTGCTCGCGTGTCCTGTTGTTGAGCAGTATGGCGAAGGCAGAAGTTCTCTTTGTGAGGGGTTTGGCGTGCCTGGGAGTAGTAGAGCAAGGCCAGTGTTGATGCTGTGGCAGCTCTTTGTCTAGGCGTTTTGTCTAGGCCTGAATGAAGGCTCTGGGTAGCGTGGTCCAGAAGTGCTTTGTTCCACGAGCGTCTGGAGAGCCTCCCTGGCGCGCTCCCTGAGCGGGTCCCGGCGGCCCTTGTGGGTGGGAAAAGGGCAGGAGGAAGCCCTGTTGCCTGAGGACAGAAGAGGAGGCCTCCGTGCCTCCCACACAGGAAGCGGGGGGCTGCCGAGAGCTTCCCCGCAGGCGGCATCCTGGCCTGGCCTTTAGCTACTTGCAGCCTGGAGTGAAGGCGCGGAGTCAAAAGAGGCCGGCCCACACGTAGCAGAGGATGGTTTCGATCCATCGACCTCTGGGTTATGGGCCCAGCACGCTTCCGCTGCGCCACTCTGCTCCCTTGGGACTAGACTGCCCGCAATCCACTCTAGCACCTGGGCTGCACTGGCACGGCCAGGCAGAGGAGCAGGCTGCTAGGCAGCGTTTCGGAAAGCCCTTCGAGGTCTCTGTGGCGCAATGGGTCAGCGCGTTCGGCTGTTAACCGAAAGGATGGTGGTTCGAGCCCACCCGGGGACGCGGCTACGCTCGGCCTCCTGGCGCTTGCTAGCGGGCTCCCTTTTGCCACCTCCAAGCCATCCCTCTCGGCCTCGGTGAGGTCACCTTGTGGCCGGCAAGGTTCAGGGGCCGTGCCGTGCCACAGGAGCCCGTCTCCCAGCAACCGCGCCGGGGCCTCGGCCTCGGGGCTTAAGCCCCGAGCCCAAGCGCGAAAGCTCCAGCCGGGCAGGTGTCGTTCCCCTCCCGCCTCTACGCCAGCTGAGAGGGAGAAACGCACGAGCCGCGCGGGTTCTTAGCCGCCTCCCTCCTGCGGGCCTGTTTGCTGCGCAGACCTCTGGGCCTGTCTCATGCCTCCCCTGGGAAGCGTGGCCGCGCGAACTGAGCCCCAGTCGCAGCTCCTGAGGTTTCCTGTGCAGCCTTGGACTTGCATGGCTGCCATGGTTTCTCTTTGGAAGGGACTCGGTCCCGCTTGGACAGGCGACTCGCCCGTGTGACTCCAAACGCCATCTTGTGGCTGTCTTTTTCCCCCACAGCCAGAACACCAGGATTCGCCTCCCACGGCAGAAGGTGCAAAAGGCCCTGGAAGGAAAGCCCTCCTGCTTTTTTACCTCGGGAGGATGTGGGCTACCAACCGAAGCTCTGAGCCAAGGACTGAAGGACCCGTCCAAGCCGTGGCCGTACTCCCGAGACTTGACCGAAGCCAGCTCTCTCTTCCATGACTGCTGCAAGCCTCAACCGAGACCGTGGCGAGTGCTGCCCGTGCTCCCACAATTCCCTCTCCCCCTTTCCATTGAGGATTCTGAAGGACCGTCAGCTGGTGATTTTTGGCTCTGACTGTAAGGGATGAATTGAGCCGGGAACGTAGCTGGTCCTCTTGGGCTGGGCAGAAGCTTTTGATGGGATGAGATGGGTTTTGGTCAGCCGGCGTGTGCCTAAAGAGCGTGGGTGGTGGCGATGCGGGAGAAGCGGCACGTCGGAGGGAATTGCTCGCGTGTCCTGTTGTTGAGCAGTATGGCGAAGGCAGAAGTTCTCTTTGTGAGGGGTTTGGCGTGCCTGGGAGTAGTAGAGCAAGGCCAGTGTTGATGCTGTGGCAGCTCTTTGTCTAGGCCTGAATGAAGGCTCTGGGTAGCGTGGTCCAGAAGTGCTTTGTTCCACGAGCGTCTGGAGAGCCTCCCTGGCGCGCTCCCTGAGCGGGTCCCGGCGGCCCTTGTGGGTGGGAAAAGGGCAGGAGGAAGCCCTGTTGCCTGAGGACAGAAGAGGAGGCCTCCGTGCCTCCCACACAGGAAGCGTGGGGCTGCCGAGAGCTTCCCCGCAGGCGGCATCCTGGCCTGGCCTTTAGCTACTTGCAGCCTGGAGTGAAGGCGCGGAGTCAAAAGAGGCCGGCCCACACGTAGCAGAGGATGGTTTCGATCCATCGACCTCTGGGTTATGGGCCCAGCACGCTTCCGCTGCGCCACTCTGCTCCCTTTGAGCTAGACTGCCCGCAATCCACTCTAGCACCTGGGCTGCACTGGCACGGCCAGGCAGAGGAGCAGGCTGCTGGGCAGAGTTTCGGAAAGCCCTTCGAGGACTCTGTGGCGCAATGGGTCAGCGCGTTTGGCTGTTAACCGAAAGGATGGTGGTTCGAGCCCACCCGGGGACGCGGCTACGCTCGGCCTCCTGGCGCTTGCTAGCGGGCTCCCTTTTGCCACCTCCAAGCCATCCCTCTCGGCCTCGGTGAGGTCACCTTGTGGCCGGCAAGGTTCAGGGGCCGTGCCGTGCCACAGGAGCCCGTCTCCCAGCAACCGCGCCGGGGCCTCGGCCTCGGGGCTTAAGCCCCGAGCCCAAGCGCGAAAGCTCCAGCCGGGCAGGTGTCGTTCCCCTCCCGCCTCTACGCCAGCTGAGAGGGAGAAACGCACGAGCCGCGCGGGTTCTTAGCCGCCTCCCTCCTGCGGGCCTGTTTGCTGCGCAGACCTCTGGGCCTGTCTCATGCCTCCCCTGGGAAGCGTGGCCGCGCGAACTGAGCCCCAGTCGCAGCTCCTGAGGTTTCCTGTGCAGCCTTGGACTTGCATGGCTGCCATGGTTTCTCTTTGGAAGGGACTCGGTCCCGCTTGGAAAGGCGACTCGCCCGTGTGACTCCAAACGCCATCTTGTGGCTGTCTTTTTCCCCCACAGCCAGAACACCAGGATTCGCCTCCCACGGCAGAAGATGCAAAAGGCCCTGGAAGGAAAGCCCTCCTGCTTTTTTACCTCGGGAGGATGTGGGCTACCAACCGAAGCTCTGAGCCAAGGACTGAAGGACCCGTCCAAGCCGTGGCCGTACTCCCGAGACTTGACCGAAGCCAGCTCTCTCTTCCATGACTGCTGCAAGCCTCAACCGAGACCGTGGCGAGTGCTGCCCGTGCTCCCACAATTCCCTCTCCCCCTTTCCATTGAGGATTCTGAAGGACCGTCAGCTGGTGATTTTTGGCTCTGACTGTAAGGGATGAATTGAGCCGGGAACGTAGCTGGTCCTCTTGGGCTGGGCAGAAGCTTTTGATGGGATGAGATGGGTTTTGGTCAGCCGGCGTGTGCCTAAAGAGCGTGGGTGGTGGCGATGCGGGAGAAGCGGCGCGTCGGAGGGAATTGCTCGCGTGTCCTGTTGTTGAGCAGTATGGCGAAGGCAGAAGTTCTCTTTGTGAGGGGTTTGGCGTGCCTGGGAGTAGTAGAGCAAGGCCAGTGTTGATGCTGTGGCAGCTCTTTGTCTAGGCGTTTTGTCTAGGCCTGAATGAAGGCTCTGGGTAGCGTGGTCCAGAAGTGCTTTGTTCCACGAGCGTCTGGAGAGCCTCCCTGGCGCGCTCCCTGAGCGGGTCCCGGCGGCCCTTGTGGGTGGGAAAAGGGCAGGAGGAAGCCCTGTTGCCTGAGGACAGAAGAGGAGGCCTCCGTGCCTCCCACACAGGAAGCGTGGGGCTGCCGAGAGCTTCCCCGCAGGCGGCATCCTGGCCTGGCCTTTAGCTACTTGCAGCCTGGAGTGAAGGCGCGGAGTCAAAAGAGGCCGGCCCACACGTAGCAGAGGATGGTTTCGATCCATCGACCTCTGGGTTATGGGCCCAGCACGCTTCCGCTGCGCCACTCTGCTCCCTTTGAGCTAGACTGCCCGCAATCCACTCTAGCACCTGGGCTGCACTGGCACGGCCAGGCAGAGGAGCAGGCTGCTAGGCAGCGTTTCGGAAACCCCTTCGAGGTCTCTGTGGCGCAATGGGTCAGCGCGTTCGGCTGTTAACCGAAAGGATGGTGGTTCGAGCCCACCCGGGGACGCGGCTACGCTCGGCCTCCTGGCGCTTGCTAGCGGGCTCCCTTTTGCCACCTCCAAGCCATCCCTCTCGGCCTCGGTGAGGTCACCTTGTGGCCGGCAAGGTTCAGGGGCCGTGCCGTGCCACAGGAGCCCGTCTCCCAGCAACCGCGCCGGGGCCTCGGCCTCGGGGCTTAAGCCCCGAGCCCAAGCGCGAAAGCTCCAGCCGGGCAGGTGTCGTTCCCCTCCCGCCTCTACGCCAGCTGAGAGGGAGAAACGCAGGAGCCGCGCGGGTTCTTAGCCGCCTCCCTCCTGCGGGCCTGTTTGCTGCGCAGACCTCTGGGCCTGTCTCATGCCTCCCCTGGGAAGCGTGGCCGCGCGAACTGAGCCCCAGTCGCAGCTCCTGAGGTTTCCTGTGCAGCCTTGGACTTGCATGGCTGCCATGGTTTCTCTTTGGAAGGGACTCGGTCCCGCTTGGACAGGCGACTCGCCCGTGTGACTCCAAACGCCATCTTGTGGCTGTCTTTTTCCACAGCCAGAACACCAGGATTCGCCTGCTCCTGGGTGGCCTGTGTCCCTTTCGGGCCATGGCGGCCGCTATGCGCCCGTAGACGGCCACGTTCCTCCTCCTAGTACAGAGATCATGGACGCTGGGGGCCTGCCCCCAAACCTCAATGAGGTCCATGACCTCCACACTAGACCAGGAGGGTGCGCGCCATCTACGGCCCCTGGCTGGCCCCTGGGTGCTGGGGGACTGGGCGGGGGGACGGCTCGCTGGCACTGGCTGCCTGGCTCATCCTGCAGCCCCTGGTTCGGGGCAGAGACTGCTGGCAGGGCTGGCTCTGGCAAGTGCCGTCTGGCCAGAGTCTACCCCTTTAAGGGCCCCAGGGCTGGGGAGAGGAGAGGAGTTTTCCTGCTTTGGCCCAGAGCAGCCACCAGGGGAACCTGGGGAGGGCTGGCCTCCAGCTACTTCGAATTAAGTGGCTACACAGCCCTTAATTCCAACTACTGAATTCGAATTTGGCGTTACTCCTGGTAGAATGAGGTTTACCTAGTTCGAATTAAGTCCAAACTAGCGGTTTGTATGTGTAGCACCTATGAAAGTTACTTCCAACTAACGGCTGTTAGTTCGAATTAACTTTGTAGTGTAGACATACCCATAGTTCCTATACAACTAGCAGCTAATGGGTAGTCTCCAGTAGTTTAAATCTTGGGGCATTTGGAAAAGGAGGGGGAGCTACATGTGTGCGGGGTGTATTGTTGCCCTCTGCTGGATGGACTGTAAATGCTTTATGTATGTATCATATGCCCTATAGTGCTAACAGTTAATGGAGATTCTCCTCTAGCTCACACCTGGCATTTTCTAAAGTAATATATGTGTGTGTATGTGCGAGAAAGAGCAAGAGCCTGGGGGCTCCCTCATGTCTCCTCCCCATCCTGATCTGCTTGGCTTAAGTGCAGGAAAGAAGAAGTAGTGAGCTTTGTGTATTTGACATCAGGTGGAAGCAGGGGAATGGAGGAGTAGTGGGAACAAGAGCACTTGGCTTCTTTTCCTGCAGACCGAGAGGGGTGGGGACTGGCTTGAGCTATATAAATCAGATGCCGCTCCATGCCTCAGTTTCCCCCTTCATACAATGCCGATGACACAGAGAATGTTTGTAAAGTGCCTTGTTGTTAGCCCATGGGGCAGAGGGGGAAACTCGGTCTCAGAAGCAGACTGGGGGGAGGTAAAAGCCTACCTAGGCAGCGCTGGTTCCACTACGTCACGCTGCCAGACCGGTCTGAGTGGGTCCCTCTCTTGGCTGCTCCTCCCCCCAGGAGGAGTGGGTTCCTCTCCATCGGCTGCAGGAACCAGCATTTCAAGGTCTTTGCCAATGGGCAGCCGTTCTGCAATTCAGCTCTGCCGCGGCTTCCAGCAGATCGATACACTGGAGATCGATGGTGCCGTGGTCGGGTCCTGTGCCCAGTTGTGAGCCCGACCGGTGCCGCTGCCCAGACGGAGATGAGTGGCACACACACGACACCCCCCTACGGCCGCCCTCGCAGACCAAATAAACCTCTCCCTTTCGCAGAACGACTCTGCTCCTGCGTGGTTCTGGGGCTACTTGTGTGTGTGTCCTAGACCCCCTTTCTGCTCAGCGCAGATAGAGACTCCTCTGCAGGTAGAGCTGAGTGCGACGCCTGCACTGGGATGGCGTATTGGGATAATGTACTGACAGCTCCTCTGCGCCACCCCTCCTCTTCCTGCCGCTGCAACATCAAATTAACCTTCCTGGTCTGCCCCGTCCTCCCTCCGGTACCAGGAGACCCCACGCATGATGGGAGGGGCTGCAAACTGGGGAGCAGGCTACTGCAGGGCTGAGGGCAGCAAACCAGCCCCCAGAGCCCTGCAGGGCCTGGCCACGGGGAAGGGGAACTGATGTGAGCAGCATTTAGAGCTGGGGGGGGCTGTGGGGAGGAGGACAACGGAGCCACGAGCAGGACAGGGGGTGAGCCAGCACCAGTGAGTCTCAGGGGGTATGTCTACACTACACCGCTGGTTCGAACTAAAATCAGGCTCCATGCTCAGCTGTGAGTCCGAGTCCCATAGACAAAAGCGCCCCAGGGCAGTGGTGGATTCTCCACATGTCAATGGGTCTAGTGCAGGCCAGAGGCCTTGCTGGGATGCGCTAGGGCAAAGCCCAGGGCTGGGGCCGGACGGGAGCCCGTGAGAGGCAGCGGGGCGAGTGGGAGGCTCTAACTCTTGCTCCTGGCCAGGAAGTCCAGTGCTGGGTGACACCAAGGCCACGTCTGCACTGCAGGCATTTTGCTCAAGAACAGCTGTTCTTGTGCAAAAACTTGTGGCGCGTCTACACTGCACGTGAATTCTTGTGCAAGTAAATTTGCAGTAAAGCATCAGAAAAGAGGGCTTCTTGCACAGGAGTTATTCCTCTCCCCACGAGGAATAAGCCCCTTTTGTGCAAGAGCTGTTGTGCAAGAAGGCAGCGTGGACGGGCACCAGGGGCTTCTTGAGCAAGACACTTTTATGGCTAAAATGGTCATCAGAGCTTTCTTGCACGAGAAAGCGTTCACAGTGCCATGGACACTCTTGTGCAAAAGCACATGGCAGTGTGGAGGTGCTCTTGCACGAGACCTTTTGCGCAAGAACTCCGGTGTGAAACAGTTCTTGTGCAAGAAGCCTGCAGTGTAGGGCAGGGAGCAGCCTATGGGGCTACTGGAGCTGCTGGCTGCAGGATGCCCAGTCAGGGAGTGGGGGGGACCCCTAGGAATGGCTCCAACTTCCCAGAGGGGTGGCCAGAGGCAGGACATTTGCCTGGCAGGGTGAGGTGGGGAGGGCAGTGACCTCACAGGGGCTTTGGGCAGCCCTCAGCAGATCAGGCAAAGGGCAGGTGGGGAGGTGGTGACCTCACAGAGGAACCCACATCTCAGGCTGAGAAAAGGGGGGGGCGGGCCCAGGGGACTTTGGAGACCCCCGGTTGCTTTAGCTCTGGTGCGTCTCCTGCTCACAGTTGCTTTGTCCTCTGTGAGTTCCACATCCGGACAGCGTTTTGCAGAAGGTAAGAGCCCCCAGGGGTTTGGATCCCGCCCGGGGCCGGCTGGGGCTGTTGATGGGCAGGAGACTCAGGTCCTTGCAGTGCCTGTGCAAGACTGAGCCGATAAGCAAGGGGCCATTTGGGGGCTGGGGGCAGTCGCTCTGGGGAGCTGGAACCCCTGGATTTCGCTCTGCAGGCTGCGCCCCAAGCTCCCCTTTGCTCCCCTCATTTGCAGCATGGCCAAACACATCAGGCTGTGGTTCCGGAAAGCCCTGAAGATGGCCCCAGGGCCGGTGGGAAGCAGCTCCTCTGTCCCCGCAGGCGGGGAAGCTGAATCCCACCAGCTCGGGGCGACTCGCCCACCGGCCAGACCCCTCCGGACCTGGCTCCAGAGGCGGCTGGGAAGGCGGGACCCAGCCCAGCGGGGCAGCCGGGTAGGGTGGCTCTGGGGCCTCCTCTGTGGAGAGAAACACCTGCCCCAGGAGCCCAGCCCCCATTACCACCAGGGGGCATCGCCCTGCCCGGCCCCCGGGGACCTGCCAGTCTCCGGGAGCCCCCAGCCTCTCCGCACCAGCCCCTGCAGCTGTGGGTCCAGCTCAGTGAGCAGCAGCGCCTGGGCCTCCAGCTGCAGCCGGGCCACCTCCTGCAGCCGCTCAGACCCAGGTGAGGGGCCGTGATCATGCTGGGCCCAGGGGCTCACCCAGTACACGGGGGGGCAGCCCCAGTGTCTGCCCCGCAGCCAGGGCAATGGATGGGGGCGGGAGCTGCTGCTTGGCTCTCTTGTTCCTGGCGGGGGCTCTGCTGAGGGCGTTGGCAGATGTGAGGGTGGAAGGGGGATGGGTCCCTGCGAGGGGCGTGTGGGGCCCAAGCTGCCCTGGGTCCCTGACATGGGGGCGCGTGACCCCTGCTGGCCGCTGGAGTCACCCTGGTCCCTTCCCTCCCGCACAGAGCCCCCCTGCGCCTCGGCGGAGCTCTGCCAGGAGCGGATGGACTCCCGGGTGGAGGAAGGGGCCATCTATGATATTGAAGAGCAGCTCCACACCCGGGACACGGTAGGAACCTTCTCCACACGGGGGGGGACCCGAGATTGTCCGGCCCCTTCCCAGCACGTCCCCCCCTCCGGGAGGGGCTTGTCCCTGGGGATCCCCTGGGGCCCCTTCTCCTGCATGACCTGGGCCCCCCAAGCTGAGGTCTCTTGTCATGCACCAGCTGGGCCCCCACAAGCCTGAGGAAGCAGTTGGGGGGGGAGTGTGGGTGCTTGGACAACCGGCAGCTCCCACCTCCACTCCTGGGAGGCCTGAGCCCTGCAGCTGTCCGTGGGGGGCAGGCAGGCCCCAGGCTCACAGACTCTCTCTGGGGTGCAGAGCCCAGCCGCCCTGCAGCGGTTCCTCCTGGCCGTCCCCCCCGCCTGCCTCGCCGCCCTCCAAAGGGGCGAGGACACCCTGGCGCCGCGCTGCTGCAAGGACACCATGATGGCCAGGATCGTGGTGAGCGAGTCGCGGCGGCCGGGAGGAGGGGAGGGGATACGTGGGGTGGACAGGGGTCTGCCTGGGCCATGGCGGCGGGTGGGGGTGCTGGAAATGGGATGGGTGGGGCCAGGAGTGCTGGAGGGGGAGGGGGAGGTGGACATGGGGAGGGTGGGTGGGGATGCTGGAGGAGGAAGGGACACAGAAATGGGGCGGGTCTGGGGTGCTGGACAGGGAGGGGGATTCGGAACAGGGAGGGGTCTCCCCGGGCCATGGGGGGGGAGCTGGAAGGTTAGCAGAGCGGGCTGCTGAGGATGCGCCTGGGGAGCAGGGAGGAGGAGGTTCAGAGGCTGGTCACCAGGGCAGTGAGGGGCAGGAGACGGCCTGGGGACAAGGATTGAGCTGGTCCCGGTTTGGGAGGGGGGTGCTGGGAGGGGCCCTGTGCCGGGCAGGGGGGCTACAGGCCAGCGGGAGGCAGTGGGGTTGGATCCTGCTGGGTGGGGGCGCTGGCCGTGTGAGCGTCTCTTGGGGGCCCCAGCCTCACACGCCCCTTTGTCTCCTTGGGTCTCACAGGAGATCATGGAGGACTCCCCCCCCCCACTGGTCTTGGCCTCAACGCCGCCTGCAGCCTCAGGTACCGACCCCCCCCCCCCCCCGCCGACTCCCCCCCAGAGCAGATCCCCTGACCAGGGAGTGGGAAAGTCTCTGTCTCCTGGGCTATGTCTAGACTGCAAGCCTCTTTCGAAAGAGAGCACCCAGTGAGTCTGGATGCTCTCTTTCGAAGAAGCCCTAGTTCCATTCAAGAACGCCTTCGTTCGAAAGAAGCACTTTCCAAAGAAGGCGTTCTTCCTCGTGAAATGAGGTTTACCGCCGTGGAAAGAAAAGCCGCGTTCTTTCGATTTAATTTCGAAAGAACGCGACTGCAGTCTAGACGCAGGTGATGTTTTTTCGGAAAAAGGCTACTTTTCCCGAAAAAACCCCTCAGTCTGGACACAGCCCTGCTGCTGAATGAACAGTCTCTGCCCCTCTCTCCTGCCAGCACCTTGCAGCCTCCCCTCCAGGCCCAGCTCCTGAGCCCCCTGCTGAGGGCGGCCGTGGGACAGACTGTGTCTGGGGACTGGCAGCAGGAGCCCATCCACACACAGGTACGTCCCTCCGGGCCCTGCTCCCGGGCTGGGCTGGAGCTCCAGAGAGGAGTGGGGGTGGGGGCAGAGGGAGAGAAGAAGCTGCAGGTTTGGATCCTTCCCTCCAGGTTTCCCGTTGCTCTCCCTGGGGGCCCGTCCCTTCCATGCCCAGCCTGGGCTCCTCCCTGCTCTGCGAGGCGGCTCAGACCCTGCTCAAGGCTGCACCCCGGGGCCAGCGGGTGGCCTGGATTCCCCAACCCCCCTCTGACCCAGGGCTCCCCCTTGTCTTGCAGCAGTTCATCCGGGCCCTTCCCGTCGACCTCCAGGCCCTACTGGCAAGCCTCCTCGCCGAGTCCCCAGACACCGCCAGGCTGCAGCTGATCATGGAGGTGAGCCCCGTGGGGGGGACGGGGCCATTGTCCCTGCTTCCTCGGGGGGCAGAGAGAGGAGCTGTGTCAGTGGCTGGGGGGGGGGGGGCACAGTCTGAGAGGAGCCCCAGGCTCTGCCCAGAACCGGCGCCTCCCTACGGGTCCTGACCTGCCTCTTTCCCCCCCAGCACCTGAGCCCGTGGCTGGAGTCCCGCCTGCCCCAGGAGCGAGCCAGGGCCCTTGGCAGCACCACGGCCCTGCTGGGAGTCGCCACCACCCTCCCGGGGTTTGAGGTAAGTGACCTCGGAGCCGGGGGGTCTGGGGCTGCAGGGCGCGGGGCTGGGAGCGTCCCCGGGAGGCAGAGCTGGGAATGGGCCGGGAATGGGCCGCGTTCTCCTTTCCCCGGGGAGGGGCGACCCTGGGCCTTTCCGGGGGCACCTGGGCCCCAGACTGGGGAGTGGCCGTCAGTGGATCCCCTTGTTCCACCCCCGGAGTGACCCTTCAGTTGGGGCCATTGCTCAGGGTTGTCTCCTCGCAAGGCCGGCCCCGCCCTGCCCCGCCCCGCCCCGGGAGGTGTCTCTGTCCGTCCCCGAGCTCAGAACCGCCTCGGCGGCCGTTAGCATGGGACGTGCAGCCCCAGGATGCTGAGGGACCCCCCCTCTTCTCTCCCCTCAGAACTCCGCCGACTGGCCGAGGATGGGTCACCACGTGGCCCAGCTGGGCCTTTTTATTTCGGACCCATCCGAAGACGTCAGCCGGCTGGCCCGGAAGGGGGTGCACAGCCTGTACCGACTCCTCCTGCACCACAGGGGTAAGGAACCCAGCCGGGACCTGGGCCCCAGGGACACCCTGAGGGTGCCGGCGGCGGGGGGAGGGGACCCAGCCCTTTTCCCCCAGACTGGCCCAAGGGGGGATGCGTCCCTCTGTGTTCCCCTTCTGCCCCCTGTGCCCCTCCATTTGCCCAGGGATGCCTGCAGGGACCCGTGGGAGGGGAAGGGCTCAGACCTGCCAGCAGAATCACCCTGGTTTGTCTCTTGCAGGCCTCAACATCCACCAGGCAGAGGACCTGTGGTGCAGGCACTACTATAAGGAGAGATGGGTCCTGGCGCACAGCAACACCGTGCGGGTGGGAGAGGTAAGGACGCGCTGCCAGGGCAGGGCAGGGCTCGGGGGTGGGGCTGGCTGGGGCCCTCGTGCGGGTAGGACGCGGGGTGGGAGCGGGGAGTCGCTGATCGAATGGTCGATGCATTTTCCCTCGACTATTCGAGCCGTGGACAGGGCGGCGCTGCCCCTTTGTGACGCTGTCCCGGCGTTTCAAAGGGGTGACGCTTCCTAGGGGCAGCGCCGCACCTTGCCCCGGATCTCCCGTAGGAGGGGAAGCAGGGCGGGACGGGGGGCAACACTTTTTGATGGAGGTCGCTCCAAGATGTTGGCCAGTGGCCTAGGGCTGCTCTGTTGTGCGGAGGGGGGTGAGGTCTGGGAGGGTCTTGGGGGCAGGAGGAAGGTGTGACCTGGGGCAGGGGTTGGGGTGCAGGGTGAGGAGAGCGTCTGGGTGCAGGGTCTGGAAGGGAGTTTGCAGAAGGAGGAAGCTGTTTTAGCCCCAGGAGTTGGGGCCGGGCTCTGGGCCGTCAGCTGAAACCTCCCGTGCTCTTGATTTCAGGTCTTTGGGCAGCTCTTCACGCCAGAGCAGGAGAACTGCTTTTTAGACAAGGCTCTGCTCGCTGCCCGCTCCCCCCTGAGGCGCCCCAGCCAGGCCGGGCTGGTCCTGGCCCACGCCCTGCATGGGCAGGCCCATCAGCTCCTGGGATACATGGTGAGCAGCCGGAGCAGATGCAGGAGAGCGGGGCAGGGCCAGGGTCTCCTTCCCATCCCCTCAGGGAGTCCCCCGCCCCTTTCCTCATGCTGCCCCCACCCCACGTCCCTGCTGGGTGGGTCAGAAGCTCACCCTGCGGGCCTGACGGGGGGTGACCAGAGAGCAGAACAAGTCTCAGCGCAGGGGGGAGGAGGGGGGAAATGCTGGGGGGGCCCAGTACCCCTGAGTCCCCAGGGATGAATGTGACGGATTCTGCTTCCCTTGCAGCAGGAAGACAGCCAGTGAGAGCACAAGGAGCTGAGGAGCCAGCAGCTGCGTCCCCCTCCCCCCAGCCCTCCCAATTGTATAGAATGTATATAAATTCGGATTAAATAACGTTTCAAAAAACATTTGGATCAGGCTTTGTCAATAATTTTTAATGGGGGGGGGCATTTTGGCAAGTGGTCAAGGGCCACATTTCTACCGAGGAGTTTGGGGTCTGGGACGGGGCGGTTGGGTGCAGAAGAGAGCTGAGGGGAGGAGCCTGGGTGCGCACCGTCCATTGCATCATCACGCGGCGCCATTGTGCTACTGCTGGAGCTTGGGTGACTGGTTTAATTTGAATGTTTACACAGATTAGGTGTTTTAACTTTAGGAAACTTCATTTTCAATAAGGTCAAATGTTAATTTCTGTCTACCACAAAGGGTTTCAAAGTTTTCTTTCTTAAAGGCAGGGATGAGGAACCTTTTTTGTCTCCAGGGCCACTGACCCCCAGAAAAACCAGTTGGGGACCACACACGAGAAAAGCAAAATACAAAAACCCTTCTTCCAAAACCCACAAGCCTCACTGAGGTGAGGGGAAGGGACAGGGAGGACTGAGGTTCGGGGATCCCTCATTTTTGGCCCCCCCTCAGATTGAGAGGGACCCGCAAATGCCACTCTCCCTGGAACCCAGGAGAGTTAATCTGTGCTGGGGCTGGAGTGCCAGGGGAGTGAGATGTCTCAGTCGGGGCCACATTCGTGAGGCTTGGGGGGGGTTGGAGGCGCCAGGGACGCATTCAGATAGAGCAGGGGAGCCGGCAGGGACCCTGAGAGGAGAAGTGGGAGTGAGAGCCCAGCCGGGGAGACACAAGGAAACCAGAGTCAGTCTAGTATCTCTCAGGCAGCTGGGGTAGACACCCCCCACCCCAAACCCCAGCCTCCTGTTGGATCCTCCTCCCACAGTCTGCACCCAAACTCCCATCGCTGCCCTGAACCTGTCCCAGAGCCTGCAACCCGCAGCCTCTCCCGCGCCCCACTCCCCAGCCATCCTGCACCGTAACCCCAGCCTCAGGCCAGCGAACCTGAGTGAGGGTGGGGGAGCCCAAGCAGCAGAGGGAGGGGGGAGTGGAATGAGTGGGGGCGTGGCCTCAGAACAGGGGCAGGGGTAGGTGCGGGGAAGGGGGCGGGGCAATGGTAGTGGCCTCTAATGCCCACACCCCTCCCTTCGGCATCGCTTATGTCCCATGTCCGCCCCCTCCTGAGCCCACAGCCGGTGCCAAGGCCTCGTGCCCAGGGCGGGGTCGCCCCTGTGAGCTGCCAGCCATACTGGGGAGAGGCGAGAGGGTCTGGGCTGCTGTGTCCGTTGCTGGCTCCTGTCAGGCCTTTGCACCAAGTCCTGGTGCAGCCTGAGCAAACCTGGGTCCTTCCCTGCTCCTCCAACACAACCTGGGCAAAGGGAGGAGAGTCCCCAACAGCCTCTGTCACTTCGGCCTCCTGTCGGGGGAACATGCCCCCTGCAGCATGATCCCCTGTAGATCTAGCCCTCTGGGCACTCACCCAAGGTCTCTACACGGCAGCTGCTCTGTGCCTAGTGCTGGCACTGCAGAGCCATTTGCCACTTTGCACCCGACTGTCACCAGGTCCTTTCCATTTGCAGGGCCGGCCACATCTCCTGCCCGCTAGGCCATTGGCTGCACCCTCGTCTCGCTCCTCCTGGTGTCTGTATCCGTCATCACCTTGGTGCTGGAGAGATGGGGCCTGCCCCAGCCTGCCGGGCTGCAAGGGACTCCTGTTGGGAGCAGCTGCATGGGAAGCAGAGGCCCAAGAATGGGAGAACCCTATTGACCTGCTGTGAGCAGGAGACGGGGGTGGGGAGGGGGCTGGGGAGGTACCTGTACTCAGCTCTGAATGGGGGCTGGGGAGACACAGACACTGCTGATGATTGCTGCACTGTGGGCCCCTGGGTTACAGTCTATGCCCAGGCAGCTCCTCCAGTCACTGCCTGTCACATTACTGGATCTTGAGGGGAGCAGCCAGATCACTGCTGCACCCATAGGTGGGGGTGTTGGCCCCAGAAAATGGTAGAAAAGGGGGCCATGTGGGGTGCTGAATAGAAGCTTATTATCTGATAGTCCTATGTAAGCTATTTATGTGGTTGTATAACGTCTGTGTGTGTAGTTAGGAATCTGTAGTCTGTGTGGATCCTGAATATTTCTCTGCATGTGGTTGAGCATTGGGCAGAGCCCGGCCTGTGGACATGCTAATTAGCGAGGCCCTGTGGGACAATGGCACTGAATGGGCCAAGGACACACCTAAAGCATGAGGGCGGACACCTAAGAGCGGCCAGCAGAGAGAGGCTGAGGACCAGGTGATCTCCTGCAGCCAAGAAGAGGCCAGGAAGGAGGGATAAATAGGCCATGTGGTCGATGCCATCTTGGTTCTCAGCTCAGCACTTCATCCCAGAGGCAGCATTGCAGGGATCGAAGAGCCTGGAAGACCTGTGAACCCATCCTGACCCTAGGATGTGCAACAAGAACTCTTAAACCAGCAGCTGTAACATCTCTGCTAGAGGCTGCATCGAGAACTGGGAGATTCGGTGCATGTAACATACTATTCCTTTAACAACCTTACTCTCATGCTTTTCTTTATTGTAATAATAAACCTTTAGGTGTTAGATGCTAAAGGATTGGCTCAGCATGATTTGTGGGTAAGATCCAGAGGGTAAATTGACCAGGGATCTGTGGCTGGTTTCTTGGGACCAGACAGAACTTGTTCGGGGTAGGTGGGATTGGCTGCTAGGACCCCCACCGGTGTATGAGGCCCGGGGCCATCGGGGGCATGGATATTGCTGGGGTGCCGGAGGGGTTTTGCTCGTGAGGCTTCAGGCAGGCAGCTGAAGCGCTCTGTGGGACTGGTTTGTGGCCTGTGTGGAGAGGTCACCAGTCTGGGGGCTGTAAGGAGCCCCGAAGTTGAGCAATTCGCCTTGAGCAGACGCCCTCAGCTGTGCCCAGACACGGCCCAGTCCGTCACACTGCCCCTCAGCCTGCAGGCCTCTCCTCGCTCTCAGCCAGGCCAAGGGCTGAGCCGTGCTGTGGCCTGCCCCAGCCAGCCAGCCAGCCCAGCCCCTCCTGCACAAACAGTCCCGCCTGCTCCTTTAGCAAAGCAGAGCGGGCTGGTTGTGGAACTTCTGGGAGACTGAGGTTCAAGTCCCAGGTCTGCTGCAGAGCCCTTGTCCCTGCCACTCCCCTGAGTGGGCCGCAGCTCCCGTCTGTGAAACGGGGACACTGATTCTAACTCGTCTAAGGGGAGCATTTTCAAAGCCCTAAGCGAGTTGGGAGCACAAGTGTGTGACTGTGCTTTGTGCCCACTGCTTGGTGCTCCTAAATCCCCCAGGTGCTTAGCTTGGGAGCTTTTCCGGGCAGGGGCTGCGGCTAGGGTTGCCAGGTGTCCCGTTTGAACCGGACAGTCCAGTATTTGAGCTTTCTGTCCAGGAGATAAATTGAGAAAAGATCTCAATTTTCTAAATAAGATGTACTCTAGGTTGTGATGCAATGGCAAGTATGTCTGGTATTTTTATTGACCATCTGGCAACCCTGGCTGCGGCCGCCTCTCACTACTCTGGTGTGGACAAAGCACTGCAGTCATCCCGGGACAACGCCCCCAGAGACGCTCTCCCTCTGGGGCAGGGTCCTTTAATGCTTTTCACACTGACATAGGCTACGGGACAGCCCCTTGGACACGGGCATGAGTGTCCCCGCGGGGCGGTATCCCCCGGACGCTGCGCAATGCAGAGAAGAGGGGTGAGTCCTGGGGGATTGGTGGGACAAGAGACGTTCCGTTATTTTAACCCCACCCGCTATAAAGCAGCAAAACCCTGGGTCCAGGTACTCAAAAGTGCAGGGCTCTGCTTCTGCGGGATTAGCCGCCCCTTCTCGGCTGGGAACACGCAGGCGAAGCATCAAAGGGCTCCCACCCCACTGAGATGGTGACTGCATGTCTCGGGAAGGGAAGAATCCAGCCATGGGGGGGGGGGGAGGGATCCCCTCTGGCACTGACAGAGAGGCCCAGAGACATGCAGAAGGAAAGTTCGGGAGGGAGGGGGCAGAGATACCAGGTAGGGAGGAGGACGGAGGTGCAGCTAACTCTGGTACTCGTGACACCCAGACCCCATCTCTCCCCACCTCCTTGGACCCAGGCAGCACCTGCTCCTTTTTGTCTCCTCTCCCATTGACTGCCGCCCTCCTCACCACCAGGTCTCCCAAAGGTTCCTCTCCCCAAATGTTTCCCACTCCCCTCCCACTGTTCCTCGCTCCCAAATCCCTGGGGTCCTGTCAAACAAACGTCTCTTCCTCCCTCCTGTGGCTGGCACCTCCATGTCCTGTAGCCTGGCCCCCCTCCCTTTACTCCATTCTTCACCAACCCTTCCAGCTCCTTGAGTTCCATTTCTTCCAGCCTCCACCCCAACTCCCTCCATCTGCATCTCCACCCCAGCCCTGCCTCCCAGCCCCGCCTCTTAGCCCCCGGCCCCAAACCTTCCCTTCCCTGGTTCTTCCCTCCCCAAACTGCCTGTTCTGCTTATTTCTAGGCCAGGGGTGAAGCAGGAGCCATTCTGCTGGGCACTCTGCAAACACAGAACAAGGACAGTCCCAGCCCCACGCGTCTGGCCCTTGAAGAACAAACCCAGAGGCAGAGGGACCTGGATAGACGGGATGGTGAGGGGCAATTTCCCTCAGCAGCTTGGGCCGTCCTGGCAGAATGGTGTCTCAGTCTCCCAGGAGATCACGGTAGTGGGAACCAACTGTCCATGTTGTGCTAGACAAGGGCGATAGGAAGCCGCTCTGGGGTGCCCCACTAAGCCTGGCGGGCTGGGGGCGGGGCTTTGGGTGCTGTCAGCACGCTGGGCTGCACAGCCACAGTGTACTCCAGGGATCTGGTGGCCAAGTAGTGTAGTGGCTGCACTCCCAGTCCCCTGCCCTGAGCCTCCAAACACCCCCCACCACCTACCCCTGACTCCTGCACCACAATCCCTGCACTGCGCCCCCCCTCACTCCTGGACTCCCTGCCCTGAGCTCTCCACACCCATACACTCTCCAGCCCCCTGTCCTGAGCTCCACCATACCCCTGCCCTGAGCTCCCCATCCTCCCACACTCCCCACCCCCTGCCCTGAGCTCCCCCACATCCTCACACTCCTCATCCCCCGCCCTGAGCTCCCCATACTCCCACATTCCCCATCCCACTGCTCTGAGCTCCCCCACATCTACAAACTTCCCACCCCCCTGCCCTGAGCTCCCCCACATCCTCACACTCCATCCCCCTAACCTGAGCTCCCCACACCCACACACCCCAGCCCTGAGCTCCCTGGATTCCACACATTCAAATTTCTCAGAGGTAATTTCCTGTCATTCAGTTTGGACACAGGCCGGCTAACCTTGTGAGGAGGGCTTTAAACTAGGTTCGACGGGGACAGGTGAGCAAAGCCCACAGGTAAGTGCTGAATGTGCGGGACTGAGAGATGGGTTGGAAATGGGGGGGATTACGGCCTATAATGGGAAGGAGCAAGGAGGGTCAGGGCACAACAGGGAGGCAAGATCAAATCAGTATCTTAGATGCCTATATACAAATCCAAGAAGTATGGGTAATACGCAGGAAGAACTGGAATTGCTAACCAATAAATACAACTTTGATATCATTGGTATTACAGAAACCTGGTGGGATGGGACGCACGATTGGAATGTTGGTATGGAAGGGTACGGCTTGCTCAGGAAGGACAGACAGGGAAAAAAGGGAGGAGGGGTTGCCTTGTATATTAAAAATGTACACACTTGGACTGAAGTGGAGATGAACGTAGGAGATAGCTGTGTAGACAGTCTCTGGGTTAAGCTAAAAGGGGTAAAAAACGAGGGTGATATCATGCTAGGAGTCTACTACAGGCCACCTAGCCAGGTGGAAGAGGTGGATGAGGCCTTTTTTAAACAATTAACAAAACTAGCCAAAGCCCAAGATTTGGTGGTGATGGGGGACTTCAACTATCCAGACATATGTTGGGAAACTAACACAGCGGGGCGCAGGCTATCCAAGAAGTTTCTGGACTGCATTGGAGACAACTTTCTGTTTCAGAAGGTTGAAAAAGCTACCAGAGGAGAAGCTGTTCTGGATTTGGTTTTAAGAAATAGGGAGGAACTAGTGGAGAACTTGAAAGTGGAAGACAGTATAGGGGACAGTGACCACGAAATAATAGAGTTCATGATCTTAAGGAAAGGTAGAAGGGAGACCAGCACAATTGAGCTAATGGATTTCAGGAAGGCAGATTTTGATAAGTTCAGAGAACTTGTAGGTAAGGTCCCATGGGAAGCAAGACTGAAGGGAAAAACAACTGAGGAGAGTTGGAAGTATTTCAAAGGGACGTTGTTAAGGGCCCAAAAGCAAACAATTCCGCTGTGTAGGAAAGATAGAAAATATGGCAAAAGACCAGCTTGGCTTAACAAGGAGATCTTGCATGATCTCAAAATAAAAAAGGAGTCGTATAAAAAATGGAAACTAGGACAACTAACAAAGGATGAATATAGGCAAGCAACACGGGAATGCAGGGGCAAGATTAGAAAGGCAAAGGCACAAAATGCGATCAAACTAGCTACAGGCATAAAGGGAAACAAGAAGACCTTTTATAAATACATTAAAAGCAAGAGGAAGACCAAGGACAGGGTAGGCCCACTGCTTAGTGAGGAGGGAGAAGCAGTAACAGGAAACTTGGAAATGTCAGAGATGCTCAATGACTTCTTTGTTTCGGTCTTCACCGAGAAGTCTGGAGGTGTGCCTAACGTAGTGAATACAAGCAGAGAGAGGGTAAGTTTAGAAGATAGGATACACAAAGAACAAGTTAAAAATCACTTAGGAAAGTTAGATGTCAGCAAGTCACCAGCTCCTGATGAAATGCATCCCAGGATACTCAAGGAGCTGATAGAGGAGCTATCTGAGCCTTTAGCTATGATTTTTGAAAAATCATGGCAGACAGGGGAGATTCCAGAAGACTGGAAAAGGGCAAATATTGTGCACATCTATAAAAAGGGGAATAAGAACAACCCAGGAAACTACAGACCGGTCAGTTTAACGTCTGTCCCAGGGAAGATAATGGAGCAGGTAATTAAGGAAATCATATGCAAACACTTGGAAGGTAATAAAGTGATAGGGAATAGCCAGCATGGGTTTGTGAAGAACAAGTCATGCCAAACTAATCTGATAGCTTTCTTTGATAGGATAACGAGCCTTGTGGATAAGGGAGAAGCGGTGGATGTCATATACCTAGACTTTAGTAAGGCATTTGATACGGTCTCGCATGATATTCTTATTGATAAACTAGGCAAATATAACTTAGATAGGGCCACGATAAGGTGGGTGCATAATTGGTTGGATAACCGTAGTCAGAGAGTTGTTGTTAACAGTTCTAAATCCTGCTGGAAAGGGATAACAAGTGGAGTTCCTCAAGGGTCTGTTTTGGGACCCGTACTGTTCAATATCTTCATCAATGATGTAGATATTGGGATAGAGGTTACGCTTATTAAGTTTGCAGATGATACCAAACTGGGTGGGGTTGCAACTTCTTTGGAGGAGAGGGACATAATTCAAAATGACCTTAGCAAGTTAGGGAAATGGTCAGAGGTAAACAGGATGAGGTTTAATAAAGAGAAATGCAAAGTGCTCCACTTAGGAAGGAACAATCAGTTCCATACATACAAGATGGGATGCGACTGTCTAGGAAGGAGCATGGTGGAAAGAGATCTAGGGGTCACAGTGGACCACAAGTTGAATATGAGTCAACAGTGTGATGCTGTTGCAAAAAAAGCAAATATGATTCTAGGTTGTATCAACAGGTGTGTTGTAAGCAAAACTCGTGAAGTTGTGGTACCGCCCCAGGGTCAGGAGCATGTCAGGTCTCTTCAGACATGCATGTGCCTATTGGGCCACGGCCCCTGGGTGTCACGCAGCTGGAGCGTGGCATGGCATGTGCTTGCACGTGCACAGGTGTCTGTGTGATCCGTGGGAGGCATGGCCCACGTGCGCGGTCCCTGGTCTCCCTCCCGCCTCCTCCCCCGAACTACTTAATTGGAACTACTTCCCCGGTACGGTCTCCCTGGATGACCCTGCCGACTCCAGTGCTGGAACTCCTTGTGGTGGCCCCTCCGGTGTGCCCAGGTCAGGGCCCTCCAGTCCCGGCTCGCTGCCTCCCGGGCTGGCACGGACCGCCCCGCCCCCCAAGAGTCGGTCGAGGGCAGGGAAGTAGGGGCAGGTGGCAGCCCCTGCTGCGGCGCCGCCCCTGGTGGCCATGGCGTACGCCTGCCGCAGCTGTTTTACTTTCAGGTGCTCCCACGGCAGAAGATGCAAAAGGCCCTGGAAGGAAAGCCCTCCTGCTTTTTTACCTCGGGAGGATGTGGGCTACCAACCGAAGCTCTGAGCCAAGGACTGAAGGACCGTCCAAGCCGTGGCCGTACTCCCGAGACTTGACCGAAGCCAGCTCTCTCTTCCATGACTGCTGCAAGCCTCAACCGAGAACGTGGCGAGTGCTCCCACAATTCCCTCTCCCCCTTTCCATTGAGGATTCTGAAGGACCGTCAGCTGGTGATTTTTGGCTCTGACTGTAAGGGATGAATTGAGCCGGGAACGTAGCTGGTCCTCTTGGGCTGGGCAGAAGCTTTTGATGGGATGAGATGGGTTTTGGTCAGCCGGCGTGTGCCTAAAGAGCGTGGGTGGTGGCGATGCGGGAGAAGCGGCGCGTCGGAGGGAATTGCTCGCGTGTCCTGTTGTTGAGCAGTATGGCAAAGGCAGAAGTTCTCTTTGTGAGGGGTTTGGCGTGCCTCGGAGTAGTAGAGCAAGGCCAGTGTTGATGCTGTGGCAGCTCTTTGTCTAGGCGTTTTGTCTAGGCCTGAATGAAGGCTCTGGGTAGCGTGGTCCAGAAGTGCTTTGTTCCACGAGCGTCTGGAGAGCCTCCCTGGCGCGCTCCCTGAGCGGGTCCCGGCGGCGCTTGTGGGTGGGAAAAGGGCAGGAGGAAGCCCTGTTGCCTGAGGACAGAAGAGGAGGCCTCCGTGCCTCCCACACAGGAAGCGGGGGGCTGCCGAGAGCTTCCCCGCAGGCGGCATCCTGGCCTGGCCTTTAGCTACTTGCAGCCTGGAGTGAAGGCGCGGAGTCAAAAGAGGCCGGCCCACACGTAGCAGAGGATGGTTTCGATCCATCGACCTCTGGGTTATGGGCCCAGCACGCTTCCGCTGCGCCACTCTGCTCCCTTGGGGCTAGACTGCCCGCAATCCACTCTAGCACCTGGGCTGCACTGGCACGGCCAGGCAGAGGAGCAGGCTGCTAGGCAGCGTTTCGGAAAGCCCTTTGAGGTCTCTGTGGCGCAATGGGTCAGCGCGTTCGGCTGTTAACCGAAAGGATGGTGGTTCGAGCCCACCTGGGGACGTGGCTACGCTCGGCCTCCTGGCGCTTGCTAGCGGGCTCCCTTTTGCCACCTCCAAGCCATCCCTCTCGGCCTCGGTGAGGTCACCTTGTGGCCGGCAAGGTTCAGGGGCCGTGCCGTGCCACGGGAACCCGTCTCCCAGCAACCGCGCCGGGGCCTCGGCCTCAGGGCTTAAGCCCCGAGCCCAAGCGCGAAAGCTCCAGCCGGGCAGGTGTCGTTCCCCTCCCGCCTCTACGCCAGCTGAGAGGGAGAAACGCACGAGCCGCGCGGGTTCTTAGCCGCCTCCCTCCTGCGGGCCTGTTTGCTGCGCAGACCTCTGGGCCTGTCTCATGCCTCCCCTGGGAAGCGTGGCCGCGCGAACTGAGCCCCAGTCGCAGCTCCTGAGGTTTCCTGTGCAGCCTTGGACTTGCATGGCTGCCATGGTTTCTCTTTGGAAGGGACTCGGTCCCGCTTGGACAGGCGACTCGCCCGTGTGACTCCAAACGCCATCTTGTGGCTGTCTTTTTCCCCCACAGCCAGAACACCAGGATTCGCCTCCCACGGCAGAAGATGCAAAAGGCCCTGGAAGGAAAGCCCTCCTGCTTTTTTACCTCGGGAGGATGTGGGCTACCAACCGAAGCTCTGAGCCAAGGACTGAAGGACCCGTCCAAGCCGTGGCCGTACTCCCGAGACTTGACCGAAGCCAGCTCTCTCTTCCATGACTGCTGCAAGCCTCAACCGAGACCGTGGCGAGTGCTCCCACAATTCCCTCTCCCCCTTTCCATTGAGGATTCTGAAGGACCGTCAGCTGGTGATTTTTGGCTCTGACTGTAAGGGATGAATTGAGCCGGGAACGTAGCTGGTCCTCTTGGGCTGGGCAGAAGCTTTTGATGGGATGAGATGGGTTTTGGTCAGCCGGCGTGTGCCTAAAGAGCGTGGGTGGTGGCGATGCGGGAGAAGCGGCGCGTCGGAGGGAATTGCTCGCGTGTCCTGTTGTTGAGCAGTATGGCGAAGGCAGAAGTTCTCTTTGTGAGGGGTTTGGCGTGCCTGGGAGTAGTAGCGCAAGGCCAGTGTTGATGCTGTGGCAGCTCTCTGTCTAGGCGTTTTGTCTAGGCCTGAATGAAGGCTCTGGGTAGCGTGGTCCAGAAGTGCTTTGTTCCACGAGCGTCTGGAGAGCCTCCCTGGCGCGCTCCCTGAGCGGGTCCCGGCGGCCCATGTGGGTGGGAAAAGGGCAGGAGGAAGCCCTGTTGCCTGAGGACAGAAGAGGAGGCCTCCGTGCCTCCCACACAGGAAGCGGGGGGCTGCCGAGAGCTTCCCCGCAGGCGGCATCCTGGCCTGGCCTTTAGCTACTTGCAGCCTGGAGTGAAGGCGCGGAGTCAAAAGAGGCCGGCCCACACGTAGCAGAGGATGGTTTCGATCCATCGACCTCTGGGTTATGGGCCCAGCACGCTTCCGCTGCGCCACTCTGCTCCCTTGGGGCTAGACTGCCCGCAATCCACTCTAGCACCTGGGCTGCACTGGCACGGCCAGGCAGAGGAGCAGGCTGCTAGGCAGCGTTTCGGAAAGCCCTTCGAGGTCTCTGTGGCGCAATGGGTCAGCGCGTTCGGCTGTTAACCGAAAGGATGGTGATTCGAGCCCACCCGGGGACGTGGCTACGCTCGGCCTCCTGGCGCTTGCTAGCGGGCTCCCTTTTGCCACCTCCAAGCCATCCCTCTCGGCCTCGGTGAGGTCACCTTGTGGCCGGCAAGGTTCAGGGGCCGTGCCGTGCCACGGGAACCCGTCTCCCAGCAACCGCGCCGGGGCCTCGGCCTCGGGGCTTAAGCCCCGAGCCCAAGCGCGAAAGCTCCAGCCGGGCAGGTGTCGTTCCCCTCCCGCCTCTACGCCAGCTGAGAGGGAGAAACGCACGAGCCGCGCGGGTTCTTAGCCGCCTCCCTCCTGCGGGCCTGTTTGCTGCGCAGACCTCTGGGCCTGTCTCATGCCTCCCCTGGGAAGCGTGGCCGCGCGAACTGAGCCCCAGTCGCAGCTCCTGAGGTTTCCTGTGCAGCCTTGGACTTGCATGGCTGCCATGGTTTCTCTTTGGAAGGGACTCGGTCCCGCTTGGACAGGCGACTCGCCCGTGTGACTCCAAACGCCATCTTGTGGCTGTCTTTTTCCCCCACAGCCAGAACACCAGGATTCGCCTCCCACGGCAGAAGATGCAAAAGGCCCTGGAAGGAAAGCCCTCCTGCTTTTTTACCTCGGGAGGATGTGGGCTACCAACCGAAGCTCTGAGCCAAGGACTGAAGGACCCGTCCAAGCCGTGGCCGTACTCCCGAGACTTGACCGAAGCCAGCTCTCTCTTCCATGACTGCTGCAAGCCTCAACCGAGAACGTGGCGAGTGCTCCCACAATTCCCTCTCCCCCTTTCCATTGAGGATTCTGAAGGACCGTCAGCTGGTGATTTTTGGCTCTGACTGTAAGGGATGAATTGAGCCGGGAACGTAGCTGGTCCTCTTGGGCTGGGCAGAAGCTTTTGATGGGATGAGATGGGTTTTGGTCAGCCGGCGTGTGCCTAAAGAGCGTGGGTGGTGGCGATGCGGGAGAAGCGGCGCGTCGGAGGGAATTGCTCGCGTGTCCTGTTGTTGAGCAGTATGGCGAAGGCAGAAGTTCTCTTTGTGAGGGGTTTGGCGTGCCTGGGAGTAGTAGCGCAAGGCCAGTGTTGATGCTGTGGCAGCTCTCTGTCTAGGCGTTTTGTCTAGGCCTGAATGAAGGCTCTGGGTAGCGTGGTCCAGAAGTGCTTTGTTCCACGAGCGTCTGGAGAGCCTCCCTGGCGCGCTCCCTGAGCGGGTCCCGGCGGCCCATGTGGGTGGGAAAAGGGCAGGAGGAAGCCCTGTTGCCTGAGGACAGAAGAGGAGGCCTCCGTGCCTCCCACACAGGAAGCGGGGGGCTGCCGAGAGCTTCCCCGCAGGCGGCATCCTGGCCTGGCCTTTAGCTACTTGCAGCCTGGAGTGAAGGCGCGGAGTCAAAAGAGGCCGGCCCACACGTAGCAGAGGATGGTTTCGATCCATCGACCTCTGGGTTATGGGCCCAGCACGCTTCCGCTGCGCCACTCTGCTCCCTTGGGGCTAGACTGCCCGCAATCCACTCTAGCACCTGGGCTGCACTGGCACGGCCAGGCAGAGGAGCAGGCTGCTAGGCAGCGTTTCGGAAAGCCCTTCGAGGTCTCTGTGGCGCAATGGGTCAGCGCGTTCGGCTGTTAACCGAAAGGATGGTGATTCGAGCCCACCCGGGGACGTGGCTACGCTCGGCCTCCTGGCGCTTGCTAGCGGGCTCCCTTTTGCCACCTCCAAGCCATCCCTCTCGGCCTCGGTGAGGTCACCTTGTGGCCGGCAAGGTTCAGGGGCCGTGCCGTGCCACGGGAACCCGTCTCCCAGCAACCGCGCCGGGGCCTCGGCCTCGGGGCTTAAGCCCCGAGCCCAAGCGCGAAAGCTCCAGCCGGGCAGGTGTCGTTCCCCTCCCGCCTCTACGCCAGCTGAGAGGGAGAAACGCACGAGCCGCGCGGGTTCTTAGCCGCCTCCCTCCTGCGGGCCTGTTTGCTGCGCAGACCTCTGGGCCTGTCTCATGCCTCCCCTGGGAAGCGTGGCCGCGCGAACTGAGCCCCAGTCGCAGCTCCTGAGGTTTCCTGTGCAGCCTTGGACTTGCATGGCTGCCATGGTTTCTCTTTGGAAGGGACTCGGTCCCGCTTGGACAGGCGACTCGCCCGTGTGACTCCAAACGCCATCTTGTGGCTGTCTTTTTCCCCCACAGCCAGAACACCAGGATTCGCCTCCCACGGCAGAAGATGCAAAAGGCCCTGGAAGGAAAGCCCTCCTGCTTTTTTACCTCGGGAGGATGTGGGCTACCAACCGAAGCTCTGAGCCAAGGACTGAAGGACCCGTCCAAGCCGTGGCCGTACTCCCGAGACTTGACCGAAGCCAGCTCTCTCTTCCATGACTGCTGCAAGCCTCAACCGAGAACGTGGCGAGTGCTCCCACAATTCCCTCTCCCCCTTTCCATTGAGGATTCTGAAGGACCGTCAGCTGGTGATTTTTGGCTCTGACTGTAAGGGATGAATTGAGCCGGGAACGTAGCTGGTCCTCTTGGGCTGGGCAGAAGCTTTTGATGGGATGAGATGGGTTTTGGTCAGCCGGCGTGTGCCTAAAGAGCGTGGGTGGTGGCGATGCGGGAGAAGCGGCGCGTCGGAGGGAATTGCTCGCGTGTCCTGTTGTTGAGCAGTATGGCGAAGGCAGAAGTTCTCTTTGTGAGGGGTTTGGCGTGCCTGGGAGTAGTAGCGCAAGGCCAGTGTTGATGCTGTGGCAGCTCTCTGTCTAGGCGTTTTGTCTAGGCCTGAATGAAGGCTCTGGGTAGCGTGGTCCAGAAGTGCTTTGTTCCACGAGCGTCTGGAGAGCCTCCCTGGCGCGCTCCCTGAGCGGGTCCCGGCGGCCCTTGTGGGTGGGAAAAGGGCAGGAGGAAGCCCTGTTGCCTGAGGACAGAAGAGGAGGCCTCCGTGCCTCCCACACAGGAAGCGGGGGGCTGCCGAGAGCTTCCCCGCAGGCGGCATCCTGGCCTGGCCTTTAGCTACTTGCAGCCTGGAGTGAAGGCGCGGAGTCAAAAGAGGCCGGCCCACACGTAGCAGAGGATGGTTTCGATCCATCGACCTCTGGGTTATGGGCCCAGCACGCTTCCGCTGCGCCACTCTGCTCCCTTGGGGCTAGACTGCCCGCAATCCACTCTAGCACCTGGGCTGCACTGGCACGGCCAGGCAGAGGAGCAGGCTGCTAGGCAGCGTTTCGGAAAGCCCTTTGAGGTCTCTGTGGCGCAATGGGTCAGCGCGTTCGGCTGTTAACCGAAAGGATGGTGGTTCGAGCCCACCTGGGGACGTGGCTACGCTCGGCCTCCTGGCGCTTGCTAGCGGGCTCCCTTTTGCCACCTCCAAGCCATCCCTCTCGGCCTCGGTGAGGTCACCTTGTGGCCGGCAAGGTTCAGGGGCCGTGCCGTGCCACGGGAACCCGTCTCCCAGCAACCGCGCCGGGGCCTCGGCCTCGGGGCTTAAGCCCCGAGCCCAAGCGCGAAAGCTCCAGCCGGGCAGGTGTCGTTCCCCTCCCGCCTCTACGCCAGCTGAGAGGGAGAAACGCACGAGCCGCGCGGGTTCTTAGCCGCCTCCCTCCTGCGGGCCTGTTTGCTGCGCAGACCTCTGGGCCTGTCTCATGCCTCCCCTGGGAAGCGTGGCCGCGCGAACTGAGCCCCAGTCGCAGCTCCTGAGGTTTCCTGTGCAGCCTTGGACTTGCATGGCTGCCATGGTTTCTCTTTGGAAGGGACTCGGTCCCGCTTGGACAGGCGACTCGCCCGTGTGACTCCAAACGCCATCTTGTGGCTGTCTTTTTCCCCCACAGCCAGAACACCAGGATTCGCCTCCCACGGCAGAAGATGCAAAAGGCCCTGGAAGGAAAGCCCTCCTGCTTTTTTACCTCGGGAGGATGTGGGCTACCAACCGAAGCTCTGAGCCAAGGACTGAAGGACCCGTCCAAGCCGTGGCCGTACTCCCGAGACTTGACCGAAGCCAGCTCTCTCTTCCATGACTGCTGCAAGCCTCAACCGAGAACGTGGCGAGTGCTCCCACAATTCCCTCTCCCCCTTTCCATTGAGGATTCTGAAGGACCGTCAGCTGGTGATTTTTGGCTCTGACTGTAAGGGATGAATTGAGCCGGGAACGTAGCTGGTCCTCTTGGGCTGGGCAGAAGCTTTTGATGGGATGAGATGGGTTTTGGTCAGCCGGCGTGTGCCTAAAGAGCGTGGGTGGTGGCGATGCGGGAGAAGCGGCGCGTCGGAGGGAATTGCTCGCGTGTCCTGTTGTTGAGCAGTATGGCGAAGGCAGAAGTTCTCTTTGTGAGGGGTTTGGCGTGCCTGGGAGTAGTAGCGCAAGGCCAGTGTTGATGCTGTGGCAGCTCTCTGTCTAGGCGTTTTGTCTAGGCCTGAATGAAGGCTCTGGGTAGCGTGGTCCAGAAGTGCTTTGTTCCACGAGCGTCTGGAGAGCCTCCCTGGCGCGCTCCCTGAGCGGGTCCCGGCGGCCCTTGTGGGTGGGAAAAGGGCAGGAGGAAGCCCTGTTGCCTGAGGACAGAAGAGGAGGCCTCCGTGCCTCCCACACAGGAAGCGGGGGGCTGCCGAGAGCTTCCCCGCAGGCGGCATCCTGGCCTGGCCTTTAGCTACTTGCAGCCTGGAGTGAAGGCGCGGAGTCAAAAGAGGCCAGCCCACACGTAGCAGAGGATGGTTTCGATCCATCGACCTCTGGGTTATGGGCCCAGCACGCTTCCGCTGCGCCACTCTGCTCCCTTGGGGCTAGACTGCCCGCAATCCACTCTAGCACCTGGGCTGCACTGGCACGGCCAGGCAGAGGAGCAGGCTGCTAGGCAGCGTTTCGGAAAGCCCTTTGAGGTCTCTGTGGCGCAATGGGTCAGCGCGTTCGGCTGTTAACCGAAAGGATGGTGATTCGAGCCCACCCGGGGACGTGGCTACGCTCGGCCTCCTGGCGCTTGCTAGCGGGCTCCCTTTTGCCACCTCCAAGCCATCCCTCTCGGCCTCGGTGAGGTCACCTTGTGGCCGGCAAGGTTCAGGGGCCGTGCCGTGCCACGGGAACCCGTCTCCCAGCAACCGCGCCGGGGCCTCGGCCTCGGGGCTTAAGCCCCGAGCCCAAGCGCGAAAGCTCCAGCCGGGCAGGTGTCGTTCCCCTCCCGCCTCTACGCCAGCTGAGAGGGAGAAACGCACGAGCCGCGCGGGTTCTTAGCCGCCTCCCTCCTGCGGGCCTGTTTGCTGCGCAGACCTCTGGGCCTGTCTCATGCCTCCCCTGGGAAGCGTGGCCGCGCGAACTGAGCCCCAGTCGCAGCTCCTGAGGTTTCCTGTGCAGCCTTGGACTTGCATGGCTGCCATGGTTTCTCTTTGGAAGGGACTCGGTCCCGCTTGGACAGGCGACTCGCCCGTGTGACTCCAAACGCCATCTTGTGGCTGTCTTTTTCCCCCACAGCCAGAACACCAGGATTCGCCTCCCACGGCAGAAGATGCAAAAGGCCCTGGAAGGAAAGCCCTCCTGCTTTTTTACCTCGGGAGGATGTGGGCTACCAACCGAAGCTCTGAGCCAAGGACTGAAGGACCCGTCCAAGCCGTGGCCGTACTCCCGAGACTTGACCGAAGCCAGCTCTCTCTTCCATGACTGCTGCAAGCCTCAACCGAGAACGTGGCGAGTGCTCCCACAATTCCCTCTCCCCCTTTCCATTGAGGATTCTGAAGGACCGTCAGCTGGTGATTTTTGGCTCTGACTGTAAGGGATGAATTGAGCCGGGAACGTAGCTGGTCCTCTTGGGCTGGGCAGAAGCTTTTGATGGGATGAGATGGGTTTTGGTCAGCCGGCGTGTGCCTAAAGAGCGTGGGTGGTGGCGATGCGGGAGAAGCGGCGCGTCGGAGGGAATTGCTCGCGTGTCCTGTTGTTGAGCAGTATGGCGAAGGCAGAAGTTCTCTTTGTGAGGGGTTTGGCGTGCCTGGGAGTAGTAGCGCAAGGCCAGTGTTGATGCTGTGGCAGCTCTCTGTCTAGGCGTTTTGTCTAGGCCTGAATGAAGGCTCTGGGTAGCGTGGTCCAGAAGTGCTTTGTTCCACGAGCGTCTGGAGAGCCTCCCTGGCGCGCTCCCTGAGCGGGTCCCGGCGGCCCTTGTGGGTGGGAAAAGGGCAGGAGGAAGCCCTGTTGCCTGAGGACAGAAGAGGAGGCCTCCGTGCCTCCCACACAGGAAGCGGGGGGCTGCCGAGAGCTTCCCCGCAGGCGGCATCCTGGCCTGGCCTTTAGCTACTTGCAGCCTGGAGTGAAGGCGCGGAGTCAAAAGAGGCCGGCCCACACGTAGCAGAGGATGGTTTCGATCCATCGACCTCTGGGTTATGGGCCCAGCACGCTTCCGCTGCGCCACTCTGCTCCCTTGGGGCTAGACTGCCCGCAATCCACTCTAGCACCTGGGCTGCACTGGCACGGCCAGGCAGAGGAGCAGGCTGCTAGGCAGCGTTTCGGAAAGCCCTTTGAGGTCTCTGTGGCGCAATGGGTCAGCGCGTTCGGCTGTTAACCGAAAGGATGGTGGTTCGAGCCCACCTGGGGACGTGGCTACGCTCGGCCTCCTGGCGCTTGCTAGCGGGCTCCCTTTTGCCACCTCCAAGCCATCCCTCTCGGCCTCGGTGAGGTCACCTTGTGGCCGGCAAGGTTCAGGGGCCGTGCCGTGCCACGGGAACCCGTCTCCCAGCAACCGCGCCGGGGCCTCGGCCTCGGGGCTTAAGCCCCGAGCCCAAGCGCGAAAGCTCCAGCCGGGCAGGTGTCGTTCCCCTCCCGCCTCTACGCCAGCTGAGAGGGAGAAACGCACGAGCCGCGCGGGTTCTTAGCCGCCTCCCTCCTGCGGGCCTGTTTGCTGCGCAGACCTCTGGGCCTGTCTCATGCCTCCCCTGGGAAGCGTGGCCGCGCGAACTGAGCCCCAGTCGCAGCTCCTGAGGTTTCCTGTGCAGCCTTGGACTTGCATGGCTGCCATGGTTTCTCTTTGGAAGGGACTCGGTCCCGCTTGGACAGGCGACTCGCCCGTGTGACTCCAAACGCCATCTTGTGGCTGTCTTTTTCCCCCACAGCCAGAACACCAGGATTCGCCTCCCACGGCAGAAGATGCAAAAGGCCCTGGAAGGAAAGCCCTCCTGCTTTTTTACCTCGGGAGGATGTGGGCTACCAACCGAAGCTCTGAGCCAAGGACTGAAGGACCCGTCCAAGCCGTGGCCGTACTCCCGAGACTTGACCGAAGCCAGCTCTCTCTTCCATGACTGCTGCAAGCCTCAACCGAGAACGTGGCGAGTGCTCCCACAATTCCCTCTCCCCCTTTCCATTGAGGATTCTGAAGGACCGTCAGCTGGTGATTTTTGGCTCTGACTGTAAGGGATGAATTGAGCCGGGAACGTAGCTGGTCCTCTTGGGCTGGGCAGAAGCTTTTGATGGGATGAGATGGGTTTTGGTCAGCCGGCGTGTGCCTAAAGAGCGTGGGTGGTGGCGATGCGGGAGAAGCGGCGCGTCGGAGGGAATTGCTCGCGTGTCCTGTTGTTGAGCAGTATGGCGAAGGCAGAAGTTCTCTTTGTGAGGGGTTTGGCGTGCCTGGGAGTAGTAGAGCAAGGCCAGTGTTGATGCTGTGGCAGCTCTCTGTCTAGGCGTTTTGTCTAGGCCTGAATGAAGGCTCTGGGTAGCGTGGTCCAGAAGTGCTTTGTTCCACGAGCGTCTGGAGAGCCTCCCTGGCGCGCTCCCTGAGCGGGTCCCAGCGGCCCTTGTGGGTGGGAAAAGGGCAGGAGGAAGCCCTCTTGCCTGAGGACAGAAGAGGAGGCCTCCGTGCCTCCCACACAGGAAGCGGGGGGCTGCCGAGAGCTTCCCCGCAGGCGGCATCCTGGCCTGGCCTTTAGCTACTTGCAGCCTGGAGTGAAGGCGCGGAGTCAAAAGAGGCCGGCCCACACGTAGCAGAGGATGGTTTCGATCCATCGACCTCTGGGTTATGGGCCCAGCACGCTTCCGCTGCGCCACTCTGCTCCCTTGGGGCTAGACTGCCCGCAATCCACTCTAGCACCTGGGCTGCACTGGCACGGCCAGGCAGAGGAGCAGGCTGCTAGGCAGCGTTTCGGAAAGCCCTTTGAGGTCTCTGTGGCGCAATGGGTCAGCGCGTTTGGCTGTTAACCGAAAGGATGGTGGTTCGAGCCCACCCGGGGACGTGGCTACGCTCGGCCTCCTGGAGCTTGCAAGTGGGCTCCCTTTTGCCACCTCCAAGCCATCCCTCTCGGCCTCGGTGAGGTCACCTTGTGGCCGGCAAGGTTCAGGGGCCGTGCCGTGCCACAGGAGCCCGTCTCCCAGCAACCGCGCCGGGGCCTCGGCCTCGGGGCTTAAGCCCGGAGCCCAAGCGCGAAAGCTCCAGCCGGGCAGGTGTCGCTCCCCTCCCGCCTCTACGCCAGCTGAGAGGGAGAAACGCACGAGCCGCGCGGGTTCTTAGCCGCCTCCCTCCTGCGGGCCTGTTTGCTGCGCAGACCTCTGGGCCTGTCTCATGCCTCCCCTGGGAAGCGTGGCCGCGCGAACTGAGCCCCAGTCGCAGCTCCCGAGGTTTCCTGTGCAGCCTTGGACTTGCATGGCTGCCATGGTTTCTCTTTGGAAGGGACTCGGTCCCGCTTGGACAGGCGACTCGCCCGTGTGACTCCAAACGCCATCTTGTGGCTGTCTTTTTCCCCCACAGCCAGAACACCAGGATTCGCCTGCTCCTGGGTGGCCTGTGTCCCTTTCGGGCCATGGCGGCCGCTATGCGCCCGTAGACGGCCACGTTCCTCCTCCTAGTACAGAGATCATGGACGCTGGGGGCCTGCCCCCAAACCTCAATGAGGTCCATGACCTCCACACTAGACCAGGAGGGTGCGCGCCATCTACGGCCCCTGGCTGGCCCCTGGGTGCTGGGGGACTGGGCGGGGGGACGGCTCGCCGGCACTGGCTGCCTGGCTCATCCTGCAGCCGCTGGCTCGGGGCAGAGACTGCTGGCAGGGCTGGCTCTGGCAAGTGCCGTCTGGCCAGAGTCTACCCCTTTAAGGGCCCCAGGGCTGGGGAGAGGAGAGGAGTTTTCCTGCTTTGGCCCAGAGCAGCCACCAGGGGAACCTGGGGAGGGCTGGCCTCCAGCTACTCCGAATTAAGTGGCTACACAGCCCTTAATTCCAACTACTGAATTCGAATTTGGCGTTACTCCTGGTAGAATGAAGTTTACCTAGTTCGAATTAAGTCCAAACTAGCGGTTTGTATGTGTAGCACCTATGAAAGTTACTTCCAACTAACGGCTGTTAGTTCGAATTAACTTTGTAGTGTAGACATACCCATAGTTCCTATACAACTAGCAGCTAATGGGTAGTCTCCAGTAGTTTAAATCTTGGGGCATTTGGAAAAGGAGGGGGAGCTACATGTGTGCGGGGTGTATTGTTGCCCTCTGCTGGATGGACTGTAAATGCTTTATGTATGTATCATATGCCCTATAGTGCTAACAGTTAATGGAGATTCTCCTCTAGCTCACACCTGGCATTTTCTAAAGTAATATATGTGTGTGTATGTGCGAGAAAGAGCAAGAGCCTGGGGGCTCCCTCATGTCTCCTCCCCATCCTGATCTGCTTGGCTTAAGTGCAGGAAAGAAGAAGTAGTGAGCTTTGTGTATTTGACATCAGGTGGAAGCAGGGGAATGGAGGACTGGTGGGAACAAGAGCACTTGGCTTCTTTTCCTGCAGACCGAGAGGGGTGGGGACTGGCTTGAGCTATATAAATCAGATGCCGCTCCATGCCTCAGTTTCCCCCTTCATACAATGCCGATGACACAGAGAATGTTTGTAAAGTGCCTTGTTGTTAGCCCATGGGGCAGAGGGGGAAACTCGGTCTCAGAAGCAGACTGGGGGGAGGTAAAAGCCTACCTAGGCAGCGCTGGTTCCACTACGTCACGCTGCCAGACCGGTCTGAGTGGGTCCCTCTCTTGGCTGCTCCTCCCCCCAGGAGGAGTGGGTTCCTCTCCATCGGCTGCAGGAACCAGCATTTCAAGGTCTTTGCCAATGGGCAGCCGTTCTGCAATTCAGCTCTGCCGCGGCTTCCAGCAGATCGATACACTGGAGATCGATGGTGCCGTGGTCGGGTCCTGTGCCCAGTTGTGAGCCCGACCGGTGCCGCTGCCCAGACGGAGATGAGTGGCACACACACGACACCCCCCTACGGCCGCCCTCGCAGACCCAATAAACCTCTCCCTTTCGCAGAACGACTCTGCTCCTGCGTGGTTCTGGGGCTACTTGTGTGTGTGTCCTAGACCCCCTTTCTGCTCAGCGCAGATAGAGACTCCTCTGCAGGTAGAGCTGAGTGCGACGCCTGCACTGGGATGGCGTATTGGGATAATGTACTGACAGCTCCTCTGCGCCACCCCTCCTCTTCCTGCCGCTGCAACATCAAATTAACCTTCCTGGTCTGCCCCCGTCCTCCCTCCGGTACCAGGAGACCCCACGCATGATGGGAGGGGCTGCAAACTGGGGAGCAGGCTACTGCAGGGCTGAGGGCAGCAAACCAGCCCCCAGAGCCCTGCAGGGCCTGGCCACGGGGAAGGGGAACTGATGTGAGCAGCATTTAGAGCTGGGGGGGGCTGTGGGGAGGAGGACAACGGAGCCACGAGCAGGACAGGGGGTGAGCCAGCACCAGTAAGTCTCAGGGGGTATGTCTACACTACCCCGCTAGTTCGAACTAAAATCGGGCTCCATGCTCAGCTGTGAGTCCGAGTCCCATAGACCAAAGCGCCCCAGGGCAGTGGTGGATTCTCCACATGTCAATGGGTCTAGTGCAGGCCAGAGGCCTTGCTGGGATGCGCTAGGGCAAAGCCCAGGGCTGGGGCCGGACGGGAGCCCGTGAGAGGCAGCGGGGCGAGTGGGAGGCTCTAACTCTTGCTCCTGGCCAGGAAGTCCAGTGCTGGGTGACACCAAGGCCACGTCTGCACTGCAGGCATTTTGCTCAAGAACAACTGTTCTTGTGCAAAAACTTGTGGCGCGTCTACACTGCACGTGAATTCTTGTGCAAGTAAATTTGCAGTAAAGCATCAGAAAAGAGGGCTTCTTGCACAGGAGTTATTCCTCTCCCCACGAGGAATAAGCCCCTTTTGTGCAAGAGCTGTTGTGCAAGAAGGCAGCGTGGACGGGCACCAGGGGCTTCTTGAGCAAGACACTTTTATGGCTAAAATGGTCATCAGAGCTTTCTTGCACGAGAAAGCGTTCACAATGCCATGGACACTCTTGTGCAAAAGCACATGGCAGGGTGGAGGTGCTCTTGCACGAGACCTTTTGCGCAAGAACTCCGGTGTGAAACAGTTCTTGTGCAAGAAGCCTGCAGTGTAGGGCAGGGAGCAGCCTATGGGGCTACTGGAGCTGCTGGCTGCAGGATGCCCAGTCAGGGAGTGGGGGGGACCCCTAGGAATGGCTCCAACTTCCCAGAGGGGTGGCCAGAGGCAGGACATTTGCCTGGCAGGGTGAGGTGGGGGGGCAGTGACCTCACAGGGGCTTTGGGCAGCCCTCAGCAGATCAGGCAAAGGGCAGGTGGGGAGGTGGTGACCTCACAGAGGAACCCACATCTCAGGCTGAGAAAAGGGGGGGGCGGGCCCAGGGGACTTTGGAGACCCCCGGTTGCTTTAGCTCTGGTGCGTCTCCTGCTCACAGTTGCTTTGTCCTCTGTGAGTTCCACATCCGGACAGCGTTTTGCAGAAGGTAAGAGCCCCCAGGGGTTTGGATCCCGCCCGGGGCCGGCTGGGTTCCAGGCAGGCCCAGCCCTCGGTCAAGGGCCAGAAGGTGATTCCTCACCTGGGCTGTGTCCTTAGCGCCACTGGGGCTTTCTCCTGGTTGGTTTCCCTTTTCCTCCATCCCGCCCACATTTCTGCTCTGTTCTTGCCTCTTCTGTGACCTTCCCCTGCTGCCCCCCCAGCTTGTGACCCAACAGACTAGCTGAAGGAGGGGGGGTGGTTTGCAGGAGCCGTGGGGCAGGGGATGCAGCCCCCATTGTGGGGACTGGGGAGGTGGGGCTGGACCAGGTCTATGCCGGTGTCTTTGGGGAGAAGGCTCCACCCCCCCCCCCACACCTTAGACTCTCCCCTGATTGCCGAGCAGGGGCTGTTGATGGGCAGGAGACTCAGGTCCTTGCAGTGCCTGTGCAAGACCGAGCCGATAAGCAAGGGGCCATTTGGGGGCTGGGGGCAGTCGCTCTGGGGAGCTGGAACCCCTGGATTTCGCTCTGCAGGCTGCGCCCCAAGCTCCCCTTTGCTCCCCTCATTTGCAGCATGGCCAAACACATCAGGCTGTGGTTCCGGAAAGCCCTGAAGATGGCCCCAGGGCCGGTGGGAAGCAGCTCCTCCGTCCCCGCGGGCGGGGAAGCTGAATCCCACCAGCTCGGGGCGACTCGCCCACTGGCCAGGCCCCTCCGGACCTGGCTCCAGAGGCGGCTGGGAAGGCGGGACCCAGCCCAGCGGGGCAGCCGGGTAGGGTGGCTCTGGGGCCTCCTCTGTGGAGAGAAACACCTGCCCCAGGAGCCCAGCCCCCATTACCACCAGGGGGCATCGCCCTGCCCGGCCCCCGGGGACCTGCCAGTCTCCGGGAGCCCCCAGCCTCTCCGCACCAGCCCCTGCAGCTGTGGGTCCAGCTCAGTGAGCAGCAGCGCCTGGGCCTCCAGCTGCAGCCGGGCCACCTCCTGCAGCCGCTCAGACCCAGGTGAGGGGCCGTGAACATGCTGGGCCCAGGGGCTCACCCAGTACACGGGGGGGCAGCCCCAGTGTCTGCCCCGCAGCCAGGGCAATGGATGGGGGCGGGAGCTGCTGCTTGGCTCTCTTGTTCCTGGTGGGGGCTCTGCTGAGGGCGTTGGCAGATGTGAGGGTGGAAGGGGGATGGGTCCCTGCGAGGGGCGTGTGGGGCCCAAGCTGCCCTGGGTCCCTGACATGGGGGCGCGTGACCCCTGCTGGCCGCTGGAGTCACCCTGGTCCCTTCCCTCCCGCACAGAGCCCCCCTGCGCCTCGGCGGAGCTCTGCCAGGAGCGGATGGACTCCCGGGTGGAGGAAGGGGCCATCTATGATATTGAAGAGCAGCTCCACACCCGGGACACGGTAGGAACCTTCTCCACACGGGGGGGACCCGAGATTGTCCGGCCCCTTCCCAGCACGTCCCCCCCTCCGGGAAGGGCTTGTCCCTGGGGATCCCCCTGGGGCCCCTTCTCCTGCATGACCTGGGCCCCCCAAGCTGAGGTCTCTTGTCATGCACCAGCTGGGCCCCCACAAGCCTGAGGAAGCAGTTGGGGGGGGAGTGTGGGTGCTTGGACAACCGGCAGCTCCCACCTCCACTCCTGGGAGGCCTGAGCCCTGCAGCTGTCCGTGGGGGGCAGGCAGGCCCCAGGCTCACAGACTCTCTCTGGGGTGCAGAGCCCAGCCGCCCTGCAGCGGTTCCTCCTGGCCGTCCCCCCCGCCTGCCTCGCCGCCCTCCAAAGGGGCGAGGACACCCTGGCGCCGCGCTGCTGCAAGGACACCATGATGGCCAGGATCGTGGTGAGCGAGTCGCGGCGGCCGGGAGGAGGGGAGGGGATACGTGGGGTGGACAGGGGTCCGCCTGGGCCATGGCGGCGGGTGGGGGTGCTGGAAATGGGTGGGAGGGGCCAGGAGTGCTGGAGGGGGAGGGGGAGGTGGACATGGGGAGGGTGGGTGGGGATGCTGGAGGAGGAAGGGACACAGAAATGGGGCAGGTCTGGGGTGCTGGACAGGGAGGGGGATTCGGAACAGGGAGGGGTCTCCCCGGGCCATGGTGGGGGGGGAGCTGGAAGGTTAGCAGAGCGGGCTGCTGAGGATGCGCCTGGGGAGCAGGGATGAGGAGGTTCAGAGGCTGGTCACCAGGGCAGTGAGGGGCAGGAGACGGCCTGGGGACAAGGATTGAGCTGGTCCCGGTTTGGGAGGGGGGTGCTGGGAGGGGCCCTGTGCCGGGCAGGGGGGCTACAGGCCAGCGGGAGGCAGTGGGGTTGGATCCTGCTGGGTGGGGGCGCTGGCCGTGTGAGCGTCTCTTGGGGGCCCCAGCCTCACACGCCCCTTTGTCTCCTTGGGTCTCACAGGAGATCATGGAGGACTCCCCCCCCCCACTGGTCTTGGCCGACTGCCTCAACGCCGCCTGCAGCCTCAGGTACCGACCCCCCCCCGCCGACTCCCCCCCAGAGCAGATCCCCTGACCAGGGAGTGGGAAAGTCTCTGTCTCCTGGGCTATGTCTAGACTGCAAGCCTCTTTCGAAAGAGAGCACCCAGTGAGTCTGGATGCTCTCTTTCGAAGAAGCCCTAGTTCCATTCAAGAACGCCTTCGTTCGAAAGAAGCACTTTGCAAAGAAGGCGTTCTTCCTCGTGAAATGAGGTTTACCGCCGTGGAAAGAAAAGCCGCGTTCTTTCGATTTAATTTCGAAAGAACGCGACTGCAGTCTAGACGCAGGTGATGTTTTTTCGGAAAAAGGCTACTTTTCCCGAAAAACCCCCTGAGTCTGGACACAGCCCTGCTGCTGAATGAACAGTCTCTGCCCCTCTCTCCTGCCAGCACCTTGCAGCCTCCCCTACAGGCCCAGCTCCTGAGCCCCCTGCTGAGGGCGGCCGTGGGACAGACTGTGTCTGGGGACTGGCAGCAGGAGCCCATCCACACACAGGTACGTCCCTCCGGGCCCTGCTCCCGGGCTGGGCTGGAGCTCCAGAGAGGAGTGGGGGTGGGGGCAGAGGGAGAGAAGAAGCTGCAGGTTTGGATCCTTCCCTCCAGGTTTCCCGTTGCTCTCCCTGGGGGCCCGTCCCTTCCATGCCCAGCCTGGGCTCCTCCCTGCTCTGCGAGGCGGCTCAGACCCTGCTCAAGGCTGCACCCCGGGGCCAGCGGGTGGCCTGGATTCCCCAACCCCCCTCTGACCCAGGGCTCCCCCTTGTCTTGCAGCAGTTCATCCGGGCCCTTCCCGTCGACCTCCAGGCCCTACTGGCAAGCCTCCTCGCCGAGTCCCCAGACACCGCCAGGCTGCAGCTGATCATGGAGGTGAGCCCCGTGGGGGGGACGGGGCCATTGTCCCTGCTTCCTCGGGGGGCCGAGAGAGGAGCTGTGTCAGTGGCTGGGGGTGGGGGGGGGCACAGTCTGAGAGGAGCCCCAGGCTCTGCCCAGAACCGGCGCCTCCCTACGGGTCCTGACCTGCCTCTTTCCCCCCCAGCACCTGAGCCCGTGGCTGGAGTCCCGCCTGCCCCAGGAGCGAGCCAGGGCCCTTGGCAGCACCACGGCCCTGCTGGGAGTCGCCACCACCCTCCCGGGGTTTGAGGTAAGTGACCTCGGAGCCGGGGGGTCTGGGGCTGCAGGGCGCGGGGCTGGGAGCGTCCCCGGGAGGCAGAGCTGGGAATGGGCCGGGAATGGGCCGCGTTCTCCTTTCCCCGGGGAGGGGCGACCCTGGGCCTTTCCGGGGGGCACCTGGGCCCCAGACTGGGGAGTGGCCGTCAGTGGATCCCCTTGTTCCACCCCCGGAGTGACCCTTCAGTCGGGGCCATTGCTCAGGGTTGTCTCCTCGCAAGGCCGGCCCCGCCCCGCCCCGCCCCGCCCTGGGAGGTGTCTCTGTCCGTCCCCGAGCTCAGAACCGCCTCGGCGGCCGTTAGCATGGGACGTGCAGCCCCAGGATGCTGAGGGACCCCCCCTCTTCTCTCCCCTCAGAACTCCGCCGACTGGCCGAGGATGGGTCACCACGTGGCCCAGCTGGGCCTTTTTATTTCGGACCCATCCGAAGACGTCAGCCGGCTGGCCCGGAAGGGGGTGCACAGCCTGTACCGACTCCTCCTGCACCACAGGGGTAAGGAACCCAGCCGGGACCTGGGCCCCAGGGACACCCTGAGGGTGCCGGCGGCGGGGGGAGGGGACCCAGCCCTTTTCCCCCAGACTGGCCCAAGGGGGGATGCGTCCCTCTGTGTTCCCCTTCTGCCCCCTGTGCCCCTCCATTTGCCCAGGGATGCCTGCAGGGACCCGTGGGAGGGGAAGGGCTCAGACCTGCCAGCAGAATCACCCTGGTTTGTCTCTTGCAGGCCTCAACATCCACCAGGCAGAGGACCTGTGGTGCAGGCACTACTATAAGGAGAGATGGGTCCTGGCGCACAGCAACACCGTGCGGGTGGGAGAGGTAAGGACGCGCTGCCAGGGCAGGGCAGGGCTCGGGGGTGGGGCTGGCTGGGGCCCTCGTGCGGGTAGGACGCGGGGTGGGAGCGGGGAGTCGCTGATCGAATGGTCGATGCATTTTCCCTCGACTATTCGAGCCGTGGACAGGGCGGCGCTGCCCCTTTGTGACGCTGTCCCGGCGTTTCAAAGGGGTGGCGCTTCCTAGGGGCAGCGCCGCACCTTGCCCCGGATCTCCCGTAGGAGGGGAAGCAGGGCGGGACGGGGGGCAACACTTTTTGATGGAGGTCGCTCCAAGATGTTGGCCAGTGGCCTAGGGCTGCTCTGTTGTGCAGAGGGGGGTGAGGTCTGGGAGGGTCTTGGGGGCAGGAGGAAGGTGTGACCTGGGGCAGGGGTTGGGGTGCAGGGTGAGGAGAGCGTCTGGGTGCAGGGTCTGGAAGGGAGTTTGCAGAAGGAGGAAGCTGTTTTAGCCCCAGGAGTTGGGGCCGGGCTCTGGGCCGTCAGCTGAAACCTCCCGTGCTCTTGATTTCAGGTCTTTGGGCAGCTCTTCACGCCAGAGCAGGAGAACTGCTTTTTAGACAAGGCTCTGCTCGCTGCCCGCTCCCCCCTGAGGCGCCCCAGCCAGGCCGGGCTGGTCCTGGCCCACGCCCTGCATGGGCAGGCCCATCAGCTCCTGGGATACATGGTGAGCAGCCGGAGCAGATGCAGGAGAGCGGGGCAGGGCCAGGGTCTCCTTCCCATCCCCTCAGGGAGTCCCCCGCCCCTTTCCTCATGCTGCCCCCACCCCACGTCCCTGCTGGGTGGGTCAGAAGCTCACCCTGCGGGCCTGACGGGGGGTGACCAGAGAGCAGAACAAGTCTCAGCGCAGGGGGGAGGAGGGTGGAAATGCTGGGGGGGCCCAGTACCCCTGAGTCCCCAGGGATGAATGTGACGGATTCTGCTTCCCTTGCAGCAGGAAGACAGCCAGTGAGAGCACAAGGAGCTGAGGAGCCAGCAGCTGCGTCCCCCTCCCCCCAACCCTCCCAATTGTATAGAATGTATTTAAATTCGGATTAAATAACGTTTCAAAAACCATTTGGATCAGGCTTTGTCAATAATTTTTAATGGGGGGGGGGCATTTTGGCAAGTGGTCAAGGGCCACATTTCTACCGAGGAGTTTGGGGTCTGGGACGGGGCGGTTGGGTGCAGAAGAGAGCTGAGGGGAGGAGCCTGGGTGCGCACCGTCCATTGCATCATCACGCGGCGCCATTGTGCTACTGCTGGAGCTTGGGTGACTGGTTTAATTTGAATGTTTACACAGATTAGGTGTTTTAACTTTAGGAAACTTCATTTTCAATAAGGTCAAATGTTAATTTCTGTCTACCACAAAGGGTTTCAAAGTTTTCTTTCTTAAAGGCAGGGATGAGGAACCTTTTTTGTCTCCAGGGCCACTGACCCCCAGAAAAACCAGTTGGGGACCACACACGAGAAAAGCAAAATACAAAAACCCTTCTTCCAAAACCCACAAGCCTCACTGAGGTGAGGGGAAGGGACAGGGAGGACTGAGGTTCGGGGATCCCTCATTTTTGGCCCCCCTCAGATTGAGAGGGACCCGCAAATGCCACTCTCCCTGGAACCCAGGAGAGTTAATCTGTGCTGGGGCTGGAGTGCCAGGGGAGTGAGATGTCTCAGTCGGGGCCACATTCGTGAGGCTTGGGGGGGGTTGGAGGCGCCAGGGACGCATTCAGATAGAGCAGGGGAGCCGGCAGGGACCCTGAGAGGAGAAGTGGGAGTGAGAGCCCAGCCGGGGAGACACAAGGAAACCAGAGTCAGTCTAGTATCTCTCAGGCAGCTGGGGTAGACACCCCCCACCCCAAACCCCAGCCTCCTGTTGGATCCTCCTCCCACAGTTAACTGCCTCTGAGTCTGCACCCAAACTCCCATCGCTGCCCTGAACCTGTCCCAGAGCCTGCAACCCGCAGCCTCTCCCGCGCCCCACTCCCCAGCCATCCTGCACCGTAACCCCAGCCTCAGGCCAGCGAACCTGAGTGAGGGTGGGGGAGCCCAAGCAGCAGAGGGAGGGGGGAGTGGAATGAGTGGGGGCGTGGCCTCAGAACAGGGGCAGGGGTAGGTGCGGGGAAGGGGGCGGGGCAATGGTAGTGGCCTCTAATGCCCACACCCCTCCCTTCGGCATCGCTTATGTCCCATGTCCGCCCCCTCCTGAGCCCACAGCCGGTGCCAAGGCCTCGTGCCCAGGGCGGGGTCGCCCCTGTGAGCTGCCAGCCATACTGGGGAGAGGCGAGAGGGTCTGGGCTGCTGTGTCCGTTGCTGGCTCCTGTCAGGCCTTTGCACCAAGTCCTGGTGCAGCCTGAGCAAACCTGGGTCCTTCCCTGCTCCTCCAACACCACCTGGGCAAAGGGAGGAGAGTCCCCAACAGCCTCTGTCACTTCGGCCTCCTGTCGGGGGAACATGCCCCCTGCAGCATGATCCCCTGTAGATCTAGCCCTCTGGGCACTCACCCAAGGTCTCTACACGGCAGCTGCTCTGTGCCTAGTGCTGGCACTGCAGAGCCATTTGCCACTTTGCACCCGACTGTCACCAGGTCCTTTCCATTTGCAGGGCCGGCCACATCTCCTGCCCGCTAGGCCATTGGCTGCACCCTCGTCTCGCTCCTCCTGGTGTCTGTATCCGTCATCACCTTGGTGCTGGAGAGATGGGGCCTGCCCCAGCCTGCCGGGCTGCAAGGGACTCCTGTTGGGAGCAGCTGCATGGGAAGCAGAGGCCCAAGAATGGGAGAACCCTATTGACCTGCTGTGAGCAGGAGACGGGGGTGGGGAGGGGGCTGGGGAGGTACCTGTACTCAGCTCTGAATGGGGGCTGGGGAGACACAGACACTGCTGATGATTGCTGCACTGTGGGCCCCTGGGTTACAGTCTATGCCCAGGCAGCTCCTCCAGTCACTGCCTGTCACATTACTGGATCTTGAGGGGAGCAGCCAGATCACTGCTGCACCCATAGGTGGGGGTGTTGGCCCCAGAAAATGGTAGAAAAGGGGGCCATGTGGGGTGCTGAATAGAAGCTTATTATCTGATAGTCCTATGTAAGCTATTTATGTGCTTGTATAACGTCTGTGTGTGTAGTTAGGAATCTGTAGTCTGTGTGGATCCTGAATATTTCTCTGCATGTGGTTGAGCATTGGGCAGAGCCCGGCCTGTGGACATGCTAATTAGCGAGGCCCTGTGGGACAATGGCACTGAATGGGCCAAGGACACACCTAAAGCATGAGGGCGGACACCTAAGAGCGGCCAGCAGAGAGAGGCTGAGGACCAGGTGATCTCCTGCAGCCAAGAAGAGGCCAGGAAGGAGGGATAAATAGGCCATGTGGTCGATGCCATCTTGGTTCTCAGCTCAGCACTTCATCCCAGAGGCAGCATTGCAGGGATCGAAGAGCCTGGAAGACCTGTGAACCCATCCTGACCCTAGGATGTGCAACAAGAACTCTTAAACCAGCAGCTGTAACATCTCTGCTAGAGGCTGCATCGAGAACTGGGAGATTCGGTGCATGTAACATACTATTCCTTTAACAACCTTACTCTCATGCTTTTCTTTATTGTAATAATAAACCTTTAGGTGTTAGATGCTAAAGGATTGGCTCAGCATGATTTGTGGGTAAGATCCAGAGGGTAAATTGACCAGGGATCTGTGGCTGGTTTCTTGGGACCAGACAGAACTTGTTCGGGGTAGGTGGGATTGGGTGCTAGGACCCCCACCGGTGTATGAGGCCCGGGGCCATCGGGGGCATGGATATTGCTGGGGTGCCGGAGGGGTTTTGCTCGTGAGGCTTCAGGCAGGCAGCTGAAGCGCTCTGTGGGACTGGTTTGTGGCCTGTGTGGAGAGGTCACCAGTCTGGGGGCTGTAAGGAGCCCCGGATTTGAGCAATTCGCCCTGAGCAGACGCCCTCAGCTGTGCCCAGACACGGCCCAGTCCGTCACACTGCCCCTCAGCCTGCAGGCCTCTCCTCGCTCTCAGCCAGGCCAAGGGCTGAGCCCTGCTGTGGCCTGCCCCAGCCAGCCAGCCAGCCCAGCTCCTCCTCCTGCACAAACAGTCCCGCCTGCTCCTTTAGCAAAGCAGAGCGGGCTGGTTGTGGAACTTCTGGGAGACTGAGGTTCAAGTCCCAGGTCTGCTGCAGAGCCCTTGGCCCTGCCACTCCCCTGAGTGGGCCTCAGCCCCCGTGTGTGAAACGGGGACACTGATTCTAACTCGTCTAAGGGGAGAATTTTCAAAGCCCTAAGGGAGTTGGGAGCACAAGTGTGTGACTGTGCTTTGTGCCCACTGCTTGGTGCTCCTAAATCCCCCAGGTGCTTAGCTTGGGAGCTTTTCCGGGCAGGGGCTGCGGCTAGGGTTGCCAGGTGTCCCGTTTGAACCGGACAGTCCAGTATTTGAGCTTTCTGTCCAGGAGATAAATTGAGAAAATATCTCAGTTTTCTAAATAAGATGTACTCTAGGTTGTGATGCAATGGCAAGTATGACTGGTATTTTTATTGACCATCTGGCAACCCTGGCTGCGGCTGCCTCTCACTACTCTGGTGTGGACAAAGCACTGCAGTCATCCCGGGACAATGCCCCCAGAGACGCTCTCCCTCTGGGGCAGGGTCCTTTAATGCTTTTCACACTGACATAGGCTACGGGACAGCCCCTTGGACACGGGCATGAGTGTCCCCGCGGGGCGGTATCCCCCGGACGCTGCGCAATGCAGAGAAGAGGGGTGAGTCCTGGGGGATTGGTGGGACAAAATACGTTCCGTTATTTTAACCCCACCCGCTATAAAGCAGCAAAACCCTGGGTCCAGGTACTCAAAAGTGCAGGGCTCTGCTTCTGCGGGATTAGCCGCCCCTTCTCGGCTGGGAACACGCAGGCGAAGCATCAAAGGGCTCCCACCCCACTGAGATGGTGACTGCATGTCTCGGGAAGGGAAGAATCCAGCCATGGGGGGGGGGGGAGGGATCCCCTCTGGCACTGACAGAGAGGCCCAGAGACATGCAGAAGGAAAGTTCGGGAGGGAGGGGGCAGAGATACCAGGTAGGGAGGAGGACGGAGGTGCAGCTAACTCTGGTACTCGTGACACCCAGACCCCATCTCTCCCCACCTCCTTGGACCCAGGCAGCACCTGCTCCTTTTTGTCTCCTCTCCCATTGACTGCCGCCCTCCTCACCACCAGGTCTCCCAAAGGTTCCTCTCCCCAAATGTTTCCCACTCCCCTCCCACTGTTCCTCGCTCCCAAATCCCTGGGGTCCTGTCAAACAAACGTCTCTTCCTCCCTCCTGTGGCTGGCACCTCCATGTCCTGTAGCCTGGCCCCCCTCCCTTTACTCCATCCTTCACCAACCCTTCCAGCTCCTTGAGTTCCATTTCTTCCAGCCTCCACCCCAACTCCCTCCATCTGCATCTCCACCCCAGCCCTGCCTCCCAGCCCCGCCTCTTAGCCCCCGGCCCCAAACCTTCCCTTCCCTGGTTCTTCCCTCCCCAAACTGCCTGTTCTGCTTATTTCTAGGCCAGGGGTGAAGCAGGAGCCATTCTGCTGGGCACTCTGCAAACACAGAACAAGGACAGTCCCAGCCCCACACATCTGGCCCTTGAAGAACAAACCCAGAGGCAGAGGGACCTGGACAGACGGGATGGTGAGGGGCAATTTCCCTCAGCAGCTTGGGCCGTCCTGGCAGAATGGTGTCTCAGTCTCCTAGGAGATCACGGTAGTGGGAACCAACTGTCCATGTTGTGCTAGACAAGGGCGATAGGAAGCCGCTCTGGGGTGCCCCACTAAGCCTGGCGGGCTGGGGGCGGGGCTTTGGGTGCTGTCAGCACGCTGGGCTGCACAGCCACAGTGTACTCCAGGGATCTGGTGGCCAAGTAGTGTAGTGGCTGCACTCCCAGTCCCCTGCCCTGAGCCTCCAAACACCCCCCCCCCCACCTACCCCTGACTCCTGCACCACAATCCCTGCACTGCGCCCCCCCTCACTCCTGGACTCCCTGCCCTGAGCTCCCCACACCCCTACACTCCCCAGCCCCCTGTCCTGAGCTCCACCATACCCCTGCCCTGAGCTCTCCATCCTCCCACACTCCCCACCCCCTGCCCTGAGCTCCCCCACATCCTCACACTCCTCATCCCCCGCCCTGAGCTCCCCATATCCCACATTCCCCATCCCACTGCTCTGAGCTCCCCCACATCTACAGACTTCCCACCCCCCTGCCCTGAGCTCCCCCACATCCTCACACTCCATCCCCCTAACCTGAGCTCCCCACACCCACACACCCCAGCCCTGAGCTCCCTGGATTCCACACATTCAAATTTCTCAGAGGTAATTTCCTGTCATTCAGTTTGGACACAGGCCGGCTAACCTTGTGAGGAGGGCTTTAAACTAGGTTCGACGGGGACAGGTGAGCAAAGCCCACAGGTAAGTGCTGAATGTGCGGGACTGAGAGATGGGTTGGAAATGGGGGGGATTACGGCCTATAATGGGAAGGAGCAAGGAGGGTCAGGGCACAACAGGGAGGCAAGATCAAATCAGTATCTTAGATGCCTATATACAAATCCAAGAAGTATGGGTAATAAGCAGGAAGAACTGGAATTGCTAACCAATAAATACAACTTTGATATCATTGGTATTACAGAAACCTGGTGGGATGGGACGCACGATTGGAATGTTGGTATGGAAGGGTACGGCTTGCTCAGGAAGGACAGACAGGGAAAAAAGGGAGGAGGGGTTGCCTTGTATATTAAAAATGTACACACTTGGACTGAAGTGGAGATGAACGTAGGAGATAGCTGTGTAGACAGTCTCTGGGTTAAGCTAAAAGGGGTAAAAAACGAGGGTGATATCATGCTAGGAGTCTACTACAGGCCACCTAGCCAGGTGGAAGAGGTGGATGAGGCCTTTTTTAAACAATTAACAAAACTAGCCAAAGCCCAAGATTTGGTGGTGATGGGGGACTTCAACTATCCAGACATATGTTGGGAAACTAACACAGCGGGGCGCAGGCTATCCAAGAAGTTTCTGGACTGCATTGGAGACAACTTTCTGTTTCAGAAGGTTGAAAAAGCTACCAGAGGAGACGCTGTTCTGGATTTGGTTTTAAGAAATAGGGAGGAACTAGTGGAGAACTTGAAAGTGGAAGACAGTATAGGGGACAGTGATCACGAAATAATAGAGTTCATGATCTTAAGGAAAGGTAGAAGGGAGACCAGCACAATTGAGCTAATGGATTTCAGGAAGGCAGATTTTGATAAGCTCAGAGAACTTGTAGGTAAGGTCCCATGGGAAGCAAGACTGAAGGGAAAAACAACTGAGGAGAGTTGGAAGTATTTCAAAGGGACGTTGTTAAGGGCCCAAAAGCAAACAATTCCGCTGTGTAGGAAAGATAGAAAATATGGCAAAAGACCAGCTTGGCTTAACAAGGAGATCTTGCATGATCTCAAAATAAAAAAGGAGTCGTATAAAAAATGGAAACTAGGACAACTAACAAAGGATGAATATAGGCAAGCAACACGGGAATGCAGGGGCAAGATTAGAAAGGCAAAGGCACAAAATGAGATCAAACTAGCTACAGGCATAAAGGGAAACAAGAAGACCTTTTATAAATACATTAAAAGCAAGAGGAAGACCAAGGACAGGGTAGGCCCACTGCTTAGTGAGGAGGGAGAAGCAGTAACAGGAAACTTAGAAATGGCAGAGATGCTCAATGACTTCTTTGTTTCGGTCTTCACCGAGAAGTCTGGAGGTGTGCCTAACGTAGTGAATACAAGCAGAGAGAGGGTAAGTTTAGAAGATAGGATACACAAAGAACAATTTAAAAATCACTTAGGAAAGTTAGATGTCAGCAAGTCACCAGCTCCTGATGAAATGCATCCCAGGATACTCAAGGAGCTGATAGAGGAGCTATCTGAGCCTTTAGCTATGATTTTTGAAAAATCATGGCAGACAGGGGAGATTCCAGAAGACTGGAAAAGGGCAAATATTGTGCCCATCTATAAAAAGGGGAATAAGAACAACCCAGGAAACTACAGACCGGTCAATTTAACGTCTGTCCCAGGGAAGATAATGGAGCAGGTAATTAAGGAAATCATATGCAAACACTTGGAAGGTAATAAAGTGATAGGGAATAGCCAGCATGGGTTTGTGAAGAACAAGTCATGCCAAACTAATCTGACAGCTTTCTTTGATAGGATAACGAGCCTTGTGGATAAGGGAGAAGCGGTGGATGTCATATACCTAGACTTTAGTAAGGCATTTGATACGGTCTCGCATGATATTCTTATTGATAAACTAGGCAAATATAACTTAGATAGGGCCACGATAAGGTGGGTGCATAATTGGCTGGGTAACCGTAGTCAGAGTGTTGTTGTTAACGGTTCTAAATCCTGCTGGAAAGGGATAACAAGTGGAGTTCCTCAAGGGTCTGTTTTGGGACCCGTACTGTTCAATATCTTCATCAATGATGTAGATATTGGGATAGAGAGTACGCTTATTAAGTTTGCAGATGATACCAAACTGGGTGGGGTTGCAACTTCTTTGGAGGAGAGGGACATAATTCAAAATGACCTTAGCAAGTTAGGGAAATGGTCAGAGGTAAACAGGATGAGGTTTAATAAAGAGAAATGTAAAGTGCTCCACTTAGGAAGGAACAATCAGTTCCATACATACAAGATGGGAAGCGACTGTCTAGGAAGGAGCATGGTGGAAAGAGATCTAGGGGTCATAGTGGACCACAAGTTGAATATGAGTCAACAGTGTGATGCTGTTGCAAAAAAAGCAAATATGATTCTAGGTTGTATCAACAGGTGTGTTGTAAGCAAAACTCGTGAAGTCATTCTGTCGCTCTACTCTGCACTAGTTAGGCCTCAGCTGGAGTACTGTGTCCAGTTCTGGGCGCCACATTTCAAGAAAGAGGTGGAGAAATTGGAAAGGGTACAGAGAAGAGCGACAAGAATGATTAAAGGTTTAGAGAACATGACCTATGAAGCCAGGCTTCATGAACTGGGCTTGTTTAGTTTGGAAAAAAGAAGATTAAGGGGGGACATGATAGCGGTTTTCAAATATCTAAAAGGGTGTCACAAGGAGGAAGGAGAAAATTTGTTCCTCTTGGTTTCTGAGGACAGGACGAGGAGTAATGGGCTTAAAGTGCAGCAGGGGAGGTTTAGATTGGACATTAGGAAAAAATTCCTACCCGTCAGGGTGGTCAAATATTGCAATAAATTGCCAAGGGAGGTGGTGGAATCTCCCTCTCTGGAGTTATTTAAGAACAGGTTAGATAGACATCTGTCAGGGATGGTGTAGACTGAGCTTGGTCCTGCCTTGAGGGCGGGAGGCTGGACTCGATGACCTCTTGAGGTCCCTTCCAGTCCTATTATTCTATGATTCTGTGATTCAAGCTCTTGCCTTGACCTCCACAAAGGGAGGTGTGGTACCACAGTACCTGTAAGAATTTTAAGTTGCTTTCACTCCTGACGCTAGACACAGAAAGTGAGGGGGGATTTTTAGGAAACAATGTGGGGGAGAGGAAAGCAACTTTTCCTCCCTGCCCCCAGTCATGTTACTGGATGTTGAGGGGAGCAGCCAGATCACTGCTGCACCCATGTGGGGGTGTTGGCCCCAAAAGTGGCACAAAGGGGGGCCACGTGAGGTGTCCAGTAGAAGCCTACTTTCTTCTGATTCCATATATGCTATTCATGTGATTGTATAATGTTGGTATGTGAAGTTATAAGCATGTATTTTGTATGGATACCAGATGTTTCTCTGTATGTGGTTGAACTATGGGCAAAGCAGCTCAGCCTATGGATATGCTAACGAGTAAAGCTCTGGAACAATAGCCCTCTTTAGGCCAAGGACACACCTCAAGAGTGGTGACTCATACCTAGTGGCTACCAGCAGGGAACACAGGGATAAGCCATGGGCCAGGTGACCTGCTGTAGCCAAGAAGAGACCAGGAAGGAGGGATAAATAGGCCATGTGGTCGACTCCATCTTGGTACTCAGCTCAGCACTTCATCCCAGAGGCAGCAGTGCAGGGATCGAAGAGCCAGGAAGAACTGTGTGCCCATCCTGACCCTAGGATGCGCAACAAGGACTTGTAAGCCAGCAGCTGTAACATCTCTGCTAGAGGCTGCATCGAGAACCGGGAAATTTGATGCATGTAATGTACTATCCTTTAACAACCTTACTCGCATGCTTTTCTTTATTGTAATAATAAACCTTTAGATGTTAGATGCTAAAGGATTGGCTCAGCATAATTTGTGGGTAAGGTCCAGAGGGTAAATTGACCAGGGATCTGTGGCTGGTTTCTTGGAACCGGACAGTACTTGTTCGGGGTAGGTGGGATTGGGTGCTAAGACCCCCCCACCGGTGTATGAGGCCCGGGGCCATCTGGGGCATGGATATTGCTGGGGTTTCGGAGGGGTTTTGCTCGTGAGGCTTCAGGCAGGCAGCTGAAGCACTCTGTGAGACTGGTTTGTGGCCTGTTTGGAGAGGTAACCAGTCTGGGGACTGTAAGGAGCCCCGAAGTTGAGCAATTCGCCCTGAGCGGAAGCCCTCAGCTGTGCCCAGACACAGTCCGGTCTGTCACAGCCCCAGCCAAGCCGTTTGCTGCGCCCTGAGGAGAACCGCCCTGTGCTGGGCACCTGATCAGTGAAGAGAAGTTCAGCGCCCAGACTGCCTGGGAGGGCAGCACAAGGAGTCATCGTCTCCAGGAGAGGCAGTGGTCTCATCACACCATCAGCCCCAGGGTTCTCCTGGCTTTGCAGGCGTCATGGAGACGGGGAGTGCTACGGAGGGAAGGGATGATGAGGCAGCTCAATGGATGTTTTCGGGGAGTTCGTTCAGAGCAGCGAGGCAGAAAGCACAGAGCCCTGGAGGGGCAGGGCGTCAAGAAACCCCCTGAAATCTTCAAGTCTGAGCTGTGAGGGGAGCACGTCACCCTGGACCATTCCTCACAGGTGTCTGCCCAGCCTCTTTTTAAACGCCTCCAGCGACAGCGATTCCACAGCCTCCTTTGGGAGCCTCTTCCAGAGCTTAACTGCCCTTAGGGACAGAAAGTTCCCCTAAATCTCCCTCGGTGCAGGTAAAGTCCCTCACACATTGTCCAACTTCAGTGGACATAGAGACAAGTGATCATCAGCCCCTTTAGAAGAGCCCGTAACACACGTGAAGGCCTGTTATCGGCCCTCCCTACCTTTTCTTTTCTCAAGACTGTCTATGGCGTTCTCATGGGTCAGGTATTTTACACCTTTTATCATTTTTGTGACTCTCCCCTGGACTCGCTCCACCTGGCCCACATCTTCCCTACAGTGTGGCAGCCAGAACCCAACAGAGTCCGTCAGCTGAGACTGGTGGAGGAGGACAGGCACCGCCCAGATCTGACAAGCCAGAGCCCTGTTTAGACAAACCCTTTTTTGCAGCTGTATTACCTTGTTGACTCATATGCCCATTTGTGATCTTGGATAACCCCCAGATCGTGTTCAGCAGCACTGTCCCCAGCCCATGGGCCATCCTCAGCTGGAGCAATTGCACAATCTGGCCTGGGACTTCCTGTCCATTACTGCCCCATGCCCTGCTCTTTCCCACCATCACCCCGCCCTCTCCCTGCGTGGCATCTTGTACCCTAGGATGCAGCTTTGGGGATCACTGGGGGGCTGGCACCACATGGAGGCAGCAGTCATGCCCCCTCTATTCTCTGTGTGGCAGGAGCCATGGCGGAGTCAGACAGCACTGGACAAATGCACTTGCTCTGTTGTGCTCTGCTTCCCCATGGCTCCTACTGATGTGGGGAGTGTGTGTGGGGCCCGACTGCTGCCTCTGCACAGCACCAGGCCCCCCAGTGACCTCCAAAGCCACGTCCTCCCTCTTCCCAAGCAGAGAGATCCGATCCCAGACAGGAGATGCCACAGCTGAGGATGGCACAACTATGAGGAGCTGCCGGTGTGGGATGCTGGCTCCTGGGAACTTCTTCAGAGGGGTATCCCAAGCTCTGCTACCACTAGCAAGCTTGAAGAAAACCCAATAATCTCTGATAGCTGACCTCTCAGTCTTAGTCATGCACTCACCCACCTCCTATTACTTTCCAGGACACAAGAATCAGATCCTAGTCTTTAAAAGGGTGTTCTTATTCACAAAACAAAAAGATATTCTTGATAAAGGATACTTCATTGCTAGGTGTTATAGAGCAGCTGAGAAAAGAATAGATTAAAACACAGAGAATTGCTTCCCTGGGATTCAGTTTTAGTTACAGCGTAAGGGGGGGTTAACTAAACACCAAAACAAAGAAAATTGTGTAGAACTATAAACATTCCCTATCTACTCACATGTTTGTACTTCCAAAGTCTAGTCCATTTCTAGGCATGGGTATTCATCTCCCTTCCCCCCAGTTCTTGGTTTGAATGCCCAAAGGAAAAGCAGCAGGCAGATTCCCTTTCAAGCCAACTCTAACACGGTCTTCCCATTGGTTCTCCTGGCTACCTGCCAACACTTCCTGGTCACCCACTTTCCAGGGTGAACCCTTTAGTTACTGAATGCTGAACTGTTTCTTCAGACAACGAGGGTGAGAAAGGCCAATCTGTACCTCTCTCCTTCACTCTCTTACCAAAACATTGCTTCTCTTTTGAAGCTGTAATATTTTACTAGAAGACTTACTTGGCCTTGCTCGGGTCCTTCAGGGCAGGGGGCTGGCGGTGTGGGGAGTGCAGGAGTCAGAGCTAAGTGGGATGGGCCCTGCCAGCAAGGAGGAGACAGGAAGCCTGCACCTCGTACTCCTGCGAAAAGCCTGCCTGGGGGAAACTCAGCTCTGGAGGGAAGAAGGAAGCCACAGGCTGGCGCACACAGGGCTCTGTGGGCTTGTTGGAGGCTATGGGTGTCAGGCTGTGAGCCCAGCAGCAGAGCATTTAAGGCACCCAGAGTTCCAGGGCAGACGATGACACAACACCTCACTCCCAGAACATGCACCTCAGTCTGTAGAGCGGTGCCGGTAAGGTTCAGGGAGGTGTCACAGGCCGAGGGAGCGAGCTGCAGTGGCTGGAGGCTGACCCTGGAGGTGCTCCCTGTGGCAATAAGAGGCCAGGCTGATTATGGAACCTGGTGGGAGGGAGGGCAAGGGCATGGCAGGTAGCACTGGCATGAAATGCCCAAGCCAGGCAACGCTCCTCATCCTGGTCCATCCTGCCAGGCCGGAGCCATTCCCTCCCATAGGCTGTGTGAACCACGGCAGCCAGCCACTCCCAGCAACTCAGCCCTGGCTCCTCGTGGTCTCCTGGATGCTTTATTCCCACTGTTCAATCCCAGGGCGCATCCCAGGGGAACGCCCCCAGGAGGCCTCCCATGCGGTCCCGGTAGATCCCGTCGAAGGCCTTGCTCTGCGCCGCTGTGAAATGGTTCTTCCAGTCCCCACAGATGCCTGTGGAAGGCGAGTGGCGCTGCTCAGGATTCGCACCATGGCCATCGCGGGGACTGGGACTCGCCTCCCACCCTGCAGATCGCGGGGCGCTTGCTGCTGCAAGGGGGGTTGAGCCCACCCTGCTCCCAGTGCACAATCCTGGCTCTGCCCCCGGCTCATCCCCCACAAGGGCTCGATGGGATCTGTGAAGCTCCCCAATGATGGGGCTGCCTGACAGCAGCCTCCTCACTATAACTTTGGGCTGGGCCCTGACTGAGCTCCCAGGCAGCCTTCTTATAGTCCTAGTCCCGCCCTTTGACTTCCGGTCAGGTGAGGGGGCGGGGCTAGGCTGGGCCCAAAATGGCTCCCAGAGGGGTTCCTCCGCCTCCGGCTCAGTGGGTGGCCATTCCACCCCCCTACACTCCTCCCCCCTTAAGTCCAGCTCCCAATCTCCGGGACCGGGATTCTGCTCTTCCTCCCTGCGGGACAGGGCATCGACATTGTCCCTCCCTGCTCGGTGTTTCACTGTGAATACATACGGTTGGAAGGACAGGTACCATCTCATGATGCGACTGTTGGTATCCCGCATCTGATGGAGCCATTGTAGGGGTGCATGGTCTGTAAAAAGAATAAAAGAGTCTCCAAGGAGGTAATACCGCAGCGCCTCGATGGCCCACTTTATCGCTAGGGCCTCCTTCTCAATTGCGGCGTAGCGGGGCTCTCGAGGAAATAGTTTTCGGCTGTTATACAGCACTGGGTGTTCTTCTCCCTCAATTTCCTGGGACAGTACTGCCCCCAGTCCGCAGTCTGACGCGTCCGTCTGGACAATGAAGGGCCGGGAGAAATCGGGGCTGAACAGAACTGGCTCGCTGCACACAGCGGCTTTTAGGTCCTGAAAAGCTGTCTTGCATTCCGGCGACCACCTGATCCTTTGAGGACTGTCTTTCTTGAGGAGCGCCGTGAGAGGCGCGGCTCGAGTTGCAAAGTGTGGCACAAAACGGCGATAGTAGCCTGCCAACCCTAAAAACTGTCTTACTTTCTTCTTGGAGTTGGGTGCCGGGTAGTTTTGGACCGCCTCCACCTTCCCTACTAGAGGCCGGACTAGGCCCCACCCCAGCTGGTACCCGAGGTAGGTGGTTTCCTGCCAGCCAAGTTTACATTTCGTGGGATTGGTGGTCAGGCCGGCATCCCGCAATGTCCGCATTACGGCCGCTACCCGCTCGAGATGTTCCTCCCAATCTTGACTGTAAATTACCACATCATCTAGGAACGCGGCGGCATACGCCGTATGCGTGGATAGCAAGCGGTCCATCATTCGCTGAAATGTTCAGGGGCCCCATGGAGTCCGAATGGCATCCTTATAAAATGGAACAATCCCGGGGGAGTTGAAAAGGCAGTTTTTTCTCTCGATTCGGAGTCCAGGGGGATCTGCCAATATCCCTCTGTAAGATCTAGGGTGGTTATAAAGTCGGCTCTCCCCAAGCGTTCTAACAGTGCGTCTGTTCGCGGCATGGGGTAGGCGTCAAATTTTGAAATTTCATTTACTCGTCTGAAATCGATGCAGAAGCGGACACTGCCATCTGGCTTCGGCACCAAGACGATTGGGCTACGCCACTCGCTCTGGGAGCGCTCTATCACTCCCAGTTGCAGCATCGACTGGACTTCCTCCTCGACTACCTTCCACATCTGGCGGGGGAGAGGCCGAGTACCTTCTCGTACCACTTGGCCTGGAGGGGTCCAAATGTTCTGTGTTATTACCCCAGTATGGCCGGGTTGGGTTGTGAAGGTCTTTCGAAATGTCTCTCTGGGTATGTCTACACTACCCTCCTAGTTCGAACTAGGAGGGTAATGTAGGCATACCGCACTTGCAGATGAAGCCCGGGATTTGAATTTCCCGGGCTTCTTTTGCATAAGCGGGGCGCCGCCATTTTTAAAAGCCCGCTGGTTCGAACCCCGTGCAGCGCGGCTACACGGGGCACGAACTAGGTAGTTCGAACTAGGCTTCCTAGTTTGAACTACCGTTACTCCTCATTCCACATACCCTATGAGACAATGTGCTTGTTTCACCTGGGTTGCAGAGAGGGTGTTTCCCAGCTGTGGCTCTCTTTCCTCCCCCAGATCAGGTATTTCCGGCCCTAGAGTGGGCTCCGCTGGCTAGGGGGTAATCATCAGGGCCTCCCGTTCTCGCCAGTGCTTCAGGAAATTTACATGAAATATTTGGGTTTTCTTCTTCCGATCCGGTTGATAGATCTCGTAGTTCACCGGCCCGACCTGACGAGTGACCTCACCGGTGTATGAGGCCCGGGGCCATCTGGGGCACGGATATTGCTGGGGTGTCGGAGGGGTTTTGCTCGGGAGGCTTCAGGCAGGCTGCTGAAGCGCTCCGTGGGACTGGTTTTTGGCCTGTTTGGAAAGGTCACCAGTCTGAGGGCTGTAAGGAGCCCCGAATTTGAGCAATTCGCCCTGAGCGGATGCCCTCAGCTGTGCCCAGACACGGCCCGGTCCGGTCCGGTCCGTCACACATGGCAACGGATGCCAAAGGAAATATGATGACACAACGGGGGGGGGGGGCGGGCTTGTCCAATGAGGTGCTTTGTCTCCATGCCCCTTTCCTGGGCTTCGCCCAGCATGACTGAGCCTGGAAATGTCTTTTCAGGGCAGGAAAGTGGCTCTTTCCGAGGGGGAATGCCAAACCCTTCTGCTGGGCGAGTTTCTTCTGGAATTCCCTGCCCCTGTCGTAACCCAGCAGCCAGTGAGTTATTGCCTCCTCTGCACTCACTGGGTGGGGGGTTGCTGTGGCAGGAGGCACCAGACGTATCATCCCACCTGGGCTTCTATTTGACATTTTCCTTTGTTTTGAGTTTTTTGCAAATGAAAGGAGACAGAACGGTCAGTTAGAAGCACAAATGGCTTGTGTGAGGTTTAGTTTCAAATAGACATTTTCCTGCCAGTTTGGATTTGGATGCCCAAATCCAAATTGTCACCGCAAAGCACAGGAAAAGATCGCCTTTCAATGCTAAATGATTGTGTGGAATGCCCAAGATCATTGCACGTGAAGTGTTTGAGGGCAAAGATTTAACTGAAATTAAACGATTTGTGCTTTAAAAATGTTGGTAAAATATTGTAGAAAAACTTCAATCAGCTTTTTTTTTCATACGCAACGTTTTCGGTGCAGTCTGTTGCCCTCTGTTGCATGGCATCAGAACTGCAAGAGTGTGTCAAAAATGGGTATGTCTACACTACAGCACGAATTCGAACTAACTGAATTCGAATTAGTTAATTCGAACTAAGCTAATTTGAACTAGTGTATCTAGACCTAAAAGCTAATTTGAATTCAATCGGGGGACTGTCAGGATCCAGGAGGCCCTGCAGGAGAGCTTCCACCCAAGGAGCCTGCAGAGCCACCCTAGTCCTCCCCATCGGGGGCTCATGCCCCATTCCTCCCTCACCTTCTTCCACTTACCCCTCCCTAGCCCCCCTTCCTGATGTAAAAAAAATAAAGGACACGTGTGTTCAAAAATACAAACTCTCTTTATTTAACAAAACTGGGGAGGGGAAATAAAACTGTGGGGAGACGGGGGAAAGGAGGCAGGAAAGGGCAGGAGAGAGTGTGGGAGAGGGGAGGGGGAAAACTGGGAGGAGGGAGCTGGAAGGGGAAAGCAAGGGGAAAGAGGGGGAGGGGAAACTCAGGGATCGGGGTGGGGGTGACGCCGGGCCAACCGCCTCCCAGCACGGCAAGGGAGGGGGCCTCGGCGTCCCCGGGGGGATGGGGTGGAGGGTGCAGAGGTTGAGGTGGGGGGTGTGGACATTGAGGAGGAGGAGGGTGTGGGGGTTGAGGAGGAAGAGGTGGGAGGGGGGCAGGAGTGGGAGGAGGGACAGTTGTTGGGGGGGCAGCAGGCGCAGGATCAGCACAGGGCACCATGCTCTGCAGCAGGGCCTGCAGATTTGCATTTCTGGCTCGGTCCTCAGCCAGCTGCTCCTGGCGGAGCTGCAGGTCTTCCCACATCCAGGCCTTGACGGTGTGGTGCAGGGCTCGCAAGGACCCCAGGTGCTGGTCCCAGTACTCCTGCTCTGTGGTGGCGGACCGGAGCAGGCCATGGGTGCGGGAGCATGTCCCGGGTGGGGTGGTGCGCCCTGCACGAGCAGCTGGTACAGCTGTAGAGAAAGAGAGTGGTCACTTCTCCCTGGGGACACAGTAGATGATGCCCAGCCCCCTCCCCCCGCCCCGCAACGTGAGGGCGACCATGCCCTGCACCGTCAGAGCCGCTGTGCTTGTACAGAGGCCATGGTCAGGATGTCTGGCTCTCCCCGGGACGGGGAGCTGCCCCAAGACTGCACCCATGTCCCTGTGCCATGTATAGTGTGGCCGGGGCGGTGGGCGGGCGGGGGGGGGAGATGTCCCCTGCCTCCATGTAGAGGAGACGTGTGGAGGGAAAGCATCCTGCTGGGTCCCGCCCCAGGGTCAGGAGCATGTCAGGTCTCTTCAGACATGCATGTGCCTATTGGGCCACGGCCCCTGGGTGTCACGCAGCTGGAGCGTGGCATGGCATGTGCTTGCACGTGCACAGGTGTCTGTGTGATCCGTGGGAGGCATGGCCCACGTGCGCGGTCCCTGGTCTCCCTCCCGCCTCCTCCCCCGAACTACTTAATTGGAACTACTTCCCCGGTACGGTCTCCCTGGATGACCCTGCCGACTCCAGTGCTGGAACTCCTTGTGGTGGCCCCTCCGGTGTGCCCAGGTCAGGGCCCTCCAGTCCCGGCTCGCTGCCTCCCGGGCTGGCACGGACCGCCCCGCCCTCCAAGAGTCGGTCGAGGGCAGGGAAGTAGGGGCAGGTGGCAGCCCCTGCTGCGGCGCCGCCCCTGGTGGCCATGGCGTACGCCTGCCGCAGCTGTTTTACTTTCAGGTGCACCTGCTCCTGGGTGGCCTGTGTCCCTTTCGGGCCATGGCGGCCGCTATGCGCCCGTAGACGGCCACGTTCCTCCTCCTAGTACAGAGATCATGGACGCTGGGGCCCTGCCCCCAAACCTCAATGAGGTCCATGACCTCCACACTAGACCAGGAGGGTGCGCGCCATCTACGGCCCCTGGCTGGCCCCTGGGTGCTGGGGGACTGGGCGGGGGGACGGCTCGCCGGCACTGGCTGCCTGGCTCATCCTGCAGCCCCTGGTTCGGGGCAGAGACTGCTGGCAGGGCTGGCTCTGGCAAGTGCCGTCTGGCCAGAGTCTACCCCTTTAAGGGCCCCAGGGCTGGGGAGAGGAGAGGAGTTTTCCTGCTTTGGCCCAGAGCAGCCACCAGGGGAACCTGGGGAGGGCTGGGCTCCAGCTACTCCGAATTAAGTGGCTACACAGCCCTTAATTCCAACTACTGAATTCGAATTTGGCGTTACTCCTGGTAGAATGAGGTTTACCTAGTTCGAATTAAGTCCAAACTAGCGGTTTGTATGTGTAGCACCTATGAAAGTTACTTCCAACTAACGGCTGTTAGTTCGAATTAACTTTGTAGTGTAGACATACCCATAGTTCCTATACAACTAGCAGCTAATGGGTAGTCTCCAGTAGTTTAAATCTTGGGGCATTTGGAAAAGGAGGGGGAGCTACATGTGTGCGGGGTGTATTGTTGCCCTCTGCTGGATGGACTGTAAATGCTTTATGTATGTATCATATGCCCTATAGTGCTAACAGTTAATGGAGATTCTCCTCTAGCTCACACCTGGCATTTTCTAAAGTAATATATGTGTGTGTATGTGCGAGAAAGAGCAAGAGCCTGGGGGCTCCCTCATGTCTCCTCCCCATCCTGATCTGCTTGGCTTAAGTGCAGGAAAGAAGAAGTAGTGAGCTTTGTGTATTTGACATCAGGTGGAAGCAGGGGAATGGAGGAGTAGTGGGAACAAGAGCACTTGGCTTCTTTTCCTGCAGACCGAGAGGGGTGGGGACTGGGTTGAGCTATATAAATCAGATGCCGCTCCATGCCTCAGTTTCCCCCTTCATACAATGCCGATGACACAGAGAATGTTTGTAATGTGCCTTGTTGTTAGCCCATGGGGCAGAGGGGGAAACTCGGTCTCAGAAGCAGACTGGGGGGAGGTAAAAGCCTACCTAGGCAGCACTGGTTCCACTACGTCACGCTGCCAGACCGGTCTGAGTGGGTCCCTCTCTTGGCTGCTCCTCCCCCCAGGAGGAGTGGGTTCCTCTCCATCGGCTGCAGGAACCAGCATTTCAAGGTCTTTGCCAATGGGCAGCCGTTCTGCAATTCAGCTCTGCCGCGGCTTCCAGCAGATCGATACACTGGAGATCGATGGTGCCGTGGTCGGGTCCTGTGCCCAGTTCTGAGCCCGACCGGTGCCGCTGCCCAGACGGAGATGAGTGGCACACACACGACACCCCCCTACGGCCGCCCTCGCAGACCCAATAAACCTCTCCCTTTCGCAGAACGACTCTGCTCCTGCGTGGTTCTGGGGCTACTTGTGTGTGTGTCCTAGACCCCCTTTCTGCTTAGCGCAGATAGGGTATGTCTACACTACCCCGCTAGTTCGAACTACCCCGCTAGTTCACGAGGAGTAACGGTAGTTCGGAATGGGACCCTAGTCCGAACTACCTAGTTCGAGCCCCGTGTAGCCGCGCTACACGGGGTTCGAAGCAGCGGGGATTTAAAAATGGCGGCTCCCCGCTTATGCTAATGAAGCCCGGGAAATTCAAATCCCGGGCTTCATTAGCAAGTGCGGTATGCATACATTACCCCGCTAGTTCGAACTAGCGGGGTAGTGTAGACATACCCATAGAGACTCCTCTGCAGGTAGAGCTGAGTGCGACGCCTGCACTGGGATGGCGTATTGGGATAATGTACTGACAGCTCCTCTGCACCACCCCTCCTCTTCCTGCCGCTGCAACATCAAATTAACCTTCCTGGTCTGCCCCCGTCCTCCCTCCGGTACCAGGAGACCCCACGCATGATGGGAGGGGCTGAAAACTGGGGAGCAGGCTACTGCAGGGCTGAGGGCAGCAAACCAGCCCCCAGAGCCCTGCAGGGCCTGGCCACGGGGAAGGGGAACTGATGTGAGCAGCATTTAGAGCTGGGGGGGGCTGCGGGGAGGAGGACAACGGAGCCACGAGCAGGACAGGGGGTGAGCCAGCACCAGTGAGTCTCAGGGGGTATGTCTACACTACCCCGCTAGTTGGAACTAGGGGGGTAATGTATGCATACCGAACTTGCTAATGAAGCCCGGGATTTGAATTTCCCGGGCTTCATTAGCATAAAGCCGGCGCCGCCATTTTTAAAAGCCGGCTAGTGCGAACCCCGTGCCGTGGAACGAGGAGTACAGATAGTTCGGAATGGCTACGTAGTTCGAACTATCTAGCCCGTGCCGCGTGTAGCCGCGCGGCACGGGGTTCGCACTAGCCGGCTTTTAAAAATGGCGGCGCCGGCTTTATGCTAATGAAGCCCGGGAAATTCAAATCCCGGGCTTCATTAGCAAGTTCGGTATGCATACATTACCCCCCTAGTTCGAACTAGCGGGGTAGTGTAGAAATACATACCCAGGGGGACTAGAGCCTCCAGGCCTGGCCCCCGTTGAGAGAGAAGCTCAGAGATTGGAGCTGGGGCAGCCAGGAGCCCCCCACTGCTTTGTGGGGTGCAGAACAATGACTGCTCCCGAGGGGGGAAAGGAAGGTGCCTTCACTGCAGGGCCTCCCTGGAGAGACAGTATCGGTCCCTGGCAGACAAAGGTGGAACCAGTTCCAGGGCCTGGCCAGGAAAGAGCCCAAGTCCTGGGAGAAATCAGGCTCCATGCTCAGCTGTGAGTCCGAGTCCCATAGACCAAAGCGCCCCAGGGCAGTGGTGGATTCTCCACATGTCAATGGGTCTAGTGCAGGCCAGAGGCCTTGCTGGGATGCGCTAGGGCAAAGCCCAGGGCTGGGGCCGGACGGGAGCCCGTGAGAGGCAGCGGGGCGAGTGGGAGGCTCTAACTCTTGCTCCTGGCCAGGAAGTCCAGTGCTGGGTGACACCAAGGCCACGTCTGCACTGCAGGCATTTTGCTCAAGAACAACTGTTCTTGTGCAAAAACTTGTGGCGCGTCTACACTGCACGTGAATTCTTGTGCAAGTAAATTTGCAGTAAAGCATCAGAAAAGAGGGCTTCTTGCACAGGAGTTATTCCTCTCCCCACGAGGAATAAGCCCCTTTTGTGCAAGAGCTGTTGTGCAAGAAGGCAGCGTGGACGGGCACCAGGGGCTTCTTGAGCAAGACACTTTTATGGCTAAAATGGTCATCAGAGCTTTCTTGCACGAGAAAGCGTTCACAATGCCATGGACACTCTTGTGCAAAAGCACATGGCAGGGTGGAGGTGCTCTTGCACGAGACCTTTTGCGCAAGAACTCCGGTGTGAAACAGTTCTTGTGCAAGAAGCCTGCAGCGTAGGGCAGGGAGCAGCCTATGGGGCTACTGGAGCTGCTGGCTGCAGGATGCCCAGTCAGGGAGTGGGGGGGACCCCTAGGAATGGCTCCAACTTCCCAGAGGGGTGGCCAGAGGCAGGACATTTGCCTGGCAGGGTGAGGTGGGGGGGGCAGTGACCTCACAGGGGCTTTGGGCAGCCCTCAGCAGATCAGGCAAAGGGCAGGTGGGGAGGTGGTGACCTCACAGAGGAACCCACATCTCAGGCTGAGAAAAGGGGGGGGGCGGGCCCAGGGGACTTTGGAGACCCCCGGTTGCTTTAGCTCTGGTGCGTCTCCTGCTCACAGTTGCTTTGTCCTCTGTGAGTTCCACATCCGGACAGCGTTTTGCAGAAGGTAAGAGCCCCCAGGGGTTTGGATCCCGCCCGGGGCCGGCTGGGTTCCAGGCAGGCCCAGCCCTCGGTCAAGGGCCAGAAGGTGATTCCTCACCTGGGCTGTGTCCTTAGCGCCACTGGGGCTTTCTCCTGGTTGGTTTCCCTTTTCCTCCATCCCGCCCACATTTCTGCTCTGTTCTTGCCTCTTCTGTGACCTTCCCCTGCTGCCCCCCCAGCTTGTGACCCAACAGACTAGCTGAAGGAGGGGGGGTGGTTTGCAGGAGCCGTGGGGCGGGGGATGCAGCCCCCATTGTGGGGACTGGGGAGGTGGGGCTGGACCAGGTCTATGCCGGTGTCTTTGGGGAGAAGGCTCCACCCCCCCCCCCCACACCTTAGACTCTCCCCTGATTGGCCGAGCAGGGGCTGTTGATGGGCAGGAGACTCAGGTCCTTGCAGTGCCTGTGCAAGACCGAGCCGATAAGCAAGGGGCCATTTGGGGGCTGGGGGCAGTCGCTCTGGGGAGCTGGAACCCCTGGATTTCGCTCTGCAGGCTGCGCCCCAAGCTCCCCTTTGCTCCCCTCATTTGCAGCATGGCCAAACACATCAGGCTGTGGTTCCGGAAAGCCCTGAAGATGGCCCCAGGGCCGGTGGGAAGCAGCTCCTCCGTCCCCGCGGGCGGGGAAGCTGAATCCCACCAGCTCGGGGCGACTCGCCCACCGGCCAGGCCCCTCCGGACCTGGCTCCAGAGGCGGCTGGGAAGGCGGGACCCAGCCCAGCGGGGCAGCCGGGTAGGGTGGCTCTGGGGCCTCCTCTGTGGAGAGAAACACCTGCCCCAGGAGCCCAGCCCCCATTACCACCAGGGGGCATCGCCCTGCCCGGCCCCCGGGGACCTGCCAGTCTCCGGGAGCCCCCAGCCTCTCCGCACCAGCCCCTGCAGCTGTGGGTCCAGCTCAGTGAGCAGCAGCGCCTGGGCCTCCAGCTGCAGCCGGGCCACCTCCTGCAGCCGCTCAGACCCAGGTGAGGGGCCGTGAACATGCTGGGCCCAGGGGCTCACCCAGTACACGGGGGGGCAGCCCCAGTGTCTGCCCCGCAGCCAGGGCAATGGATGGGGGCGGGAGCTGCTGCTTGGCTCTCTTGTTCCTGGCGGGGGCTCTGCTGAGGGCGTTGGCAGATGTGAGGGTGGAAGGGGGATGGGTCCCTGCGAGGGGCGTGTGGGGCCCAAGCTGCCCTGGGTCCCTGACATGGGGGCGCGTGACCCCTGCTGGCCGCTGGAGTCACCCTGGTCCCTTCCCTCCCGCACAGAGCCCCCCTGCGCCTCGGCGGAGCTCTGCCAGGAGCGGATGGACTCCCGGGTGGAGGAAGGGGCCATCTATGATATTGAAGAGCAGCTCCACACCCGGGACACGGTAGGAACCTTCTCCACACGGGGGGGACCCGAGATTGTCCGGCCCCTTCCCAGCACGTCCCCCCCTCCGGGAGGGGCTTGTCCCTGGGGATCCCCCTGGGGCCCCTTCTCCTGCATGACCTGGGCCCCCCAAGCTGAGGTCTCTTGTCATGCACCAGCTGGGCCCCCACAAGCCTGAGGAAGCAGTTGGGGGGGGAGTGTGGGTGCTTGGACAACCGGCAGCTCCCACCTCCACTCCTGGGAGGCCTGAGCCCTGCAGCTGTCCGTGGGGGGCAGGCAGGCCCCAGGCTCACAGACTCTCTCTGGGGTGCAGAGCCCAGCCGCCCTGCAGCGGTTCCTCCTGGCCGTCCCCCCCGCCTGCCTCGCCGCCCTCCAAAGGGGCGAGGACACCCTGGCGCCGCGCTGCTGCAAGGACACCATGATGGCCAGGATCGTGGTGAGCGAGTCGGGAGGAGGGGAGGGGATACGTGGGGTGGACAGGGGTCTGCCTGGGCCATGGCGGCGGGTGGGGGTGCTGGAAATGGGATGGGTGGGGCCAGGAGTGCTGGAGGGGGAGGGGGAGGTGGACATGGGGAGGGTGGGTGGGGGATGCTGGAGGGAGGGAGGGACACAGAAATGGGGCAGGTCTGGGGTGCTGGACAGGGAGGGGGATTCGGAACAGGGAGGGGTCTCCCCGGGCCATGGGGGGGGGGGAGCTGGAAGGTTAGCAGAGCGGGCTGCTGAGGATGCGCCTGGGGATCAGGGATGAGGAGGTTCAGAGGCTGGTCACCAGGGCAGTGAGGGGCAGGAGACGGCCTGGGGACAAGGATTGAGCTGGTCCCGGTTTGGGAGGGGGGTGCTGGGAGGGGCCCTGTGCCGGGCAGGGGGGCTACAGGCCAGCGGGAGGCAGTGGGGTTGGATCCTGCTGGGTGGGGGCGCTGGCCGTGTGAGCGTCTCTTGGGGGCCCCAGCCTCACACGCCCCTTTGTCTCCTTGGGTCCCCCAGGAGATCATGGAGGACTCCCCCACCCCACTGGTCTTGGCCGACTGCCTCAACGCCGCCTGCAGCCTCAGGTACCGACCCCCCCCCGCCGACTCCCCCCCAGAGCAGATCCCCTGACCAGGGAGTGGGAAAGTCTCTGTCTCCTGGGCTATGTCTAGACTGCAAGCCTCTTTCGAAAGAGAGCACCCAGTGAGTCTGGATGCTCTCTTTCGAAGAAGCCCTAGTTCCATTCAAGAACGCCTTCGTTCGAAAGAAGCACTTTCCAAAGAAGGCGTTCTTCCTCGTGAAATGAGGTTTACCGCCGTGGAAAGAAAAGCCGCGTTCTTTCGATTTAATTTCGAAAGAACGCGACTGCAGTCTAGACGCAGGTGATGTTTTTTCGGAAAAAGGCTACTTTTCCCGAAAAACCCCCTGAGTCTGGACACAGCCCTGCTGCTGAATGAACAGTCTCTGCCCCTCTCTCCTGCCAGCACCTTGCAGCCTCCCCTACAGGCCCAGCTCCTGAGCCCCCTGCTGAGGGCGGCCGTGGGACAGACTGTGTCTGGGGACTGGCAGCAGGAGCCCATCCACACACAGGTACGTCCCTCCGGGCCCTGCTCCCGGGCTGGGCTGGAGCTCCAGAGAGGAGTGGGGGTGGGGGCAGAGGGAGAGAAGAAGCTGCAGGTTTGGATCCTTCCCTCCAGGTTTCCCGTTGCTCTCCCTGGGGGCCCGTCCCTTCCATGCCCAGCCTGGGCTCCTCCCTGCTCTGCGAGGCGGCTCAGACCCTGCTCAAGGCTGCACCCCGGGGCCAGCGGGTGGCCTGGATTCCCCAACCCCCCTCTGACCCAGGGCTCCCCCTTGTCTTGCAGCAGTTCATCCGGGCCCTTCCCGTCGACCTCCAGGCCCTACTGGCAAGCCTCCTCGCCGAGTCCCCAGACACCGCCAGGCTGCAGCTGATCATGGAGGTGAGCCCCGTGGGGGGGACGGGGCCATTGTCCCTGCTTCCTCGGGGGGCCGAGAGAGGAGCTGTGTCAGTGGCCGGGGGGGGGGGGGGCACAGTCTGAGAGGAGCCCCAGGCTCTGCCCAGAACCGGCGCCTCCCTACGGGTCCTGACCTGCCTCTTTCCCCCCCAGCACCTGAGCCCGTGGCTGGAGTCCCGCCTGCCCCAGGAGCGAGCCAGGGCCCTTGGCAGCACCACGGCCCTGCTGGGAGTCGCCACCACCCTCCCGGGGTTTGAGGTAAGTGACCTCGGAGCCGGGGGGTCTGGGGCTGCAGGGCGCGGGGCTGGGAGCGTCCCCGGGAGGCAGAGCTGGGAATGGGCCGGGAATGGGCCGCGTTCTCCTTTCCCCGGGGAGGGGCGACCCTGGGCCTTTCCGGGGGGCACCTGGGCCCCAGACTGGGGAGTGGCCGTCAGTGGATCCCCTTGTTCCACCCCCGGAGTGACCCTTCAGTCGGGGCCATTGCTCAGGGTTGTCTCCTCGCAAGGCCGGCCCCGCCCCGCCCCGCCCCGCCCCGGGAGGTGTCTCTGTCCGTCCCCGAGCTCAGAACCGCCTCGGCGGCCGTTAGCATGGGACGTGCAGCCCCAGGATGCTGAGGGACCCCCCCTCTTCTCTCCCCTCAGAACTCCGCCGACTGGCCGAGGATGGGTCACCACGTGGCCCAGCTGGGCCTTTTTATTTCGGACCCATCCGAAGACGTCAGCCGGCTGGCCCGGAAGGGGGTGCACAGCCTGTACCGACTCCTCCTGCACCACAGGGGTAAGGAACCCAGCCGGGACCTGGGCCCCAGGGACACCCTGAGGGTGCCGGCGGCGGGGGGAGGGGACCCAGCCCTTTTCCCCCAGACTGGCCCAAGGGGGGATGCATCCCTCTGTGTTCCCCTTCTGCCCCCTGTGCCCCTCCATTTGCCCAGGGATGCCTGCAGGGACCCGTGGGAGGGGAAGGGCTCAGACCTGCCAGCAGAATCACCCTGGTTTGTCTCTTGCAGGCCTCAACATCCACCAGGCAGAGGACCTGTGGTGCAGGCACTACTATAAGGAGAGATGGGTCCTGGCGCACAGCAACACCGTGCGGGTGGGAGAGGTAAGGACGCGCTGCCAGGGCAGGGCAGGGCTCGGGGGTGGGGCTGGCTGGGGCCCTCGTGCGGGTAGGACGCGGGGTGGGAGCGGGGAGTCGCTGATCGAATGGTCGATGCATTTTCCCTCGACTATTCGAGCCGTGGACAGGGCGGCGCTGCCCCTTTGTGACGCTGTCCCGGCGTTTCAAAGGGGCGGCGCTTCCTAGGGGCAGCGCCGCACCTTGCCCCGGATCTCCCGTAGGAGGGGAAGCAGGGCGGGGGGGGCAACACTTTTTGATGGAGGTCGCTCCAAGATGTTGGCCAGTGGCCTAGGGCTGCTCTGTTGTGCGGAGGGGGGTGAGGTCTGGGAGGGTCTTGGGGGCAGGAGGAAGGTGTGACCTGGGGCAGGGGTTAGGGTGCAGGGTGAGGAGAGCGTCTGGGTGCAGGGTCTGGAAGGGAGTTTGCAGAAGGAGGAAGCTGTTTTAGCCCCAGGAGTTGGGGCCGGGCTCTGGGCCGTCAGCTGAAACCTCCCGTGCTCTTGATTTCAGGTCTTTGGGCAGCTCTTCACGCCAGAGCAGGAGAACTGCTTTTTAGACAAGGCTCTGCTCGCTGCCCGCTCCCCCCTGAGGCGCCCCAGCCAGGCCGGGCTGGTCCTGGCCCACGCCCTGCATGGGCAGGCCCATCAGCTCCTGGGATACATGGTGAGCAGCCGGAGCAGATGCAGGAGAGCGGGGCAGGGCCAGGGTCTCCTTCCCATCCCCTCAGGGAGTCCCCCGCCCCTTTCCTCATGCTGCCCCCACCCCACGTCCCTGCTGGGTGGGTCAGAAGCTCACCCTGCGGGCCTGACGGGGGGTGACCAGAGAGCAGAACAAGTCTCAGCGCAGGGGGGAGGAGGGGGGAAATGCTGGGGGGGCCCAGTACCCCTGAGTCCCCAGGGATGAATGTGACGGATTCTGCTTCCCTTGCAGCAGGAAGACAGCCAGTGAGGGAGCTGAGGAGCCAGCAGCTGCGTCCCCCTCTCCCCAACCCTCCTAATTGTATAGAACTGGATTTAAACTCTGATTAAACAACATTTGAAAAAACATTTGTCAATAATTTTTAATGGGGGGGCATTTTGGTAACTGATCAAGGGCCACATTTCTACCGAGGGGTTTGGGGTCTGGGATGGGGTGGTTGGGTGCAGAAGGGAGTTTAGGGTAGGATCCTGGGTGCAGGGAGGGGGTGGAAGCCTGCCCTGGCTGGGGGGCAGAGCTGGAGGAGAGTTATTTAGTTTCTGTCTGGGAGCATGGAGGAAGCAGCCTCAGCTACAGGCTGGGGGGTTTAGAAGCCGAGACCCCCTTCCCTATATCAAGGGGGGCTGAGGCATCCTAGACCTGCCCTGTAGCCTGATGACATCTGTGCTGTGCTGTATCCTGAAGAAGCAATAAACCACCTCTATTCTACCGGCTGGTGGAGTCTGTTCGTGCCATTACGGGGGTGCAGGAGGCGGGGGACCCCAACGCGCCGTCACAGGGTGCCAGAGAGGAGTCTGGCCTGGGGGAGGGGTATCGGGGGGGGGTGCAGGGTAAGGGAGGGAGCTGTGACCTGGGGAAAGGGGGACGCAGGTTCAGGTGGTCGCCTGGGACAGGCAGTGGGGGAGGGGATGTGGGTGCCGGGCTGGGGGGCACTTACCTAGGCAGCTGCATATGGGGGAGCCCAACTGTCACTTGAGGGGATGGAGGAGCCCGACTGTCACCTGAGGGGACGGGGGAACTCAATTTTCAACTGTGGGGAATGGAGGAAACAATGTGGAGGGGAGGGAGCGAGATGGGGGGGGGTGAATTGTTCCCGGAGGGGAGATCTCCCTGGCTGGGGGGGAAGGGACATTTCCAGCAAAGCCCCTCACATAAGAGGGGGACAGATGGGGAGGAGGGAGAGGATGGGGATGGGCAGAGAGCTGGGCAGGTAGAAATGGGGAGGAGAAGGAGGAGGGAAGGGGGAGGAGATGGAGGAGAACAGGGGATGGGAACAGCGGAGGGTGGGGGTGAGGAGCAGGACAGAAGTAGGGCAGTGGTGAGGATGGCTGGGCGATGAGAGCCCAGTCAGGGCCCAGGGGAGCTGCCCTTTCTGTGCCCGGGTGTCTGGGGGTCTCCCCCACACGCACATATCCCTGCTCCTCAGAGACTCTTTACAGTTTTTTTTCCAGCTCCCACTTTTGGGGGCAGGGACGTGCTGTCAGGAAGGGGCGATACCTCAAGTCACATCGGAAACACAGAGACACCCCCCCCACCACCACGTGACAGAGGCCAGGGCCAGCTTTAGGGAGCCCTACAGCAGAAACCTCTTCCCTCTCCCCCAACCCAGCTTCAGAGGAGGTGACCTCCCCTCCCCCTGAGGCTGCAGGGCACATCCCAGAGCAGCGGCTCTCAAGCTTTTTGGCCCCAAACCACCTGGCTCAGCATAAACCTTTGCGTTCTAACCATTTTGAGTTGCACCCAGTGTTTCTGGGCAGGGCTATCAACAAAAGGATTAGTAAGAATGATGGAATATGGAGGAAATAAATAACATAAGGCAAGAGAAAAGTGACGACTTTACAATTGAGCGTGTAGCTCTCTATTTTACTGACATCTTTCTGGGCATGTTACCGTGCATGCGATGCCACCCCAGTGCCATACAGCTGGTAAGTTCTCATTTCTTTTATCATATCAGCATTCATTGAGAACTGTTTTTAAACTATTTAACAATTAAACAATAGGGCAGAATGTCTGTTATGGACCATTGCCGTAGAGAGAAAGGAAACCGGCCTTACTGCTACTTTAACTGCAGTAGTCGACAAGAAATGTTCCAAGTGCTTGTGATGCTCCTTTTACAATCTGGATAAAACCTCTTCCCAGACGTTTGAAGTCCAGCACAAGACACGATTCTCATGGGCACAGCGCCTTCGGGATCACGGCTCGTCTCACGGCAAACAGCTGCTGCGGGTGGCTGACCGGCCTTCGCTAAGGAGCGAGCAACACGGACCGAGCTGTGTGACTGGCCAGCACTGGGCTACTGAAACCAACTGAGCTGCCAGTCAGCAGACCTCGGCGTGGCTCTTTTCAAACTGTGCCCGGCCACGTTTTAACTGGATTGACGTACCCCACTGTGCTCCTCTAGGCGCTATAAGCAGCTCAGCTTCTGACATGGCCACGTGGCGCTGTTTGACTGGTACAATGTTTGACACTTTGTTCAGAGGAGATCACACACGTGAAGATATTTTAAATACAGACAAAATCTCTTCTGTTTAATTTGGTGCCCCAGGAAGCCTGGCTCCCAAGGCAACGTCTAATTCGCCTGTATGGTCGAGCTGGCCCTGCTAGCACAACACTTTGTACCCAGCCCAGCCCGGCTCTGTCGCTGTGGGGAACACGGGCTGCCGGGGGCTGCTCTGAGGTACGATGGTCACCGTGGGGTGTCAGCGCAGCACGGCCAGGGCCTGGCACGTGTGAGAAACAGATTGTGAACTTCCTTTCCCTTGCCGAGATGGCTCTTTGTGGTGTCCCTGTACCCACAGGGCGGTCACTTGTTTCCTTTCACCTCCCCCTCTTTCCTCTATTTTTTAATTAATTGCTGTTTAATAAATTGTGTTTGCCCTGAGCTCTATGTAACGAGCTGTGGTCGGGAAGCATCCGGAGCACAGAGACCACCCCAAGCTGGGGACTCCCTGCCCCTGTGCTAAGTGCCCAGGACAAGACTGGGGGGTCGCGCCTCCAGGGATCCTGGCCCAGCCTTGCTGGGGTTACGAGGGCCTTTCCCCCGCTTACACTGGGAGCAGGGTCAGCCACAGCCCTTGCTGTCCACACAGAGAGTGAAAAGCACCGGAGCCACCTCCCCGGAGCCCGGCTCCTGTGGAAACAAACAAGCATCTCTGCTCGGGCGACTCCAGCAGGACGGGGAGCCGGGCTGACTCCGCTCACCCCCATCCAGGGACAGGCGGGGGTGAGTCCTTGTGTGGGGGTCGTACCCGCAAAGTTTGCCTTCCAATTGCCGCCCAGGAAAACCAGGGCCCCCCGGCCACCACTGGCCATCCTCCCCCCGTGTCCTTTCAATGCCGATCCCCCGCCCTCAGCTACGATGGCTGCCACCATTGTCCCCCTCCCCTCAGGGAAATGGTGCCCACTGGGGGGAGGGGAATATGGGGGGAGAGCGGGGATAAAGGGAGCAGGTGCTGAGGGGGGAAGGGAAGAGGGGACAATGGAAACTCCCCCCACCTGGCTGGGGGGCACCAGCGTTCCCCGTTCATGAGTGTGTCAGTGTGTATCTGCCCCATGGCCATGGGGGGTGTCGCCTGCCCCTTGTTCCCCCCCCCCCCACCGGACAGAGTTGCCCCAGCTCAGCTGGAGTTTTGGAGGGAAAACAAATCCCCACACCCCATCCGCTGACCCTGACTCGGTGAGGGGGGACCCGTTCCCATCCCCCCTCTCGCCACCCCCTTCCAACAATGTCTGTGGCCCCCGCTGGACCTTCCTCCATCTCCCCCCAAACCTCCGCCCTGCTGCCCCTTCCCATGTCCCCTCAAATCTCCGTCCTTTCTGCCCCATCCTGTCTGCTCTCAAACCCCTTCCCCCCTCTCTCAGCACTGTCCTCGGCTCATCTCCCTCCCAGCCCTTATTGCCCTGCAGCTCCTGTCCCATTTCTCTCAACCCCTTCTTCTGCCCTATGGCGACCTCTGCTGGCAACACTCAGGAGTCCTGCCTGCCAGGCCCTCGACTCTAACCACTAGTCCCCACTCGCCTCCCAGAGCCAGGATCAGAATCAAACCTTCCTGGCCCCCAGCTTTCTCCTGCTCTCTAGCCAGCGGCAGCACAAACACAGCCCGTGTCCCATCCCTTGCTAGGGACCTGGCCACTCACCCACTGGCCACTTGGGGGCAGGGTATCTGTGGGGCATGAGTAAGTCCCTGGGTCTCTCCTCATTGGTAACCTACTGGGGGCACAGGATCGAATTTATCTTGTTTCCGTTTCCTTTTGAACTTGGTTGATTCAATTCACACACAGAGAAAACACGCTTAGCTCCAGGCATTAAGCCATCATCACCGCTGAACTATGGCATAAGAGGCAGCAAACCCAGGTGCCCCCCATTGCGTCCTCTCCATGCATGGCACCAGGGCCCATGTCACATGGCGGCAGGTTTGCAGGCTAGGAGGGGAGGCTTGTGGGGGGCCCAGCTGCTGCATGACAAGAGCCCCCAGTTTGGGGGCCCCATGTCATGCAGGAGAAGGAGCCTCAGGGGGATCCCCAGGGACAAGCCCCTTCCAGGGGGGGGGACGTGCTGGGAAGGGGCCGGACACACTCGGGTCCCCCCCGTGTGGAGAAGGTTCCTACCGTGTCCCGGGTGTGGAGCTGCTCTTCGATGTCATAAAAGGCGACTTCCTCCACCCGGGAGTCCACCAGCTCCCAGCAGCTCTCCGCCGAGGCGCAGGGGGGCTCTGTGCGGGAGGGAAGGGACCAGGGTGACTCCAGCGGCCAGTAGGGGTCACGCGCCCCCCATGTCAGGGACCCAGGGCAGGTTGGGCCCCACACGCCCCTCGCAGGGACCCATCCCCCTTCCACCCTCACATCTTTCAACGCTCTCAGGAGAGCCCCCACCAGGAACAAGAGAGCCAAGCAGCAGCCCCCCGCCCCCATCCATTGCCCTGGCTGAGTCTCACAGCCTGCAGGAGCCTTATTGGATGATTAAAATGCTTCTTCTTCCCACAACCTCCAAACAGCCACTCAGAGCCAAAGAGCCACCGGGACTTGTCACCAGCAGGGCCGAGAAGACAGAGGGGACCTGTCACACAAAGGAACCAGCTCCCTTGATGTCACTCCTGCTGCTTGACTACCCTGATAGTTAGGAACTTTTTCCTAATGTCCAACCTAAACCTCTCTTGCTGCAGTTTAAGCCCATTGCTTCTTGTCCTATCCCCAGAGGCCAAGATGAACAAGTTTTCTCCCGCCTCCTTATGACACCCTTTTAGATACCTGAAAACAGCTATCATGTCCCCCCTCAATCTTCTCTGTTTTCTAACCTAAACAAACCCAGCTCTTTCAGCTTTCCTTCATATGTCATGTTCTCTAGACCTTTAATCATGCTTCTTGCTCTTCTCTGGACCCTCTCCATTTTCTCCACATCTTTCTTCAAATGTGGTTCCCAGAACTGGACACGATACTCCAACTGAAGACTAACCAGCGCAGACTAGAGCGGAAGAATTACTTCTCGTGTCTTGCTCACAATACACCTGTTCCCAGAATAATGTTTGCTTTTTTTGCAACAGCATCACACTGCTGACTCATATTCAGCTTGTGGTCCACTATAATCCATAAATCCCTTTCTGCCGTACTCCTTCCTAGACAGTCGCTCCCCATTCTGTATGTGTGAAACTGATTGTTATGCACCTACCTTATAGTAGACCTTTCGTAAGTGGAGCACTTTGCATTTGTCATCCTGTTTACCTTAGACCATTTCTCCAATTTGTCTAGATCATTTTGAATTATGACCCTATTCTCCAGAGCGGTCGCAACCCCTCCCAGCTTGGTATCATCTGCAAACTTAAAAAGCGTACTTTCTATGCCAATATCTTAATCGTTGATGAAGATATTGAACAGAGCCGGTCCCAAAACGGACCCCTGAGAAACCCCACTTGTTATACCTTACCAGCAGGATTGTGAACCATTAATAACTGCTCTCTGTGGGTATGTCTACACTACAGCACTACCTAGTGTTGGCCGCTGTCAGCAGACAGGCTATTAGGCTAGATGGACCTTTGGTCTGACCCAGTACGGTCATTCTAAGCTCAGGGCTCAGGGTCGGGGGTCTCACTGGACCACCTTGATTTTCATGCAAACCTGCTCCTGGGTGGCCAGGCTGGCAGCTCTCCTGCCCTAGACGGCCACTTTCCTGTGCCTACTGCGGACGTTGTGGATGAGGTCCACAATCTCCGCACTAGACCAGGTGGGCGCCCGCCTCTTGCGGACCCGAGCAGGCTCCCGGGAGCTGCCAGCCTGGTCCCGGGAAGAGGGGGAGGGCTGGGTGGCAGTGGATAGCTGGTTCGTGCCGTGCCAGGTGAAGGGTCTGCTGTCTGGGTGCTGGCAGGCTTGCATCTGGCACGGGCACCGTAGCCAGACCATGCCCCTTTAAGGGCTCCGGGGCCAGGAGGGGGGGCAGACGAGTTTCCCTGGTGTTGCCCAGAGTGGCCACCAGGGAAAGCTGGGGAGGGCTAGCCTCCCACTAGTTCGAATTAAGTGGCTACACAGCCCTTAATTCGAACTAGTTAATTCGAACTAGGCGTTAGTCCTCGTAGAATGAGGTTTACCTAGTTCGAATTAAGCGCTCTGCTAGTTAGAATTAAGTTCGAACTAGCAGTTTGCCTGTGTAGCGCCTATCAAAGTTAATTCGAACTAACGTCTGTTAGTTCGAATTAATTTTGTAGTGTAGACATACCCTGAGTACGGTTATTCAGCCAGTTATGCACCCACCTTATAGTAGCCTCATCTAAGTTGTATTTGCCTAGTTTATTGATAAGAATATCATGTGAGACCATATCAAACACCTTACTAAAGTCTAGGTTTACCACATCTACCGCTTCTCCCTTATCTACAAGACTTGTTATCCTATCAAAGAAAGCTATCAGATTGATTTGACATGATTTGTTCTTTACAAATCCATGCTGGCTGTTCCCTATCACCTTGCCACCTTCCAAGTGTTTACAGACGATTTCCTTAATTACTTGCTCCACTATCTTCCATAGCACAGAAGTTAAGCTAACTGGTCTGTAGTTTCCTGGGTTGTTCTTATTTCCCTTTTTATAAATGGGCACTATATTTGCCCTTTTCCAGTCTTCTGGAATCTCTCCTGTCTCCCATGATTTTCCAAAGATGATAGCTAGAGGCTCAGCTCTATCAGCTCCTTGAGTATTCTAGGATAAATTTCATCAGGCCCTGGTGACTTGCAGTCAACTAACTTTTCTAGGTGATTTTTAACTTGTTCTTTTTTTATTTTATCTTCTAAAACTACCCCCTTCCCACTAGCATTCACTATGTTAGGCATTCCTTCAGACTTCTCAGTGAAGACCGAAACAAAGCAGTCATTAAGCATCTCTGCCATTCCTGTTACTGTTTCTCCTCACTGACCAGTGGGCCTACCCTGTCCTTAGGCTTCCTCTTCATCCTAATGTATTCATAAAAAGTCATCTTGTTTCCCTTTATTCCCGTAGCTAGTTTGAACTCATTTTGTGCCTTTGCCTTTCTAATCTTGCCCTTGCATTCCTGTGTTGTTTGCCTATATTCATCCTTTGTTAGTTGTCCTAGTTTCCATTTTTATATGACTCCTTTTTTATTTTTAGATCATGCAAGATCTCGTGGTTAAGCCAAGGCGGTCTCATTCTACAGGGAATAACACCTTTTGTCAACAGAGTTCTGTCAATAGAAGGCGTTATTGCAGCCTGCTTTGTCAACAGAACTGTAAGTAGTCTGGACGCTCTTTGTTGACAGAAGCTTTGTCCACAGTATCTGTTGGCAAAACTTCTGTCGACAAAAGCCTGTAGTCTAGACATACCCCCAGTGTCCTGTAGTTACTCTTGATCCGCTCAGTGTCACACCTCTCAGTATCATTTGTGCCCACATGGATGAGTAGCATGGGGTAGTAGTCAGAGGGCCGGATAATCCTCGACAATGCCTCCGTAACATCTTGGATACGGCCCCCGGCAGACAGCATACCTCCTGGGATGAAATGTCAGGGCGACAGATGGGCACCTCCGTCCCCCTTAGAAGAGAGTCTCCGACCACCGCTACCCTTCATTTACATGCAGCCCAGCTGAGGAGCACAGTGCCCATAGCCGGGAATAGGTGTTGCCACCGGTGATGCATATCCACACATACCTCAGTGCACATAACAATATTTATGGCGCACACAAATGAAAATAATTAGAGGGAACATTGCTTAGAGGTGTAAAAAATCACCCCGTGCGCTCAGTGTTTTAATGCTGAATGTATAGACAAAGACTTGACTTCTATTCTTGGCTCTGTCCTGCTGGGTGACTTCAGGACACTCCCGTTCCCACCTTCCCGTGCCTCAGTTTCCCCACCTGTTTCCCTGATACAGCACTTTGAGCTCTATGTATGAGTTCAGTGTAGTTCATGTTAAACCTTCCCGCGAGGCCAGGACTACATCTAACATGGTAGCTTTCGCTGAGTCCTGTAACTACACGTGTTTGGTTCTCAGGCTTCCGGCGCTAAATAAAGATGTGGGTGGTGGTGGGGTATGTAGAGGACAGGAAATGAAGAACAGTGACGATCAGACACGAGGAGAGGACGGGGCAGAGCAGAAGGGCCGCGGCATCTCTGCTCCCTCCCCGTACGCCCTGACGAGGATCAGAGCAGCGACAGCATCTGGGTTCCCAGCCCAGCCCTGAGGGGCTGGCAGAGACTCTGCACGGGGAGGGGGGCTTTCTGCTGGGAGCCCAGAGGGGCAGCGGGGGGCAGGTCGGAGCAGACAGCGACTGCAGATTGTCCCTTCCTGGTCTCGTCAGAAGCCGACGTCGTTTGGCCATTTCCACCCTCTCGGTTCCTGCCGCAGCCCCGATGCTCCTGTCTCTGTTCCTCTTGCTGCTCGGTGAGTGTGTGAGAGCCTGGGCTAACTCGCAGGGGGTGGGAGAAAATGGAGCCAAGGAAGCCCAGGGAGTCGGCAAATCCCCTCTAGCAGCAGAGGGCCCTGCCCTGCCCCCGCTGCACTTTGCCAGCAGCCTTTGAAACGGGGCCAGAGCCGGGCGCATGATCCAGGATCGGCCTCCCCAAGGCCTCAGGCTGGGGAAATCCCCCCCCCCCCCGTGCCTGCTCCCTGCCCCCTCGTTACACAGCCCAGGGGCCCATCGGCCCAGCAGCCCCGCGGTGCCCTGGGAGCTCATGGCCAGTTACTGTCCCCGGGGCCTAAATCCTTCCCCGGGTCCCTGCTTCCCCACCCAGGCCCCAGGCTGCAGGGCGGCGGCGTTCCCTGGGGAGAGCTGGGACCTGGCACTCAGCTGGATCCCACCCCTGGGGTGTCCCTGGGCCCAGCTCCCCACGCCAGGCCCATGGGGTCAGGCCGGGCTGGGCTCAGATGCTTCTGGGGTGTCAGCGCAGCCTGGAGGCAGAGAGCAGGGAGGCTGTTGCCATTGGAGGGGGAGGGTGGTCAACTCTGTTCCCCACTCTGGCATTCAGAGTGCAGAAGGTACAGACCTGCCAGAGACCTTAAAGACCTTGCCTTAACAGCATTCTGCTTACAACTAAAAACCAGCTTCCTTGAGGTCACAGATCCCTGCACCTTGGGAGGTGGCTGCCTCTGCCAAGTGAATAAAAAACCCACCTTTCTTCTTAGGCTTTGAGTTCTTCCAAGGGGGTATCCCCAAACTCTTTTCCGCCAAGAGAGCTTGGAAAAGAAACAGAAAACAAATTGTAATCTCTGCTAGATGACCTCTCAGTCTAGGCTTGCGTACACAGACCTCCTGCTGCTTTCTAGGATACAAGAATCATAGCGTCGCCTTCAAAAAGTTGTTTTTATTAACAAAACTAAAAGAGGGTATGTCTACACTACAATGTTAGTTTGAACTAACGGACGTGAGTTCGAACTAACATTCCTAGCCACTACACTAGCGCTCCGCTAGTTCGAATTTGAATCGAACTAGCGGAGCGAATAGTTCGAACTAGGAAAACCTCATTTTACGAGGATTAAGCCTAGTTCGAACTTACTAGTTCGAATTAAGGGGTGTGTAGCCCCTTAATTCGAACTAGTGGGAGGCTAGCCCTCCCCAGGTTTCCCTGGTGGCCACTCTGGCCAACACCAGGGAAACTCTATGCCCCCCTCCCGGCCCCGGACCCCTTAAAGGGGCACGGGCTGGCTACGGTGCCCGTGCCAGGTGCAAGCCTGCCAGTACCCACCCGGCAGACCCTGCACCTGGCACGGCACAGAGCCACCCACCCGATGCCCCCCAGCCCACCCTCTCTTCCCGGGACCAGGCTGGCGGCTCCCGGGAGCTTGCCTGGGACCGCAAGAGGCGGGCACCCACCTGGGCTAGTGCGGACATCGTGGACCTCGTCCACGACCTCCGCACTAGGTCACAGGAAAGTGGCCGTCTAGGGCAGGAGAGCTGCCAGCCTGGCCACCCAGGAGCAGGTGTGCATGAAAATCAAGGGGGTCCACTGAGACCCCCGACACTGAGCCCTGAGCTTACAATGGCCGTCCTGGGTCAGACCAAAGGTCCATCTAGCCCAGTAGCCTTTCTCCCGACAGCGGCCAACACTAGGGACCCTGGAGGGGATGGACCGAAGCCAGTGACCAAGTCATTTGTCTCGTGCCATCCCTCTCCAGCCTTCCACAAACTTTGGGCAGGGACACCACTCCTACCCCCTGGCTAAGACTACTCCATGGACCCAACCTCCATGACTTGATCTCCCTTCCCTTTAAACTCTGTTCTAGTTGTAGCCTTCACAGCCTCCTGCAGCAAGGAGTTCCACAGGTTAACTCTTTGCTTGGTCAACAACAACAACAACTTTCTCTTACTAGTTTCAAGCCTGCTACCCAGTCCTTTCCTTTCGTGTCCTCTAGTCCTTCTTTATGGGAACTCAGGAAGAACTTTTATGAATGCACCCTCTCCACCCAACCCCTGCTTTTAGAGACCTCTATCCTGTCCCCCCTCCGTCTCCTCTTGTCTAAGCTGAACAGTCCCAGTCTCTGTAGCCTTTCTTCATCTGGGACCTGTTCCCAACCCCTGATCATGTTAGTTGCCCTCCCCTCTCCCAGCCTTTCTCTTCCCCTCTCCCACCTCCTTTTCCCAGTCTCCCCCAGTTTTTTTTCAATTAAGGCAGAGTCAATGTTGGAAGAAACATTATCTTTATTTTGTACATCAATAAGAAGGGGGGCTAAGGAAGGGTAAGTGGAAGGAGGTGAGGGAGGAATGGGGTACGAGCCCCCGATGGGGAGGACTGGGCTGGCTCTGCGGGCTTCTGGGGGTGGAAGCTCTCCTGCAGCCCCCCAATTACTCCCTCTCCCCAGATGGCAGCCTGCGGCAAGTGCAGCCGGGCTGATGGCCGAGTGGTGTGATGTGCCCAGTGTGGGCACTCAGGGCACTCCAAGCCAGAACTTCTTTGTAAGCGGGGCACCCCTTAGAACTGTGTGTCCGGGGTGGGGGTCGGGACCCTTTAAGCGCAGCCCTCGGCTAGCCTGAGACAGCATCTCCACGCTCTAAGTCCTCCTTTTATGCCCTGCCGGCACTGCTTCCGGCCATCCTTAAGCCCTGTTCAGAGTCCACTCAATGTGGACTTGCTAGTTCGAACTAGCAAAACGCTAGTTCGAACTAGTTTTTAGTTCTAGATGCGTTAGTTCGAACTAGCTTAGTTCGAATTAACTAATTCGAACTAAGTTAGTTCGAACTAGCGCTGTAGTGTAGACGTACCCCCAGTCCCCTGCCCTGAGCCTCCAAACACCCCCCACCACCTACCCCTGACTCCTGCACCACAATCCCTGCACTGCGCCCCCCCTCACTCCTGGACTCCCTGCCCTGAGCTCTCCACACCCATACACTCTCCAGCCCCCTGTCCTGAGCTCCACCATACCCCTGCCCTGAGCTCCCCATCCTCCCACACTCCCCACCCCCTGCCCTGAGCTCCCCCACATCCTCACACTCCTCATCCCCCGCCCTGAGCTCCCCATACTCCCACATTCCCCATCCCACTGCTCTGAGCTCCCCCACATCTACAGACTTCCCACCCCCCTGCCCTGAGCTCCCCCACATCCTCACACTCCATCCCCCTAACCTGAGCTCCCCACACCCACACACCCCAGCCCTGAGCTCCCTGGATTCCACACATTCAAATTTCTCACAGGTAATTTCCTGTCATTCAGTTTGGACACAGGCCGGCTAACCTTGTGAGGAGGGCTTTAAACTAGGTTCGACGGGGACAGGTGAGCAAAGCCCACAGGTAAGTGCTGAATGTGCGGGACTGAGAGATGGGTTGGAAATGGGGGGGATTACGGCCTATAATGGGAAGGAGCAAGGAGGGTCAGGGCACAACAGGGAGGCAAGATCAAATCACTATCTTAGATGCCTATATACAAATCCAAGAAGTATGGGTAATAAGCAGGAAGAACTGGAATTGCTAACCAATAAATACAACTTTGATATCATTGGTATTACAGAAACCTGGTGGGATGGGACGCACGATTGGAATGTTGGTATGGAAGGGTACGGCTTGCTCAGGAAGGACAGACAGGGAAAAAAGGGAGGAGGGGTTGCCTTGTATATTAAAAATGTACACACTTGGACTGAAGTGGAGATGAACGTAGGAGATAGCTGTGTAGACAGTCTCTGGGTTAAGCTAAAAGGGGTAAAAAACGAGGGTGATATCATGCTAGGAGTCTACTACAGGCCACCTAGCCAGGTGGAAGAGGTGGATGAGGCCTTTTTTAAACAATTAACAAAACTAGCCAAAGCCCAAGATTTGGTGGTGATGGGGGACTTCAACTATCCAGACATATGTTGGGAAACTAACACAGCGGGGCGCAGGCTATCCAAGAAGTTTCTGGACTGCATTGGAGACAACTTTCTGTTTCAGAAGGTTGAAAAAGCTACCAGAGGAGACGCTGTTCTGGATTTGGTTTTAAGAAATAGGGAGGAACTAGTTGAGAACTTGAAAGTGGAAGACAGTATAGGGGACAGTGATCACGAAATAATAGAGTTCATGATCTTAAGGAAAGGTAGAAGGGAGACCAGCACAATTGAGCTAATGGATTTCAGGAAGGCAGATTTTGATAAGTTCAGAGAACTTGTAGGTAAGGTCCCATGGGAAGCAAGACTGAAGGGAAAAACAACTGAGGAGAGTTGGAAGTATTTCAAAGGGACGTTGTTAAGGGCCCAAAAGCAAACAATTCCGCTGTGTAGGAAAGATAGAAAATATGGCAAAAGACCAGCTTGGCTTAACAAGGAGATCTTGCATGATCTCAAAATAAAAAAGGAGTCGTATAAAAAATGGAAACTAGGACAACTAACAAAGGATGAATATAGGCAAGCAACACGGGAATGCAGGGGCAAGATTAGAAAGGCAAAGGCACAAAATGAGATCAAACTAGCTACAGGCATAAAGGGAAACAAGAAGACCTTTTATAAATACATTAAAAGCAAGAGGAAGACCAAGGACAGGGTAGGCCCACTGCTTAGTGAGGAGGGAGAAGCAGTAACAGGAAACTTGGAAATGGCAGAGATGCTCAATGACTTCTTTGTTTCGGTCTTCACCGAGAAGTCTGGAGGTGTGCCTAACGTAGTGAATACAAGCAGAGAGAGGGTAAGTTTAGAAGATAGGATACACAAAGAACAAGTTAAAAATCACTTAGGAAAGTTAGATGTCAGCAAGTCACCAGCTCCTGATGAAATGCATCCCAGGATACTCAAGGAGCTGATAGAGGAGCTATCTGAGCCTTTAGCTATGATTTTTGAAAAATCATGGCAGACAGGGGAGATTCCAGAAGACTGGAAAAGGGCAAATATTGTGCCCATCTATAAAAAGGGGAATAAGAACAACCCAGGAAACTACAGACCGGTCAGTTTAACGTCTGTCCCAGGGAAGATAATGGAGCAGGTAATTAAGGAAATCATATGCAAACACTTGGAAGGTAATAAAGTGATAGGGAATAGCCAGCATGGGTTTGTGAAGAACAAGTCATGCCAAACTAATCTGATAGCTTTCTTTGATAGGATAACGAGCCTTGTGGATAAGGGAGAAGCGGTGGATGTCATATACCTAGACTTTAGTAAGGCATTTGATACGGTCTCGCATGATATTCTTATTGATAAACTAGGCAACTATAACTTAGATAGGGCCACGATAAGGTGGGTGCATAATTGGTTGGATAACCGTAGTCAGAGAGTTGTTGTTAACGGTTCTAAATCCTGCTGGAAAGGGATAACAAGTGGAGTTCCTCAAGGGTCTGTTTTGGGACCCGTACTGTTCAATATCTTCATCAATGATGTAGATATTGGGATAGAGAGTACGCTTATTAAGTTTGCAGATGATACCAAACTGGGTGGGGTTGCAACTTCTTTGGAGGAGAGGGACATAATTCAAAATGACCTTAGCAAGTTAGGGAAATGGTTAGAGGTAAACAGGATGAGGTTTAATAAAGAGAAATGCAAAGTGCTCCACTTAGGAAGGAACAATCAGTTCCATACATACAAGATGGGAAGCGACTGTCTAGGAAGGAGCATGGTGGAAAGAGATCTAGGGGTCACAGTGGACCACAAGTTGAATATGAGTCAACAGTGTGATGCTGTTGCAAAAAAAGCAAATATGATTCTAGGTTGTATCAACAGGTGTGTTGTAAGCAAAACTCGTGAAGTCATTCTGCTGCTCTACTCTGCACTAGTTAGGCCTCAGCTGGAGTACTGTGTCCAGTTCTGGGCGCCACATTTCAAGAAAGAGGTGGAGAAATTGGAAAGGGTACAGAGAAGAGCGACAAGAATGATTAAAGGTTTAGAGAACATGACCTATGAAGCCAGGCTTCATGAACTGGGCTTGTTTAGTTTGGAAAAAAGAAGATTAAGGGGGGACATGAGAGCGGTTTTCAAATATCTAAAAGGGTGTCACAAGGAGGAAGGAGAAAATTTGTTCCTCTTGGTTTCTGAGGACAGGACAAGGAGTAATGGGCTTAAAGTGCAGCAGGGGAGGTTTAGATTGGACATTAGGAAAAAATTCCTAACCGTCAGGGTGGTCAAATATTGCAATAAATTGCCAAGGGAGGTGGTGGAATCTCCCTCTCTGGAGTTATTTAAGAACAGGTTAGATAGACATCTGTCAGGGATGGTGTAGACTGAGCTTGGTCCTGCCTTGAGGGCGGGAGGCTGGACTCGATGACCTCTTGAGGTCCCTTCCAGTCCTATTATTCTATGATTCTGTGATTCAAGCTCTTGCCTTGACCTCCACAAAGGGAGGTGTGGTACCACAGTACCTGTAAGAATTTTAAGTTGCTTTCACTCCTGACGCAGAAAGTGAGGGGGGATTTTTAGGAAACAATGTGGGGGAGAGGAAAGCAACTTTTCCTCCCTGCCCCCAGTCATGTTACTGGATGTTGAGGGGAGCAGCCAGATCACTGCTGCACCCATGTGGGGGTGTTGGCCCCAAAAGTGGCACAAAGGGGGGCCACGTGAGGTGTCCAGTAGAAGCCTACTTTCTTCTGATTCCATATATGCTATTCATGTGATTGTATAATGTTGGTATGTGAAGTTATAAGCATGTATTTTGTGTGGATACCAAATGTTTCTCTGTATGTGGTTGAACTATGGGCAAAGCAGCTCAGCCTATGGATATGCTAACGAGTAAAGCTCTGGAACAATAGCCCTCTTTAGGCCAAGGACACACCTCAAGAGTGGTGACTCATACCTAGTGGCTACCAGCAAGGAACACAGGGATAAGCCATGGGCCAGGTGACCTGCTGTAGCCAAGAAGAGACCAGGAAGGAGGGATAAATAGGCCATGTGGTCGACTCCATCTTGGTACTCAGCTCAGCACTTCATCCCAGAGGCAGCAGTGCAGGGATCGAAGAGCCAGGAAGAACTGTGTGCCCATCCTGACCCTAGGATGCGCAACAAGGACTTGTAAGCCAGCAGCTGTAACATCTCTGCTAGAGGCTGCATCGAGAACCGGGAAATTTGATGCATGTAATGTACTATCCTTTAACAACCTTACTCGCATGCTTTTCTTTATTGTAATAATAAACCTTTAGATGTTAGATGCTAAAGGATTGGCTCAGCATGATTTGTGGGTAAGGTCCAGAGGGTAAATTGACCAGGGATCTGTGGCTGGTTTCTTGGAACCGGACAGTACTTGTTCGGGGTAGGTGGGATTGGGTGCTAAGACCCCCCCACCGGTGTATGAGGCCCGGGGCCATCTGGGGCATGGATATTGCTGGGGTTTTGGAGGGGTTTTGCTCGTGAGGCTTCAGGCAGGCAGCTGAAGCACTCTGTGAGACTGGTTTGTGGCCTGTTTGGAGAGGTAACCAGTCTGGGGACTGTAAGGAGCCCCGAAGTTGAGCAATTCGCCCTGAGCGGAAGCCCTCAGCTGTGCCCAGACACAGTCCGGTCTGTCACAGCCCCAGCCAAGCCGTTTGCTGCGCCCTGAGGAGAACCGCCCTGTGCTGGGCACCTGATCAGTGAAGAGAAGTTCAGCGCCCAGACTGCCTGGGAGGGCAGCACAAGGAGTCATCGTCTCCAGGAGAGGCAGTGGTCTCATCACACCATCAGCCCCAGGGTTCTCCTGGCTTTGCAGGCGTCATGGAGACGGGGAGTGCTACGGAGGGAAGGGATGATGAGGCAGCTCAATGGATGTTTTCGGGGAGTTCGTTCAGAGCAGCGAGGCAGAAAGCACAGAGCCCTGGAGGGGCAGGGCGTCAAGAAACCCCCTGAAATCTTCAAGTCTGAGCTGTGAGGGGAGCACGTCACCCTGGACCATTCCTCACAGGTGTCTGCCCAGCCTCTTTTTAAACGCCTCCAGCGACAGCGATTCCACAGCCTCCTTTGGGAGCCTCTTCCAGAGCTTAACTGCCCTTAGGGACAGAAAGTTCCCCTAAATCTCCCTCGGTGCAGGTAAAGTCCCTCACACATTGTCCAACTTCAGTGGACATAGAGACAAGTGATCATCAGCCCCTTTAGAAGAGCCCGTAACACACGTGAAGGCCTGTTATCGGCCCTCCCTACCTTTTCTTTTCTCAAGACTGTCTATGGCGTTCTCATGGGTCAGGTATTTTACACCTTTTATCATTTTTGTGACTCTCCCCTGGACTCGCTCCACCTGGCCCACATCTTCCCTACAGTGTGGCAGCCAGAACCCAACAGAGTCCGTCAGCTGAGACTGGTGGAGGAGGACAGGCACCGGCCAGATCTGACAAGCCAGAGCCCTGTTTAGACAAACCCTTTTTTGCAGCTGTATTACCTTGTTGACTCATATGCCCATTTGTGATCTTGGATAACCCCCAGATCGTGTTCAGCAGCACTGTCCCCAGCCCATGGGCCATCCTCAGCTGGAGCAATTGCACAATCTGGCCTGGGACTTCCTGTCCATTACTGCCCCATGCCCTGCTCTTTCCCACCATCACCCCGCCCTCTCCCTGCGTGGCATCTTGTACCCTAGGATGCAGCTTTGGGGATCACTGGGGGGCTGGCACCACATGGAGGCAGCAGTCATGCCCCCTCTATTCTCTGTGTGGCAGGAGCCATGGCGGAGTCAGACAGCACTGGACAAATGCACTTGCTCTGTTGTGCTCTGCTTCCCCATGGCTCCTACTGATGTGGGGAGTGTGTGTGGGGCCCGACTGCTGCCTGTGCACAGCACCAGGCCCCCCAGTGACCTCCAAAGCCACGTCCTCCCTCTTCCCAAGCAGAGAGATCCGATCCCAGACAGGAGATGCCACAGCTGAGGATGGCACAACTATGAGGAGCTGCCGGTGTGGGATGCTGGCTCCTGGGAACTTCTTCAGAGGGGTATCCCTAGCAAGCTTGAAGAAAACCCAATAATCTCTGATAGCTGACCTCTCAGTCTTAGTCATGCACTCACCCACCTCCTATTACTTTCCAGGACACAAGAATCAGATCCTAGTCTTTAAAAGGGTGTTCTTATTCACAAAACAAAAAGATATTCTTGATAAAGGATACTTCATTGCTAGGTGTTATAGAGCAGCTGAGAAAAGAATAGATTAAAACACAGAGAATTGCTTCCCTGGGATTCAGTTTTAGTTACAGCGTAAGGGGGGGTTAACTAAACACCAAAACAAAGAAAATTGTGTAGAACTATAAACATTCCCTATCTACTCACATGTTTGTACTTCCAAAGTCTAGTCCATTTCTAGGCATGGGTATTCATCTCCCTTCCCCCCAGTTCTTGGTTTGAATGCCCAAAGGAAAAGCAGCAGGCAGATTCCCTTTCAAGCCAACTCTAACACGGTCTTCCCATTGGTTCTCCTGGCTACCTGCCAACACTTCCTGGTCACCCACTTTCCAGGGTGAACCCTTTAGTTACTGAATGCTGAACTGTTTCTTCAGACAACGAGGGTGAGAAAGGCCAATCTGTACCTCTCTCCTTCACTCTCTTACCAAAACATTGCTTCTCTTTTGAAGCTGTAATATTTTACTAGAAGACTTACTTGGCCTTGCTCGGGTCCTTCAGGGCAGGGGGCTGGCGGTGTGGGGAGTGCAGGAGTCAGAGCTAAGTGGGATGGGCCCTGCCAGCAAGGAGGAGACAGGAAGCCTGCACCTCGTACTCCTGCGAAAAGCCTGCCTGGGGGAAACTCAGCTCTGGAGGGAAGAAGGAAGCCACAGGCTGGCGCACACAGGGCTCTGTGGGCTTGTCGGAGGCTGTGGGTGTCAGGCTGTGAGCCCAGCAGCAGAGCATTTAAGGCACCCAGAGTTCCAGGGCAGACGATGACACAACACCTCACTCCCAGAACATGCACCTCAGTCTGTAGAGCGGTGCCGGTAAGGTTCAGGGAGGTGTCACAGGCCGAGGGAGCGAGCTGCAGTGGCTGGAGGCTGACCCTGGAGGTGCTCCCTGTGGCAATAAGAGGCCAGGCTGATTATGGAACCTGGTGGGAGGGAGGGCAAGGGCATGGCAGGTAGCACTGGCATGAAATGCCCAAGCCAGGCAACGCTCCTCAGCCTGGTCCATCCTGCCAGGCCGGAGCCATTCCCTCCCATAGGCTGTGTGAACCACGGCAGCCAGCCACTCCCAGCAACTCAGCCCTGGCTCCTCGTGGTCTCCTGGATGCTTTATTCCCACTGTTCAATCCCAGGGCGCATCCCAGGGGAACGCCCCCAGGAGGCCTCCCATGCGGTCCCGGTAGATCCCGTCGAAGGCCTTGCTCTGCGCCGCTGTGAAATGGTTCTTCCAGTCCCCACAGATGCCTGTGGAAGGCGAGTGGCGCTGCTCAGGATTCGCACCATGGCCATCGCGGGGACTGGGACTCGCCTCCCACCCTGCAGATCGCGGGGCGCTTGCTGCTGCAAGGGGGGTTGAGCCCACCCTGCTCCCAGTGCACAATCCTGGCTCTGCCCCCGGCTCATCCCCCACAAGGGCTCGATGGGATCTGTGAAGCTCCCCAATGATGGGGCTGCCTGACAGCAGCCTCCTCACTATAACTTTGGGCTGGGCCCTGACTGAGCTCCCAGGCAGCCTTCTTATAGTCCTAGTCCCGCCCTTTGACTTCCGGTCAGGTGAGGGGGTGGGGCTAGGCGGGGCCCAAAATGGCTCCCAGAGGGGTTCCTCCGCCTCCGGCTCAGTGGGTGCCCCTTAAGTCCAGCTCCCAATCTCCGGGACCGGGATTCTGCTCTTCCTCCCTGCGGGACAGGGCATCGACATTGTCCCTCCCTGCTCGGTGTTTCACTGTGAATACATACGGTTGGAAGGACAGGTACCATCTCATGATGCGACTGTTGGTATCCCGCATCTGATGGAGCCATTGTAGGGGTGCATGGTCTGTAAAAAGAATAAAAGAGTCTCCAAGGAGGTAATACCGCAGCGCCTCGATGGCCCACTTTATCGCTAGGGCCTCCTTCTCAATTGCGGCGTAGCGGGGCTCTCGAGGAAATAGTTTTCGGCTGATATACAGCACTGGGTGTTCTTCTCCCTCAATTTCCTGGGACAGTACTGCCCCCAGTCCGCAGTCTGACGCGTCCGTCTGGACAATGAAGGGCCGGGAGAAATCGGGGCTGAACAGAACTGGCTCGCTGCACACAGCGGCTTTTAGGTCCTGAAAAGCTGTCTTGCATTCCGGCGACCACCTGATCCTTTGAGGACTGTCTTTCTTGAGGAGCGCCGTGAGAGGCGTGGCTCGAGTTGCAAAGTGTGGCACAAAACGGCGATAGTAGCCTGCCAACCCTAAAAACTGTCTTACTTTCTTCTTGGAGTTGGGTGCCGGGTAGTTTTGGACCGCCTCCACCTTCCCTACTAGAGGCCGGACTAGGCCCCACCCCAGCTGGTACCCGAGGTAGGTGGTTTCCTGCCAGCCAAGTTTACATTTCGTGGGATTGGTGGTCAGGCCGGCATCCCGCAATGTCCGCATTACGGCCGCTACCCGCTCGAGATGTTCCTCCCAATCTTGACTGTAAATTACCACATCATCTAGGAACGCGGCGGCATACGCCGTATGCGGGGATAGCAAGCGGTCCATCATTCGCTGAAATGTTCAGGGGCCCCATGGAGTCCGAATGGCATCCTTATAAAATGGAACAATCCCGGGGGAGTTGAAAAGGCAGTTTTTTCTCTCGATTCGGAGTCCAGGGGGATCTGCCAATATCCCTCTGTAAGATCTAGAGTGGTTATAAAGTCGGCTCTCCCCAAGCGTTCTAACAGTGCGTCTGTTCGCGGCATGGGGTAGGCGTCAAATTTTGAAATTTCATTTACTCGTCTGAAATCGATGCAGAAGCGGACACTGCCATCTGGCTTCGGCACCAAGACGATTGGGCTACGCCACTCGCTCTGGGAGCGCTCTATCACTCCCAGTTGCAGCATCGACTGGACTTCCTCCTCGACTACCTTCCACATCTGGCGGGGGAGAGGCCGAGTACCTTCTCGTACCACTTGGCCTGGAGGGGTCCAAATGTTCTGTGTTATTACCCCAGTATGGCCGGGTTGGGTTGTGAAGGTCTTTCGAAATGTCTCTCTGGGTATGTCTACACTACCCTCCTAGTTCGAACTAGGAGGGTAATGTAGGCATACCGCACTTGCAGATGAAGCCCGGGATTTGAATTTCCCGGGCTTCATTTGCATAAGCGGGGCGCCGCCATTTTTAAAAGCCCGCTGGTTCGAACCCCGTGCAGCGTGGCTACATTCCACGAGGAGTAACGGTAGTTTGAACTAGGAAGCCTAGTTCGAACTACCTAGTTCGTGCCCCGTGTAGCCGCGCTGCACGGGGTTCGAACCAGTGGGGTTTTAAAAATGGCGCCGGCCGGCTTATGCAAATGAAGCCCGGGAAATTCAAATCCCGGGCTTCATTTGCAAGTGCGGTATGCCTACATTACCCCGCTAGTTCGAACTAGCGGGGTAGTGTCGACATACCCTATGAGACAATGTGCTTGTTTCACCTGGGTTGCAGAGAGGGTGTTTCCCAGCTGTGGCTCTCTTTCCTCCCCCAGATCAGGTATTTCCGGCCCTAGAGTGGGCTCCGCTGGCTAGGGGGTAATCATCAGGGCCTCCCGTTCTCGCCAGTGCTTCAGGAAATTTACATGAAATATTTGGGTTTTCTTCTTCCGATCCGGTTGATAGATCTCGTAGTTCACCGGCCCGACCTGACGAGTGACCTCACCGGTGTATGAGGCCCGGGGCCATCTGGGGCACGGATATTGCTGGGGTTTCGGAGGGGTTTTGCTCGGGAGGCTTCAGGCAGGCTGCTGAAGCGCTCCGTGGGACTGGTTTGTGGCCTGTTTGGAAAGGTCACCAGTCTGGGGGCTGTAAGGAGCCCCGAATTTGAGCAATTCGCCCTGAGCGGATGCCCTCAGCTGTGCCCAGACACGGCCCGGTCCGGTCCGGTCCGTCACACATGGCAACGGATGCCAAAGGAAATATGATGACACAACGGGGGGGGCGGGCTTGTCCAATGAGATGCTTTGTCTCCATGCCCCTTTCCTGGGCTTCGCCCAGCATGACTGAGCCTGGAAATGTCTTTTCAGGGCAGGAAAGTGGCTCTTTCCGAGGGGGAATGCCAAACCCTTCTGCTGGGCGAGTTTCTTCTGGAATTCCCTGCCCCTGTCGTAACCCGGCAGCCAGTGAGTTATTGCCTCCTCTGCACTCACTGGGTGGGGGGTTGCTGTGGCAGGAGGCACCAGACGTACCATCCCACCTGGGCTTCTATTTGACATTTTCCTTTGTTTTGAGTTTTTTGCAAATGAAAGGAGACAGAACGGTCAGTTAGAAGCACAAATGGCTTGTGTGAGGTTTAGTTTCAAATAGACATTTTCCTGCCAGTTTGGATTTGGATGCCCAAATCCAAATTGTCACCGCAAAGCACAGGAAAAGATCGCCTTTCAATGCTAAATGATTGTGTGGAATGCCCAAGATCATTGCACGTGAAGTGTTTGAGGGCAAAGATTTAACTGAAATTAAATGATTTGTGCTTTAAAAATGTTGGTAAAATATTGTAGAAAAACTTCAATAAGCTTTTTTTTTCATACGCAACGTTTTCGGTGCAGTCTGTTGCCCTCTGTTGCATGGCATCAGAACTGCAAGAGTGTGTCATTAATGGGTATGTCTACACTACAGCACGAATTCGAACTAACTGAATTGGAATTAGTTAATTCGAACTAAGCTAATTTGAACTAGTGTATCTAGACCTAAAAGCTAATTTGAATTCAATCGGGGGACTGTCAGGATCCAGGAGGCCCTGCAGGAGAGCTTCCACCCAAGGAGCCTGCAGAGCCACCCTAGTCCTCCCCATCGGGGGCTCATGCCCCATTCCTCCCTCACCTTCTTCCACTTACCCCTCCCTAGCCCCCCTTCCTGATGTAAAAAAAATAAAGGACACGTGTGTTCAAAAATACAAACTCTCTTTATTTAACAAAACTGGGGAGGGGAAATAAAACTGTGGGGAGACGGGGGAAAGGAGGCAGGAAAGGGCAGGAGAGAGTGTGGGAGAGGGGAGGGGGAAAACTGGGAGGAGGGAGCTGGAAGGGGAAAGCAAGGGGAAAGAGGGGGAGGGGAAACTCAGGGATCGGGGTGGGGGTGACGCCGGGCCAACCGCCTCCCAGCACGGCAAGGGAGGGGGCCTCGGCGTCCCCGGGGGGATGGGGTGGAGGGTGCAGAGGTTGAGGTGGGGGGTGTGGACATTGAGGAGGAGGAGGGTGTGGGGGTTGAGGAGGAAGAGGTGGGAGGGGGTCAGGAGTGGGAGGAGGGACAGTTGTTGGGGGGCAGCAGGCGCAGGATCAGCACAGGGCACCATGCTCTGCAGCAGGGCCTGCAGATTTGCATTTCTGGCTCGGTCCTCAGCCAGCTGCTCCTGGCGGAGCTGCAGGTCTTCCCACATCCAGGCCTTGACGGTGTGGTGCAGGGCTCGCAAGGACCCCAGGTGCTGGTCCCAGTACTCCTGCTCTGTGGTGGCGGACCGGAGCAGGCCATGGGTGCGGGAGCATGTCCCGGGTGGGGTGGTGCGCCCTGCACGAGCAGCTGGTACAGCTGTAGAGAAAGAGAGTGGTCACTTCTCCCTGGGGACACAGTAGATGATGCCCAGCCCCCTCCCCCCGCCCCGCAACGTGAGGGCGACCATGCCCTGCACCGTCAGAGCCGCTGTGCTTGTACAGAGGCCATGGTCAGGATGTCTGGCTCTCCCCGGGACGGGGAGCTGCCCCAAGACTGCACCCATGTCCCTGTGCCATGTATAGTGTGGCCGGGGCGGTGGGCGGGCGGGGGGGGGAGATGTCCCCTGCCTCCATGTAGAGGAGACGTGTGGAGGGAAAGCATCCTGCTGGGTCCCGCCCCAGGGTCAGGAGCATGTCAGGTCTCTTCAGACATGCATGTGCCTATTGGGCCACGGCCCCTGGGTGTCACGCAGCTGGAGCGTGGCATGGCATGTGCTTGCACGTGCACAGGTGTCTGTGTGATCCGTGGGAGGCATGGCCCACGTGCGCGGTCCCTGGTCTCCCTCCCGCCTCCTCCCCCGAACTACTTAATTGGAACTACTTCCCCGGTACGGTCTCCCTGGATGACCCTGCCGACTCCAGTGCTGGAACTCCTTGTGGTGGCCCCTCCGGTGTGCCCAGGTCAGGGCCCTCCAGTCCCGGCTCGCTGCCTCCCGGGCTGGCACGGACCGCCCCGCCCCCCAAGAGTCGGTCGAGGGCAGGGAAGTAGGGGCAGGTGGCAGCCCCTGCTGCGGCGCCGCCCCTGGTGTCCATGGCGTACGCCTGCCGCAGCTGTTTTACTTTCAGGTGCTCCCACGGCAGAAGATGCAAAAGGCCCTGGAAGGAAAGCCCTCCTGCTTTTTTACCACGGGAGGATGTGGGCTACCAACCGAAGCTCTGAGCCAAGGACTGAAGGACCCGTCCAAGCCGTGGCCGTACTCCCGAGACTTGACCGAAGCCAGCTCTCTCTTCCATGACTGCTGCAAGCCTCAACCGAGAACGTGGCGAGTGCTGCCCGTGCTCCCACAATTCCCTCTCCCCCTTTCCATTGAGGATTCTGAAGGACCGTCAGCTGGTGATTTTTGGCTCTGACTGTAAGGGATGAATTGAGCCGGGAACGTAGCTGGTCCTCTTGGGCTGGGCAGAAGCTTTTAATGGGATGAGATGGGTTTTGGTCAGCCGGCGTGTGCCTAAAGAGCGTGGGTGGTGGCGATGCGGGAGAAGCGACGCGTCGGAGGGAATTGCTCGCGTGTCCTGTTGTTGAGCAGTATGGCGAAGGCAGAAGTTCTCTTTGTGAGGGGTTTGGCGTGCCTGGGAGTAGTAGAGCAAGGCCAGTGTTGATGCTGTGGCAGCTCTTTGTCTAGGCGTTTTGTCTAGGCCTGAATGAAGGCTCTGGGTAGCGTGGTCCAGAAGTGCTTTGTTCCACGAGCGTCTGGAGAGCCTCCCTGGCGCGCTCCCTGAGCGGGTCCCGGCGGCCCTTGTGGGTGGAAAAAGGGCAGGAGGAAGCCCTGTTGCCTGAGGACAGAAGAGGAGGCCTCCGTCCCTCCCACACAGGAAGCGGGGGGCTGCCGAGAGCTTCCCCGCAGGCGGCATCCTGGCCTGGCCTTTAGCTACTTGCAGCCTGGAGTGAAGGCGCGGAGTCAAAAGAGGCCGGCCCACACGTAGCAGAGGATGGTTTCGATCCATCGACCTCTGGGTTATGGGCCCAGCACGCTTCCGCTGCGCCACTCTGCTCCCTTGGGGATAGACTGCCCGCAATCCACTCTAGCACCTGGGCTGCACTGGCACGGCCAGGCAGAGGAGCAGGCTGCTAGGCAGCGTTTCGGAAAGCCCTTCGAGGACTCTGTGGCGCAATGGGTCAGCGCGTTCGGCTGTTAACCGAAAGGATGGTGGTTCGAGCCCACCCGGGGACGTGGCTACGCTCGGCCTCCTGGCGCTTGCTAGCGGGCTCCCTTTTGCCACCTCCAAGCCATCCCTCTCGGCCTCGGTGAGGTCACCTTGCGGCCGGCAAGGTTCAGGGGCCGTGCTGTGCCACGGGAGCCCGTCTCCCAGCAACCGCGCCGGGGCCTCGGCCTCAGGGCTTAAGCCCCGAGCCCAAGCGCGAAAGCTCCAGCCGGGCAGGTGTCGTTCCCCTCCCGCCTCTACGCCAGCTGAGAGGGAGAAACGCACGAGCCGCGTGGGTTCTTAGCCGCCTCCCTCCTGCGGGCCTGTTTGCTGCGCAGACCTCTGGGCCTGTCTCATGCCTCCCCTGGGAAGCGTGGCCGCGCGAACTGAGCCCCAGTCGCAGCTCCTGAGGTTTCCTGTGCAGCCTTGGACTTGCATGGCTGCCATGGTTTCTCTTTGGAAGGGACTCGGTCCCGCTTGGACAGGCGACTCGCCCGTGTGACTCCAAACGCCATCTTGTGGCTGTCTTTTTCCCCCACAGCCAGAACACCAGGATTCGCCTCCCACGGCAGAAGATGCAAAAGGCCCTGGAAGGAAAGCCCTCCTGCTTTTTTACCTCGGGAGGATGTGGGCTACCAACCGAAGCTCTGAGCCAAGGACTGAAGGACCCGTCCAAGCCGTGGCCGTACTCCCGAGACTTGACCGAAGCCAGCTCTCTCTTCCATGACTGCTGCAAGCCTCAACCGAGAACGTGGCGAGTGCTCCCACAATTCCCTCTCCCCCTTTCCATTGAGGATTCTGAAGGACCGTCAGCTGGTGATTTTTGGCTCTGACTGTAAGGGATGAATTGAGCCGGGAACGTAGCTGGTCCTCTTGGGCTGGGCAGAAGCTTTTGATGGGATGAGATGGGTTTTGGTCAGCCGGCGTGTGCCTAAAGAGCGTGGGTGGTGGCGATGCGGGAGAAGCGGCGCGTCGGAGGGAATTGCTCGCGTGTCCTGTTGTTGAGCAGTATGGCGAAGGCAGAAGTTCTCTTTGTGAGGGGTTTGGCGTGCCTGGGAGTAGTAGAGCAAGGCCAGTGTTGATGCTGTGGCAGCTCTTTGTCTAGGCGTTTTGTCTAGGCCTGAATGAAGGCTCTGGGTAGCGTGGTCCAGAAGTGCTTTGTTCCACGAGCGTCTGGAGAGCCTCCCTGGCGCGCTCCCTGAGCGGGTCCCGGCGGCCCTTGTGGGTGGGAAAAGGGCAGGAGGGAGCCCTGTTGCCTGAGGACAGAAGAGGAGGCCTCCGTGCCTCCCACACAGGAAGCGGGGGGCTGCCGAGAGCTTCCCCGCAGGCGGCATCCTGGCCTGGCCTTTAGCTACTTGCAGCCTGGAGTGAAGGCGCGGAGTCAAAAGAGGCCGGCCCACACGTAGCAGAGGATGGTTTCGATCCATCAACCTCTGGGTTATGGGCCCAGCACGCTTCCGCTGCGCCACTCTGCTCCTTTTGGGCTAGACTGCCCGCAATCCACTCTAGCACCTGGGCTGCACTGGCACGGCCAGGCAGAGGAGCAGGCTGCTAGGCAGCGTTTCGGAAAGCCCTTCGAGGTCTCTGTGGCGCAATGGGTCAGCGCGTTCGGCTGTTAACCGAAAGGATGGTGGTTCGAGCCCACCCGGGGACGTGGCTACGCTCGGCCTCCTGGCGCTTGCTAGCGGGCTCCCTTTTGCCACCTCCAAGCCATCCCTCTCGGCCTCGGTGAGGTCACCTTGTGGCCGGCAAGGTTCAGGGGCCGTGCCGTGCCGTGCCACGGGAGCCCGTCTCCCAGAAACCGCGCCGGGGCCTCGGCCTCAGGGCTTAAGCCCCGAGCCCAAGCGCGAAAGCTCCAGCCGGGCAGGTGTCGTTCCCCTCCCGCCTCTACGCCAGCTGAGAGGGAGAAACGCACGAGCCGCGTGGGTTCTTAGCCGCCTCCCTCCTGCGGGCCTGTTTGCTGCGCAGACCTCTGGGCCTGTCTCATGCCTCCCCTGGGAAGCGTGGCCGCGCGAACTGAGCCCCAGTCGCAGCTCCTGAGGTTTCCTGTGCAGCCTTGGACTTGCATGGCTGCCATGGTTTCTCTTTGGAAGGGACTCGGTCCCGCTTGGACAGGCGACTCGCCCGTGTGACTCCAAACGCCATCTTGTGGCTGTCTTTTTCCCCCACAGCCAGAACACCAGGATTCGCCTCCCACGGCAGAAGATGCAAAAGGCCCTGGAAGGAAAGCCCTCCTGCTTTTTTACCTCGGGAGGATGTGGGCTACCAACCGAAGCTCTGAGCCAAGGACTGAAGGACCCGTCCAAGCCGTGGCCGTACTCCCGAGACTTGACCGAAGCCAGCTCTCTCTTCCATGACTGCTGCAAGCCTCAACCGAGAACGTGGCGAGTGCTCCCACAATTCCCTCTCCCCCTTTCCATTGAGGATTCTGAAGGACCGTCAGCTGGTGATTTTTGGCTCTGACTGTAAGGGATGAATTGAGCCGGGAACGTAGCTGGTCCTCTTGGGCTGGGCAGAAGCTTTTGATGGGATGAGATGGGTTTTGGTCAGCCGGCGTGTGCCTAAAGAGCGTGGGTGGTGGCGATGCGGGAGAAGCGGCGCGTCGGAGGGAATTGCTCACGTGTCCTGTTGTTGAGCAGTATGGCGAAGGCAGAAGTTCTCTTTGTGAGGGGTTTGGCGTGCCTCGGAGTAGTAGAGCAAGGCCAGTGTTGATGCTGTGGCAGCTCTTTGTCTAGGCGTTTTGTCTAGGCCTGAATGAAGGCTCTGGGTAGCGTGGTCCAGAAGTGCTTTGTTCCACGAGCGTCTGGAGAGCCTCCCTGGCGCGCTCCCTGAGCGGGTCCCGGCGGCCCTTGTGGGTGGGAAAAGGGCAGGAGGAAGCCCTGTTGCCTGAGGACAGAAGAGGAGGCCTCCGTGCCTCCCACACAGGAAGCGGGGGGCTGCCGAGAGCTTCCCCGCAGGCGGCATCCTGGCCTGGCCTTTAGCTACTTGCAGCCTGGAGTGAAGGCGCGGAGTCAAAAGAGGCCGGCCCACACGTAGCAGAGGATGGTTTCGATCCATCGACCTCTGGGTTATGGGCCCAGCACGCTTCCGCTGCGCCACTCTGCTCCCTTAGGGCTAGACTGCCCGCAATCCACTCTAGCACCTGGGCTGCACTGGCACGGCCAGGCAGAGGAGCAGGCTGCTAGGCAGCGTTTCGAAAAGCCCTTCGAGGTCTCTGTGGCGCAATGGGTCAGCGCGTTCGGCTGTTAACCGAAAGAATGGTGGTTCGAGCCCACCCGGGGACGTGGCTACGCTCGGCCTCCTGGCGCTTGCTAGCAGGCTCCCTTTTGCCACCTCCAAGCCATCCCTCTCGGCCTCGGTGAGGTCACCTTGTGGCCGGCAAGGTTCAGGGGCCGTGCCGTGCCACAGGAGCCCGTCTCCCAGCAACCGCGCCGGGGCCTCGGCCTCAGGGCTTAAGCCCCGAGCCCAAGCCCAAAAGCTCCAGCCGGGCAGGTGTCGTTCCCCTCCCGCCTCTACGCCAGCTGAGAGGGAGAAACGCACGAGCCGCGCGGGTTCTTAGCCGCCTCCCTCCTGCGGGCCTGTTTGCTGCGCAGACCTCGGGGCCTGTCTCATGCCTCCCCTGGGAAGCGTGGCCGCGCGAACTGAGCCCCAGTCGCAGCTCCTGAGGTTTCCTGTGCAGCCTTGGACTTGCATGGCTGCCATGGTTTCTCTTTGGAAGGGACTCGGTCCCGCTTGGACAGGCGACTCGCCCGTGTGACTCCAAACGCCATCTTGTGGCTGTCTTTTTCCACAGCCAGAACACCAGGATTCGCCTGCTCCTGGGTGGCCTGTGTCCCTTTCGGGCCATGGCGGCCGCTATGCGCCCGTAGACGGCCACGTTCCTCCTCCTAGTACAGAGATCATGGACGCTGGGGCCCTGCCCCCAAACCTCAATGAGGTCCATGACCTCCACACTAGACCAGGAGGGTGCGCGCCATCTACGGCCCCTGGCTGGCCCCTGGGTGCTGGGGGACTGGGCGGGGGGACGGCTCGCCGGCACTGGCTGCCTGGCTCATCCTGCAGCCCCTGGGTCGGGGCAGAGACTGCTGGCAGGGCTGGCTCTGGCAAGTGCCGTCTGGCCAGAGTCTACCCCTTTAAGGGCCCCAGGGCTGGGGAGAGGAGAGGAGTTTTCCTGCTTTGGCCCAGAGCAGCCACCAGGGGAACCTGGGGAGGGCTGGGCTCCAGCTACTTCGAATTAAGTGGCTACACAGCCCTTAATTCCAACCACTGAATTCGAATTTGGCGTTACTCCTGGTAGAATGAGGTTTACCTAGTTCGAATTAAGTCCAAACTAGCGGTTTGTATGTGTGGCACCTATGAAAGTTACTTCCAACTAAGGGCTGTTAGTTCGAATTAACTTTGTAGTGTAGACATACCCATAGTTCCTATACAACTAGCAGCTAATGGGTACTCTCCAGTAGTTTAAATCTTGGGGCATTTGGAAAAGGAGGGGGAGCTACATGTGTGCAGGGTGTATTGTTGCCCTCTGCTGGATGGACTGTAAATGCTTTATGTATGTATCATATGCCCTATAGTGCTAACAGTTAATGGAGATTCTCCTCTAGCTCACACCTGGCATTTTCTAAAGTAATATATGTGTGTGTATGTGCGAGAAAGAGCAAGAGCCTGGGGGCTCCCTCATGTCTCCTCCCCATCCTGATCTGCTTGGCTTAAGTGCAGGAAAGAAGAAGTAGTGAGCTTTGTGTATTTGACATCAGGTGGAAGCAGGGGAATGGAGGACTGGTGGGAACAAGAGCACTTGGCTTCTTTTCCTGCAGACCGAGAGGGGTGGGGACTGGCTTGAGCTATATAAATCAGATGCCGCTCCATGCCTCAGTTTCCCCCTTCATGCAATGCCGATGACACAGAGAATGTTTGTAAAGTGCCTTGTTGTTAGCCCATGGGGCAGAGGGGGAAACTCGGTCTCAGAAGCAGACTGGGGGGAGGTAAAAGCCTACCTAGGCAGCGCTGGTTCCACTACGTCACGCTGCCAGACCGGTCTGAGTGGGTCCCTCTCTTGGCTGCTCCTCCCCCCAGGAGGAGTGGGTTCCTCTCCATCGGCTGCAGGAACCAGCATTTCAAGGTCTTTGCCAATGGGCAGCCGTTCTGCAATTCAGCTCTGCCGCGGCTTCCAGCAGATCGATACACTGGAGATCGATGGTGCCGTGGTCGGGTCCTGTGCCCAGTTGTGAGCCCGACCGGTGCCGCTGCCCAGACGGAGATGAGTGGCACACACACGACACCCCCCTACGGCCGCCCTCGCAGACCCAATAAACCTCTCCCTTTCGCAGAACGACTCTGCTCCTGCGTGGTTCTGGGGCTACTTGTGTGTGTGTCCTAGACCCCCTTTCTGCTCAGCGCAGATAGAGACTCCTCTGCAGGTAGAGCTGAGTGCGACGCCTGCACTGGGATGGCGTATTGGGATAATGTACTGACAGCTCCTCTGTGCCACCCCTCCTCTTCCTGCCGCTGCAACATCAAATTAACCTTCCTGGTCTGCCCCCGTCCTCCCTCCGGTACCAGGAGACCCCACGCATGATGGGAGGGGCTGCAAACTGGGGAGCAGGCTACTGCAGGGCTGAGGGCAGCAAACCAGCCCCCAGAGCCCTGCAGGGCCTGGCCACGGGGAAGGGGAACTGATGTGAGCAGCATTTAGAGCTGGGGGGGGGCTGTGGGGAGGAGGACAACGGAGCCACGAGCAGGACAGGGGGTGAGCCAGCACCAGTAAGTCTCAGGGGGTATGTCTACACTACCCCGCTAGTTCGAACTAAAATCGGGCTCCATGCTCAGCTGTGAGTCCGAGTCCCATAGACAAAAGCACCCCAGGGCAGTGGTGGATTCTCCACATGTCAATGGGTCTAGTGCAGGCCAGAGGCCTTGCTGGGATGCGCTAGGGCAAAGCCCAGGGCTGGGGCCGGACGGGAGCCCGTGAGAGGCAGCGGGGCGAGTGGGAGGCTCTAACTCTTGCTCCTGGCCAGGAAGTCCAGTGCTGGGTGACACCAAGGCCACGTCTGCACTGCAGGCATTTTGCTCAAGAACAGCTGTTCTTGTGCAAAAACTTGTGGCGCGTCTACACTGCACGTGAATTCTTGTGCAAGTAAATTTGCAGTAAAGCATCAGAAAAGAGGGCTTCTTGCACAGGAGTTATTCCTCTCCCCACGAGGAATAAGCCCCTTTTGTGCAAGAGCTGTTGTGCAAGAAGGCAGCGTGGACGGGCACCAGGGGCTTCTTGAGCAAGACACTTTTATGGCTAAAATGGTCATCAGAGCTTTCTTGCACGAGAAAGCGTTCACAGTGCCATGGACACTCTTGTGCAAAAGCACATGGCAGGGTGGAGGTGCTCTTGCACGAGACCTTTTGCGCAAGAACTCCGGTGTGAAACAGTTCTTGTGCAAGAAGTCTGCAGCGTAGGGCAGGGAGCAGCCTATGGGGCTACTGGAGCTGCTGGCTGCAGGATGCCCAGTCAGGGAGTGGGGGGGACCCCTAGGAATGGCTCCAACTTCCCAGAGGGGTGGCCAGAGGCAGGACATTTGCCTGGCAGGGTGAGGTGGGGGGGGCAGTGACCTCACAGGGGCTTTGGGCAGCCCTCAGCAGATCAGGCAAAGGGCAGGTGGGGAGGTGGTGACCTCACAGAGGAACCCACATCTCAGGCTGAGAAAAGGGGGGGGCGGGCCCAGGGGACTTTGGAGACCCCCGGTTGCTTTAGCTCTGGTGCGTCTCCTGCTCACAGTTGCTTTGTCCTCTGTGAGTTCCACATCCGGACAGCGTTTTGCAGAAGGTAAGAGCCCCCAGGGGTTTGGATCCCGCCCGGGGCCGGCTGGGTTCCAGGCAGGCCCAGCCCTCGGTCAAGGGCCAGAAGGTGATTCCTCACCTGGGCTGTGTTCTTAGCGCCACTGGGGCTTTCTCCTGGTTGGTTTCCCTTTTCCTCCATCCCGCCCACATTTCTGCTCTGTTCTTGCCTCTTCTGTGACCTTCCCCTGCTGCCCCCCCAGCTTGTGACCCAACAGACTAGCTGAAGGAGGGGGGGTGGTTTGCAGGAGCCGTGGGGCGGGGGATGCAGCCCCCATTGTGGGGACTGGGGAGGTGGGGCTGGACCAGGTCTATGCCGGTGTCTTTGGGGAGAACGCTCCACCCCCCCCCCACACACCTTAGACTCTCCCCTGATTGGCCGAGCAGGGGCTGTTGATGGGCAGGAGACTCAGGTCCTTGCAGTGCCTGTGCAAGACCGAGCCGATAAGCAAGGGGCCATTTGGGGGCTGGGGGCAGTCGCTCTGGGGAGCTGGAACCCCTGGATTTCGCTCTGCAGGCTGCGCCCCAAGCTCCCCTTTGCTCCCCTCATTTGCAGCATGGCCAAACACATCAGGCTGTGGTTCCGGAAAGCCCTGAAGATGGCCCCAGGGCCGGTGGGAAGCAGCTCCTCCGTCCCCGCGGGCGGGGAAGCTGAATCCCACCAGCTCGGGGCGACTCGCCCACCGGCCAGGCCCCTCCGGACCTGGCTCCAGAGGCGGCTGGGAAGGCGGGACCCAGCCCAGCGGGGCAGCCGGGTAGGGTGGCTCTGGGGCCTCCTCTGTGGAGAGAAACACCTGCCCCAGGAGCCCAGCCCCCATTACCACCAGGGGGCATCGCCCTGCCCGGCCCCCGGGGACCTGCCAGTCTCCGGGAGCCCCCAGCCTCTCCGCACCAGCCCCTGCAGCTGTGGGTCCAGCTCAGTGAGCAGCAGCGCCTGGGCCTCCAGCTGCAGCCGGGCCACCTCCTGCAGCCGCTCAGACCCAGGTGAGGGGCCGTGAACATGCTGGGCCCAGGGGCTCACCCAGTACACGGGGGGGCAGCCCCAGTGTCTGCCCCGCAGCCAGGGCAATGGATGGGGGCGGGAGCTGCTGCTTGGCTCTCTTGTTCCTGGCGGGGGCTCTGCTGAGGGCGTTGGCAGATGTGAGGGTGGAAGGGGGATGGGTCCCTGCGAGGGGCGTGTGGGGCCCAAGCTGCCCTGGGTCCCTGACATGGGGGCGCGTGACCCCTGCTGGCCTCTGGAGTCACCCTGGTCCCTTCCCTCCCGCACAGAGCCCCCCTGCGCCTCGGCGGAGCTCTGCCAGGAGCGGATGGACTCCCGGGTGGAGGAAGGGGCCATCTATGATATTGAAGAGCAGCTCCACACCCGGGACACGGTAGGAACCTTCTCCACACGGGGGGGACCCGAGATTGTCCGGCCCCTTCCCAGCACGTCCCCCCCTCCGGGAGGGGCTTGTCCCTGGGGATCCCCCTGGGGCCCCTTCTCCTGCATGACCTGGGCCCCCCAAGCTGAGGTCTCTTGTCATGCACCAGCTGGGCCCCCACAAGCCTGAGGAAGCAGTTGGGGGGGAGTGTGGGTGCTTGGGCAACCGGCAGCTCCCACCTCCACTCCTGGGAGGCCTGAGCCCTGCAGCTGTCCGTGGGGGGCAGGCAGGCCCCAGGCTCACAGACTCTCTCTGGGGTGCAGAGCCCAGCCGCCCTGCAGCGGTTCCTCCTGGCCGTCCCCCCCGCCTGCCTCGCCGCCCTCCAAAGGGGCGAGGACACCCTGGCGCCGCGCTGCTGCAAGGACACCATGATGGCCAGGATCGTGGTGAGCGAGTCGCGGCGGCCGGGAGGAGGGGAGGGGATACGTGGGGTGGACAGGGGTCTGCCTGGGCCATGGCGGCGGGTGGGGGTGCTGGAAATGGGATGGGTGGGGCCAGGAGTGCTGGAGGGGGAGGGGGAGGTGGACATGGGGAGGGTGGGTGGGGATGCTGGAGGAGGGAGGGACACAGAAATGGGGCAGGTCTGGGGTGCTGGACAGGGAGGGGGATTCGGAACAGGGAGGGGTCTCCCCGGGCCATGGGGGGGCGAGCTGGAAGGTTAGCAGAGCGGGCTGCTGAGGATGCGCCTGGGGAGCAGGGATGAGGAGGTTCAGAGGCTGGTCACCAGGCCAGTGAGGGGCAGGAGACGGCCTGGGGACAAGGATTGAGCTGGTCCCGGTTTGGGAGGGGGGTGCTGGGAGGGGCCCTGTGCCGGGCAGGGGGGCTACAGGCCAGCGGGAGGCAGTGGGGTTGGATCCTGCTGGGTGGGGGCGCTGGCCGTGTGAGCGTCTCTTGGGGGCCCCAGCCTCACACGCCCCTTTGTCTCCTTGGGTCTCACAGGAGATCATGGAGGACTCCCCCAACCCAATGGTCTTGGCCGACTGCCTCAACGCCGCCTGCAGCCTCAGGTACCGACCCCCCCCCCCGCCCACTCCCCCCCAGAGCAGATCCCCTGACCAGGGAGTGGGAAAGTCTCTGTCTCCTGGGCTATGTCTAGACTGCAAGCCTCTTTCGAAAGAGAGCACCCAGTGAGTCTGGATGCTCTCTTTCGAAGAAGCCCTAGTTCCATTCAAGAACGCCTTCGTTCGAAAGAAGCACTTTCCAAAGAAGGCGTTCTTCCTCGTGAAATGAGGTTTACCGCCGTGGAAAGAAAAGCCGCGTTCTTTCGATTTAATTTCGAAAGAACGCGACTGCAGTCTAGACGCAGGTGATGTTTTTTCGGAAAAAGGCTACTTTTCCCGAAAAACCCCCTGAGTCTGGACACAGCCCTGCTGCTGAATGAACAGTCTCTGCCCCTCTCTCCTGCCAGCACCTTGCAGCCTCCCCTACAGGCCCAGCTCCTGAGCCCCCTGCTGAGGGCGGCCGTGGGACAGACTGTGTCTGGGGACTGGCAGCAGGAGCCCATCCACACACAGGTACGTCCCTCCGGGCCCTGCTCCCGGGCTGGGCTGGAGCTCCAGAGAGGAGTGGGGGTGGGGGCAGAGGGAGAGAAGAAGCTGCAGGTTTGGATCCTTCCCTCCAGGTTTCCCGTTGCTCTCCCTGGGGGCCCGTCCCTTCCATGCCCAGCCTGGGCTCCTCCCTGCTCTGCGAGGCGGCTCAGACCCTGCTCAAGGCTGCACCCCGGGGCCAGCGGGTGGCCTGGATTCCCCAACCCCCCTCTGACCCAGGGCTCTCCCTTGTCTTGCAGCAGTTCATCCGGGCCCTTCCCGTCGACCTCCAGGCCCTACTGGCAAGCCTCCTCGCCGAGTCCCCAGACACCGCCAGGCTGCAGCTGATCATGGAGGTGAGCCCCGTGGGGGGGACGGGGCCATTGGCCCTGCTTCCTCGGGGGGCCGAGAGAGGAGCTGTGTCAGTGGCTGGGGGGGGGGGGGCACAGTCTGAGAGGAGCCCCAGGCTCTGCCCAGAACCGGCGCCTCCCTACGGGTCCTGACCTGCCTCTTTCCCCCCCAGCACCTGAGCCCGTGGCTGGAGTCCCGCCTGCCCCAGGAGCGAGCCAGGGCCCTTGGCAGCACCACGGCCCTGCTGGGAGTCGCCACCACCCTCCCGGGGTTTGAGGTAAGTGACCTTGGAGCCGGGGGGTCTGGGGCTGCAGGGCGCGGGGCTGGGAGCGTCCCCGGGAGGCAGAGCTGGGAATGGGCCGGGAATGGGCCGCGTTCTCCTTTCCCCGGGGAGGGGCGACCCTGGGCCTTTCCGGGGGGCACCTGGGCCCCAGACTGGGGAGTGGCCGTCAGTGGATCCCCTTGTTCCACCCCCGGAGTGACCCTTCAGTCGGGGCCATTGCTCAGGGTTGTCTCCTCGCAAGGCCGGCCCCGCCCCGCCCCGCCCCGCCCCGGGAGGTGTCTCTGTCCGTCCCCGAGCTCAGAACCGCCTCGGCGGCCGTTAGCATGGGACGTGCAGCCCCAGGATGCTGAGGGACCCCCCCTCTTCTCTCCCCTCAGAACTCCGCCGACTGGCCGAGGATGGGTCACCACGTGGCCCAGCTGGGCCTTTTTATTTCGGACCCATCCGAAGACGTCAGCCGGCTGGCCCGGAAGGGGGTGCACAGCCTGTACCGACTCCTCCTGCACCACAGGGGTAAGGAACCCAGCCGGGACCTGGGCCCCAGGGACACCCTGAGGGTGCCGGCGGCGGGGGGAGGGGACCCAGTCCTTTTCCCCCAGACTGGCCCAAGGGGGGATGCGTCCCTCTGTGTTCCCCTTCTGCCCCCTGTGCCCCTCCATTTGCCCAGGGATGCCTGCAGGGACCCGTGGGAGGGGAAGGGCTCAGACCTGCCAGCAGAATCACCCTGGTTTGTCTCTTGCAGGCCTCAACATCCACCAGGCAGAGGACCTGTGGTGCAGGCACTACTATAAGGAGAGATGGGTCCTGGCGCACAGCAACACCGTGCGGGTGGGAGAGGTAAGGACGCGCTGCCAGGGCAGGGCAGGGCTCGGGGGTGGGGCTGGCTGGGGCCCTCGTGCGGGTAGGACGCGGGGTGGGAAGCGGGGAGTCGCTGATCGAATGGTCGATGCATTTTCCCTCGACTATTCGAGCCGTGGACAGGGCGGCGCTGCCTCTTTGTGACGCTGTCCCGGCGTTTCAAAGGGGCGGCGCTTCCTAGGGGCAGCGCCGCACCTTGCCCCGGATCTCCCGTAGAAGGGGAAGCAGGGCGGGACGGGGGGCAACACTTTTTGATGGAGGTCGCTCCAAGATGTTGGCCAGTGGCCTAGGGCTGCTCTGTTGTGCGGAGGGGGGTGAGGTCTGGGAGGGTCTTGGGGGCAGGAGGAAGGTGTGACCTGGGGCAGGGGTTAGGGTGCAGGGTGAGGAGAGCGTCTGGGTGCAGGGTCTGGAAGGGAGTTTGCAGAAGGAGGAAGCTGTTTTAGCCCCAGGAGTTGGGGCCGGGCTCTGGGCCGTCAGCTGAAACCTCCCGTGCTCTTGATTTCAGGTCTTTGGGCAGCTCTTCACGCCAGAGCAGGAGAACTGCTTTTTAGACAAGGCTCTGCTCGCTGCCCGCTCCCCCCTGAGGCGCCCCAGCCAGGCCGGGCTGGTCCTGGCCCACGCCCTGCATGGGCAGGCCCATCAGCTCCTGGGATACATGGTGAGCAGCCGGAGCAGATGCAGGAGAGCGGGGCAGGGCCAGGGTCTCCTTCCCATCCCCTCAGGGAGTCCCCCGCCCCTTTCCTCATGCTGCCCCCACCCCACGTCCCTGCTGGGTGGGTCAGAAGCTCACCCTGCGGGCCTGACGGGGGGTGACCAGAGAGCAGAACAAGTCTCAGCGCAGGGGGGAGGAGGGGGGAAATGCTGGGGGGGCCCAGTACCCCTGAGTCCCCAGGGATGAATGTGACGGATTCTGCTTCCCTTGCAGCAGGAAGACAGCCAGTGAGAGCACAAGGAGCTGAGGAGCCAGCAGCTGCGTCCCCCTCCCCCCAGCCCTCCCAATTGTATAGAATGTATTTAAATTCGGATTAAATAACGTTTCAAAAAACATTTGGATCAGGCTTTGTCAATAATTTTTAATGGGGGGGGGGGGCATTTTGGCAAGTGGTCAAGGGCCACATTTCTACCGAGGAGTTTGGGGTCTGGGACGGGGCGGTTGGGTGCAGAAGAGAGCTGAGGGGAGGAGCCTGGGTGCGCACCGTCCATTGCATCATCACGCGGCCCCATTGTGCTAGTGCTGGAGCTTGGGTGACTGGTTTAATTTGAATGTTTACACAGATTAGGTGTTTTAACTTTAGGAAACTTCATTTTCAATAAGGTCAAATGTTAATTTCTGTCTACCACAAAGGGTTTCAAAGTTTTCTTTCTTAAAGGCAGGGATGAGGAACCTTTTTTGTCTCCAGGGCCACTGACCCCCAGAAAAACCAGTTGGGGACCACACACGAGAAAAGCAAAATACAAAAACCCTTCTTCCAAAACCCACAAGCCTCACTGAGGTGAGGGGAAGGGACAGGGAGGACTGAGGTTCGGGGATCCCTCATTTTTGGCCCCCCCTCAGATTGAGAGGGACCCGCAAATGCCACTCTCCCTGGAACCCAGGAGAGTTAATCTGTGCTGGGGCTGGAGTGCCAGGGGAGTGAGATGTCTCAGTCGGGGCCACATTCGTGAGGCTTGGGGGGGGTTGGAGGCGCCAGGGACGCATTCAGATAGAGCAGGGGAGCCGGCAGGGACCCTGAGAGGAGACGTGGGAGTGAGAGCCCAGCCGGGGAGACACAAGGAAACCAGAGTCAGTCTAGTATCTCTCAGGCAGCTGGGGTAGACACCCCCCACCCCAAACCCCAGCCTCCTGTTGGATCCTCCTCCCACAGTTAACTGCCTCTGAGTCTGCACCCAAACTCCCATCGCTGCCCTGAACCTGTCCCAGAGCCTGCAACCCGCAGCCTCTCCCGCGCCCCACTCCCCAGCCATCCTGCACCGTAACCCCAGCCTCAGGCCAGCGAACCTGAGTGAGGGTGGGGGAGCCCAAGCAGCAGAGGGAGGGGGGAGTGGAATGAGTGGGGGCGTGGCCTCAGAACAGGGGCAGGGGTAGGTGCGGGGAAAGGGGCGGGGCAATGGTAGTGGCCTCTAATGCCCACACCCCTCCCTTCGGCATCGCTTATGTCCCATGTCCGCCCCCTCCTGAGCCCACAGCCGGTGCCAAGGCCTCGTGCCCAGGGCGGGGTCGCCCCTGTGAGCTGCCAGCCATACTGGGGAGAGGCGAGAGGGTCTGGGCTGCTGTGTCCATTGCTGGCTCCTGTCAGGCCTTTGCACCAAGTCCTGGTGCAGCCTGAGCAAACCTGGGTCCTTCCCTGCTCCTCCAACACCACCTGGGCAAAGGGAGGAGAGTCCCCAACAGCCTCTGTCACTTCGGCCTCCTGTCGGGGGAACATGCCCCCTGCAGCATGATCCCCTGTAGATCTAGCCCTCTGGGCACTCACCCAAGGTCTCTACACGGCAGCTGCTCTGTGCCTAGTGCTGGCACTGCAGAGCCATTTGCCACTTTGCACCCGACTGTCACCAGGTCCTTTCCATTTGCAGGGCCGGCCACATCTCCTGCCCGCTAGGCCATTGGCTGCACCCTCGTCTCGCTCCTCCTGGTGTCTGTATCCGTCATCACCTTGGTGCTGGAGAGATGGGGCCTGCCCCAGCCTGCCGGGCTGCAAGGGACTCCTGTTGGGAGCAGCTGCATGGGAACCAGAGGCCCAAGAATGGGAGAACCCTATTGACCTGCTGTGAGCAGGAGACGGGGGTGGGGAGGGGGCTGGGGAGGTACCTGTACTCAGCTCTGAATGGGGGCTGGGGAGACACAGACACTGCTGATGATTGCTGCACTGTGGGCCCCTGGGTTACAGTCTATGCCCAGGCAGCTCCTCCAGTCACTGCCTGTCACATTACTGGATCTTGAGGGGAGCAGCCAGATCACTGCTGCACCCATAGGTGGGGGTGTTGGCCCCAGAAAATGGTAGAAAAGGGGGCCATGCGGGGTGCTGAATAGAAGCTTATTATCTGATAGTCCTATGTAAGCTATTTATGTGGTTGTATAACGTCTGTGTGTGTAGTTAGGAATCTGTAGTCTGTGTGGATCCTGAATATTTCTCTGCATGTGGTTGAGCATTGGGCAGAGCCCGGCCTGTGGACATGCTAATTAGCGAGGCCCTGTGGGACAATGGCACTGAATGGGCCAAGGACACACCTAAAGCATGAGGGCGGACACCTAAGAGCGGCCAGCAGAGAGAGGCTGAGGACCAGGTGATCTCCTGCAGCCAAGAAGAGGCCAGGAAGGAGGGATAAATAGGCCATGTGGTCGATGCCATCTTGGTTCTCAGCTCAGCACTTCATCCCAGAGGCAGCATTGCAGGGATCGAAGAGCCCGAGAGACCTGTGAACCCATCCTGACCCTAGGATGTGCAACAAGAACTCTTAAACCAGCAGCTGTAACATCTCTGCTAGAGGCTGCATCGAGAACTGGGAGATTCGGTGCATGTAACATACTATTCCTTTAACAACCTTACTCTCATGCTTTTCTTTATTGTAATAATAAACCTTTAGGTGTTAGATGCTAAAGGATTGGCTCAGCATGATTTGTGGGTAAGATCCAGAGGGTAAATTGACCAGGGATCTGTGGCTGGTTTCTTGGGACCAGACAGAACTTGTTCGGGGTAGGTGGGATTGGGTGCTAGGACCCCCACCGGTGTATGAGGCCCGGGACCATCGGGGGCATGGATATTGCTGGGGTGCCGGAGGGGTTTTGCTCGGGAGGCTTCAGGCAGGCAGCTGAAGCGCTCTGTGGGACTGGTTTGTGGCCTGTGTGGAGAGGTCACCAGTCTGGGGGCTGTAAGGAGCCCCGGATTTGAGCAATTCGCCCTGAGCAGACGCCCTCAGCTGTGCCCAGACACGGCCCGGTCCGTCACACTGCCCCTCAGCCTGCAGGCCTCTCCTCGCTCTCAGCCAGGCCAAGGGCTGAGCCCTGCTGTGGCCTGCCCCAGCCAGCCAGCCAGCCCAGCTCCTCCTCCTGCACAAACAGTCCCGCCTGCTCCTTTAGCAAAGCAGAGCGGGCTGGTTGTGGAACTTCTGGGAGACTGAGGTTCAAGTCCCAGGTCTGCTGCAGAGCCCTTGGCCCTGCCACTCCCCTGAGTGGGCCTCAGCCCCCGTGTGTGAAACGGGGACACTGATTCTAACTCGTCTAAGGGGAGCATTTTCAAAGCCCTAAGGGAGTTGGGAGCACAAGTGTGTGACTGTGCTTTGTGCCCACTGCTTGGTGCTCCTAAATCCCCCAGGTGCTTAGCTTGGGAGCTTTTCCGGGCAGGGGCTGCGGCTAGGGTTGCCAGGTGTCCCGTTTGAACCGGACAGTCCAGTATTTGAGCTTTCTGTCCAGGAGATAAATTGAGAAAATATCTCAGTTTTCTAAATAAGATGTACTCTAGGTTGTGATGCAATGGCAAGTATGTCTGGTATTTTTATTGACCATCTGGCAACCCTGGCTGCGGCTGCCTCTCACTACTCTGGTGTGGACAAAGCACTGCAGTCATCCCGGGACAACGCCCCCAGAGACGCTCTCCCTCTGGGGCAGGGTCCTTTAATGCTTTTCACACTGACATAGGCTACGGGACAGCCCCTTGGACACGGGCATGAGTGTCCCCGCGGGGCGGTATCTCCCGGACGCTGCGCAATGCAGAGAAGAGGGGTGAGTCCTGGGGGATTGGTGGGACAAGAGACGTTCCGTTATTTTAACCCCACCCGCTATAAAGCAGCAAAACCCTGGGTCCAGGTACTCAAAAGTGCAGGGCTCTGCTTCTGCGGGATTAGCCGCCCCTTCTCGGCTGGGAACACGCAGGCGAAGCATCAAAGGGCTCCCACCCCACTGAGATGGTGACTGCATGTCTCGGGAAGGGAAGAATCCAGCCATGGGGGGGGGGGATCCCCTCTGGCACTGACAGAGAGGCCCAGAGACATGCAGAAGGAAAGTTCGGGAGGGAGGGGGCAGAGATACCAGGTAGGGAGGAGGACGGAGGTGCAGCTAACTCTGGTACTCGTGACACCCAGACCCCATCTCTCCCCACCTCCTTGGACCCAGGCAGCACCTGCTCCTTTTTGTCTCCTCTCCCATTGACTGCCGCCCTCCTCACCACCAGGTCTCCCAAAGGTTCCTCTCCCCAAATGTTTCCCACTCCCCTCCCACTGTTCCTCGCTCCCAAATCCCTGGGGTCCTGTCAAACAAACGTCTCTTCCTCCCTCCTGTGGCTGGCACCTCCATGTCCTGTAGCCTGGCCCCCCTCCCTTTACTCCATCCTTCACCAACCCTTCCAGCTCCTTGAGTTCCATTTCTTCCAGCCTCCACCCCAACTCCCTACATCTGCATCTCCACCCCAGCCCTGCCTCCCAGCCCCGCCTCTTAGCCCCCGGCCCCAAACCTTCCCTTCCCTGGTTCTTCCCTCCCCAAACTGCCTGGTCTGGTTATTTCTAGGCCAGGGGTGAAGCAGGAGCCATTCTGCTGGGCACTCTGCAAACACAGAACAAGGACAGTCCCAGCCCCACACATCTGGCCCTTGAAGAACAAACCCAGAGGCAGAGGGACCTGGACAGACGGGATGGTGAGGGGCAATTTCCCTCAGCAGCTTGGGCCGTCCTGGCAGAATGGTGTCTCAGTCTCCTAGGAGATCACGGTAGTGGGAACCAACTGTCCATGTTGTGCTAGACAAGGGCGATAGGAAGCCGCTCTGGGGTGCCCCACTAAGCCTGGCGGGCTGGGGGCGGGGCTTTGGGTGCTGTCAGCACGCTGGGCTGCACAGCCACAGTGTACTCCAGGGATCTGGTGGCCAAGTAGTGTAGTGGCTGCACTCCCTGTCCCCTGCCCTGAGCCTCCAAACACCCCCCCCACCTACCCCTGACTCCTGCACCACAATCCCTGCACTGCGCCCCCCCTCACTCCTGGACTCCCTGCCCTGAGCTCCCCACACCCATACACTCCCCAGCCCCCTGTCCTGAGCTCCACCATACCCCTGCCCTGAGCTCCCCATCCTCCCACACTCCCCACCCCCTGCCCTGAGCTCCCCCACATCCTCACACTCCTCATCCCCCGCCCTGAGCTCCCCATACTCCCACATTCCCCATCCCACTGTTCACCAGCTCCTGATGAAATGCATCCCAGGATACTCAAGGAGCTGATAGAGGAGCTATCTGAGCCTTTAGCTATGATTTTTGAAAAATCATGGCAGACAGGGGAGATTCCAGAAGACTGGAAAAGGGCAAATATTGTGCCCATCTATAAAAAGGGGAATAAGAACAACCCAGGAAACTACAGACCGGTCAGTTTAACGTCTGTCCCAGGGAAGATAATGGAGCAGGTAATTAAGGAAATCATATGCAAACACTTGGAAGGTAATAAAGTGATAGGGAATAGCCAGCATGGGTTTGTGAAGAACAAGTCATGCCAAACTAATCTGATAGCTTTCTTTGATAGGATAACGAGCCTTGTGGATAAGGGAGAAGCGGTGGATGTCATATACCTAGACTTTAGTAAGGCATTTGATACGGTCTCGCATGATATTCTTATTGATAAACTAGGCAACTATAACTTAGATAGGGCCACGATAAGGTGGGTGCATAATTGGTTGGATAACCGTAGTCAGAGAGTTGTTGTTAACGGTCCTAAATCCTGCTGGAAAGGGATAACAAGTGGAGTTCTTCAAGGGTCTGTTTTGGGACCCGTACTGTTCAATATCTTCATCAATGATGTAGATATTGGGATAGAGAGTACGCTTATTAAGTTTGCAGATGATACCAAACTGGGTGGGGTTGCAACTTCTTTGGAGGAGAGGGACATAATTCAAAATGACCGTAGCAAGTTAGGGAAATGGTCAGAGGTAAACAGGATGAGGTTTAATAAAGAGAAATGCAAAGTGCTCCACTTAGGAAGGAACAATCAGTTCCATACATACAAGATGGGAAGCGACTGTCTAGGAAGGAGCATGGTGGAAAGAGATCTAGGGGTCATAGTGGACCACAAGTTGAATATGAGTCAACAGTGTGATGCTGTTGCAAAAAAAGCAAATATGATTCTAGGTTGTATCAACAGGTGTGTTGTAAGCAAAACTCGTGAAGTCATTCTGCCGCTCTACTCTGCACTAGTTAGGCCTCAGCTGGAGTACTGTGTCCAGTTCTGGGCGCCACATTTCAAGAAAGAGGTGGAGAAATTGGAAAGGGTACAGAGAAGAGCGACAAGAATGGTTAAAGGTCTAGAGAACATGACCTATGAAGCCAGGCTTCATGAACTGGGCTTGTTTAGTTTGGAAAAAAGAAGATTAAGGGGGGACATGATAGCGGTTTTCAAATATCTAAAAGGGTGTCACAAGGAGGAAGGAGAAAATTTGTTCCTCTTGGTTTCTGAGGACAGGACAAGGAGTAATGGGCTTAAAGTGCAGCAGGGGAGGTTTAGATTGGACATTAGGAAAAAATTCCTAACCGTCAGGGTGGTCAAATATTGCAATAAATTGCCAAGGGAGGTGGTGGAATCTCCCTCTCTGGAGTTATTTAAGAACAGGTTAGATAGACATCTGTCAGGGATGGTGTAGACTGAGCTTGGTCCTGCCTTGAGGGCGGGAGGCTGGACTCGATGACCTCTTGAGGTCCCTTCCAGTCCTATTATTCTATGATTCTGTGATTCAAGCTCTTGCCTTGACCTCCACAAAGGGAGGTGTGGTACCACAGTACCTGTAAGAATTTTAAGTTGCTTTCACTCCTGACGCTAGACACAGAAAGTGAGGGGGGATTTTTAGGAAACAATGTGGGGGAGAGGAAAGCAACTTTTCCTCCCTGCCCCCAGTCATGTTACTGGATGTTGAGGGGAGCAGCCAGATCACTGCTGCACCCATGTGGGGGTGTTGGCCCCAAAAGTGGCACAAAGGGGGGCCACGTGAGGTGTCCAGTAGAAGCCTACTTTCTTCTGATTCCATATATGCTATTCATGTGATTGTATAATGTTGGTATGTGAAGTTATAAGCATGTATTTTGTGTGGATACCAAATGTTTCTCTGTATGTGGTTGAACTATGGGCAAAGCAGCTCAGCCTATGGATATGCTAACGAGTAAAGCTCTGGAACAATAGCCCTCTTTAGGCCAAGGACACGCCTCAAGAGTGGTGACTCATACCTAGTGGCTACCAGCAAGGAACACAGGGATAAGCCATGGGCCAGGTGACCTGCTGTAGCCAGGAAGAGACCAGGAAGGAGGGATAAATAGGCCATGTGGTCGACTCCATCTTGGTACTCAGCTCAGCACTTCATCCCAGAGGCAGCAGTGCAGGGATCGAAGAGCCAGGAAGAACTGTGTGCCCATCCTGACCCTAGGATGCGCAACAAGGACTTGTAAGCCAGCAGCTGTAACATCTCTGCTAGAGGCTGCATCGAGAACCGGGAAATTTGATGCATGTAACATACTATTCCTTTAACAACCTTACTCTCATGCTTTTCTTTATTGTAATAATAAACCTTTAGATGTTAGATGCTAAAGGATTGGCTCAGCATGATTTGTGGGTAAGGTCCAGAGGGTAAATTGACCAGGGATCTGTGGCTGGTTTCTTGGAACCGGACAGAACTTGTTCGGGGTAGGTGGGATTGGGTGCTAAGACCCCCCCACCGGTGTATGAGGCCCGGGGCCATCTGGGGCATGGATATTGCTGGGGTTTTGGAGGGGTTTTGCTCGTGAGGCTTCAGGCAGGCAGCTGAAGCACTCTGTGAGACTGGTTTGTGGCCTGTTTGGAGAGGTAACCAGTCTGGGGACTGTAAGGAGCCCTGAAGTTGAGCAATTCGCCCTGAGCGGAAGCCCTCAGCTGTGCCCAGACACAGTCCGGTCTGTCACAGCCCCAGCCAAGCCGTTTGCTGCGCCTTGAGGAGAACCGCCCTGTGCTGGGCACCTGCTCAGTGAAGAGAAGTTCAGCGCCCAGACTGCCTGGGAGGGCAGCACAAGGAGTCATCGTCTCCAGGAGAGGCAGTGGTCTCATCACACCATCAGCCCCAGGGTTCTCCTGGCTTTGCAGGCGTCATGGAGACGGGGAGTGCTACGGAGGGAAGGGATGATGAGGCAGCTCAATGGATGTTTTCGGGGAGTTTGTTCAGAGCAGCGAGGCAGAAAGCACGGAGCCCTGGAGGGGCAGGGCGTCAAGAAACCCCCTGAAATCTTCAAGTCTGAGCTGTGAGGGGAGCACGTCACCCTGGACCATTCCTCACAGGTGTCTGCCCAGCCTCTTTTTAAACGCCTCCAGCGACAGCGATTCCACAGCCTCCTTTGGGAGCCTCTTCCAGAGCTTAACTGCCCTTAGGGACAGAAAGTTCCCCTAAATCTCCCTCGGTGCAGGTAAAGTCCCTCACACATTGTCCAACTTCAGTGGACATAGAGACAAGTGATCATCAGCCCCTTTAGAAGAGCCCGTAACACACGTGAAGGCCTGTTATCGGCCCTCCCTACCTTTTCTTTTCTCAAGACTGTCTATGGCGTTCTCATGGGTCAGGTATTTTACACCTTTTATCATTTTTGTGACTCTCCCCTGGACTCGCTCCACCTGGCCCACATCTTCCCTACAGTGTGGCAGCCAGAACCCAACAGAGTCCGTCAGCTGAGACTGGTGGAGGAGGACAGGCACCGGCCAGATCTGACAAGCCAGAGCCCTGTTTAGACAAACCCTTTTTTGCAGCTGTATTACCTTGTTGACTCATATGCCCATTTGTGATCTTGGATAACCCCCAGATCGTGTTCAGCAGCACTGTCCCCAGCCCATGGGCCATCCTCAGCTGGAGCAATTGCACAATCTGGCCTGGGACTTCCTGTCCATTACTGCCCCCTGCCCTGCTCTTTCCCACCATCACCCCGCCCTCTCCCTGCGTGGCATCTTGTACCCTAGGATGCAGCTTTGGGGATCACTGGGGGGCTGGCACCACATGGAGGCAGCAGTCATGCCCCCTCTATTCTCTGTGTGGCAGGAGCCATGGCGGAGTCAGACAGCACTGGACAAATGCACTTGCTCTGTTGTGCTCTGCTTCCCCATGGCTCCTACTGATGTGGGGAGTGTGTGTGGGGCCCGACTGCTGCCTCTGCACAGCACCAGGCCCCCCAGTGACCTCCAAAGCCACGTCCTCCCTCTTCCCAAGCAGAGAGATCCGATCCCAGACAGGAGATGCCACAGCTGAGGATGGCACAACTATGAGGAGCTGCCGGTGTGGGATGCTGGCTCCTGGGAACTTCTTCAGAGGGGTATCCCTAGCAAGCTTGAAGAAAACCCAATAATCTCTGATAGCTGACCTCTCAGTCTTAGTCATGCACTCACCCACCTCCTATTACTTTCCAGGACACAAGAATCAGATCCTAGTCTTTAAAAGGGTGTTCTTATTCACAAAACAAAAAGATATTCTTGATAAAGGATACTTCATTGCTAGGTGTTATAGAGCAGCTGAGAAAAGAATAGATTAAAACACAGAGAATTGCTTCCCTGGGATTCAGTTTTAGTTACAGCGTAAGGGGGGGTTAACTAAACACCAAAACAAAGAAAATTGTGTAGAACTATAAACATTCCCTATCTACTCACATGTTTGTACTTCCAAAGTCTAGTCCATTTCTAGGCATGGGTATTCATCTCCCTTCCCCCCAGTTCTTGGTTTGAATGCCCAAAGGAAAAGCAGCAGGCAGATTCCCTTTCAAGCCAACTCTAACACGGTCTTCCCATTGGTTCTCCTGGCTACCTGCCAACACTTCCTGGTCACCCACTTTCCAGGGTGAACCCTTTAGTTACTGAATGCTGAACTGTTTCTTCAGACAACGAGGGTGAGAAAGGCCAATCTGTACCTCTCTCCTTCACTCTCTTACCAAAACATTGCTTCTCTTTTGAAGCTGTAATATTTTACTAGAAGACTTACTTGGCCTTGCTCGGGTCCTTCAGGGCAGGGGGCTGGCGGTGTGGGGAGTGCAGGAGTCAGAGCTAAGTGGGATGGGCCCTGCCAGCAAGGAGGAGACAGGAAGCCTGCACCTCGTACTCCTGCGAAAAGCCTGCCTGGGGGAAACTCAGCTCTGGAGGGAAGAAGGAAGCCACAGGCTGGCGCACACAGGGCTCTGTGGGCTTGTCGGAGGCTGTGGGTGTCAGGCTGTGAGCCCAGCAGCAGAGCATTTAAGGCACCCAGAGTTCCAGGGCAGACGATGACACAACACCTCACTCCCAGAACATGCACCTCAGTCTGTAGAGCGGTGCCGGTAAGGTTCAGGGAGGTGTCACAGGCCGAGGGAGCGAGCTGCAGTGGCTGGAGGCTGACCCTGGAGGTGCTCCCTGTGGCAATAAGAGGCCAGGCTGATTATGGAACCTGGTGGGAGGGAGGGCAAGGGCATGGCAGGTAGCACTGGCATGAAATGCCCAAGCCAGGCAACGCTCCTCAGCCTGGTCCATCCTGCCAGGCCGGAGCCATTCCCTCCCATAGGCTGTGTGAACCACGGCAGCCAGCCACTCCCAGCAACTCAGCCCTGGCTCCTCGTGGTCTCCTGGATGCTTTATTCCCACTGTTCAATCCCAGGGCGCATCCCAGGGGAACGCCCCCAGGAGGCCTCCCATGCGGTCCCGGTAGATCCCGTCGAAGGCCTTGCTCTGCGCCGCTGTGAAATGGTTCTTCCAGTCCCCACAGATGCCTGTGGAAGGCGAGTGGCGCTGCTCAGGATTCGCACCATGGCCATCGCGGGGACTGGGACTCGCCTCCCACCCTGCAGATCGCGGGGCGCTTGCTGCTGCAAGGGGGGTTGAGCCCACCCTGCTCCCAGTGCACAATCCTGGCTCTGCCCCCCGGCTCATCCCCCACAAGGGCTCGATGGGATCTGTGAAGCTCCCCAATGATGGGGCTGCCTGACAGCAGCCTCCTCACTATAACTTTGGGCTGGGCCCTGACTGAGCTCCCAGGCAGCCTTCTTATAGTCCTAGTCCCGCCCTTTGACTTCCGGTCAGGTGAGGGGGCGGGGCTAGGCTGGGCCCAAAATGGCTCCCAGAGGGGTTCCTCCGCCTCCGGCTCAGTGGGTGGCCATTCCACCCCCCTACACTCCTCCCCCCTTAAGTCCAGCTCCCAATCTCCGGGACCGGGATTCTGCTCTTCCTCCCTGCGGGACAGGGCATCGACATTGTCCCTCCCTGCTCGGTGTTTCACTGTGAATACATACGGTTGGAGGGACAGGTACCATCTCATGATGCGACTGTTGGTATCCCGCATCTGATGGAGCCATTGTAGGGGTGCATGGTCTGTAAAAAGAATAAAAGAGTCTCCAAGGAGGTAATACCGCAGCGCCTCGATGGCCCACTTTATCGCTAGGGCCTCCTTCTCAATTGCGGCGTAGCGGCGCTCTCGAGGAAATAGTTTTCGGCTGATATACAGCACTGGGTGTTCTTCTCCCTCAATTTCCTGGGACAGTACTGCCCCCAGTCCGCAGTCTGACGCGTCCGTCTGGACAATGAAGGGCCGGGAGAAATCGGGGCTGAACAGAACTGGCTCGCTGCACACAGCGGCTTTTAGGTCCTGAAAAGCTGTCTTGCATTCCGGCGACCACCTGATCCTTTGAGGACTGTCTTTCTTGAGGAGCGCCGTGAGAGGCGCGGCTCGAGTTGCAAAGTGTGGCACAAAACGGCGATAGTAGCCTGCCAACCCTAAAAACCGTCTTACTTTCTTCTTGGAGTTGGGTGCCGGGTAGTTTTGGACCGCCTCCACCTTCCCTACTAGAGGCCGGACTAGGCCCCACCCCAGCTGGTACCCGAGGTAGGTGGTTTCCTGCCAGCCAAGTTTACATTTCGTGGGATTGGTGGTCAGGCCGGCATCTCGCAATGTCCGCATTACGGCCGCTACCCGCTCCAGATGTTCCTCCCAATCTTGGCTGTAAATTACCACATCATCTAGGAACGCGGCGGCATACGCCGTATGCGGGGATAGCAAGCGGTCCATCATTCGCTGAAATGTTGCAGGGGCCCCATGGAGTCCGAATGGCATCCTTATAAAATGGAACAATCCCGGGGGAGTTGAAAAGGCAGTTTTTTCTCTCGATTCGGAGTCCAGGGGGATCTGCCAATATCCCTCTGTAAGATCTAGGGTGGTTATAAAGTCGGCTCTCCCCAAGCGTTCTAACAGTGCGTCTGTTCGCGGCATGGGGTAGGCGTCAAATTTTGAAATTTCATTTACTCGTCTGAAATCGATGCAGAAGCGGACACTGCCATCTGGCTTCGGCACCAAGACGATTGGGCTACGCCACTCGCTCTGGGAGCGCTCTATCACTCCCAGTTGCAGCATCGACTGGACTTCCTCCTCGACTACCTTCCGCATCTGGCGGGGGAGAGGCCGAGTACCTTCTCGTACCACTTGGCCTGGAGGGGTCCAAATGTTATGTGTTATTACCCCAGTATGGCCGGGTTGGGTTGTGAAGGTCTTTCGAAATGTCTCTCTGGGTATGTCTACACTACCCTCCTAGTTCGAACTAGGAGGGTAATGTAGGCATACCGCACTTGCAGATGAAGCCCGGGATTTGAATTTCCCGGGCTTCATTTGCATAAGCGGGGCGCCGCCATTTTTAAAAGCCCGCTGGTTCGAACCCCGTGCAGCGCGGCTACACGGGGCACGAACTAGGTAGTTCGAACTAGGCTTCCTAGTTCGAACTACCGTTACTCCTCATTCCACATACCCTATGAGACAATGTGCTTGTTTCACCTGGGTTGCAGAGAGGGTGTTTCCCAGCTGTGGCTCTCTTTCCTCCCCCAGATCAGGTATTTCCGGCCCTAGAGTGGGCTCCGCTGGCTAGGGGGTAATCATCAGGGCCTCCCGTTCTCGCCAGTGCTTCAGGAAATTTACATGAAATATTTGGGTTTTCTTCTTCCGATCCGGTTGATAGATCTCGTAGTTCACCGGCCCGACCTGACGAGTGACCTCACCGGTGTATGAGGCCCGGGGCCATCTGGGGCACGGATATTGCTGGGGTGTCGGAGGGGTTTTGCTCGGGAGGCTTCAGGCAGGCTGCTGAAGCGCTCCGTGGGACTGGTTTGTGGCCTGTTTGGAAAGGTCACCAGTCTGGGGGCTGTAAGGAGCCCCGAATTTGAGCAATTCGCCCTGAGCGGATGCCCTCAGCTGTGCCCAGACACGGCCCGGTCCGGTCCGTCACACATGGCAACGGATGCCAAAGGAAATATGATGACACAACAGGGGGGGGCGGGCTTGTCCAATGAGATGCTTTGTCTCCATGCCCCTTTCCTGGGCTTCGCCCAGCATGACTGAGCCTGGAAATGTCTTTTCAGGGCAGGAAAGTGGCTCTTTCCGAGGGGGAATGCCAAACCCTTCTGCTGGGCGAGTTTCTTCTGGAATTCCCTGCCCCTGTCGTAACCCGGCAGCCAGTGAGTTATTGCCTCCTCTGCACTCACTGGGCGGGGGGTTGCTGTGGCAGGAGGCACCAGACGTACCATCCCACCTGGGCTTCTATTTGACATTTTCCTTTGTTTTGAGTTTTTTGCAAATGAAAGGAGACAGAACGGTCAGTTAGAAGCACAAATGGCTTGTGTGAGGTTTAGTTTCAAATAGACATTTTCCTGCCAGTTTGGATTTGGATGCCCAAATCCAAATTGTCACCGCAAAGCACAGGAAAAGATCGCCTTTCAATGCTAAATGATTGTGTGGAATGCCCAAGATCATTGCACGTGAAGTGTTTGAGGGCAAAGATTTAACTGAAATTAAACGATTTGTGCTTTAAAAATGTTGGTAAAATATTGTAGAAAAACTTCAATCAGCTTTTTTTTTCATACGCAACGTTTTCGGTGCAGTCTGTTGCCCTCTGTTGCATGGCATCAGAACTGCAAGAGTGTGTCATTAATGGGTATGTCTACACTACAGCACGAATTCGAACTAACTGAATTCGAATTAGTTAATTCGAACTAAGCTAATTTGAACTAGTGTATCTAGACCTAAAAGCTAATTTGAATTCAATCGGGGGACTGTCAGGATCCAGGAGGCCCTGCAGGAGAGCTTCCACCCAAGGAGCCTGCAGAGCCACCCTAGTCCTCCCCATCGGGGGCTCATGCCCCATTCCTCCCTCACCTTCTTCCACTTACCCCTCCCTAGCCCCCCTTCCTGATGTAAAAAAAAATAAAGGACACGTGTGTTCAAAAATACAAACTCTCTTTATTTAACAAAACTGGGGAGGGGAAATAAAACTGTGGGGAGACGGGGGAAAGGAGGCAGGAAAGGGCAGGAGAGAGTGTGGGAGAGGGGAGGGGGAAAACTGGGAGGAGGGAGCTGGAAGGGGAAAGCAAGGGGAAAGAGGGGGAGGGGAAACTCAGGGATCGGGGTGGGGGTGACGCCGGGCCAACCGCCTCCCAGCACGGCAAGGGAGGGGGCCTCGGCGTCCCCGGGGGGATGGGGTGGAGGGTGCAGAGGTTGAGGTGGGGGGTGTGGACATTGAGGAGGAGGAGGGTGTGGGGGTTGAGGAGGAAGAGGTGGGAGGGGGGCAGGAGTGGGAGGAGGGACAGTTGTTGGGGGGCAGCAGGCGCAGGATCAGCACAGGGCACCATGCTCTGCAGCAGGGCCTGCAGATTTGCATTTCTGGCTCGGTCCTCAGCCAGCTGCTCCTGGCGGAGCTGCAGGTCTTCCCACATCCAGGCCTTGACGGTGTGGTGCAGGGCTCGCAAGGACCCCAGGTGCTGGTCCCAGTACTCCTGCTCTGTGGTGGCGGACCGGAGCAGGCCATGGGTGCGGGAGCATGTCCCGGGTGGGGTGGTGCGCCCTGCACGAGCAGCTGGTACAGCTGTAGAGAAAGAGAGTGGTCACTTCTCCCTGGGGACACAGTAGATGATGCCCAGCCCCCTCCCCCCGCCCCGCAACGTGAGGGCGACCATGCCCTGCACCGTCAGAGCCGCTGTGCTTGTACAGAGGCCATGGTCAGGATGTCTGGCTCTCCCCGGGACGGGGAGCTGCCCCAAGACTGCACCCATGTCCCTGTGCCATGTATAGTGTGGCCGGGGCGGTGGGCGGGCGGGGGGGGGGGAGATGTCCCCTGCCTCCATGTAGAGGAGACGTGTGGAGGGAAAGCATCCTGCTGGGTCCCGCCCCAGGGTCAGGAGCATGTCAGGTCTCTTCAGACATGCATGTGCCTATTGGGCCACGGCCCCTGGGTGTCACGCAGCTGGAGCGTGGCATGGCATGTGCTTGCACGTGCACAGGTGTCTGTGTGATCCGTGGGAGGCATGGCCCACGTGCGCGGTCCCTGGTCTCCCTCCCGCCTCCTCCCCCGAACTACTTAATTGGAACTACTTCCCCGGTACGGTCTCCCTGGATGACCCTGCCGACTCCAGTGCTGGAACTCCTTGTGGTGGCCCCTCCGGTGTGCCCAGGTCAGGGCCCTCCAGTCCCGGCTCGCTGCCTCCCGGGCTGGCACGGACCGCCCCGCCCCCCAAGAGTCGGTCGAGGGCAGGGAAGTAGGGGCAGGTGGCAGCCCCTGCTGCGGCGCCGCCCCTGGTGGCCATGGCGTACGCCTGCCGCAGCTGTTTTACTTTCAGGTGCACCTGCTCCTGGGTGGCCTGTGTCCCTTTCGGGCCATGGCGGCCGCTATGCGCCCGTAGACGGCCACGTTCCTCCTCCTAGTACAGAGATCATGGACGCTGGGGGCCTGCCCCCAAACCTCAATGAGGTCCATGACCTCCACACTAGACCAGGAGGGTGCGCGCCATCTACGGCCCCTGGCTGGCCCCTGGGTGCTGGGGGACTGGGCGGGGGGACGGCTCGCTGGCACTGGCTGCCTGGCTCATCCTGCAGCCGCTGGCTCGGGGCGCTACATGTGTGCGGGGTGTATTGTTGCCCTCTGCTGGATGGACTGTAAATGCTTTATGTATGTATCATATGCCCTATAGTGCTAACAGTTAATGGAGATTCTCCTCTAGCTCACACCTGGCATTTTCTAAAGTAATATATGTGTGTGTATGTGCGAGAAAGAGCAAGAGCCTGGGGGCTCCCTCATGTCTCCTCCCCATCCTGATCTGCTTGGCTTAAGTGCAGGAAAGAAGAAGTAGTGAGCTTTGTGTATTTGACATCAGGTGGAAGCAGGGGAATGGAGGACTGGTGGGAACAAAAGCGATGAGGAGTCCTGTGGGACTGGTGGGAACAAGAGCACTTGGCTTCTTTTCCTGCAGACCGAGAGGGGTGGGGACTGGCTTGAGCTATATAAATCAGATGCCGCTCCATGCCTCAGTTTCCCCCTTCATACAATGCCGATGACACAGAGAATGTTTGTAAAGTGCCTTGTTGTTAGCCCATGGGGCAGAGGGGGAAACTCGGTCTCAGAAGCAGACTGGGGGGAGGTAAAACCCTACCTAGGCAGCGCTGGTTCCACTACGTCACGCTGCCAGACCGGTCTGAGTGGGTCCCTCTCTTGGCTGCTCCTCCCCCCAGGAGGAGTGGGTTCCTCTCCATCGGCTGCAGGAACCAGCATTTCAAGGTCTTTGCCAATGGGCAGCCGTTCTGCAATTCAGCTCTGCCGCGGCTTCCAGCAGATCGATACACTGGAGATCGATGGTGCCGTGGTCGGGTCCTGTGCCCAGTTCTGAGCCCGACCGGTGCCGCTGCCCAGACGGAGATGAGTGGCACACACACGACACCCCCCTACGGCCGCCCTCGCAGACCCAATAAACCTCTCCCTTTCGCAGAACGACTCTGCTCCTGCGTGGTTCTGGGGCTACTTGTGTGTGTGTCCTAGACCCCCTTTCTGCTCAGCGCAGATAGAGACTCCTCTGCAGGTAGAGCTGAGTGCGACGCCTGCACTGGGATGGCGTATTGGGATAATGTAGTGACAGCTCCTCTGCGCCACCCCTCCTCTTCCTGCCGCTGCAACATCAAATTAACCTTCCTGGTCTGCCCCGTCCTCCCTCCGGTACCAGGAGACCCCACGCATGATGGGAGGGGCTGCAAACTGGGGAGCAGGCTACTGCAGGGCTGAGGGCAGCAAACCAGCCCCCAGAGCCCTGCAGGGCCTGGCCACGGGGAAGGGGAACTGATGTGAGCAGCATTTAGAGCTGGGGGGGGCTGTGGGGAGGAGGACAACGGAGCCACGAGCAGGACAGGGGGTGAGCCAGCACCAGTGAGTCTCAGGGGGTATGTCTACAATACCCCGCTGGTTCGAACTAAAATCAGGCTCCATGCTCAGCTGTGAGTCCGAATCCCATAGACCAAAGCGCCCCAGGGCAGTGGTGGATTCTCCACATGTCAATGGGTCTAGTGCAGGCCAGAGGCCTTGCTGGGATGCGCTAGGGCAAAGCCCAGGGCTGGGGCCGGACGGGAGCCCGTGAGAGGCAGCGGGGCGAGTGGGAGGCTCTAACTCTTGCTCCTGGCCAGGAAGTCCAGTGCTGGGTGACACCAAGGCCACGTCTGCACTGCAGGCATTTTGCCCAAGAACAACTGTTCTTGTGCAAAAACTTGTGGCGCGTCTACACTGCACGTGAATTCTTGTGCAAGTAAATTTGCAGTAAAGCATCAGAAAAGAGGGCTTCTTGCACAGGAGTTATTCCTCTCCCCACGAGGAATAAGCCCCTTTTGTGCAAGAGCTGTTGTGCAAGAAGGCAGCGTGGACGGGCACCAGGGGCTTCTTGAGCAAGACACTTTTATGGCTAAAATGGTCATCAGAGCTTTCTTGCACGAGAAAGCGTTCACAATGCCATGGACACTCTTGTGCAAAAGCACATGGCAGGGTGGAGGTGCTCTTGCACGAGACCTTTTGCGCAAGAACTCCGGTGTGAAACAGTTCTTGTGCAAGAAGCCTGCAGTGTAGGGCAGGGAGCAGCCTATGGGGCTACTGGAGCTGCTGGCTGCAGGATGCCCAGTCAGGGAGTGGGGGGGACCCCTAGGAATGGCTCCAACTTCCCAGAGGGGTGGCCAGAGGCAGGACATTTGCCTGGCAGGGTGAGGTGGGGGGGGGCAGTGACCTCACAGGGGCTTTGGGCAGCCCTCAGCAGATCAGGCAAAGGGCAGGTGGGGAGGTGGTGACCTCACAGAGGAACCCACATCTCAGGCTGAGAAAAGGGGGGGGCGGGCCCAGGGGACTTTGGAGACCCCCGGTTGCTTTAGCTCTGGTGCGTCTCCTGCTCACAGTTGCTTTGTCCTCTGTGAGTTCCACATCCGGACAGCGTTTTGCAGAAGGTAAGAGCCCCCAGGGGTTTGGATCCCGCCCGGGGCCGGCTGGGTTCCAGGCAGGCCCAGCCCTCGGTCAAGGGCCAGAAGTGCCTGTGCAAGACCGAGCCGATAAGCAAGGGGCCATTTGGGGGCTGGGGGCAGTCGCTCTGGGGAGCTGGAACCCCTGGATTTCGCTCTGCAGGCTGCACCCCAAGCTCCCCTTTGCTCCCCTCATTTGCAGCATGGCCAAACACATCAGGCTGTGGTTCCGGAAAGCCCTGAAGATGGCCCCAGGGCCGGTGGGAAGCAGCTCCTCCGTCCCCGCGGGCGGGGAAGCTGAATCCCACCAGCTCGGGGCGACTCGCCCACTGGCCAGGCCCCTCCGGACCTGGCTCCAGAGGCGGCTGGGAAGGCGGGACCCAGCCCAGCGGGGCAGCCGGGTAGGGTGGCTCTGGGGCCTCCTCTGTGGAGAGAAACACCTGCCCCAGGAGCCCAGCCCCCATTACCACCAGGGGGCATCGCCCTGCCCGGCCCCCGGGGACCTGCCAGTCTCCGGGAGCCCCCAGCCTCTCCGCACCAGCCCCTGCAGCTGTGGGTCCAGCTCAGTGAGCAGCAGCGCCTGGGCCTCCAGCTGCAGCCGGGCCACCTCCTGCAGCCGCTCAGACCCAGGTGAGGGGCCGTGAACATGCTGGGCCCAGGGGCTCACCCAGTCCACGGGGGGGCAGCCCCAGTGTCTGCCCCGCAGCCAGGGCTATGGATGGGGGCGGGAGCTGCTGCTTGGCTCTCTTGTTCCTGGTGGGGGCTCTGCTGAGGGCGTTGGCAGATGTGAGGGTGGAAGGGGGATGGGTCCCTGCGAGGGGCGTGTGGGGCCCAAGCTGCCCTGGGTCCCTGACATGGGGGCGCGTGACCCCTGCTGGCCGCTGGAGTCACCCTGGTCCCTTCCCTCCCGCACAGAGCCCCCCTGCGCCTCGGCGGAGCTCTGCCAGGAGCGGATGGACTCCCGGGTGGAGGAAGGGGCCATCTATGATATTGAAGAGCAGCTCCACACCCGGGACACGGTAGGAACCTTCTCCACACAGGGGGGACCCGAGATTGTCCGGCCCCTTCCCAGCACGTCCCCCCCTCCGGGAGGGGCTTGTCCCTGGGGATCCCCCTGGGGCCCCTTTTCCTGCATGACCTGGGCCCCCCAAGCTGAGGTCTCTTGTCATGCACCAGCTGGGCCCCCACAAGCCTGAGGAAGCAGTTGGGGGGGGAGTGTGGGTGCTTGGACAACCGGCAGCTCCCACCTCCACTCCTGGGAGGCCTGAGCCCTGCAGCTGTCCGTGGGGGGCAGGCAGGCCCCAGGCTCACAGACTCTCTCTGGGGTGCAGAGCCCAGCCGCCCTGCAGCGGTTCCTCCTGGCCGTCCCCCCCGCCTGCCTCGCCGCCCTCCAAAGGGGCGAGGACACCCTGGCGCCGCGCTGCTGCAAGGACACCATGATGGCCAGGATCGTGGTGAGCGAGTCGCGGCGGCCGGGAGGAGGGGAGGGGATACGTGGGGTGGACAGGGGTCTGCCTGGGCCATGGCGGCGGGTGGGGGTGCTGGAAATGGGATGGGTGGGGCCAGGAGTGCTGGAGGGGGAGGGGGAGGTGGACATGGGGAGGGTGGGCGGGGATGCTGGAGGAGGGAGGGACACAGAAATGGGGCAGGTCTGGGGTGCTGGACAGGGAGGGGGATTCGGAACAGGGAGGGGTCTCCCCGGGCCATGGGGGGGGGGGAGCTGGAAGGTTAGCAGAGCGGGCTGCTGAGGATGCGCCTGGGGAGCAGGGAGGAGGAGCTTCAGAGGCTGGTCACCAGGCCAGTGAGGGGCAGGAGACGGCCTGGGGACAAGGATTGAGCTGGTCCCGGTTTGGGAGGGGGGTGCTGGGAGGGGCCCTGTGCCGGGCAGGGGGGCTACAGGCCAGCGGGAGGCAGTGGGGTTGGATCCTGCTGGGTGGGGGCGCTGGCCGTGTGAGCGTCTCTTGGGGGCCCCAGCCTCACACGCCCCTTTGTCTCCTTGGGTCTCACAGGAGATCATGGAGGACTCCCCCCCCCCCACTGGTCTTGGCCGACTGCCTCAACGCCGCCTGCAGCCTCAGGTACCGACCCCCCCCCCCCCCGCCGACTCCCCCCCAGAGCAGATCCCCTGACCAGGGAGTGGGAAAGTCTCTGTCTCCTGGGCTATGTCTAGACTGCAAGCCTCTTTCGAAAGAGAGCACCCAGTGAGTCTGGATGCTCTCTTTCGAAGAAGCCCTAGTTCCATTCAAGAACGCCTTCGTTCGAAAGAAGCACTTTCCAAAGAAGGCGTTCTTCCTCGTGAAATGAGGTTTACCGCCGTGGAAAGAAAAGCCGCGTTCTTTCGATTTAATTTCGAAAGAACGCGACTGCAGTCTAGACGCAGGTGATGTTTTTTCGGAAAAAGGCTACTTTTCCCGAAAAACCCCCTGAGTCTGGACACAGCCCTGCTGCTGAATGAACAGTCTCTGCCCCTCTCTCCTGCCAGCACCTTGCAGCCTCCCCTCCAGGCCCAGCTCCTGAGCCCCCTGCTGAGGGCGGCCGTGGGACAGACTGTGTCTGGGGACTGGCAGCAGGAGCCCATCCACACACAGGTACGTCCCTCCGGGCCCTGCTCCCGGGCTGGGCTGGAGCTCCAGAGAGGAGTGGGGGTGGGGGCAGAGGGAGAGAAGAAGCTGCAGGTTTGGATCCTTCCCTCCAGGTTTCCCGTTGCTCTCCCTGGGGGCCCGTCCCTTCCATGCCCAGCCTGGGCTCCTCCCTGCTCTGCGAGGCGGCTCAGACCCTGCTCAAGGCTGCACCCCGGGGCCAGCGGGTGGCCTGGATTCCCCAACCCCCCTCTGACCCGGGGCTCCCCCTTGTCTTGCAGCAGTTCATCCGGGCCCTTCCCGTCGACCTCCAGGCCCTACTGGCAAGCCTCCTCGCCGAGTCCCCAGACACCGCCAGGCTGCAGCTGATCATGGAGGTGAGCCCCGTGGGGGGGACGGGGCCATTGTCCCTGCTTCCTCGGGGGGCCGAGAGAGGAGCTGTGTCAGTGGCTGGGGGGGGGGGGGGGGGCACAGTCTGAGAGGAGCCCCAGGCTCTGCCCAGAACCGGCGCCTCCCTACGGGTCCTGACCTGCCTCTTTCCCCCCCAGCACCTGAGCCCGTGGCTGGAGTCCCGCCTGCCCCAGGAGCGAGCCAGGGCCCTTGGCAGCACCACGGCCCTGCTGGGAGTCGCCACCACCCTCCCGGGGTTTGAGGTAAGTGACCTCGGAGCCGGGGGGTCTGGGGCTGCAGGGCGCGGGGCTGGGAGCGTCCCCGGGAGGCAGAGCTGGGAATGGGCCGGGAATGGGCCGCGTTCTCCTTTCCCCGGGAAGGGGCGACCCTGGGCCTTTCCGGGGGGCACCTGGGCCCCAGACTGGTGAGTGGCCGTCAGTGGATCCCCTTGTTCCACCCCCGGAGTGACCCTTCAGTCGGGGCCATTGCTCAGGGTTGTCTCCTCGCAAGGCCGGCCCCGCCCCGCCCCGCCCCGGGAGGTGTCTCTGTCCGTCCCCGAGCTCAGAACCGCCTCGGCGGCCGTTAGCATGGGACGTGCAGCCCCAGGATGCTGAGGGACCCCCCCTCTTCTCTCCCCTCAGAACTCCGCCGACTGGCCGAGGATGGGTCACCACGTGGCCCAGCTGGGCCTTTTTATTTCGGACCCATCCGAAGACGTCAGCCGGCTGGCCCGGAAGGGGGTGCACAGCCTGTACCGACTCCTCCTGCACCACAGGGGTAAGGAACCCAGCCGGGACCTGGGCCCCAGGGACACCCTGAGGGTGCCGGCGGCGGGGGGAGGGGACCCAGCCCTTTTCCCCCAGACTGGCCCAAGGGGGGATGCGTCCCTCTGTGTTCCCCTTCTGCCCCCTGTGCCCCTCCATTTGCCCAGGGATGCCTGCAGGGACCCGTGGGAGGGGAAGGGCTCAGACCTGCCAGCAGAATCACCCTGGTTTGTCTCTTGCAGGCCTCAACATCCACCAGGCAGAGGACCTGTGGTGCAGGCACTACTATAAGGAGAGATGGGTCCTGGCGCACAGCAACACCGTGCGGGTGGGAGAGGTAAGGACGCGCTGCCAGGGCAGGGCAGGGCTCGGGGGTGGGGCTGGCTGGGGCCCTCGTGCGGGTAGGACGCGGGGTGGGAGCGGGGAGTCGCTGATCGAATGGTCGATGCATTTTCCCTCGACTATTCGAGCCGTGGACAGGGCGGCGCTGCCCCTTTGTGACGCTGTCCCGGCGTTTCAAAGGGGCGGCGCTTCCTAGGGGCAGCGCCGCACCTTGCCCCGGATCTCCCGTAGGAGGGGAAGCAGGGCGGGGGGGGGGGCAACACTTTTTGATGGAGGTCGCTCCAAGATGTTGGCCAGTGGCCTAGGGCTGCTCTGTTGTGCGGAGGGGGGTGAGGTCTGGGAGGGTCTTGGGGGCAGGAGGAAGGTGTGACCTGGGGCAGGGGTTAGGGTGCAGGGTGAGGAGAGCGTCTGGGTGCAGGGTCTGGAAGGGAGTTTGCAGAAGGAGGAAGCTGTTTTAGCCCCAGGAGTTGGGGCCGGGCTCTGGGCCGTCAGCTGAAACCTCCCGTGCTCTTGATTTCAGGTCTTTGGGCAGCTCTTCACGCCAGAGCAGGAGAACTGCTTTTTAGACAAGGCTCTGCTCGCTGCCCGCTCCCCCCTGAGGCGTCCCAGCCAGGCCGGGCTGGTCCTGGCCCACGCCCTGCATGGGCAGGCCCATCAGCTCCTGGGATACATGGTGAGCAGCCGGAGCAGATGCAGGAGAGCGGGGCAGGGCCAGGGGCTCCTTCCCATCCCCTCAGGGAGTCCCCCGCCCCTTTCCTCATGCTGCCCCCACCCCACGTCCCTGCTGGGTGGGTCAGAAGCTCACCCTGCGGGCCTGACGGGGGGTGACCAGAGAGCAGAACAAGTCTCAGCGCAGGGGGGAGGAGGGGGGAAATGCTGGGGGGGCCCAGTACCCCTGAGTCCCCAGGGATGAATGTGACGGATTCTGCTTCCCTTGCAGCAGGAAGACAGCCAGTGAGAGCACAAGGAGCTGAGGAGCCAGCAGCTGCGTCCCCCTCCCCCCAACCCTCCCAATTGTATAGAATGTATTTAAATTCGGATTAAATAACGTTTCAAAAACCATTTGGATCAGGCTTTGTCAATAATTTTTAATTGGGGGGGGGGGGCATTTTGGCAAGTGGTCAAGGGCCACATTTCTACCGAGGAGTTTGGGGTCTGGGACGGGGCGGTTGGGTGCAGAAGAGAGCTGAGGGGAGGAGCCTGGGTGCGCACCGTCCATTGCATCATCACGCGGCGCCATTGTGCTAGTGCTGGAGCTTGGGTGACTGGTTTAATTTGAATGTTTACACAGATTAGGTGTTTTAACTTTAGGAAACTTCATTTTCAATAAGGTCAAATGTTAATTTCTGTCTACCACAAAGGGTTTCAAAGTTTTCTTTCTTAAAGGCAGGGATGAGGAACCTTTTTTGTCTCCAGGGCCACTGACCCCCAGAAAAACCAGTTGGGGACCACACACGAGAAAAGCAAAATACAAAAACCCTTCTTCCAAAACCCACAAGCCTCACTGAGGTGAGGGGAAGAGACAGGGAGGACTGAGGTTCGGGGATCCCTCATTTTTGGCCCCCCCTCAGATTGAGAGGGACCCGCAAATGCCACTCTCCCTGGAACCCAGGAGAGTTAATCTGTGCTGGGGCTGGAGTGCCAGGGGAGTGAGATGTCTCAGTCGGGGCCACATTCGTGAGGCTTGGGGGGGGTGGAGGCGCCAGGGACGCATTCAGATAGAGCAGGGGAGCCGGCAGGGACCCTGAGAGGAGAAGTGGGAGTGAGAGCCCAGCCGGGGAGACACAAGGAAACCAGAGTCAGTCTAGTATCTCTCAGGCAGCTGGGGTAGACACCCCCCACCCCAAACCCCAGCCTCCTGTTGGATCCTCCTCCCACAGTTAACTGCCTCTGAGTCTGCACCCAAACTCCCATCGCTGCCCTCAACCTGTCCCAGAGCCTGCAACCCGCAGCCTCTCCCGCGCCCCACTCCCCAGCCATCCTGCACCGTAACCCCAGCCTCAGGCCAGTGAACCTGAGTGAGGGTGGGGGAGCCCAAGCAGCAGAGGGAGGGGGGAGTGGAATGAGTGGGGGCGTGGCCTCAGAACAGGGGCAGGGGTAGGTGCGGGGAAGGGGGCGGGGCAATGGTAGTGGCCTCTAATGCCCACACCCCTCCCTTCGGCATCGCTTATGTCCCATGTCCGCCCCCTCCTGAGCCCACAGCCGGTGCCAAGGCCTTGTGCCCAGGGCGGGGTCGCCCCTGTGAGCTGCCAGCCATACTGGGGAGAGGCGAGAGGGTCTGGGCTGCTGTGTCCGTTGCTGGCTCCTGTCAGGCCTTTGCACCAAGTCCTGGTGCAGCCTGAGCAAACCTGGGTCCTTCCCTGCTCCTCCAACACCACCTGGGCAAAGGGAGGAGAGTCCCCAACAGCCTCTGTCACTTCGGCCTCCTGTCGGGGGAACATGCCCCCTGCAGCATGATCCCCTGTAGATCTAGCCCTCTGGGCACTCACCCAAGGTCTCTACACGGCAGCTGCTCTGTGCCTAGTGCTGGCACTGCAGAGCCATTTGCCACTTTGCACCCGACTGTCACCAGGTCCTTTCCATTTGCAGGGCCGGCCACATCTCCTGCCCGCTAGGCCATTGGCTGCACCCTCGTCTCGCTCCTCCTGGTGTCTGTATCCGTCATCACCTTGGTGCTGGAGAGATGGGGCCTGCCCCAGCCTGCCGGGCTGCAAGGGACTCCTGTTGGGAGCAGCTGCATGGGAACCAGAGGCCCAAGAATGGGAGAACCCTATTGACCTGCTGTGAGCAGGAGACGGGGGTGGGGAGGGGGCTGGGGAGGTACCTGTACTCAGCTCTGAATGGGGGCTGGGGAGACACAGACACTGCTGATGATTGCTGCACTGTGGGCCCCTGGGTTACAGTCTATGCCCAGGCAGCTCCTCCAGTCACTGCCTGTCACATTACTGGATCTTGAGGGGAGCAGCCAGATCACTGCTGCACCCATAGGTGGGGGTGTTGGCCCCAGAAAATGGTAGAAAAGGGGGCCATGTGGGGTGCTGAATAGAAGCTTATTATCTGATAGTCCTATGTAAGCTATTTATGTGGTTGTATAACGTCTGTGTGTGTAGTTAGGAATCTGTAGTCTGTCTGGATCCTGAATATTTCTCTGCATGTGGTTGAGCATTGGGCAGAGCCCGGTCTGTGGACATGCTAATTAGCGAGGCCCTGTGGGACAATGGCACTGAATGGGCCAAGGACACACCTAAAGCATGAGGGCGGACACCTAAGAGCGGCCAGCAGAGAGAGGCTGAGGACCAGGTGATCTCCTGCAGCCAAGAAGAGGCCAGGAAGGAGGGATAAATAGGCCATGTGGTCGATGCCATCTTGGTTCTCAGCTCAGCACTTCATCCCAGAGGCAGCATTGCAGGGATCGAAGAGCCTGGAAGACCTGTGAACCCATCCTGACCCTAGGATGTGCAACAAGAACTCTTAAACCAGCAGCTGTAACATCTCTGCTAGAGGCTGCATCGAGAACTGGGAGATTCGGTGCATGTAACATACTATTCCTTTAACAACCTTACTCTCATGCTTTTCTTTATTGTAATAATAAACCTTTAGGTGTTAGATGCTAAAGGATTGGCTCAGCATGATTTGTGGGTAAGATCCAGAGGGTAAATTGACCAGGGATCTGTGGCTGGTTTCTTGGGACCAGACAGAACTTGTTCGGGGTAGGTGGGATTGGCTGCTAGGACCCCCACCGGTGTATGAGGCCCGGGGCCATCGGGGGCATGGATATTGCTGGGGTGCCGGAGGGGTTTTGCTCGTGAGGCTTCAGGCAGGCAGCTGAAGCGCTCTGTGGGACTGGTTTGTGGCCTGTGTGGAGAGGTCACCAGTCTGGGGGCTGTAAGGAGCCCCGAAGTTGAGCAATTCGCCCTGAGCAGACGCCCTCAGCTGTGCCCAGACACGGCCCGGTCCGTCACACTGCCCCTCAGCCTGCAGGCCTCTCCTCGCTCTCAGCCAGGCCAAGGGCTGAGCCGTGCTGTGGCCTGCCCCACCCAGCCAGCCAGCCCAGCTCCTCCTCCTGCACAAACAGTCCCGCCTGCTCCTTTAGCAAAGCAGAGCGGGCTGGTTGTGGAACTTCTGGGAGACTGAGGTTCAAGTCCCAGGTCTGCTGCAGAGCCCTTGTCCCTGCCACTCCCCTGAGTGGGCCTCAGCCCCCGTGTGTGAAACGGGGACACTGATTCTAACTCGTCTAAGGGGAGCATTTTCAAAGCCCTAAGGGAGTTGGGAGCACAAGTGTGTGACTGTGCTTTGTGCCCACTGCTTGGTGCTCCTAAATCCCCCAGGTGCTTAGCTTGGGAGCTTTTCCGGGCAGGGGCTGCGGCTAGGGTTGCCAGGTGTCCCGTTTGAACCGGACAGTCCAGTATTTGAGCTTTCTGTCCAGGAGATAAATTGAGAAAATATCTCAGTTTTCTAAATAAGATGTACTCTAGGTTGTGATGCAATGGCAAGTATGACTGGTATTTTTATTGACCATCTGGCAACCCTGGCTGCGGCTGCCTCTCACTACTCTGGTGTGGACAAAGCACTGCAGTCATCCCGGGACAACGCCCCCAGAGACGCTCTCCCTCTGGGGCAGGGTCCTTTAATGCTTTTCACACTGACATAGGCTACGGGACAGCCCCTTGGACACGGGCATGAGTGTCCCCGCGGGGCGGTATCCCCCAGACGCTGCGCAATGCAGAGAAGAGGGGTGAGTCCTGGGGGATTGGTGGGACAAGAGACGTTCCGTTATTTTAACCCCACCCGCTATAAAGCAGCAAAACCCTGGGTCCAGGTACTCAAAAGTGCAGGGCTCTGCTTCTGCGGGATTAGCCGCCCCTTCTCGGCTGGGAACACGCAGGCGAAGCATCAAAGGGCTCCCACCCCACTGAGATGGTGACTGCATGTCTCGGGAAGGGAAGAATCCAGCCATGGGGGGGGGGGGGGGAGGGATCCCCTCTGGCACTGACAGAGAGGCCCAGAGACATGCAGAAGGAAAGTTCGGGAGGGAGGGGGCAGAGATACCAGGTAGGGAGGAGGACGGAGGTGCAGCTAACTCTGGTACTCGTGACACCCAGACCCCATCTCTCCCCACCTCCTTGGACCCAGGCAGCACCTGCTCCTTTTTGTCTCCTCTCCCATTGACTGCCGCCCTCCTCACCACCAGGTCTCCCAAAGGTTCCTCTCCCCAAATGTTTCCCACTCCCCTCCCACTGTTCCTCGCTCCCAAATCCCTGGGGTCCTGTCAAACAAACGTCTCTTCCTCCCTCCTGTGGCTGGCACCTCCATGTCCTGTAGACTGGCCCCCCTCCCTTTACTCCATCCTTCACCAACCCTTCCAGCTCCTTGAGTTCCATTTCTTCCAGCCTCCACCCCAACTCCCTCCATCTGCATCTCCACCCCAGCCCTGCCTCCCAGCCCCGCCTCTTAGCCCCCGGCCCCAAACCTTCCCTTCCCTGGTTCTTCCCTCCCCAAACTGCCTGGTCTGGTTATTTCTAGGCCAGGGGTGAAGCAGGAGCCATTCTGCTGGGCACTCTGCAAACACAGAACAAGGACAGTCCCAGCCCCACGCGTCTGGCCCTTGAATCATAGAATCATAGAATCATAGAATAATAGGACTGGAAGGGACCTCGAGAGGTCATCGAGTCCAGCCCCCCGCCCTCAAGGCAGGACCAAGCTCCGTCTACACCATCCCTGACAGATGTCTATCTAACCTGTTCTTAAATATCTCCAGAGAGGGAGATTCCACCACCTCCCTTGGCAATTTATTCCAATATTTGACCACCCTGACAGTTAGGAATTTTTTCCTAATGTCCAATCTAAACCTCCCCTGCTGCACTTTAAGCCCATTACTCCTTGTCCTGTCCTCAGAAACCAAGAGGAACAAATTTTCTCCTTCCTCCTTGTGACACCCTTTTAGATATTTGAAAACCGCTATCATGTCCCCCCTTAATCTTCTTTTTTCCAAACTAAACAAGCCCAGTTCATGAAGCCTGGCTTCATAGGTCATGTTCTCTAAACCTTTAATCATTCTTGTCGCTCTTCTCTGTACCCTTTCCAATTTCTCCACATCTTTCTTGAAATGTGGCGCCCAGAACTGGACACAGTACTCCAGCTGAGGCCTAACTAGTGCAGAATAGAGCGGCAGAATGACTTCACGAGTTTTGCTTACAACACACCTGTTGATACAACCTAGAATCATATTTGCTTTTTTTGCAACAGCATCACACTGTTGACTCATATTCAACTTGTGGTCCACTATGACCCCTAGATCTCTTTCCACCATGCTCCTTCCTAGACAGTCGCTTCCCATCTTGTATGTATGGAACTGATTGTTCCTTCCTAAGTGGAGCACTTTGCATTTCTCTTTATTAAACCTCATCCTGTTTACCTCTGACCATTTCTCTAACTTGCTAAGGTCATTTTGAATTATGTCCCTATCCTCCAAAGAAGTTGCAACCCCACCCAGTTTGGTATCATCTGCAAACTTAATAAGAGTACTCTCTATCCCAATATCTACATCATTGATGAAGATATTGAATAGTACGGGTCCCAAAACAGACCCTTGAGGAACTCCACTTGTTATCCCTTTCCAGCAGGATTTAGAACCGTTAACAACAACTCTCTGACTACGGTTATCCAGCCAATTATGCACCCACCTTATCGTGGCCCTATCTAAGTTATAGTTGCCTAGTTTATCAATAAGAATATCATGCGAGACCGTATCAAATGCCTTACTAAAGTCTAGGTATATGACATCCACCGCTTCTCCCTTATCCACAAGGCTCGTTATCTTTTCAAAGAAAGCTATCAGATTAGTTTGGCATGACTTGTTCTTCACAAACCCATGCTGGCTATTCCCTATCACTTTATTACTTTCCAAGTGTTTGCATACGATTTCCTTAATTACCTGCTCCATTATCTTCCCTGGGACAGACGTTAAACTGACCGGTCTATAATTTCCTGGGTTGGTCTTATTCCCCTTTTTATAGATGGGCACAATATTTGCCCTTTTCCAGTCTTCTGGAATCTCCCCTGTCTGCCATGATTTTTCAAAGATCATAGCTAAAGGCTCAGATACCTCCTCTATCAGCTCCTTGAGTATCCTGGGATGCATTTCATCAGGACCTGGTGACTTGCTGACATCTAACTTTCCTAAGTGATTTTTAACTTGTTCTTTGTGTATCCTATCTTCTAAACTTACCCTCTCTCTGCTTGTATTCACTACGTTAGGCACACCTCCAGACTTCTCGGTGAAGACCGAAACAAAGAAGTCATTGAGCATCTCCGCCATTTCCAAGTTCCCTGTTACTGCTTCTCCCTCCTCGCTAAGCAGTGGGCCTACCCTGTCCTTGGTCTTCCTCTTGCTTTTAATGTATTTATAAAAGGTCTTCTTGTTTCCCTTTATGCCTGTAGCTAGTTTGATCTCATTTTGTGCCTTTGCCTTTCTAATCTTGCCCCTGCATTCCCGTGTTGCTTGCCTATATTCCTCCTTTGTTAGTTGTCCTAGTTTCCATTTTTTATATGACTCCTTTTTTATTTTGAGATCATGCAAGATCTCCTTGTTAAGCCAAGCTGGTCTTTTGCCATATTTTCTATCTTTCCTACACAGCGGAATTGTTTGCTTTTGGGCCCTTAACAACGTCCCTTTGAAATACTTCCAACTCTCCTCAGTTGTTTTTCCCCAGTCTTGCTTCCCATGGGACCTTACCTACAAGTTCTCTGAGCTTATCAAAATCTGCCTTCCTGAAATCCATAACCTCAATTGTGCTGGGCTCCCTTCTACCTTTCCTTAAGATCATGAACTCTATTATTTCGTGATCACTGTCCCCTATACTGTCTTCCACTTTCAAGTTCTCAACTAGTTCCTCCCTATTTGTTAAAACCAAATCCAGAACAGCTTCTCCTCTGGTAGCTTTTTCAACCTTCTGAAACAGAAAGTTGTCTCCAATGCAGTCCAGAAACTTATTGGATAGCCTGTGCCTCGCTGTGTTAGTTTCCCAACATATGTCTGGATAGTTGAAGTCCCCCATCACCACCAAATCTTGGGCTTTGGATAGTTTTGTTAATTGTTTAAAAAAGGCCTCATCCACCTCTTCCACCTGGCTAGGTGGCCTGTAGTAGACTCCTAGCATGATATCACCCTCGTTTTTTACCCCTTTTAGCTTAACCCAGAGACTCTCTACACAGCTATCTCCTACGTTCATCTCCACTTCAGTCCAAGTGTGTACATTTTTAATATACAAGGCAACCCCTCCTCCCTTTTTTCCCTGTCTGTCCTTCCTGAGCAAGCCGTACCCTTCCATACCAATATTCCAATCATGCGTCCCATCCCACCAGGTTTCTGTAATACCAATGATATCATAGTTGTATTTATTGGTTAGCAATTCCAGTTCTTCCTGCTTATTACCCATACTTCTCGCATTTGTATATAGGCATCTAAGATACTGATTTGATCTTGCCTCCCTGTTGTGCCCTGACCCTCCTTTCTCCTTGCCATTATAGGCCGTAGTCCCCCCCATTTCCAACCCATCTCCCAGTCCTGCACATTCAGCACTTACCTGTGGGCTTTGCTCACCTGCCCCCGACAAACCTAGTTTAAAGCCCTCCTCACAAGGTTAGCCAGTCTGTGTCCAAACAAGGCCTTCCCACTCCTGGAAAGGTGAACTCCATCTCCGCCAAGCAGTCCTTCCTGGAAGAGCACCCCGTGATCAAGGAAGCCGAATCCCTCCTGGCGACACCATCGTCGCAGCCAGGCATTCACCTCCAGGATGCACCTCTCTCTGCCCGGGCCCCTACCTTTGACAGGAAGGATAGAAGAGAATACCACCTGCGCTCCAAACTCCCTCACCCGTACTCCCAAAGCCCTGTAGTCACACTTGATCCGCTCAGTGTCACACCTGGCAGTATCATTTGTGCCCACGTGGATGAGTAGCATGGGGTAGTAGTCAGAGGGCCGGATAATCCTCGACAATGCCTCCGTAACATCTCGGATACGGGCCCCTGGCAGACAGCATACTTCTCGAGATGAGCTGTCAGGTCGACAGATGGGTGCCTCCGTTCCCCTCAGAAGAGAGTCTCCAACCACCACTACTCTACGTTTCCTCCTCGCAGTGGTGGCAGGAGACTGCTCAACCTTGGTGGTGCAAGGCCTGGTCTCCTCCACTGTGGGGGGTGACTCCTTGTCTCCTGCTGAAAGTAAAGTGTAACGGTTATGTAACAACACAGTGGGAGGGTTAGGAGCAGGGGTGGAACACTGCCTGCTGCCGGAAGTAACCAGCTGCCAGTGCTCACCCTGCACCACTGCCTCCTCCATAAGTGGCTGGTCAACAGTCCCACATCCTAGGACAGTGACCTCTGTGGACTCCACAGGAATACTGTCCAGGAATTCCTCATGGCTTCGAATGCTCCTCAGCCTGGCCACCTCCTCCTGTAGCTCTCCCACCTGCTGCCTGAGAGATTCCACCAGCAGGCACCTTTCACAACGGTTGTCTCCCCCGGCCTGGAGATCGCTCAGTGGGAATTGCAAGCCACAAATACAGCAAGACCACACCAGGACCTGGGTAGAGGCATCCATGCTCAGGTTCTCTGTCTGGATACAGGCACAGGTGGAGGAGACAGGAGAAGTACTGGCACAAGCGCTACGGGTCTTCATCACCATCAGTCACTCCCTCTTCAACTCCCCTGTCTGCAGTCCCCTGTCCGCTTCGCTCCCCTGGTCGCACTGCTCTGGCTTTTTAAAGCCTGCTTGCCTAGGTCAGGCCTGCCCCCTTCTGAGTCACACAGGGGAAGGCTGAGCCTGAGGCTAATCAGAGGCAATCAAGGGAACAATGGCAGGCTCTCAGTCCCAACTGCCACAGAAGCTGAAACTGAAACTGCTAGCACTCCCTGGAATCAGACTCAATTCACACTTCAAACTGTAAAATTCAAACAGTCAGGCACACACACACACTCACACCACAGCTTGTACTCTCACCGGGTAGCCTCTTCGGCGGTGGGGTCGCTTTGCTCTCCCTCTTCAACTCCCCTGTCTGCAGTCCCCTGTCCGCTTGAAGAACAAACCCAGAGGCAGAGGGACCTGGACAGACGGGATGGTGAGGGGCAATTTCCCTCAGCAGCTTGGGCCGTCCTGGCAGAATGGTGTCTCAGTCTCCTAGGAGATCACGGTAGTGGGAACCAACTGTCCATGTTGTGCTAGACAAGGGCGATAGGAAGCCGCTCTGGGGTGCCCCACTAAGCCTGGCGGGCTGAGGGCGGGGCTTTGGGTGCTGTCAGCACGCTGGGCTGCACAGCCACAGTGTACTCCAGGGATCTGGTGGCCAAGTAGTGTAGTGGCTGCACTCCCAGTCCCCTGCCCTGAGCCTCCAAACACCCCCCACCACCTACCCCTGACTCCTGCACCACAATCCCTGCACTGCGCCCCCCCTCACTCCTGGACTCCCTGCCCTGAGCTCCCCACACCCATACACTCCCCAGCCCCCTGTCCTGAGCTCCACCATACCCCTGCCCTGAGCTCCCCATCCTCCCACACTCCCCACCCCCTGCCCTGAGCTCCCCCACATCCTCACACTCCTCATCCCCCGCCCTGAGCTCCCCATACTCCCACATTCCCCATCCCACTGTTCACCAGGTCCTGATGAAATGCATCCCAGGATACTCAAGGAGCTGATAGAGGAGCTATCTGAGCCTTTAGCTATGATTTTTGAAAAATCATGGCAGACAGGGGAGATTCCAGAAGACTGGAAAAGGGCAAATATTGTGCCCATCTATAAAAAGGGGAATAAGAACAACCCAGGAAACTACAGACCGGTCAGTTTAACGTCTGTCCCAGGGAAGATAATGGAGCAGGTAATTAAGGAAATCATATGCAAACACTTGGAAGGTAATAAAGTGATAGGGAATAGCCAGCATGGGTTTGTGAAGAACAAGTCATGCCAAACTAATCTGATAGCTTTCTTTGATAGGATAACGAGCCTTGTGGATAAGGGAGAAGCGGTGGATGTCATATACCTAGACTTTAGTAAGGCATTTGATACGGTCTCGCATGATATTCTTATTGATAAACTAGGCAACTATAACTTAGATAGGGCCACGATAAGGTGGGTGCATAATTGGTTGGATAACCGTAGTCAGAGAGTTGTTGTTAACGGTCCTAAATCCTGCTGGAAAGGGATAACAAGTGGAGTTCCTCAAGGGTCTGTTTTGGGACCCGTACTGTTCAATATCTTCATCAATGATGTAGATATTGGGATAGAGAGTACGCTTATTAAGTTTGCAGATGATACCAAACTGGGTGGGGTTGCAACTTCTTTGGAGGAGAGGGACATAATTCAAAATGACCTTAGCAAGTTAGGGAAATGGTCAGAGGTAAACAGGATGAGGTTTAATAAAGAGAAATGCAAAGTGCTCCACTTAGGAAGGAACAATCAGTTCCATACATACAAGATGGGAAGCGACTGTCTAGGAAGGAGCATGGTGGAAAGAGATCTAGGGGTCATAGTGGACCACAAGTTGAATATGAGTCAACAGTGTGATGCTGTTGCAAAAAAAGCAAATATGATTCTAGGTTGTATCAACAGGTGTGTTGTAAGCAAAACTTGTGAAGTCATTCTGCCGCTCTACTCTGCACTAGTTAGGCCTCAGCTGGAGTACTGTGTCCAGTTCTGGGCGCCACATTTCAAGAAAGAGGTGGAGAAATTGGAAAGGGTACAGAGAAGAGCGACAAGAATGATTAAAGGTTTAGAGAACATGACCTATGAAGCCAGGCTTCATGAACTGGGCTTGTTTAGTTTGGAAAAAAGAAGATTAAGGGGGGACATGATAGCGGTTTTCAAATATCTAAAAGGGTGTCACAAGGAGGAAGGAGAAAATTTGTTCCCCTTGGTTTCTGAGGACAGGACAAGGAGTAATGGGCTTAAAGTGCAGCAGGGGAGGTTTAGATTGGACATTAGGAAAAAATTCCTAACCGTCAAGGTGGTCAAATATTGCAATAAATTGCCAAGGGAGGTGGTGGAATCTCCCTCTCTGGAGTTATTTAAGAACAGGTTAGATAGACATCTGTCAGGGATGGTGTAGACTGAGCTTGGTCCTGCCTTGAGGGCGGGAGGCTGGACTCGATGACCTCTTGAGGTCCCTTCCAGTCCTATTATTCTATGATTCTGTGATTCAAGCTCTTGCCTTGACCTCCACAAAGGGAGGTGTGGTACCACAGTACCTGTAAGAATTTTAAGTTGCTTTCACTCCTGACGCTAGACACAGAAAGTGAGGGGGGATTTTTAGGAAACAAAGTGGGGGAGAGGAAAGCAACTTTTCCTCCCTGCCCCCAGTCATGTTACTGGATGTTGAGGGGAGCAGCCAGATCACTGCTGCACCCATGTGGGGGTGTTGGCCCCAAAAGTGGCACAAAGGGGGGCCACGTGAGGTGTCCAGTAGAAGCCTACTTTCTTCTGATTCCATATATGCTATTCATGTGATTGTATAATGTTGGTATGTGAAGTTATAAGCATGTATTTTGTGTGGATACCAAATGTTTCTCTGTATGTGGTTGAACTATGGGCAAAGCAGCTCAGCCTATGGATATGCTAACGAGTAAAGCTCTGGAACAATAGCCCTCTTTAGGCCAAGGACACACCTCAAGAGTGGTGACTCATACCTAGTGGCTACCAGCAGGGAACACAGGGATAAGCCATGGGCCAGGTGACCTGCTGTAGCCAAGAAGAGACCAGGAAGGAGGGATAAATAGGCCATGTGGTCGACTCCATCTTGGTACTCAGCTCAGCACTTCATCCCAGAGGCAGCAGTGCAGGGATCGAAGAGCCAGGAAGAACTGTGTGCCCATCCTGACCCTAGGATGCGCAACAAGGACTTGTAAGCCAGCAGCTGTAACATCTCTGCTAGAGGCTGCATCGAGAACCGGGAAATTTGATGCATGTAATGTACTATCCTTTAACAACCTTACTCTCATGTTTCTTTATTGTAATAATAAACCTTTAGATGTTAGATGCTAAAGGATTGGCTCAGCATGATTTGTGGGTAAGGTCCAGAGGGTAAATTGACCAGGGATCTGTGGCTGGTTTCTTGGAACCGGACAGAACTTGTTCGGGGTAGGTGGGATTGGGTGCTAAGACCCCCCCCACCGGTGTATGAGGCCCGGGGCCATCGGGGGCATGGATATTGCTGGGGTTTCGGAGGGGTTTTGCTCGTGAGGCTTCAGGCAGGCAGCTGAAGCACTCTGTGAGACTGGTTTGTGGCCTGTTTGGAGAGGTAACCAGTCTGGGGACTGTAAGGAGCCCCGAAGTTGAGCAATTCGCCCTGAGCGGAAGCCCTCAGCTGTGCCCAGACACAGTCCGGTCTGTCACAGCCCCAGCCAAGCCGTTTGCTGCGCCCTGAGGAGAACCGCCCTGTGCTGGGCACCTGATCAGTGAAGAGAAGTTCAGCGCCCAGACTGCCTGGGAGGGCAGCACAAGGAGTCATCGTCTCCAGGAGAGGCAGTGGTCTCATCACACCATCAGCCCCAGGGTTCTCCTGGCTTTGCAGGCGTCATGGAGACGGGGAGTGCTACGGAGGGAAGGGATGATGAGGCAGCTCAATGGATGTTTTCGGGGAGTTCGTTCAGAGCAGCGAGGCAGAAAGCACAGAGCCCTGGAGGGGCAGGGCGTCAAGAAACCCCCTGAAATCTTCAAGTCTGAGCTGTGAGGGGAGCACGTCACCCTGGACCATTCCTCACAGGTGTCTGCCCAGCCTCTTTTTAAACGCCTCCAGCGACAGCGATTCCACAGCCTCCTTTGGGAGCCTCTTCCAGAGCTTAACTGCCCTTAGGGACAGAAAGTTCCCCTAAATCTCCCTCGGTGCAGGTAAAGTCCCTCACACATTGTCCAACTTCAGTGGACATAGAGACAAGTGATCATCAGCCCCTTTAGAAGAGCCCGTAACACACGTGAAGGCCTGTTATCGGCCCTCCCTACCTTTTCTTTTCTCAAGACTGTCTATGGCGTTCTCATGGGTCAGGTATTTTACACCTTTTATCATTTTTGTGACTCTCCCCTGGACTCGCTCCACCTGGCCCACATCTTCCCTACAGTGTGGCAGCCAGAACCCAACAGAGTCCGTCAGCTGAGACTGGTGGAGGAGGACAGGCACCGGCCAGATCTGACAAGCCAGAGCCCTGTTTAGACAAACCCTTTTTTGCAGCTGTATTACCTTGTTGACTCATATGCCCATTTGTGATCTTGGATAACCCCCAGATCGTGTTCAGCAGCACTGTCCCCAGCCCATGGGCCATCCTCAGCTGGAGCAATTGCACAATCTGGCCTGGGACTTCCTGTCCATTACTGCCCCATGCCCTGCTCTTTCCCACCATCACCCCGCCCTCTCCCTGCGTGGCATCTTGTACCCTAGGATGCAGCTTTGGGGATCACTGGGGGGCTGGCACCACATGGAGGCAGCAGTCATGCCCCCTCTATTCTCTGTGTGGCAGGAGCCATGGCGGAGTCAGACAGCACTGGACAAATGCACTTGCTCTGTTGTGCTCTGCTTCCCCATGGCTCCTACTGATGTGGGGAGTGTGTGTGGGGCCCGACTGCTGCCTGTGCACAGCACCAGGCCCCCCAGTGACCTCCAAAGCCACGTCCTCCCTCTTCCCAAGCAGAGAGATCCGATCCCAGACAGGAGATGCCACAGCTGAGGATGGCACAACTATGAGGAGCTGCCGGTGTGGGATGCTGGCTCCTGGGAACTTCTTCAGAGGGGTATCCCAAGCTCTGCTACCACTAGCAAGCTTGAAGAAAACCCAATAATCTCTGATAGCTGACCTCTCAGTCTTAGTCATGCACTCACCCACCTCCTATTACTTTCCAGGACACAAGAATCAGATCCTAGTCTTTAAAAGGGTGTTCTTATTAACAAAACAAAAAGATATTCTTGATAAAGGATACTTCATTGCTAGGTGTTATAGAGCAGCTGAGAAAAGAATAGATTAAAACACAGAGAATTGCTTCCCTGGGATTCAGTTTTAGTTACAGCGTAAGGGGGGGTTAACTAAACACCAAAACAAAGAAAATTGTGTAGAACTATAAACATTCCCTATCTACTCACATGTTTGTACTTCCAAAGTCTAGTCCATTTCTAGGCATGGGTATTCATCTCCCTTCCCCCCAGTTCTTGGTTTGAATGCCCAAAGGAAAAGCAGCAGGCAGATTCCCTTTCAAGCCAACTCTAACACGGTCTTCCCATTGGTTCTCCTGGCTACCTGCCAACACTTCCTGGTCACCCACTTTCCAGGGTGAACCCTTTAGTTACTGAATGCTGAACTGTTTCTTCAGACAACGAGGGTGAGAAAGGCCAATCTGTACCTCTCTCCTTCACTCTCTTACCAAAACATTGCTTCTCTTTTGAAGCTGTAATATTTTACTAGAAGACTTACTTGGCCTTGCTCGGGTCCTTCAGGGCAGGGGGCTGGCGGTGTGGGGAGTGCAGGAGTCAGAGCTAAGTGGGATGGGCCCTGCCAGCAAGGAGGAGACAGGAAGCCTGCACCTTGTACTCCTGCGAAAAGCCTGCCTGGGGGAAACTCAGCTCTGGAGGGAAGAAGGAAGCCACAGGCTGGCGCACACAGGGCTCTGTGGGCTTGTCGGAGGCTGTGGGTGTCAGGCTGTGAGCCCAGCAGCAGAGCATTTAAGGCACCCAGAGTTCCAGGGCAGACGATGACACAACACCTCACTCCCAGAACATGCACCTCAGTCTGTAGAGCGGTGCCGGTAAGGTTCAGGGAGGTGTCACAGGCCGAGGGAGCGAGCTGCAGTGGCTGGAGGCTGACCCTGGAGGTGCTCCCTGTGGCAATAAGAGGCCAGGCTAATTATGGAACCTGGTGGGAGGGAGGGCAAGGGCATGGCAGGTAGCACTGGCATGAAATGCCCAAGCCAGGCAACGCTCCTCAGCCTGGTCCATCCTGCCAGGCCGGAGCCATTCCCTCCCATAGGCTGTGTGAACCACGGCAGCCAGCCACTCCCAGCAACTCAGCCCTGGCTCCTCGTGGTCTCCTGGATGCTTTATTCCCACTGTTCAATCCCAGGGCGCATCCCAGGGGAACGCCCCCAGGAGGCCTCCCATGCGGTCCCGGTAGATCCCGTCGAAGGCCTTGCTCTGCGCCGCTGTGAAATGGTTCTTCCAGTCCCCACAGATGCCTGTGGAAGGCGAGTGGCGCTGCTCAGGATTCGCACCATGGCCATCGCGGGGACTGGGACTCGCCTCCCACCCTGCAGATCGCGGGGCGCTTGCTGCTGCAAGGGGGGTTGAGCCCACCCTGCTCCCAGTGCACAATCCTGGCTCTGCCCCCGGCTCATCCCCCACAAGGGCTCGATGGGATCTGTGAAGCTCCCCAATGATGGGGCTGCCTGACAGCAGCCTCCTCACTATAACTTTGGGCTGGGCCCTGACTGAGCTCCCAGGCAGCCTTCTTATAGTCCTAGTCCCGCCCTTTGACTTCCGGTCAGGTGAGGGGGCGGGGCTAGGCTGGGCCCAAAATGGCTCCCAGAGGGGTTCCTCCGCCTCCGGCTCAGTGGGTGGCCATTCCACCCCCCTACACTCCTCCCCCCTTAAGTCCAGCTCCCAATCTCCGGGACCGGGATTCTGCTCTTCCTCCCTGCGGGACAGGGCATCGACATTGTCCCTCCCTGCTCGGTGTTTCACTGTGAATACATACGGTTGGAGGGACAGGTACCATCTCATGATGCGACTGTTGGTATCCCGCATCTGATGGAGCCATTGTAGGGGTGCATGGTCTGTAAAAAGAATAAAAGAGTCTCCAAGGAGGTAATACCGCAGCGCCTCGATGGCCCACTTTATCACTAGGGCCTCCTTCTCAATTGCGGCGTAGCGGCGCTCTCGAGGAAATAGTTTTCGGCTGATATACAGCACTGGGTGTTCTTCTCCCTCAATTTCCTGGGACAGTACTGCCCCCAGTCCGCAGTCTGACGCGTCCGTCTGACAATGAAGGGCCGGGAGAAATCGGGGCTGAACAGAACTGGCTCGCTGCACACAGCGGCTTTTAGGTCCTGAAAAGCTGTCTTGCATTCCGGCGACCACCTGATCCTTTGAGGACTGTCTTTCTTGAGGAGCGCCGTGAGAGGCGCGGCTCGAGTTGCAAAGTGTGGCACAAAACGGCGATAGTAGCCTGCCAACCCTAAAAACCGTCTTACTTTCTTCTTGGAGTTGGGTGCCGGGTAGTTTTGGACCGCCTCCACCTTCCCTACTAGAGGCCGGACTAGGCCCCACCCCAGCTGGTACCCGAGGTAGGTGGTTTCCTGCCAGGCAAGTTTACATTTCGTGGGATTGGTGGTCAGGCCGGCATCCCGCAATGTCCGCATTACGGCCGCTACCCGCTCCAGATGTTCCTCCCAATCTTGGCTGTAAATTACCACATCATCTAGGAACGCGGCGGCATACGCCGTATGCGGGGATAGCAAGCGGTCCATCATTCGCTGAAATGTTGCAGGGGCCCCATGGAGTCCGAATGGCATCCTTATAAAATGGAACAATCCCGGGGGAGTTGAAAAGGCAGTTTTTTCTCTCGATTCGGAGTCCAGGGGGATCTGCCAATATCCCTCTGTAAGATCTAGGGTGGTTATAAAGTCGGCTCTCCCCAAGCGTTCTAACAGTGCGTCTGTTCGCGGCATGGGGTAGGCGTCAAATTTTGAAATTTCATTTACTCGTCTGAAATCGATGCAGAAGCGGACACTGCCATCTGGCTTCGGCACCAAGACGATTGGGCTACGCCACTCGCTCTGGGAGCGCTCTATCACTCCCAGTTGCAGCATCGACTGGACTTCCTCCTCGACTACCTTCCGCATCTGGCGGGGGAGAGGCCGAGTACCTTCTCGTACCACTTGGCCTGGAGGGGTCCAAATGTTCTGTGTTATTACCCCAGTATGGCCGGGTTGGGTTGTGAAGGTCTTTCGAAATGTCTCTCTGGGTATGTCTACACTACCCTCCTAGTTCGAACTAGGAGGGTAATGTAGGCATACCGCACTTGCAGATGAAGCCCGGGATTTGAATTTCCCGGGCTTCATTTGCATAAGCGGGGCGCCGCCATTTTTAAAAGCCCGCTGGTTCGAACCCCGTGCAGCGCGGCTACATTCCACGAGGAGTAACGGTAGTTTGAACTAGGAAGCCTAGTTCGAACTACCTAGTTCGTGCCCCGTGTAGCCGCGCTGCACGGGGTTCGAACCAGTGGGGTTTTAAAAATGGCGCCGGCCGGCTTATGCAAATGAAGCCCGGGAAATTCAAATCCCGGGCTTCATTTGCAAGTGCGGTATGCCTACATTACCCCGCTAGTTCGAACTAGCGGGGTAGTGTCGACATACCCTATGAGACAATGTGCTTGTTTCACCTGGGTTTCAGAGAGGGTGTTTCCCAGCTGTGGCTCTCTTTCCTCCCCCAGATCAGGTATTTCCGGCCCTAGAGTGGGCTCCGCTGGCTAGGGGGTAATCATCAGGGCCTCCCGTTCTCGCCAGTGCTTCAGGAAATTTACATGAAATATTTGGGTTTTCTTCTTCCGATCCGGTTGATAGATCTCGTAGTTCACTGGCCCGACCTGACGAGTGACCTCACCGGTGTATGAGGCCCGGGGCCATCTGGGGCACGGATATTGCTGGGGTGTCGGAGGGGTTTTGCTCGGGAGGCTTCAGGCAGGCTGCTGAAGCGCTCCGTGGGACTGGTTTGTGGCCTGTTTGGAAAGGTCACCAGTCTGGGGGCTGTAAGGAGCCCCGAATTTGAGCAATTCGCCCTGAGCGGATGCCCTCAGCTGTGCCCAGACACGGCCCGGTCCGGTCCGGTCCGTCACACATGGCAACGGATGCCAAAGGAAATATGATGACACAACAGGGGGGGGCGGGCTTGTCCAATGAGATGCTTTGTCTCCATGCCCCTTTCCTGGGCTTCGCCCAGCATGACTGAGCCTGGAAATGTCTTTTCAGGGCAGGAAAGTGGCTCTTTCCGAGGGGGGATGCCAAACCCTTCTGCTGGGCGAGTTTCTTCTGGAATTCCCTGCCCCTGTCGTAACCCGGCAGCCAGTGAGTTATTGCCTCCTCTGCACTCACTGGGTGGGGGGTTGCTGTGGCAGGAGGCACCAGACGTATCATCCCACCTGGGCTTCTATTTGACATTTTCCTTTGTTTTGAGTTTTTTGCAAATGAAAGGAGACAGAACGGTCAGTTAGAAGCACAAATGGCTTGTGTGAGGTTTAGTTTCAAATAGACATTTTCCTGCCAGTTTGGATTTGGATGCCCAAATCCAAATTGTCACCGCAAAGCACAGGAAAAGATCGCCTTTCAATGCTAAATGATTGTGTGGAATGCCCAAGATCATTGCACGTGAAGTGTTTGAGGGCAAAGATTTAACTGAAATTAAACGATTTGTGCTTTAAAAATGTTGGTAAAATATTGTAGAAAAACTTCAATAAGCTTTTTTTTTCATACGCAACGTTTTCGGTGCAGTCTGTTGCCCTCTGTTGCATGGCATCAGAACTGCAAGAGTGTGTCATTAATGGGTATGTCTACACTACAGCACGAATTCGAACTAACTGAATTCGAATTAGTTAATTCGAACTAAGCTAATTTGAACTAGTGTATCTAGACCTAAAAGCTAATTTGAATTCAATCGGGGGACTGTCAGGATCCAGGAGGCCCTGCAGGAGAGCTTCCACCCACGGAGCCTGCAGAGCCACCCTAGTCCTCCCCATCGGGGGCTCATGCCCCATTCCTCCCTCACCTTCTTCCACTTACCCCTCCCTAGCCCCCCTTCCCGATGTAAAAAAAAATAAAGGACACGTGTGTTCAAAAATACAAACTCTCTTTATTTAACAAAACTGGGGAGGGGAAATAAAACTGTGGGGAGACGGGGGAAAGGAGGCAGGAAAGGGCAGGAGAGAGTGTGGGAGATGGGAGGGGGAAAACTGGGAGGAGGGAGCTGGAAGGGGAAAGCAAGGGGAAAGAGGGGGAGAGGAAACTCAGGGATCGGGGTGGGGGTGACGCCGGGCCAACCGCCTCCCAGCACGGCAAGGGAGGGGGCCTCGGCGTCCCCGGGGGGATGGGGTGGAGGGTGCAGAGGTTGAGGTGGGGGGTGTGGACATTGAGGAGGAGGAGGGTGTGGGGGTTGAGGAGGAAGAGGTGGGAGGGGGGTAGGAGTGGGAGGAGGGACAGTTGTTGGGGGGCAGCAGGCGCAGGATCAGCACAGGGCACCATGCTCTGCAGCAGGGCCTGCAGATTTGCATTTCTGGCTCGGTCCTCAGCCAGCTGCTCCTGGCGGAGCTGCAGGTCTTCCCACATCCAGGCCTTGACGGTGTGGTGCAGGGCTCGCAAGGACCCCAGGTGCTGGTCCCAGTACTCCTGCTCTGTGGTGGCGGACCGGAGCAGGCCATGGGTGCGGGAGCATGTCCCGGGTGGGGTGGTGCGCCCTGCACGAGCAGCTGGTACAGCTGTAGAGAAAGAGAGTGGTCACTTCTCCCTGGGGACACAGTAGATGATGCCCAGCCCCCTCCCCCCGCCCCGCAACGTGAGGGCGACCATGCCCTGCACCGTCAGAGCCGCTGTGCTTGTACAGAGGCCATGGTCAGGATGTCTGGCTCTCCCCGGGACGGGGAGCTGCCCCAAGACTGCACCCATGTCCCTGTGCCATGTATAGTGTGGCCGGGGCGGTGGGCGGGCGGGGGGGGGAGATGTCCCCTGCCTCCATGTAGAGGAGACGTGTGGAGGGAAAGCATCCTGCTGGGTCCCGCCCCAGGGTCAGGAGCATGTCAGGTCTCTTCAGACATGCATGTGCCTATTGGGCCACGGCCCCTGGGTGTCACGCAGCTGGAGCGTGGCATGGCATGTGCTTGCACGTGCACAGGTGTCTGTGTGATCCGTGGGAGGCATGGCCCACGTGCGCGGTCCCTGGTCTCCCTCCCGCCTCCTCCCCCGAACTACTTAATTGGAACTACTTCCCCGGTACGGTCTCCCTGGATGACCCTGCCGACTCCAGTGCTGGAACTCCTTGTGGTGGCCCCTCCGGTGTGCCCAGGTCAGGGCCCTCCAGTCCCGGCTCGCTGCCTCCCGGGCTGGCACGGACCGCCCCGCCCCCCAAGAGTCGGTCGAGGGCAGGGAAGTAGGGGCAGGTGGCAGCCCCTGCTGCGGCGCCGGCCCTGGTGGCCATGGCGTACGCCTGCCGCAGCTGTTTTACTTTCAGGTGCACCTGCTCCTGGGTGGCCTGTGTCCCTTTCGGGCCATGGCGGCCGCTATGCGCCCGTAGACGGCCACGTTCCTCCTCCTAGTACAGAGATCATGGACGCTGGGGGCCTGCCCCCAAACCTCAATGAGGTCCATGACCTCCACACTAGACCAGGAGGGTGCGCGCCATCTACGGCCCCTGGCTGGCCCCTGGGTGCTGGGGGACTGGGCGGGGGGACGGCTCGCTGGCACTGGCTGCCTGGCTCATCCTGCAGCCGCTGGTTCGGGGCAGAGACTGCTGGCAGGGCTGGCTCTGGCAAGTGCCGTCTGGCCAGAGTCTACCCCTTTAAGGGCCCCAGGGCTGGGGAGAGGAGAGGAGTTTTCCTGCTTTGGCCCAGAGCAGCCACCAGGGGAACCTGGGGAGGGCTGGCCTCCAGCTACTTCGAATTAAGTGGCTACACAGCCCTTAATTCCAACTACTGAATTCGAATTTGGCGTTACTCCTGGTAGAATGAGGTTTACCTAGTTCGAATTAAGTCCAAACTAGCGGTTTGTATGTGTAGCACCTATGAAAGTTACTTCCAACTAACGGCTGTTAGTTCGAATTAACTTTGTAGTGTAGACATACCCATAGTTCCTATACAACTAGCAGCTAATGGGTAGTCTCCAGTAGTTTAAATCTTGGGGCATTTGGAAAAGGAGGGGGAGCTACATGTGTGCGGGGGGTATTGTTGCCCTCTGCTGGATGGACTGTAAATGCTTTATGTATGTATCATATGCCCTATAGTGCTAACAGTTAATGGAGATTCTCCTCTAGCTCACACCTGGCATTTTCTAAAGTAATATATGGGTGTGTATGTGCGAGAAAGAGCAAGAGCCTGGGGGCTCCCTCATGTCTCCTCCCCATCCTGATCTGCTTGGCTTAAGTGCAGGAAAGAAGAAGTAGTGAGCTTTGTGTATTTGACATCAGGTGGACGCAGGGGAATGGAGGAGTAGTGGGAACAAGAGCACTTGGCTTCTTTTCCTGCAGACCGAGAGGGGTGGGGACTGGCTTGAGCTATATAAATCAGATGCCGCTCCATGCCTCAGTTTCCCCCTTCATACAATGCCGATGACACAGAGAATGTTTGTAAAGTGCCTTGTTGTTAGCCCATGGGGCAGAGGGGGAAACTCGGTCTCAGAAGCAGACTGGGGGGAGGTAAAAGCCTACCTAGGCAGCGCTGGTTCCACTACGTCACGCTGCCAGACCGGTCTGAGTGGGTCCCTCTCTTGGCTGCTCCTCCCCCCAGGAGGAGTGGGTTCCTCTCCATCGGCTGCAGGAACCAGCATTTCAAGGTCTTTGCCAATGGGCAGCCGTTCTGCAATTCAGCTCTGCCGCGGCTTCCAGCAGATCGATACACTGGAGATCGATGGTGCCGTGGTCGGGTCCTGTGCCCAGTTGTGAGCCCGACCGGTGCCGCTGCCCAGACGGAGATGAGTGGCACACACACGACACCCCCCTACGGCCGCCCTCGCAGACCCAATAAACCTCTCCCTTTCGCAGAACGACTCTGCTCCTGCGTGGTTCTGGGGCTACTTGTGTGTGTGTCCTAGACCCCCTTTCTGCTCAGCGCAGATAGAGACTCCTCTGCAGGTAGAGCTGAGTGCGACGCCTGCACTGGGATGGCGTATTGGGATAATGTACTGACAGCTCCTCTGCGCCACCCCTCCTCTTCCTGCCGCTGCAACATCAAATTAACCTTCCTGGTCTGCCCCCGTCCTCCCTCCGGTACCAGGAGACCCCACGCATGATGGGAGGGGCTGCAAACTGGGGAGCAGGCTACTGCAGGGCTGAGGGCAGCAAACCAGCCCCCAGAGCCCTGCAGGGCCTGGCCACGGGGAAGGGGAACTGATGTGAGCAGCATTTAGAGCTGGGGGGGGGCTGTGGGGAGGAGGACAACGGAGCCACGAGCAGGACAGGGGGTGAGCCAGCACCAGTGAGTCTCAGGGGGTATGTCTACACTACCCCGCTAGTTCGAACTAGGGGGGTAATGTATGCATACCGAACTTGCTAATGAAGCCCGGGATTTGAATTTCCCGGGCTTCATTAGCATAAAGCCGGCGCCGCCATTTTTAAAAGCCGGCTAGTGCGAACCCCGTGCCGTGGAACGAGGAGTACAGATAGTTCGGAATGGCTACGTAGTTCGAACTATCTAGCCCGTGCCGCGTGTAGCCGCGCGGCACGGGGTTCGCACTAGCCGGCTTTTAAAAATGGCGGCGCCGGCTTTATGCTAATGAAGCCCGGGAAATTCATATCCCGGGCTTCATTAGCAAGTTCGGTATGCATACATTACCCCCGTAGTTCAAACTAGCGGGGTAGTGTAGAAATACATACCCAGGGGGACTAGAGCCTCCAGGCCTGGCCCCCGTTGAGAGAGAAGCTCAGAGATTGGAGCTGGGGCAGCCAGGAGCCCCCCACTGCTTTGTGGGGTGCAGAACAATGACTGCTCCCGAGGGGGGAAAGGAAGGTGCCTGCACTGCAGGGCCTCCCTGGAGAGACAGTATCGGTCCCTGGCAGACAAAGGTGGAACCAGTTCCAGGGCCTGGCCAGGAAAGAGCCCAAGTCCTGGGAGAAATCAGGCTCCATGCTCAGCTGTGAGTCCGAGTCCCATAGACAAAAGCGGCCCAGGTCAGTGGTGGATTCTCCACATGTCAATGGGTCTAGTGCAGGCCAGAGGCCTTGCTGGGATGCGCTAGGGCAAAGCCCAGGGCTGGGGCCGGACGGGAGCCCGTGAGAGGCAGCGGGGCAAGTGGGAGGCTCTAACTCTTGCTCCTGGCCAGGAAGTCCAGTGCTGGGTGACACCAAGGCCACGTCTGCACTGCAGGCATTTTGCTCAAGAACAACTGTTCTTGTGCAAAAACTTGTGGCGCGTCTACACTGCACGTGAATTCTTGTGCAAGTAAATTTGCAGTAAAGCATCAGAAAAGAGGGCTTCTTGCACAGGAGTTATTCCTCTCCCCACGAGGAATAAGCCCCTTTTGTGCAAGAGCTGTTGTGCAAGAAGGCAGCGTGGACGGGCACCAGGGGCTTCTTGAGCAAGACACTTTTATGGCTAAAATGGTCATCAGAGCTTTCTTGCACGAGAAAGCGTTCACAATGCCATGGACACTCTTGTGCAAAAGCACATGGCAGGGTGGAGGTGCTCTTGCACGAGACCTTTTGCGCAAGAACTCCGGTGTGAAACAGTTCTTGTGCAAGAAGCCTGCAGCGTAGGGCAGGGAGCAGCCTATGGGGCTACTGGAGCTGCTGGCTGCAGGATGCCCAGTCAGGGAGTGGGGGGGACCCCTAGGAATGGCTCCAACTTCCCAGAGGGGTGGCCAGAGGCAGGACATTTGCCTGGCAGGGTGAGGTGGGGGGGCAGTGACCTCACAGGGGCTTTGGGCAGCCCTCAGCAGATCAGGCAAAGGGCAGGTGGGGAGGTGGTGACCTCACAGAGGAACCCACATCTCAGGCTGAGAAAAGGGGGGGGTGGGCCCAGGGGACTTTGGAGACCCCCGGTTGCTTTAGCTCTGGTGCGTCTCCTGCTCACAGTTGCTTTGTCCTCTGTGAGTTCCACATCCGGACAGCGTTTTGCAGAAGGTAAGAGCCCCCAGGGGTTTGGATCCCGCCCGGGGCCGGCTGGGTTCCAGGCAGGCCCAGCCCTCGGTCAAGGGCCAGAAGGTGATTCCTCACCTGGGCTGTGTCCTTAGCGCCACTGGGGCTTTCTCCTGGTTGGTTTCCCTTTTCCTCCATCCCGCCCACATTTCTGCTCTGTTCTTGCCTCTTCTGTGACCTTCCCCTGCTGCCCCCCCAGCTTGTGACCCAACAGACTAGCTGAAGGAGGGGGGGTGGTTTGCAGGAGCCGTGGGGCAGGGGATGCAGCCCCCATTGTGGGGACTGGGGAGGTGGGGCTGGACCAGGTCTATGCCAGTGTCTTTGGGGAGAACGCTCCCCCCCCCCCCACACCTTAGACTCTCCCCTGATTGGCCGAGCAGGGGCTGTTGATGGGCAGGAGACTCAGGTCCTTGCAGTGCCTGTGCAAGACCGAGCCGATAAGCAAGGGGCCATTTGGGGGCTGGGGGCAGTCGCTCTGGGGAGCTGGAACCCCTGGATTTCGCTCTGCAGGCTGCGCCCCAAGCTCCCCTTTGCTCCCCTCATTTGCAGCATGGCCAAACACATCAGGCTGTGGTTCCGGAAAGCCCTGAAGATGGCCCCAGGGCCGGTGGGAAGCAGCTCCTCCGTCCCCGCGGGCGGGGAAGCTGAATCCCACCAGCTCGGGGCGACTCGCCCACCGGCCAGGCCCCTCCGGACCTGGCTCCAGAGGCGGCTGGGAAGGCGGGACCCAGCCCAGCGGGGCAGCCGGGTAGGGTGGCTCTGGGGCCTCCTCTGTGGAGAGAAACACCTGCCCCAGGAGCCCAGCCCCCATTACCACCAGGGGGCATCGCCCTGCCCGGCCCCCGGGGACCTGCCAGTCTCCGGGAGCCCCCAGCCTCTCCGCACCAGCCCCTGCAGCTGTGGGTCCAGCTCAGTGAGCAGCAGCGCCTGGGCCTCCAGCTGCAGCCGGGCCACCTCCTGCAGCCGCTCAGACCCAGGTGAGGGGCCGTGAACATGCTGGGCCCAGGGGCTCACCCAGTACACGGGGGGGCAGCCCCAGTGTCTGCCCCGCAGCCAGGGCAATGGATGGGGGCGGGAGCTGCTGCTTGGCTCTCTTGTTCCTGGCGGGGGCTCTGCTGAGGGCGTTGGCAGATGTGAGGGTGGAAGGGGGATGGGTCCCTGCGAGGGGCGTGTGGGGCCAAACCTGCCCTGGGTCCCTGACATGGGGGCGCGTGACCCCTGCTGGCCGCTGGAGTCACCCTGGTTCCTTCCCTCCCGCACAGAGCCCCCCTGCGCCTCGGCGGAGCTCTGCCAGGAGCGGATGGACTCCCGGGTGGAGGAAGGGGCCATCTATGATATTGAAGAGCAGCTCCACACCCGGGACACGGTAGGAACCTTCTCCACACGGGGGGGACCCGAGATTGTCCGGCCCCTTCCCAGCACGTCCCCCCCTCCGGGAGGGGCTTGTCCCTGGGGATCCCCCTGGGGCCCCTTCTCCTGCATGACCTGGGCCCCCCAAGCTGAGGTCTCTTGTCATGCACCAGCTGGGCCCCCACAGGCCTGAGGCAGCAGTTGGGGGGGGAGTGTGGGTGCTTGGACAACCGGCAGCTCCCACCTCCACTCCTGGGAGGCCTGAGCCCTGCAGCTGTCCGTGGGGGGCAGGCAGGCCCCAGGCTCACAGACTCTCTCTGGGGTGCAGAGCCCAGCCGCCCTGCAGCGGTTCCTCCTGGCCGTCCCCCCCGCCTGCCTCGCCGCCCTCCAAAGGGGCGAGGACACCCTGGCGCCGCGCTGCTGCAAGGACACCATGATGGCCAGGATCGTGGTGAGCGAGTCGCGGCGGCCGGGAGGAGGGGAGGGGATATGTGGGGTGGACAGGGGTCTGCCTGGGCCATGGCGGTGGGTGGGGGAGCTGGAAATGGGATGGGTGGGGCCAGGAGTTCTGGAGGGGGAGGGGGAGGTGGACATGGGGAGGGTGGGTGGGGCCAGGAGTGCTGGAGGGGGAGGGGAAGGTGGACATGGGGAGGGTGGGTGGGGATGCTGGAGGAGGGAGGGACACAGAAATGGGGCAGGTCTGGGGTGCTGGACAGGGAGGGGGATTCGGAACAGGGAGGGGTCTCCCCGGGCCATGGGGGGGGGGGAGCTGGAAGGTTAGCAGAGCGGGCTGCTGAGGATGCGCCTGGGGAGCAGGGATGAGGAGGTTCAGAGGCTGGTCACCAGGGCAGTGAGGGGCAGGAGACGGCCTGGGGACAAGGATTGAGCTGGTCCCGGTTTGGGAGGGGGGTGCTGGGAGGGGCCCTGTGCCGGGCAGGGGGGCTACAGGCCAGCGGGAGGCAGTGGGGTTGGATCCTGCTGGGTGGGGGCGCTGGCCGTGTGAGCGTCTCTTGGGGGCCCCAGCCTCACACGCCCCTTTGTCTCCTTGGGTCTCACAGGAGATCATGGAGGACTCCCCCACCCCACTGGTCTTGGCCGACTGCCTCAACGCCGCCTGCAGCCTCAGGTACCGACCCCCCCCCGCCGACTCCCCCCCAGAGCAGATCCCCTGACCAGGGAGTGGGAAAGTCTCTGTCTCCTGGGCTATGTCTAGACTGCAAGCCTCTTTCGAAAGGGAGCACCCAGTGAGTCTGGATGCTCTCTTTCGAAGAAGCCCTAGTTCCATTCAAGAACGCCTTCGTTCGAAAGAAGCACTTTCCAAAGAAGGCGTTCTTCCTCGTGAAATGAGGTTTACCGCCGTGGAAAGAAAAGCCGCGTTCTTTCGATTTAATTTCGAAAGAACGCGACTGCAGTCTAGACGCAGGTGATGTTTTTTCGGAAAAAGGCTACTTTTCCCGAAAAACCCCCTGAGTCTGGACACAGCCCTGCTGCTGAATGAACAGTCTCTGCCCCTCTCTCCTGCCAGCACCTTGCAGCCTCCCCTCCAGGCCCAGCTCCTGAGCCCCCTGCTGAGGGCGGCCGTGGGACAGACTGTGTCTGGGGACTGGCAGCAGGAGCCCATCCACACACAGGTACGTCCCTCCGGGCCCTGCTCCCGGGCTGGGCTGGAGCTCCAGAGAGGAGTGGGGGCAGAGGGAGAGAAGAAGCTGCAGGTTTGGATCCTTCCCTCCAGGTTTCCCGTTGCTCTCCCTGGGGGCCCGTCCCTTCCATGCCCAGCCTGGGCTCCTCCCTGCTCTGCGAGGCGGCTCAGACCCTGCTCAAGGCTGCACCCCGGGGCCAGCGGGTGGCCTGGATTCCCCAACCCCCCTCTGACCCAGGGCTCCCCCTTGTCTTGCAGCAGTTCATCCGGGCCCTTCCCGTCGACCTCCAGGCCCTACTGGCAAGCCTCCTCGCCGAGTCCCCAGACACCGCCAGGCTGCAGCTGATCATGGAGGTGAGCCCCGTGGGGGGGACGGGGCCATTGGCCCTGCTTCCTCGGGGGGCCGAGAGAGGAGCTGTGTCAGTGGCTGGGGGGGGGGGGGCACAGTCTGAGAGGAGCCCCAGGCTCTGCCCAGAACCGGCGCCTCCCTACGGGTCCTGACCTGCCTCTTTCCCCCCCAGCACCTGAGCCCGTGGCTGGAGTCCCGCCTGCCCCAGGAGCGAGCCAGGGCCCTTGGCAGCACCACGGCCCTGCTGGGAGTCGCCACCACCCTCCCGGGGTTTGAGGTAAGTGACCTCGGAGCCGGGGGGTCTGGGGCTGCAGGGCGCGGGGCTGGGAGCGTCCCCGGGAGGCAGAGCTGGGAATGGGCCGGGAATGGGAGGGGCGACCCTGGGCCTTTCCGGGGGGCACCTGGGCCCCAGACTGGGGAGTGGCCGTCAGTGGATCCCCTTGTTCCACCCCCGGAGTGACCCTTCAGTCGGGGCCATTGCTCAGGGTTGTCTCCTCGCAAGGCCGGCCCCGCCCCGCCCCGCCCCGCCCCGGGAGGTGTCTCTGTCCGTCCCCGAGCTCAGAACCGCCTCGGCGGCCGTTAGCATGGGACGTGCAGCCCCAGGATGCTGAGGGACCCCCCCTCTTCTCTCCCCTCAGAACTCCGCCGACTGGCCGAGGATGGGTCACCACGTGGCCCAGCTGGGCCTTTTTATTTCGGACCCATCCGAAGACGTCAGCCGGCTGGCCCGGAAGGGGGTGCACAGCCTGTACCGACTCCTCCTGCACCACAGGGGTAAGGAACCCAGCCGGGACCTGGGCCCCAGGGACACCCTGAGGGTGCCGGCGGCGGGGGGAGGGGACCCAGCCCTTTTCCCCCAGACTGGCCCAAGGGGGGATGCGTCCCTCTGTGTTCCCCTTCTGCCCCCTGTGCCCCTCCATTTGCCCAGGGATGCCTGCAGGGACCCGTGGGAGGGGAAGGGCTCAGACCTGCCAGCAGAATCACCCTGGTTTGTCTCTTGCAGGCCTCAACATCCACCAGGCAGAGGACCTGTGGTGCAGGCACTACTATAAGGAGAGATGGGTCCTGGCGCACAGCAACACCGTGCGGGTGGGAGAGGTAAGGACGCGCTGCCAGGGCAGGGCAGGGCTCGGGGGTGGGGCTGGCTGGGGCCCTCGTGCGGGTAGGACGCGGGGTGGGAGCGGGGAGTCGCTGATCGAATGGTCGATGCATTTTCCCTCGACTATTCGAGCCGTGGACAGGGCGGCGCTGCCCCTTTGTGACGCTGTCCCGGCGTTTCAAAGGGGCGGCGCTTCCTAGGGGCAGCGCCGCACCTTGCCCCGGATCTCCCGTAGGAGGGGAAGCAGGGCGGGGGGGGGCAACACTTTTTGATGGAGGTCGCTCCAAGATGTTGGCCAGTGGCCTAGGGCTGCTCTGTTGTGCGGAGGGGGGTGAGGTCTGGGAGGGTCTTGGGGGCAGGAGGAAGGTGTGACCTGGGGCAGGGGTTAGGGTGCAGGGTGAGGAGAGCGTCTGGGTGCAGGGTCTGGAAGGGAGTTTGCAGAAGGAGGAAGCTGTTTTAGCCCCAGGAGTTGGGGCCGGGCTCTGGGCCGTCAGCTGAAACCTCCCGTGCTCTTGATTTCAGGTCTTTGGGCAGCTCTTCACGCCAGAGCAGGAGAACTGCTTTTTAGACAAGGCTCTGCTCGCTGCCCGCTCCCCCCTGAGGCGTCCCAGCCAGGCCGGGCTGGTCCTGGCCCACGCCCTGCATGGGCAGGCCCATCAGCTCCTGGGATACATGGTGAGCAGCCGGAGCAGATGCAGGAGAGCGGGGCAGGGCCAGGGTCTCCTTCCCATCCCCTCAGGGAGTCCCCCGCCCCTTTCCTCATGCTGCCCCCACCCCACGTCCCTGCTGGGTGGGTCAGAAGCTCACCCTGCGGGCCTGACGGGGGGTGACCAGAGAGCAGAACAAGTCTCAGCGCAGGGGGGAGGAGGGTGGAAATGCTGGGGGGGCCCAGTACCCCTGAGTCCCCAGGGATGAATGTGACGGATTCTGCTTCCCTTGCAGCAGGAAGACAGCCAGTGAGAGCACAAGGAGCTGAGGAGCCAGCAGCTGCGTCCCCCTCTCCCCAACCCTCCTAATTGTATAGAACTGGATTTAAACTCTGATTAAACAACATTTGAAAAAACATTTGTCAATAATTTTTAATGGGGGGGCATTTTGGTAACTGATCAAGGGCCACATTTCTACCGAGGGGTTTGGGGTCTGGGACGGGGTGGTTGGGTGCAGAAGGGAGTTTAGGGTAGGATCCTGGGTGCAGGGAGGGGGTGGAAGCCTGCCCTGGCTGGGGGGCAGAGCTGGAGGAGAGTTATTTAGTTTCTGTCTGGGAGCATGGAGGAAGCAGCCTCAGCTACAGGCTGGGGGGTTTAGAAGCCGAGACCCCCTTCCCTATATCAAGGGGGGCTGAGGCATCCTAGACCTGCCCTGTAGCCTGATGACATCTGTGCTGTGCTGTATCCTGAAAAAGCAATAAACCACCTCTGTTCTACCGGCTGGTGGAGTCTGTTCGTGCCATTACGGGGGTGCAGGAGGCGGGGGACCCCAACGCGCCGTCACAGGGTGCCAGAGAGGAGTCTGGCCTGGGGGAGGGGTATCGGGGGGGGGTGCAGGGTCAGGGAGGGAGCTGTGACCTGGGGAAAGGGGGACGCAGGTTCAGGTGGTCGCCTGGGACAGGCAGTGGGGGAGGGGATGTGGGTGCCGGGCTGGGGGGCACTTACCTAGGCAGCTGCATATGGGGGAGCCCAACTGTCACCTGAGGGGATGGAGGAGCCCGACTGTCACCTGAGGGGACGGGGGAACTCAATTTTCAACTGTGGGGAATGGAGGAAACAATGTGGAGGGGAGGGAGCGAGATGGGGGGGGGTGAATTGTTCCCGGAGGGGAGATCTCCCTGGCTGGGGGGGAAGGGACATTTCCAGCAAAGCCCCTCACATAAGAGGGGGACAGATGGGGAGGAGGGAGAGGATGGGGATGGGCAGAGAGCTGGGCAGGTAGAAATGGGGAGGAGAAGGAGGAGGGAAGGGGGAGGAGATGGAGGAGAACAGGGGATGGGAACAGCGGAGGGTGGGGGTGAGGAGCAGGACAGAAGTAGGGCAGTGGTGAGGATGGCTGGGCGATGAGAGCCCAGTCAGGGCCCAGGGGAGCTGCCCTTTCTGTGCCCGGGTGTCTGGGGGTCTCCCCCACACGCACATATCCCTGCTCCTCAGAGACTCTTTACAGTTTTTTTTCCAGCTCCCACTTTTGGGGGCAGGGACGTGCTGTCAGGAAGGGGCGATACCTCAAGTCACATCGGAAACACAGAGACCCCCCCCCCACCACCACATGACAGAGGCCAGGGCCAGCTTTAGGGAGCCCTACAGCAGAAACCTCTTCCCTCTCCCCCAACCCAGCTTCAGAGGAGGTGACCTCCCCTCCCCCTGAGGCTGCAGGGCACATCCCAGAGCAGCGGCTCTCAAGCTTTTTGGCCCCACACCACCTGGCTCAACATAAACCTTTGCGTTCTAACCATTTTGAGTTGCACCCAGTGTTTCTGGGCAGGGCTATCAACAAAAGGATTAGTAAGAATGATGGAATATGGAGGAAATAAATAACATAAGGCAAGAGAAAAGTGACGACTTTACAATTGAGCGTGTAGCTCTCTATTTTACTGACATCTTTCTGGGCATGTTACCGTGCATGCGATGCCACCCCAGTGCCATACAGCTGGTAAGTTCTCATTTCTTTTATCATATCAGCATTCATTGAGAACTGTTTTTAAACTATTTAACAATTAAACAATAGGGCAGAATGTCTGTTATGGACCATTGCCGTAGAGAGAAAGGAAACCGGCCTTACTGCTACTTTAACTGCAGTAGTCGACAAGAAATGTTCCAAGTGCTTGTGATGCTCCTTTTACAATCTGGATAAAACCTCTTCCCAGACGTTTGAAGTCCAGCACAAGACACGATTCTCATGGGCACAGCGCCTTCGGGATCACGGCTCGTCTCACGGCAAACAGCTGCTGCGGGTGGCTGACCGGCCTTCGCTAAGGAGCGAGCAACACGGACCGAGCTGTGTGACTGGCCAGCACTGGGCTACTGAAACCAACTGAGCTGCCAGTCAGCAGACCTCAGCGTGGCTCTTTTCAAACTGTGCCCGGCCACGTTTTAACTGGATTGACGTACCCCACTGTGCTCCTCTAGGCGCTATAAGCAGCTCAGCTTCTGACATGGCCACGTGGCGCTGTTTGACAGGTACAATGTTTGACACTTTGTTCAGAGGAGATCACACACGTGAAGATATTTGAAATACAGACAAAATCTCTTCTGTTTAATTTGGTGCCCCAGGAAGCCTGGCTCCCAAGGCAACGTCTAATTCGCCTGTATGGTCGAGCTGGCCCTGCTAGCACAACACTTTGTACCCAGCCCAGCCCGGCTCTGTCGCTGTGGGGAACACGGGCTGCCGGGGGCTGCTCTGAGGTACGATGGTCACCGTGGGGTGTCAGCGCAGCACGGCCAGGGCCTGGCACGTGTGAGAAACAGATTGTGAACTTCCTTTCCCTTGCCGAGATGGCTCTTTGTGGTGTCCCTGTACCCACAGGGCGGTCACTTGTTTCCTTTCACCTCCCCCTCTTTCCTCTATTTTTTAATTAATTGCTGTTTAATAAATTGTGTTTGCCCTGAGCTCTATGTAACGAGCTGTGGTCGGGAAGCATCCGGAGCACAGAGACCACCCCAAGCTGGGGACTCCCTGCCCCTGTGCTAAGTGCCCAGGACAAGACTGGGGGGTCGCGCCTCCAGGGATCCTGGCCCAGCCTTGCTGGGGTTACGAGGGCCTTTCCCCCGCTTACACTGGGAGCAGGGTCAGCCACAGCCCTTGCTGTCCACACAGAGAGTGAAAAGCACCGGAGCCACCTCCCCGGAGCCCGGCTCCTGTGGAAACAAACAAGCATCTCTGCTCGGGCGACTCCAGCAGGACGGGGAGCCGGGCTGACTCCGCTCACCCCCATCCAGGGACAGGCGGGGGTGAGTCCTTGTGTGGGGGTCGTACCCGCAAAGTTTGCCTTCCAATTGCCGCCCAGGAAAACCAGGGCCCCCCGGCCACCACTGGCCATCCTCCCCCCGTGTCCTTTCAATGCCGATCCCCCGCCCTCAGCTACGATGGCTGCCACCATTGTCCCCCTCCCCTCAGGGAAATGGTGCCCACTGGGGGGAGGGGAATATGGGGGGAGAGCGGGGATAAAGGGAGCAGGTGCTGAGGGGGGAAGGGAAGAGGGGACAATGGAAACTCCCCCCACCTGGCTGGGGGGCACCCGCGTTCCCCGTTCATGAGTGTGTCAGTGTGTATCTGCCCCATGGCCATGGGGGGTGTCGCCTGCCCCTTGTTCCCCCCCCCCACCGGACAGAGTTGCCCCAGCTCAGCTGGAGTTTTGGAGGGAAAACAAATCCCCACACCCCATCCGCTGACCCTGACTCGGTGAGGGGGGACCCGTTCCCATCCCCCCTCTCGCCACCCCCTTCCAACAATGTCTGTGACCCCCGCTGGACCTTCCTCCATCTCCCCCCAAACCTCCGCCCTGCTGCCCCTTCCCATGTCCCCTCAAATCTCCGTCCTTTCTGCCCCATCCTGTCTGCTCTCAAACCCCTTCCCCCCTCTCTCAGCACTGTCCTCGGCTCATCTCCCTCCCAGCCCTTATTGCCCTGCAGCTCCCGTCCCATTTCTCTCAACCCCTTCTTCTGCCCTATGGCGACCTCTGCTGGCAACACTCAGGAGTCCTGCCTGCCAGGCCCTCGACTCTAACCACTAGTCCCCACTCGCCTCCCAGAGCCAGGATCAGAATCAAACCTTCCTGGCCCCCAGCTTTCTCCTGCTCTCTAGCCAGCAGCAGCACAAACACAGCCCGTGTCCCATCCCTTGCTAGGGACCTGGCCACTCACCCACTGGCCACTTGGGGGCAGGGTATCTGTGGGGCATGAGTAAGTCCCTGGGTCTCTCCTCATTGGTAACCTACTGGGGGCACAGGATCGAATTTATCTTGTTTCCGTTTCCTTTTGAACTTGGTTGATTCAATTCACACACAGAGAAAACACGCTTAGCTCCAGGCATTAAGCCATCATCACCGCTGAACTATGGCATAAGAGGCAGCAAACCCAGGTGCCCCCCATTGCGTCCTCTCCATGCATGGCACCAGGGCCCATGTCACATGGCGGCAGGTTTGCAGGCTAGGAGGGGAGGCTTGTGGGGGGCCCAGCTGCTGCATGACAAGAGCCCCCAGTTTGGGGGCCCCATGTCATGCAGGAGAAGGAGCCTCAGGGGGATCCCCAGGGACAAGCCCCTTCCAGGGGGGGGGACGTGCTGGGAAGGGGCCGGACACACTCGGGTCCCCCCCGTGTGGAGAAGGTTCCTACCGTGTCCCGGGTGTGGAGCTGCTCTTCGATGTCATAAAAGGCGACTTCCTCCACCCGGGAGTCCACCAGCTCCCAGCAGCTCTCCGCCGAGGCGCAGGGGGGCTCTGTGCGGGAGGGAAGGGACCAGGGTGACTCCAGCGGCCAGTAGGGGTCACGCGCCCCCCATGTCAGGGACCCAGGGCAGGTTGGGCCCCACACGCCCCTCGCAGGGACCCATCCCCCTTCCACCCTCACATCTTTCAACGCTCTCAGGAGAGCCCCCACCAGGAACAAGAGAGCCAAGCAGCAGCCCCCCGCCCCCATCCATTGCCCTGGCTGAGTCTCACAGCCTGCAGGAGCCTTATTGGATGATTAAAATGCTTCTTCTTCCCACAACCTCCAAACAGCCACTCAGAGCCAAAGAGCCACCGGGACTTGTCACCAGCAGGGCCGAGAAGACAGAGGGGACCTGTCACACAAAGGAACCAGCTCCCTTGATGTCACTCCTGCTGCTTGACTACCCTGATAGTTAGGAACTTTTTCCTAATGTCCAACCTAAACCTCTCTTGCTGCAGTTTAAGCCCATTGCTTCTTGTCCTATCCCCAGAGGCCAAGATGAACAAGTTTTCTCCCGCCTCCTTATGACACCCTTTTAGATACCTGAAAACAGCTATCATGTCCCCCCTCAATCTTCTCTGTTTTCTAACCTAAACAAACCCAGCTCTTTCAGCTTTCCTTCATATGTCATGTTCTCTAGACCTTTAATCATGCTTCTTGCTCTTCTCTGGACCCTCTCCATTTTCTCCACATCTTTCTTCAAATGTGGTTCCCAGAACTGGACACGATACTCCAACTGAAGACTAACCAGCGCAGAGTAGAGCGGAAGAATTACTTCTCGTGTCTTGCTCACAATACACCTGTTCCCAGAATAATGTTTGCTTTTTTTGCAACAGCATCACACTGATGACTCATATTCAGCTTGTGGTCCACTATAATCCATAAATCCCTTTCTGCCGTACTCCTTCCTAGACAGTCGCTCCCCATTCTGTATGTGTGAAACTGATTGTTATGCACCCACCTTATAGTAGACCCTTCGTAAGTGGAGCACTTTGCATTTGTCATCCTGTTTACCTTAGACCATTTCTCCAATTTGTCTAGATCATTTTGAATTATGACCCTATTCTCCAGAGCGGTCGCAACCCCTCCCAGCTTGGTATCATCTGCAAACTTAAAAAGCGTACTTTCTATGCCAATATCTTAATCGTTGATGAAGATATTGAACAGAGCCGGTCCCAAAACGGACCCCTGAGAAACCCCACTTGTTATACCTTACCAGCAGGATTGTGAACCATTAATAACTGCTCTCTGTGGGTATGTCTACACTACAGCACTACCTAGTGTTGGCCGCTGTCAGCAGACAGGCTATTAGGCTAGATGGACCTTTGGTCTGACCCAGTACGGTCATTCTAAGCTCAGGGCTCAGGGTCGGGGGTCTCACTGGACCACCTTGATTTTCATGCAAACCTGCTCCTGGGTGGCCAGGCTGGCAGCTCTCCTGCCCTAGACGGCCACTTTCCTGTGCCTACTGCAGACGTTGTGGATGAGGTCCACAATCTCCGCACTAGACCAGGTGGGCGCCCGCCTCTTGCGGACCCGAGCAGGCTCCCGGGAGCTGCCAGCCTGGTCCCGGGAAGAGGGGGAGGGCTGGGTGGCAGTGGATAGCTGGTTCGTGCCGTGCCAGGTGAAGGGTCTGCTGTCTGGGTGCTGGCAGGCTTGCATCTGGCACGGGCACCGTAGCCAGACCATGCCCCTTTAAGGGCTCCGGGGCCAGGAGGGGGGGCAGACGAGTTTCCCTGGTGTTGCCCAGAGTGGCCACCAGGGAAAGCTGGGGAGGGCTAGCCTCCCACTAGTTCGAATTAAGTGGCTACACAGCCCTTAATTCGAACTAGTTAATTCGAACTAGGCGTTAGTCCTCGTAGAATGAGGTTTACCTAGTTCGAATTAAGCGCTCTGCTAGTTAGAATTAAGTTCGAACTAGCAGTTTGCCTGTGTAGCGCCTATCAAAGTTAATTCGAACTAACGTCTGTTAGTTCGAATTAATTTTGTAGTGTAGACATACCCTGAGTACGGTTATTCAGCCAGTTATGCACCCACCTTATAGTAGCCTCATCTAAGTTGTATTTGCCTAGTTTATTGATAAGAATATCATGTGAGACCATATCAAACACCTTACTAAAGTCTAGGTTTACCACATCTACCGCTTCTCCCTTATCTACAAGACTTGTTATCCTATCAAAGAAAGCTATCAGATTGATTTGACATGATTTGTTCTTTACAAATCCATGCTGGCTGTTCCCTATCACCTTGCCACCTTCCAAGTGTTTACAGACGATTTCCTTAATTACTTGCTCCACTATCTTCCATAGCACAGAAGTTAAGCTAACTGGTCTGTAGTTTCCTGAGTTGTTCTTATTTCCCTTTTTATAAATGGGCACTATATTTGCCCTTTTCCAGTCTTCTGGAATCTCTCCTGTCTCCCATGATTTTCCAAAGATGATAGCTAGAGGCTCAGCTCTATCAGCTCCTTGAGTATTCTAGGATAAATTTCATCAGGCCCTGGTGACTTGCAGTCAACTAACTTTTCTAGGTGATTTTTAACTTGTTCTTTTTTTATTTTATCTTCTAAAACTACCCCCTTCCCACTAGCATTCACTATGTTAGGCATTCCTTCAGACTTCTCAGTGAAGACCGAAACAAAGCAGTCATTAAGCATCTCTGCCATTCCTGTTACTGTTTCTCCTCACTGACCAGTGGGCCTACCCTGTCCTTAGGCTTCCTCTTCATCCTAATGTATTCATAAAAAGTCATCTTGTTTCCCTTTATTCCCGTAGCTAGTTTGAACTCATTTTGTGCCTTTGCCTTTCTAATCTTGCCCTTGCATTCCTGTGTTGTTTGCCTATATTCATCCTTTGTTAGTTGTCCTAGTTTCCATTTTTATATGACTCCTTTTTTATTTTTAGATCATGCAAGATCTCGTGGTTAAGCCAAGGCGGTCTCATTCTACAGGGAATAACACCTTTTGTCAACAGAGTTCTGTCAATAGAAGGCGTTATTGCAGCCTGCTTTGTCAACAGAACTGTAAGTAGTCTGGACGCTCTTTGTTGACAGAAGCTTTGTCCACAGTATCTGTTGGCAAAACTTCTGTCGACAAAAGCCTGTAGTCTAGACATACCCCCAGTGTCCTGTAGTTACTCTTGATCCGCTCAGTGTCACACCTCTCAGTATCATTTGTGCCCACATGGATGAGTAGCATGGGGTAGTAGTCAGAGGGCCGGATAATCCTCGACAATGCCTCCGTAACATCTTGGATACGGCCCCCGGCAGACAGCATACCTCCTGGGATGAAATGTCAGGGCGACAGATGGGCACCTCCGTCCCCCTTAGAAGAGAGTCTCCGACCACCGCTACCCTTCATTTACATGCAGCCCAGCTGAGGAGCACAGTGCCCATAGCCGGGAATAGGTGTTGCCACCGGTGATGCATATCCACACATACCTCAGTGCACATAACAATATTTATGGCGCACACAAATGAAAATAATTAGAGGGAACATTGCTTAGAGGTGTAAAAAATCACCCCGTGCGCTCAGTGTTTTAATGCTGAATGTATAGACAAAGACTTGACTTCTATTCTTGGCTCTGTCCTGCTGGGTGACTTCAGGACACTCCCGTTCCCACCTTCCCGTGCCTCAGTTTCCCCACCTGTTTCCCTGATACAGCACTTTGAGCTCTATGTATGAGTTCAGTGTAGTTCATGTTAAACCTTCCCGCGAGGCCAGGACTACATCTAACATGGTAGCTTTCGCTGAGTCCTGTAACTACACGTGTTTGATTCTCAGGCTTCCGGCGCTAAATAAAGATGTTGCTGGTGGTGGTGGGGTATGTAGAGGACAGGAAATGAAGAACAGTGACGATCAGACACGAGGAGAGGACGGGGCAGAGCAGAAGGGCCGCGGCATCTCTGCTCCCTCCCCGTACGCCCTGACGAGGATCAGAGCAGCGACAGCATCTGGGTTCCCAGCCCAGCCCTGAGGGGCTGGCAGAGACTCTGCACGGGGAGGGGGGCTTTCTGCTGGGAGCCCAGAGGGGCAGCGGGGGGCAGGTCGGAGCAGACAGCGACTGCAGATTGTCCCTTCCTGGTCTCGTCAGAAGCCGACGTCGTTTGGCCATTTCCACCCTCTCGGTTCCTGCCGCAGCCCCGATGCTCCTGTCTCTGTTCCTCTTGCTGCTCGGTGAGTGTGTGAGAGCCTGGGCTAACTCGCAGGGGGTGGGAGAAAATGGAGCCAAGGAAGCCCAGGGAGTCGGCAAATCCCCTCTAGCAGCAGAGGGCCCTGCCCTGCCCACGCTGCACTTTGCCAGCAGCCTTTGAAATGGGGCCAGAGCCGGGCGCATGATCCAGGATCGGCCTCCCCAAGGCCTCAGGCTGGGGAAATCCCCCCCCCCCCGTGCCTGCTCCCTGCCCCCTCGTTACACAGCCCAGGGGCCCATCGGCCCAGCTGCCCCGCGGTGCCCTGGGAGCGCATGGCCAGTTACTGTCCCCGGGGCCTAAATCCTTCCCCGGGTCCCTGCTTCCCCACCCAGGCCCCAGGCTGCAGGGCAGCGGCGTTCCCTGGGGAGAGCTGGGACCTGGCACTCAGCTGGATCCCACCCCTGGGGTGTCCCTGGGCCCAGCTCCCCACGCCAGGCCCATGGGGTCAGGCCGGGCTGGGCTCAGATGCTTCTGGGGTGTCAGCGCAGCCTGAGGCAGAGCGCAGGGAGGCTGTTGCCATTGGAGGGGGAGGGTGGTCAACTCTGTTCCCCACTCTGGCATTCAGAGTGCAGAAGGTACAGACCTGCCAGAGACCTTAAAGACCTTGCCTTAACAGCATTCTGCTTACAACTAAAAACCAGCTTCCTTGAGGTCACAGATCCCTGCACCTTGGGAGGTAGCTGCCTCTGCCAAGTGAATAAAAAACCCACCTTTCTTCTTAGGCTTTGAGTTCTTCCAAGGGGGTATCCCCAAACTCTTTTCCGCCAAGAGAGCTTGGAAAAGAAACAGAAAACAAATTGTAATCTCTGCTAGATGACCTCTCAGTCTAGGCTTGCGTACACAGACCTCCTGCTGCTTTCTAGGATACAAGAATCATAGCGTCGCCTTCAAAAAGTTGTTTTTATTAACAAAACTAAAAGAGGGTATGTCTACACTACAATGTTAGTTTGAACTAACGGACGTGAGTTCGAACTAACATTCCTAGCCACTACACTAGCGCTCCGCTAGTTCGAATTTGAATCGAACTAGCGGAGCGAATAGTTCGAACTAGGAAAACCTCATTTTACGAGGATTAAGCCTAGTTCGAACTTACTAGTTCGAATTAAGGGCTGTGTAGCCTCTTAATGCGAACTAGTGGGAGGCTAGCCCTCCCCAGGTTTCCCTGGTGGCCACTCTGGCCAACACCAGGGAAACTCTATGCCCCCCTCCCGGCCCCGGACCCCTTAAAGGGGCACGGGCTGGCTACGGTGCCCGTGCCGGGTGCAAGCCTGCCAGTACCCACCCGGCAGACCCTGCACCTGGCACGGCACAGAGCCACCCACCCGATGCCCCCCAGCCCACCCTCTCTTCCCGGGACCAGGCTGGCGGCTCCCGGGAGCTTGCCTGGGACCGCAAGAGGCGGGCACCCACCTGGGCTAGTGCGGACATCGTGGACCTCGTCCACGACCTCCGCACTAGGTCACAGGAAAGTGGCCGGCTAGGGCAGGAGAGCTGCCAGCCTGGCCACCCAGGAGCAGGTGTGCATGAAAATCAAGGGGGTCCACTGAGACCCCCGACACTGAGCCCTGAGCTTACAATGGCCGTCCTGGGTCAGACCAAAGGTCCATCTAGCCCTGTAGCCTTTCTCCCGACAGCGGCCAACACTAGGGACCCTGGAGGGGATGGACCGAAGCCAGTGACCAAGTCATTTGTCTCGTGCCATCCCTCTCCAGCCTTCCACAAACTTTGGGCAGGGACACCACTCCTACCCCCTGGCTAAGACTACTCCATGGACCCAACCTCCATGACTTGATGTCCCTTCCCTTTAAACTCTGTTCTAGTTGTAGCCTTCACAGCCTCCTGCAGCAAGGAGTTCCACAGGTTAACTCTTTGCTTGGTCAACAACAACAACAACAACTTTCTCTTACTAGTTTCAAGCCTGCTACCCAGTCCTTTCCTTTGGTGTCCTCTAGTCCTTCTTTAGGGGAACTCAGGAAGAACTTTTCTGAATGCACCCTCTCCACCCTGCTTTTAGAGACCTCTATCCTGTCCCCCCTCCGTCTCCTCTTGTCTAAGCTGAACAGTCCCAGTCTCTGTAGCCTCTCTTCATCTGGGACCTGTTCCCAACCCCTGATCATGTTAGTTGCCCTCCCCTCTCCCAGCCTTTCTCTTCCCCTCTCCCACCTCCTTTTCCCAGTCTCCCCCAGTTTTGTTCAATAAAGACAGAGTCAATATTGGAAGAAACGTTATCTTTATTTTGTACATCAATAAGAAGGGGGGCTAGGGAAGGAGGTGAGGGAGGAATGGGGTACGAGCCCCCGATGGGGAGGACTGGGCTGGCTCTGCGGGCTTCTGGGGGTGGAAGCTCTCCTGCAGCCCCCCGATTGCCCCCTCTCCCCAGATGGCAGCCTGCGGCAAGTGCAGCCGGGCTGATGGCCGAGTGGTGTGATGTGCCCAGTGTGGGCACTCCGGGCAATCCAAGCCAGGACTGGTTTTCAAGCAGGGCACCCCTGAGAACTGTCTGTCCGGGGTGGGGGTCGGGACCCTTTAAGCGCAGCCCTCAGCTAGCCTGAGACAGCATCTCCATGCTCTAAGTCCTCTTCTGATGCCCTGCCGGCACTGCTTCCGGCCATCCTTAAGCCCTGTTTAGAGTCCACTCAATGTGGACTTGCTAGTTCGAATTAGCAAAACGCTAATTCGAACTAGTTTTTAGTTCTAGATGCATTAGTTCGAATTAGCTTAGTTCGAATTAACTAATTCGAACTAAGTTAGTTCGAACTAGCGTTGTAGTGTAGACATACCCAGATATACTAATAAAGACTACTTGGTTGCTAGATGTTACAGAGCAACTGAGAAAAACAAAGTATAACATAGAGAAAAATAATATCTCTGGGTGCAGATTAGATATAGCGTGTGTGTGTGTGTGTGTGTGTGTGTCGGGGGGAGGGGGAGGAGGGAGGCACATGGGCTTAGCACAGAGTTTAACCAAACAACAAAACAAAGAAAAATAACCTAATCACAACTAAATATACATTTTTCAATCTTAAAGTATTTACGCAAGAGAGCGTCTACACTGGCATGTGCCTTTGCACAAGAGCATCCGTGCCAGTGTAGACGCTCTCTCGCGCAAGAAAGCTCCGATGGCCATTTTAGCCATTGAGCTTTCTTGCGCAAGAAATTCATGTTTCCTGTCTACACTGGCCTCTTGCGCAAGAACAGTTGTGCAAAAGGGCTTATTCCTGAGCAGGAGCATCACAGTTCTTGCACAAGAAGCCCCGATTTCTCACATTAGAACGTCCGTGTTCTTGCGCAAGAGCTCCCCTCCAGTGTAGACAGGCAGCACGTTTTTGCGCAAAAGCGGCCACTTTGGCGCAAGATCGTGCCAATGCAGACACAGCCTACATGTGCCCTCAAATGTTGAATGGCTATTCATTTTCACTAGGGCAGGTCAAAAACTTCTCTCTAATCTAATTATTCATGGAAAGCTGGACTCTCAATTACATCACATTTTTCACAAAAAGGGATTTTTCACAGAAAATGTCTTTTGTCTACAAATTCATGAGGGTTTCACTCCTATTCAGGAGATGTGGCTATTCTTTAGATCGGGGTGGACAAAAGTCTCTCAGCGGGCTGGATCCAGCTCGCTTTGGGCTTTGATCCGGCCCGCGAGGCAATTACAGACCCCTCCTCCTAATTACAGGACTCATGATGGGGAGGAGCTCAGCTGAGCCCCTACATGCCCCACACTGCCACCGGAGAGGAGGCAGCGCCAGGACTCCAGCACCTCTCTAGGGCCAGCCTGGAAGCATTGCTACCGCAGCCAGGCAGCCAGGGGCCAGCCCAGGAGACACTGCTTCTGCGGCCACACAGTCTGGGGTTGGCTCCGGAGGATGGAGACGCTGATACCACGGCACCTCCAGGGCTGGACCCGGGCGGCCTGGCTGCAGTAGTGGTGCCTCCAGGCCAGCCCTAAGACACAGTAGCAGCACCTTCAGGGCCAGCCCTGGGTCACATCATTGTGGTAGCAGTGACTCCAGGGCGAGCCCCAGGCCATGTATCCGCAGTAGTGGCACCTCTGGGGCTGGCCCCGGGCCATGTGACTGCAGTGCCTCTGGGGCAGCCTGTAGGGCCTGCTGTGTAGCCATGACAGTGGCACCTCCTGGGCCAGCCCCAGGCCATGGTGCCTCTGTGGCAGGTGGTACCCGGGGTCCGGCCGCGTGGCTGCGGCAGTGGCACCTCCAGCCTCTGGGGTGGCCTGTGGCTGCAGTGCCTCGGGGTCAGCCCTGGATCGCATGGCCACAGCCGCAGTGTCTCCGGCCTGCGGAACCACGTGGCCCGCAGAAGCAGGGCCTCCCTCTGGGGCAGCAAGGACAGCGTGGCTGCAGCCATTGCTGCAAGGGAGCACGAAGCCAGGTAAGGTTCCCCCTCATGTCCAGACCCCCTCACTTACACCCTAATCCTGTCATTTACCTCCCCACCAACACCCAGCATCCCCAGCTTACTCCGACACCCTCCTTTGTTCTTTAACCCTCTCTCCTGGCCACACACTGCACCCTCCCTCGTTCTTGCTCCCTCCAACTGGCCAGAAACCCTACTCCCAGCCTGCTTCTGCACCCCAGCTACCTCCCAGATCCTGCACCCTGTCCCTATCCTACTTGCTGGGAGTCTTGTCTCACACACTGTCCCCTTGGGGACAGCCACCACCAGTGTCACAGAGAACGAACCTGGCACCCTTGAACACAGGAAGGATAAAGGGGGCCCTGAAGGTAGGGAGGTTGGAGGGCTCCTTCAGTGTCACAGTGGATAAGGTACCTACCTCTGAAGCCTTATTTTTATCCCTACGCCAGAGTCTAATCCACTAACTCCAGAACTCCAGAAAAATAAGTCTGGTCTATGGGAAGCCTGGAACCTCAGTTTCCCCCTTCACTTTCCCTCACTCTGTGAAGTTGTGGCCACGAGGAGTAACGGTAATTCGGACTAGGAAGCCTAGTCCGAACTACCTAGTCCGTGCCGCGCGGCACGGGGTTCGAACGAGCCGGGATTTTAAAATGGCGGCGCCCGGCTTATGCAAATGAAGCCCGGGAAATTCAAATCCCGGGCTTCATTTGCAAGTGCGGTATGCCTACGGTACCCTCCTAGTTCGAACTAGGAGGGTAGTGTAGACATACCCCTAGAGTCCCAGGAGAGAACAGCATTGGCAGTATTTAATGATCACACAGCGGTGTCAGAGCTGTTCACATTTCTCCAGCAGGGAGAAGGGCCATTTGCAATGACCATGCAGAGCGAGAGCCTGGATGGCCAGGTCTCAGCTGAGCTCCTTTGGGCACTAGAAGACATGTTGATCTCATAAACAACTTTGCCATTTGCTAGAAGTGCCTTCTCCTACCAAGTACTGCTGGCCCTTGCCCATGCTATTGGCTCCTCTGTCTCCTGCTGCCTCTCATCCATTTATCCCTCTCTTTTGCTATTTCTTTCCTCCCCCTTCTCTTGGGACCCATCTAATGTTCATCCTTCCTGCTGCTGCCACCTCTGCTCCTGCCCTGTCACCCATTTGCTGGTGCTTTCTCCCACTTTTAGCTGTCTCCACCGTCAATTTGCTGCCTTCTGCTGCTGCTATTACCACAGGCTTCTCCCTCCTCCCTTCCTAACTACTCTGTGATCTTGTCCAGGAAGACTGCTGATGCTGGGGGGTCTAGATTGGGATCTGATAAGAGCTGATCCAGCTGCTGTGGCATATGGTGGATCTGGCCAGCAGGAAGGTGTTTGTCTGAGAACGGCCCCCACAGACTCAGGGGATGGGATTGCCCCTGTGCATTCAGCAGGGAGTCTGGAATGATAGGATGGGGAGGGAGTGGAGATTATAACAGATTGGCTATCCAGCTGCCCAGGGGAGTTGAGGCTGGAGCCTGTGCGCACTGAGGAGAAGGTGCTGCCTTGGCTAGCAGTGCAGATGGAGTTAGGCAGTAGCCGAGACCACCCCATGAGAGGGCTTGTGGTCAAGCAAATTACTGCACCAAGCCCTGTTGTGCGCCCACCCACACAGGCTTTTTCCTTGGGCCTCCAGCCTGGGAGGCAGCTGTCCTGCATGCTAGGGGTCACTGAGGGGGGGAATGCAAAGCCTTGCTTCCCATAAGCATTCAGAGACTTTCTCCTTGGCCTGGGTGTTTGCTCAGTACTCTATACCTCACCTGCACCCTACCACTGGGCTCCAGCCTAGAGCCCCTTTCCTGCACCCAGTTTCCCTCCCAGAGCTTGCATCTCTTACCCCCTCCTGCTCCCAGAACTCTTGGGTCCAGCCTGGAGCCTGCACCCCCTGTCCCAGCCTAATGAAAGTGTGTGTGTGGGGAGAGCAAGTGATGGAGAGAGCGGGGAATGAAGTCTGTGGAGCCTCAGGGGTAGGGTGGGAGTTGCCCTAATACTTAAAAAATGTTCTTGTGCATAAAAAGGTTGGAGGCCACTGGTGAAGACATTAGGGATGTAGGCAGTTCCCAGGGATGTAGCTTCACTGTGGCAGGGAAACCACTTCCCTGGGAGCCAGGCCAGCAGGGGCTGACAGGCCTGCTCTCAGGGAGGCATCGCTGTGGGCTCAGCAATATAATGCTTATTTAAGAGCATGCAGCATGTTGCCCATGAGATTTTCAGTGGTCACATAGTTACCTATTTAATCAACTTTTAACATCCCTAGTAGACATACCCTGTCTGCTCCATTCACATTCTCACTCAGCATGGGTGCTTGATACGAACAAAGGAATGGCCAGACTGGGTCAGACCAAAGGTGCATCTAACCCAGTATCTTGTCTGCCAACAGTGGCCAACACCAGATACCCCAGAGGGAGGGAATACAAGTAATCCTCACGTGATCCCACAGATCCTCTCCCCTGTTCAGTTGGAAAACAGTACTTCTCGTGGGATAGCACTCATCAGGCTTTCTAATGCACTGCAAGAGCCCAGCATATAAATTACTTCTAACATGTTATTAATATTTCTAAACCCAAGCATAACAAATATCTCAGGTCAGGCCTGAAAAAAGTCATTCATTTGGCTTAAAAATCATGAGGTTTTTTAAAAATATATTATTTTTGGACTGTTTTCTGGATTCTGAGTCATTTGGGTGAACTCATGTCATATTTTAAACTTCTCTGTAATCATGACGGATAGAAACTTACTTTTTGAAGGCAAAAACTGAGTTGTACATAATCATGAATCCAAGAGCTAGGGCTTGGAGGAAAAACAAAACTAAACAAAACAAAATCCTGCTAAAGTTGGCCACACACATAGTTAATCATACTGTGCTGAGAAGCTCTCAGTATCTGTAGCTCCCACTGACATCTGTGGAAGTTGATGACACTAAGACTTTTGCTCATTGCTTTGGATCCGACATGCCAGCCTTGGAGTTTATGGATGTAGACTGTCGCTCTCCATAGACAGCTCAGCAAGTGTGTGGATACATTTCAAAGTGCTTGCTATTCCCTGCCTACATGTGCGCTGCATGTTAGGAAATAAAACTGGTTTAAGTTGTATTTCCTAATGATTATAGTTGTACAAGTTGACAGGCATATATCACTACACGTTTTTATGAGTCCCTGCCTTTGAGTCAGCCTTATGTGTGTCACATCATTTCTTTAAAAGAACAAACTAACTGTTGGGCTACTGTGTATGCAGGCATGTATGTGCGTGTCTGAAGAGCTATATCACAAATAAATATCCTTTACTCCTTAATCTTTCATTGTGTCTGTGTAGAGTACCATTGACATGAATGCAGACACACAGATCTATCTGTGTGGATCATTTTGTAGGAGTAGGGCCCAGATCCATAAAGGTATTTAGCCTTCTAACATCCATTGAAAGCAATGGACTTTAGGGCTACGTCTAGACTGCAAGCTTCTTTTGGAATAAGCTTTTCTGGAAGGGTATGTCTACACTAGCCCCCTAGTTCGATCTAGGGAGGCTAATGAGGGTGACCGAAATTGCAAATGAAGCGCAGGATTTAAATATCCCGCGTTTCATTAGCATGTTCCCGTCCAGTCGCCATTTTAGAAATTGACTAGGCCGAAGTAACTGCCCGCGTCTACACGCGGCAGTGAAACGGGATTCCAAATTAAAGCCCTACATTGAATTAGCTGTTATTCCTCCTGCAATGAGGTTTACCAGTAGTTGCTTCTGGGTGCTGTTGCCTAAGGCTAGCTGAGACATGTGCTTAAAGGGACCCTGCTGCTTGCTTGCCTACCTCTCCGAGGGACAGCAAAGCTTTTGCAGTGTGTGCTCTGGTTGCCCGGCTTTTTGACACCACAGCATACTCTTTGCCATGGAGCCGAAGCTGCCTGTGGGCATGCGATGGCCCCACACTGCTGCAGCTTCTGTTTGTGCAGGCTGCTTCCTGGCCCTGCACGAGCTCGACACCGAGCTCATCATTGAGACCCTCTCCCTGTGTGCGGAGCAAGGCCCTGGCAACTGCATCCCACAGTGAAGAGACGGTTTTGGAGGCTGGACACCAGTTCCGACTGGTGCGACCAGCTGGTCATGGAGTGGTGGGACAACCAGCAATGGCTGCATAACTTTCGTATGAGGAAGGCCACCTTCATGGAGCTGTGTGCCTGGCTTGCCCCTGCCCTCCATTGACGGGATACCCAGATACGACCCGCCATCCCCCTGGACAAGTGGGTCACCATCGCTGTCTGGAAGCTCGCCACCCCAGACAGTTAGTGGTCTATGGGCAAGTAGTTTGGCATGGGAAAGTCCACTGTCCGGACCCTCCTCATGGAAGTAAGGTGTTCTCAGAATCTCTGGGGGGGGGGAGAGAAGTCTTGGAAAAGGGGACCCTAGGGAAAGGGGTGCGAGGCTGTGGGGGGGTGGGCTGGGAGTGGAGGGAAAGTCCCATCCCTGGGGGGGATGTGCCATCCCGCCCTCACACAGCCCTGCAGGGGGTGGGGGACGACTCATAGGGGGTGGCTCCTGCGGTGTTTGAGGGGGAAAGGAGGAAGAGGGACTCCAGAACCTCCCAAGGGCTCAGGCACCCCCTCTCATTCTCTGTTTTCTGTATTTCTTTGTCTCCTTCTGCAGGTGGTGAAGGCCTAACTCCATCCTGCTATACAGGGTCATCTGCTTGGGAGACCTGGACCCCATCATGGCCAGATTTGCCACCCTGGGCTTCCCCACCTGCTGTGGGGCCATAGATGGAACCCATATTCCCATGCATGCACCACAGCATCGAGCCGCCCAATGCATCAACTGCAAGGGCTATTTCTGCATGGTGCTGCAGGCCCTGGTCTACCACCATGGACAGTTCATGGACATTTTTGTTGGGTGGTTGGGCAGAGCTCACGATGCACACATTTTCAGGAATTCCAGCCTCTACCACTAGCTGGAGGTTGGCACATTCTTCCCCCAGCATGACTGTCAGGTTGGGATATGCAGATGTAGGGATAACATATTAATATATTGAAAATGATTCCCCCAAATGAAAGTGACTCCCCATAATTTGTTCCCCACAACTTAAAGTGTTTAGATTTATTATTAATTCTTCTTCTTCTTCTTCTTCTTCTTATTATTATTATTTGTTAAGATTGTTAAATGTTTAGATTTATCATTATTATTGCCCCTTTAGAATATAATGTATTAGGTTATGTAATTTAGAACTGTTAAGAATAGAATCCTATGTAGCCAGAAACAGCCCCCCCTCTGTGCTCCAGGGCATGCTCAAGCTTGTGCAAGGGGCTGCTTGAAATTGACATTGCAGAGATACATTGTAACAATGCACTGTCAATCCACTAACTCTGCTATGGGAGCCAAGCCCTGTAATTGACTAAGGGCATTATTACTTACTTAACGCCTGTTCTCTTTAAAACATTGTAACTTTATTCAGCACTCAGAGAATGTTTTAAGCAATACCATCCAGAAACTTTTTGTAACTACAACTCTGAGATATGTAAAGTTATTATTATACAAAAATATTGTATGGGAAACATTAATTAAGGAATGTATGTAAGAGAGGGATGGTATGTCTACACTACAAAGTTAGTTCGAACTAACGGACGTTAGTTCGAACTAACTTTAATAGCTGCTACACTAGCGCTCCGCTAGTTCGAATTTGAATCGAACTAGCGGAGCGCTTAATTCGAACTAGGTAAACCTCATTTTACGAGGACTAACGCCTAGTTCGAACAAGCTAGTTCGAACTAAGGGCTGTGTAGCCCTTTAGTTCGAACTAGTGGGAGGCTAGCCCTCCCCAGGTTTCCCTGGTGGCCACTCTGGCCAACACCAGGGAAACTCTATGCCCCCCTCCCGGCCCCGGACCCCTTAAAGGGGCACGGGCTGGCTACGGTGCCCGTGCCAGGTGCAAGCCTGCCAGCACCCAGCTAGCAGACCCTGCACCTGGCACGGCACAGAGCCACCCACCCGATGCCCCCCAGCCCACCCCCTCTTGCCGGGACCAGGCTGGCGGCTCCCGGGAGCTTGCCCTGGACCGCAAGAGGCGGGCACCTTCCTGGGCTAGTGCGGACATCGTGGACCTCGTCCACGATCTCCGCACTAGGCACAGGAAAGTGGCGGTCTAGGGCAGGAGAGCTGCCAGCCTGGCCACCCAGGAGCAGGTGTGCATGAAAATCAAGGGGGTCCACTGAGACCCCCGACACTGAGCCCTGAGCTTACAATGGCCGTCCTGGGTCAGACCAAAGGTCCATCTAGCCCAGTAGCCTGTCTGCCAACAGCGGCCAACCCTAGGGACCCTGGAGGGGATGGACCGAAGACAGTGACCAAGCCATTTGTCTCGTGCCATCCCTCTCCAGCCTTCCACAAACTTTGGGCAGGGACACCACTCCTACCCTCTGGCTAATAGGACTCCATGGACCCAACCTCCATGACTTGATGTCCCTTCCCTTTAAACTCTGTTCTAGTTGTAGCCTTCACAGCCTCCTGCAGCAAGGAGTTCCACAGGTTAACTCTTTGCTTGGTCAACAACAACAACAACTTTCTCTTACTAGTTTCAAGCCTGCTACCCAGTCCTTTCCTTTGGTGTCCTCTAGTCCTTCTTTAGGGGAACTCAGGAAGAACTTTTCTGAATGCACCCTCTCCACCCAACCCCTGCTTTTAGAGACCTCTATCCTGTCCCCCCTCCGTCTCCTCTTGTCTAAGCTGAACAGTCCCAGTCTCTGTAGCCTTTCTTCATCTGGGACCTGTTCCCAACCCCTGATCATGTTAGTTGCCCTCCCCTCTCCCAGCCTTTCTCTTCCCCTCTCCCACCTCCTTTTCCCAGTCTCCCCCAGTTTTTTTTCAATTAAGGCAGAGTCAATGTTGGAAGAAACATTATCTTTATTTTGTACATCAATAAGAAGGGGGGCTAAGGAAGGGTAAGTGGAAGGAGGTGAGGGAGGAATGGGGTACGAGCCCCCGATGGGGAGGACTGGGCTGGCTCTGCGGGCTTCTGGGGGTGGAAGCTCTCCTGCAGCCCCCCAATTACTCCCTCTCCCCAGATGGCAGCCTGCGGCAAGTGCAGCCGGGCTGATGGCCGAGTGGTGTGATGTGCCCAGTGTGGGCACTCAGGGCACTCCAAGCCAGAACTTCTTTGTAAGCGGGGCACCCCTTAGAACTGTGTGTCCGGGGTGGGGGTCGGGACCCTTTAAGCGCAGCCCTCGGCTAGCCTGAGACAGCATCTCCATGCTCTAAGTCCTCCTTTTATGCCCTGCCGGCACTGCTTCCGGCCATCCTTAAGCCCTGTTCAGAGTCCACTCAATGTGGACTTGCTAGTTCGAACTAGCAAAACGCTAGTTCGAACTAGTTTTTAGTTCTAGACGCGTTAGTTCGAACTAGCTTAGTTCGAATTAACTAATTCGAACTAAGTTAGTTCGAACTAGCGCTGTAGTGTAGACGTACCCGGAGTGCTTGGATGATGAGTGAATGGTTCTGAGAGGTGCCAGCCTGAGAATACAGCAACAAAGGGCTGAAAAAGGCGTCAGGTGCCAGTGCAACCAAAAGGTGTCAAATACTGAAGGTCACTGTCAAGCACCTGGCAGCCACCCTGGAGACATCAGCATGATGCAGCAATTTCCATAGACTGACATAGGAAAAAATTCCTATAAGAACTGGACTAAAAAACTATGGAATCAGAGTCCAAGGTTCTGCTGCCAGCCTACCAGGAGCTTCAGATACACATCTGATCAGGACTTCGCTCCCCACTACCATCACTTGTGTACAGAATACCTGGCCATTTTTCTGTCACAAGCAACTTCCAGGCTGGTAACTATAACAAATACACAGAACCTGAATAAATGGATGAATGAATGTTTATATGTATAAGGGTTAAGTAGTTAAACAACGTTGTTTGCTTCTATCTTTTCTTCATTTTTTATTATTATCTTTACAATAAACGTGGCTTTTTGCCTTATCCCCCTCATAAGATCCTGCTTGCTTTTATTTGGTATAACATAGATGCCACTGTGCATCATGGGGGATGTGGCCTACTCCTCATGCCATGGCTGATGAAGCTATACACCTGCCACCTGGACCTCAGCAGGGACCAATTTAATACCCACCTAAACAGGGCCTGTATCCATGTGGAATGCGCCGTGCACAGCTGCCATCCATCAGGCCCATCAAATGATGGTGCACACCTGGGAAGCTCTGAGGGAGAGTTTCTTTGAAAGACCCCATCAACTCTCCCCATGACCCCCCCCCCACTAGAGGCCTGTGCCTTGCCCCTCTCTGCCTTTCCCACAACAATCTTTCCCTTCCCCCCTTCCTTGGTATCAGTACAGATACCAGTTTTGTGTTGAAAACCAAGAACTTTGTATTTTGTCCATAATAAAAGTAACTAGGGAGGAGCAGGATTCAGAACCTAGAATCATAGAATCATAGAACCATAGAGCTGGAAAAGACCTCAGGAGGCCATCAAGTCCAGCCCTCTGCTCTAGGCAGGACCAATCCCAACTAAATCAACCCGGCCAGGGCTTTGTCAAGCCAAGACTTAAACTCCTCTAGGGATGGAGACTCCACTACTTCCCTAGATAACCCATTCCAGTGCTTCACTGCCCTCCTAGTGAAATAGTTTTTCCTAATATCCAACCTGGACCTCTCCCACCACAACTTGAGACCATTGCTCCTTGTTCTGCCATCTGTCACTACTGAGAACAGCCTCTCGCCAGCCTCTTTGGAACCTCCCTTCAGGAAGTTGAAGGCTGCTATCAAATCCCTCCTCACTCCTATCTTCTGCAGACTAAACAGACCCAACTCCCTCAGCCTCTCCTCATAAGTCATATGCTCCAGCCCCCTAATCATTTTGGTTGCCCTCTGCTGGACTCTCTCCAATGCGTCCACATCCTTTTTGTAGTGGGGGGCCCAGAATTGGACACAATACTCCAGATGTGGCCTCACCAAAGCCGAATAAAGGGGAATAATGACATCTCTGGATCTGCTGGCAATGCTCCTCTTAATGCAACCTAATATGCCATTAGCCTTTTTGGCTACAAGGGCACACTGTTGACTCATATCCAGCTTCTTATCCACTGTAACCCCCAGGTCCTTTTCTGCAGAACTACTACTTAGCTGGTTGGTCCCCAGCTTGTAACTATGCTTTGGATTCTTCCGTCTTGTTGAACCTCATCAGATTTCTTGTGGCCCAATCCTCCAATTTGTCTAAGTCACTCTGAACCCTCTCTCTGCCCTCAAGCGTATCTACTTCTCCCCCTAGCTTAGTATCATCTGCAAACTTGCTGAGGGTGCAATCCATCCCCTCATCCAGGTCATTAATAAAGATATTGAACAAAACCGGTCCTAGAACCAAACCTTGGGGCACTCCGCTAGAAACCAACCACCATCCTGACATTGAGCCATTGATCACTACCCGCTGGGCCCGGCCCTCTAGCCATCTTTCTATCCATCTTACCGTCCATTTATCCAATCCACATTCCCTTAACTTGCTGGCAAGAATATTGTGGGAGACGGTATCAAAAGCCTTGCTAAAGTCAAGTATATCACATCCACTGACTTTCCCACGTCCACAGAGCCAGTTACCTCATCATAGAAGCTAATCAGATTGGTCAGGCATGACTTGCCCTTTGTGAATCCATGCTGACTATTCCTAATCAGTTTCCTCTCTTCCAAGTACCGCAAAATGGATTCCTTAAGGATCGCTTCCATGATTTTTCCAGGAACCGAGGTAAGACTGACCAGCCTATAGTTCCCTGGATCGTCCTTCTTCCCTTTTTTGAAGATGGGCACTACATTTGCCTTTTTCCAATCAACCGGGATTTCTCCTGACCTCCACGACTTTTCAAAGATAATGGCCAAAGACTCCTCAATGACATTTGCCAACTCCTTCGGTACCCTCGGATGCATTAAGTCTGGACCCATGGATTTGTGTACGTTTAGCTTTTCTAAATAGTTCCTAACCTGTTCTTTACCCACCAAGGGCTGTCCATCTTCATCCCATCTTGTGTCATTTAGCGCATTAGTCCGGGAGCCCACCTTGTCCGTGAATACAGAGGCAAAGAAAGCATTGAGTACTTCAGCTTTCCCCACATCATCTGCCACTAGGTTACCTCCTTCATCCAGTAGGGGCCGCACACCCTGTCTGACCACTTTCTTATTATTAACATGCCTGTAGAAACCTTTCTTGTTATCCTTCACATCCGTAGCCAATCGCAATTCCATTTCCGCTTTCGCCTTCCTGATAACCCCCCGGCATTCTTGAGCTATACATTTATAGCTCTCCCTGGTCATTTGTCCAAGTTTCCACTTTTTGTAAGCTTCCTTTTTGGGCTTAAGTTTACCAAGGATCTCCCCTGTAAGCCAATCCGGTCTCCTACCATGTTTGCCTCTCTTGCTACGTGTCGGGATGGTTACTTTCTGTGCCTTCAATAAGGCTTCTTTAAAATACTGCCAGCTGTCCTGGACTCCTTTCCCCTTCATGTTAGCATCCCAGGGGATTCTGCCCATCAGGTCTCTGAGGGAGTCAAAATCTGCTTTTTTGAAGTCCAAAGTGTGTATTTTACTACTCTCTTTTCTTCCTTTGGTCAGGATCCTGAAATCTACCATCTCATTATCACTGCCTCCAAGGTTGTCACCCACCTCTACTTCCCCTATTAGTTCCTCCCTGTTTGTGAGCAGACGGTCAAGCTGCGCATGGCCCCTGGTTGGATCCTTTAGCACTTGTGTCAAGAAGTTATCCCCAATATTGTCCAAAAACTTCCTGAATTGCCTGTGTACTGCCATATTGGTTTCCCAGCAGATGTCAGGGTGATTAAAGTCCCCCACAAGAACCAGGGCCTGAGATCTGGAAGCTTCTCTCAGGTGTCCGAAGAAAGCCTCATCTACCTCATCCACCTGATTCGGTGGCTTGTAGCAGACACCAACCACAACATCACTGCTGTTGTTTGCTCCTTTAAACTTAACCCATAGAGTCTCAACAGGTTTTTCTCCCTCTTTATACTGGAGTTCAGAGCAGTCATAGTGCTCTCTTACATATAGTGCAACTCCTCCTTTTCTTCCCTGGATAGGGCCAAGGAGGAGGGGGATTCAGGGCTGGGAGTGGTGCGTGGTGCAGCTGGAAGTGCCACCTCAGGTCTCAGGACCTCGGCAACCTCGGGAGGTGGGTGGGGCCTGGGACAACAGGAGAAGCTGGAGCAGGGAGGGCAGTGGGAGCAGCGGGGACAGGGACAGGGACAGGGACAGTTGCTGGGTGTGCCATCATTTCATATATGGTAGCACACATGTTTTGGCTCTGCTGCACCATCTGAGCCCATATTTGGGTCCCATCTAGACTGCAAGCCTCTTTCGAAAGAGCATCTAGACTACAACCGGTACTTTTGAAAAAGCAAGCCACTTTTTCAAAAGAGAGCACCGAGACAGTCGGGATGCTTGCTTTCGAAAAAGCACAGTTTGCAATACATAGTGCCTTTTTTTGAAAGAGCATTTTTGAAAAAAGGCGTTATTCCTCGTAAAACAAGGTTTTCCATAGTTAAAAAACCAGCCATGGTCTTTCGATTTACTTTCAAAAGAACATGGCAGCAGTTTAGATGCAGGGGAAGATTTTTCAAAAAAAGGCCACTTTTTTTGAAAAAACCCTGTAGTCTAGACACACCCCGTCTACATCTACATTGGCAAGATTTTGCACAAATACTTTTAACGCAAGAGTTTTTGCGTTAAAGTATTTGTGCAAGAGAGCGTCTACACTGGCATGTACTTTTGTGCAAGAGATGTGCTTTTGCGCAAAAGCATCCGTGCCGGTGTAGACGCTCTCTTGCGCAAGAAAGCTCCGATGGCCATCATAGTTCTTGCGCAAGAACTCGCGGCCAGTATAGACAGGCGGCAAGTTTTTGCGCAAAATCTTGCAAATGCAGACACAGCCCCTGAGCGTCCTCCTGGTCCTTCTGGGCCAGGATCCGTTGCATGCCTTGGAGGATGACCACGTGCTGTCTCATCAGGTCCCCCTGGACTCTCCTGCACTTGTGGCTCCCCCAGGGTCAGGCGGCTGCCTCAGCTGGCGGTGATCGCCCATTAGTGACGCTAGTCCGGCTGTGGAGAATAAAGAGGAAGAGGCGGTCAGTCATCCATGCAGACACTGTCCCTGAGTCCGTGCCCTCCTCTGTGAGCTGAGAACAAGAGTCCTCAGGCTAGAGGGCAGGAATGTTCCTGGAGCAAGGCTATGTGTGGCCTGGACATCGGCCCTGCCTCACAGAGGCCCTGAGGTGCCCAGGGGACCATGCTTCTTGCTCCCCCCCATCCTCATCCTACAGACAGGCAGGGCAAGGGAAGTGGTCGGCCACAGTGGGATGCCATGGGCAGGAGAGGGGCCTGGAGCAGTCTGCTCTTCCAAGGGGGCTGCACACACACCTGCCAGCGCTGTCCGTGGAAGTGGGTGGTGCCTCAAGTGTGCTGGCATTCCCGTGTGTCGTGTGCGGCACTCCTAAGTCTGTGTGCAGCCATGTGTGTGCACTTGTCCCCAGCCTGCTTCCAGCAGTGGTTAGTGGTGGGAGGGCATCTCCCCCAGGGGTCAGATGTGTGTGTGGCCTCCCCAGAGCCCGTGAACAGGACCCTGGGGACAGGGCCGGATGGAGGCACGGGTGAGCCGGGCAGCTGCCCAAGGCGCCAGCCGATGAGGGGCGCCTGATGGCAGCTGTAAGGGGTGCATGGCGTCCCTTACAGCTGCCATTAGAAGCCACGTGCCCGGATCCCGCAGCGCCGGCCCCGCGGCGCTGGCCAACAGCACCCTTCCACCCATGGCTGCGGGGCCCTGCACGGCCCGGCGTGCGTGCCAGCAGCGCTGGCCGGGCCAGGCTGGGCAGCGCATGTGCTGTGCACCCTGGGGGTGGCCCCGGGCTGCGCGCCAATGGCCGTGACCAGCTCGCGCATGCGCCGAGCGCCCTGGGGGGCAGGCCCACGCATGCACCCTGCGCCTGGGGGTGGCGCCGCATGCCTGGGCCCAGGGTGCCAAAGGGCTCGGGCTGGCCCTGCCTGGAGGTGCTTTGGGGCTGCCTCCTGGGGCTGCATGTTGCAGACTGGCGCTGCATGTAGTTCCACGTGCACGGAGCGTAGCACAATATCCAGGCCAAGATGACCAAGCGACGATTGCATCCCATCCCCTCTGCGCCCGCCTTCCCTGCCCTGTGTGTGTGAAAAACAGAGCACTCACCTGATGATTCCTCCCCGTGCTCAGAGAATGCGTGTAAGACATCCGGGCCCTGGGGTACGGGCTTGAGGGTGAGGGTGACTGTGCTGGCCGTCTCCTCCTCCTCCTCCAGCTCGTCGTCGGATTCCTCCTCCTCCTGGCCTGGGAACCCTGGGTTGGCAAAGATGAGCGTCTCCAGCCTCAAGTCCACCACCAGGGGTGAGGAAGGGGCTGAACCACCCCCCAGGATGTGGTGGAGCTCAGCGTAGTAGGGCTAGGAGTGGGGTCCTGCCCCAGAGAGAGAGCTGTGCTCCCTTGCCCTCGCATAGCGCTGGCAGAGCTCCTTCACTTTGCTCCATACTTGTATGAGGTTCTGGAAGTGGTGGCCTCTTGTGGCCCGAGCCTCGGCCATCCGACCGTATATGTCGCCGTTGTGCCACTGGGAGCCGAGATCCTGCAGGGTCTCCTGCTCACCCCACACCTACAGGAAGGCCAGGATCTCTGCCCCGGACCACGATGGCACAAACCTCTTCGGGCCTCTGGCTGAGCTCTCTGGGCCAGCCCCCTGCCACAAGTGTTGTCCCAGGTGCCTGCAGCTTTAAGAGCTGGCCGGAGACAGGGACTATAGAGTTCTGATTAGTTTGGACGGGGTGGCCACCAGGGCACCTGTGCTATTTCCTGGAGGCCTCTTCTTTCAAAAGAACTCCCTCTTCTGCTCTTTCAGACAAAGACGTCTTCCTCGTGAAAGAACCCCTCCGTTCTTTCAACTTTTTGTCAAAAGAATGCAATAGCAGTATGGACGCAAGTCTTTTTTTCTGGACTAACGGCAGTTATTCTGGAAAAACACTGCAGTGCAGACATACCCTAAGAGCCTAAATGCCTCTGAGGTTCTGGGCATAAGGCCCTTAGACTTGGTGTCTGCCCTTTAGGTCTGAATAGGGTTTCCTGCCCCGCAGGTATACTAAGAAAGACTCCCTCAGGGTATGTCTACACTACAATGTTAGTTCGAACTAACATTCATAGCCGCTACACTAGCGCTCCGCTAGTTCGAATTTGAATCGAACTAGCGGAGCGCTTAGTTCGAACTAGGAAAACCTCATTTTACGAGGATTAAGCCTAGTTCGAACTTACTAGTTCGAATTAAGGGCTGTGTAGCCCCTTAATTCGAACTAGTGGGAGGCTAGCCCTCCCCAGGTTTCCCTGGTGGCCACTCTGGCCAACACCAGGGAAACTCTATGCCCCCCTCCCGGCCCCGGACCCTTTAAAGGGGCACAGGCTGGCTACGGTGCCCGTGCCAGGTGCAAGCCTGCCAGCACCCAGCTGGAAGACCCTGCACCTGGCATGGCACAGAGCCACCCACCCGATGTCCCCCAGACCACCCCCTCTTCCCGGGACCAGGCTGGCGGCTCCCGGGACCTTGCCCGGGACCGCAAGAGGCGGGCACCTTCCTGGGCTAGTGCGGACATCGTGGATCTCATCCACGATCTCCCCACTAGGCACAGGAAAGTGGCCAGCTAGGGCAGGAGAGCTGCCAGCCTGGCCACCCAGGAGCAGGTGTGCATGATAATCAAGGGGGTCCACTGAGACCCCCGACCCTGAGCTCTGAGCTTACAATGGCCGTCCTGGGTCAGACCAAAGGTCCATCTAGCCCAGTAGCCTGTCTGCCGACAGCGGCCAACCCTAGGGACCCTGGAGGGGATGGACCGAAGACAGTGACCAAGCCATTTGTCTCGTGCCATCCCTCTCCAGTCTTCCACAAACTTTGGGCAGGGACACCACTCCTACCCCCTGGATAAGACTACTCCATGGACCCAACCTCCATGGCTTGATCTCACTTCCCTTTAAACTCTGTTCTAGTTGTAGCCGTCACAGCCTCCTGCAGCAAGGAGTTCCACACGTTAACTCTTTGCTTTGTCAACTACAACAACAACTTTCTCTTACTAGTTTCAAGCCTGCTACCCAGTCCTTTCCTTTCGTGTCCTCTAGTCCTTCTTTAGGGGAACTCAGGAAGAACTTTTCTGAATGCACCCTCTCCACCCAACCCCTGCTTTTAGAGACCTCTATCCTGTCCCCGCTCCATCTGCTCTTTTCTAAGCTGAACAGTCCCAGTCTCTGTAGCCTTTCTTCATCTGGGACCTGTTCCCAACCCCTGATCATGTTAGTTGCCCTCCCCTCTCTCAGCCTTTCTCTTCCCCTCTCCCACCTCCTTTTCCCAGTCTCCCCCAGTTTTGTTCAATAAAGACGGAGTCCATGTTGGAAGAAACGTTATCTTTATTTTGTACATCAGGAAGGGGGGTTAGGGAGGGGTAAGTGGAAGGAGGTGAGGGAGGAATGGGGTACGAGCCCCCGATGGGGAGGACTGGGCTGGCTCTGCGGACTTCTGGGGGTGGAAGCTCTCCTGCAGCCCCCCAATTGCTCCCTCTCCCCAGATGGCAGCCTGCGGCAAGTGCAGCCAGTCTGATGGCCGAGTGGTGTGATGTGCCCAGTGTGGGCACTCCGGGCACTCCAAGCCAGGACTGGTTTTCAAGCAGGGCACCCGTGAGAACTGTCTGTCCGGGGTGGGGGTCGGGTCCCTTTAAGCGCAGCCCTCGGCTAGCCTGAGACAGCAGCTCCACGCTCTAAGTCCTCCTCTGATGCCCTGCCGGCACTGCTTCCGGCCATCCTGAAGCCCTGTTCAGGGCCCACTCAATATGGACATGCTAGTTCGAATTAGCAAAACGCTAATTCGAACTAGTTTTTAGGTCTAGATGCGTTAGTTCGAATTAGCGCTGTAGTGTAGACAGACCCTCACTCCCTCACTCCCACCTAATTCTCCACTTGAGTCATTTTCTCCTGTTTTTTGTCTTGTTGCTGAAACTTTCAATTTTCTCTTTTTTTAAAAAAAAATATTGTTCTGAGTTTGCCCTGCCACTCTTTTGTGCTACTGTTCTGTCAGCTGACGTGGCTGCCATTGCATTGAGTCAGCTTAGGGTTCTCATCTTTCCTGACCAGAGGGATGGGACACCATCGCTGTGAATGGCGTCCAGTCCATCCAGTTGGGAACAATGGTGAGCGTAATTGTCAGCTCTTCCTAGTCTTGCCTGTTTACAAGAGATGCTTCATTAAATGATGCAACACAGGAGGCAGTTTGTATTGGCCCATGCGAGCTGTCCAGGCCCCACAGTGGATGCCTCAACCATCTGATGGATGGGACCCATGGTGCCCAGGGAATTATCTGGGGAAATCTAGCACAGGGCGGTCAGAGGGGGTCATGCCCCTAAGCACACACCACAGTGGTGGGAACTGGAACAACCAACAGCCTACTGTGCTCCACCATCTCCCAGCTGGGTTGCTCTACTTCACTATGGTGGTGGCCGGGAAGCAGAGTGTCCTGGCCCTAGTCTCAGTACCCAGTGGGGTGAAGCAGGAGTGGGATTTGGGGGAAGGGATAGAGAGGGCTTGGGGCTCTCAAGTTTTCCAATAAGGGCTGCTGCTAATGCAGCAGCAGCCAGAGCCCAAGACCCTATAAATTGCTGCTGGAGCACCACACACTTTGGGTAGCTCGGAGGCAGGGAGCGCCACACCCCTTATGTGCATATTGGACTGCTCTGTGTAACAGAGCAGCATTCACCTCTCTTGAGTACCCCTTCTGGCTAAGCACACGTGCCTGCACTCTCTTGTCTGACTTCGGTGACACAGTCTCTGGCCGAGTCTCACTCATTGTGTGTGCTCATCAAAACCCCTTCCAGGGTACACATCTAATCGGCGCCTATCTTGGTTAGCTCTCTTATGTCCTTTCAAGTTTGTTCCCCACTCAAAGAGAGTGGTGTCCCCAGAGCTACCCCACCAAAATACAGCATTTTTGCCCTTACCTCAGGGCTTTCTTTCAAAGTCCCATCACAGTCCAGCACTCGCCAATAGCTCTTCACAAGGAGCTGTCTGCAGTGCTGCCACTCTCTCAGGCAGCCGGTCTCCTGGTTCTGCATACCTTGTGGCCTCCAGAGACACTGACTGATACTGGTCTTTCAGCTGCTTTTATAGGACTTTCCTGGCCCTGATTGGTTGCTTCTCCCACAGCCACTCCAGTCTGCCTGGAGGACTTTTCTATTGTCTCTCTAGGCAGGGTATGGTCGGACCATAGGGCCTCCGGGAGGGGATCCCAAGGTCAGGTCAATTGCATCACGTTCCCTTTGTCTGTAAAAATGTTTATGGATGAAGGGACCTTGAGAGGTCATCGAATCCAGGCCCCTACCCTCATGGAAAGACCAAATACTGTCTAGACCATCCCTGATAGACATTCATTTAACCTACTCTTATATATCTCCAGAGATGGGGATTCCACAACCTCCCTGGGCAATTTCTTCCAGGCTGTGTCTAGACTGCATCCTTTTTCTGTAAAAGGGATGCAAATTAGACACATCGCAATTGCAAATGAAGCGGGGATTTAAATCCCCCCTGCTTCATTTGCATAAACATGGCTGCCGCTTTTTTCTGGCTCGGAGCTTTGCCGGAAAAAGCGCCAGTCTAGACGGGGATCTTTCGGAAAATAAAGCCTTTTCCGAAAGATCCCTTATTCCTTTTTTTAAGAGGTATAATGGATCTTTTGGAAAAGGCTTTATTTTCCGAAAGATCCGCATCTAGACTGGCACTTTTTTCCGGCAAAGCTCCGAGCCGGAAAAAAGCGGCAGCCATGTTTATGCAAATGAAGTGGGGGGGATTTAAATCCCCACTTCATTTGCAATTGTGATGTGTCTAATTTGCATCCCTTTTACGGAAAAAGGATTCATTCTAGACACAGCCCTAGTGTTTGACTACCCTGATAGTTAGGAACTTTTTCCTAATGTCCAACCTAAATCTCCCTTGCTGCAGTTTAAGCCCATTGCTTAATCATTCTTGTTGCTCTTCTCTGGACCCTCTCCAGTTTCTCCACATCTTTCTTGAAATATGGTGCCCAGAACTGGACACAATACTCCAACTGAGGCCTAACCAGCGCAGAGTAGAGTGGAAGAATGACTTCTCATGTCTTGCTGACAACAAGCAGTATAAGAACCTCTATAGAGTAGTGAAGGAAAAAAGAGCCTCTTCCCAGGATTATCCCTGTCCCTGTTCCTGTCCCTGTCCCTACAGATAGAATCATAGAATCATGCGGAGTATAATTTGATGTATTTCTACAACAGGGAATATAAATAACAAAAGTTATGCAAACCCACACCACTAGGTGGAGGCAGATATTTTGAGGAGTTTGTGAGAAAACTTTCAAAAAAGAGAAGTAATATTGGAATTCTGCTTTAAGTCATTTGGCTCACATCTCAGCAGAGTGATCTGTACAGTGCTGGATCTTTAATTTTTTTCCATGAAAGAACCTGGTTAAAATCTTTTAAATAAATCATGTTATTTCCACTCTCCTATTTGTCTGTGCTCTAATAGGGATAGGAAAAATATAATTATTTGCTAATAATGGCTTATATTTGAATCAGAGAGTTAGTAAAATTATTTAAAAAAGAAAATCTCTCTAGAAATGCATATTGTTGTTGCATCAAATTCTGCCGTCCTTGCTCAGATCCTCCCAGGTATTGAGGTTCCTGGCTCCCATTGGTTTCAATGGAAATTAGTCTAAATACCTTTGAGGATCTGGGCCTCATACCCTACTCTGACAAAACTTAGGTTGAATTAGAGTCAGTCAAACACTGAGCGGGATTAAGGTGTGCATCTTACTGCACATTGTACAAAAGCTTCTTGCTATCAGTCTATTTTTTGCAGTACAGCTGCTCCCCGAGTTGCCAATGGTCGAGTTACGACCGTTCGCACTTACGACCAAAGCTCCCATGGAGCAGTCGTAAAGGCGGTCCCTGAGTTACGAATGTGACCCACGCTTACAAACAGCGCGGTCACGTGTAACTCAATGGGGTCCAAGTTACAAACTGATCGAGTTACAGCCAAGTGTTTGGTCTGTAACTCGGAGAGAGGCTGTAATGTTTTTTCTGTATTCACCAGTTTTGTTTTCTTGCCTCCTTGGACATGTTGGACTTTGTACATAATGGTGAATAAATGGTATATTTATCATCCTCTCTGATTGTAATGTGTTTTGAGTGATGGCAAATTGTCAAGCCATATTCAGTACAGGCTGATCAATTGATACTCATTAGTGAGATAAGCCTGTGAATTGTAAGCCCAGGACTTGCTAAGGGCAGGATCCCACTACTAATTGCTGCAGGACAGTGTGCGTTGCTGCAGAACTCTTAGTTGTGTATGTGCACATGACTTGTTTTTGTAAAAATCTGGCCCTGGGGCAAATAAACTAACATTCAACCAAAGATTCAGCTTTTTATCTTGTAAAATACAACCAACTGATAAGTAAAATACAACCAATTAATAAGGAAAGTTTCCTTTTGAGGATATACTATTGCACCAAGATCTGAATTAAGGTTATATGCTAACTTATGAGCTCCCTGACGTCTGCACGGTGTTTGTGATGACTTTGCCACACACATTGGTGTCCTTAATCTGTTCTGTGGTCCTGGGGTTCTTTGTCACATGCACAAACATTATTCCTATTGCTGATCCACCCATAGTGGACTGATATTGGATGCCTTGCCCTCATGTGAACAGATACAACGAACAAGCATTGTTACAGTTACCTGTACATGATGCGGTGTTTTTGAAAGGCCTGAACTTATGGAGCAGGTGTAGACAGTGAGGGATGCGTAAAACTAGCAGAGACAGGAAGTCTCTCTGTGCTGACCATGCCCTTAGCTTCTTGAGGAAGTGGCCTCCTGTGCATGTATTAAATATGGAGTACTCTTGAACTGTACTGCTGTACACTTTCTATCTAGCGCAGTTGTATAAGACCCCAGTTTGCACAATGGTATGGAACTGGGGCTTAGCCACAACAGACCCTGAATCAGGGAGAAAGTTTCCTAAATATGTAGTATTATTACACTAGTTTCATGTTGGTACCTGGTCAAAGTAGGCTTATCTTCTTGCTTAATTATCTTCTCTGTTGTGCTGTGAATAAATATTACTTAATGACAGTTAAGGACCATCTTATTCTGAGTTTGTACAGGTGGTAAGGCAATGAGATTCTGGCCTATGACTGGGACTATGAGGCAGTACCGCAATGCAAATAATCACATGCTGATCTACAGAAATATTTTTCTGCCTTGGACATCCCCACTAACTTGAGAGATCCAGATGGATCAGTTACTGAAAATGGAAGCATGTGAACTTGACAGCTTCAGTTTGAGTCTCCTTGTTTCCTGCACTGAGTGTTTTTTCTGCTCTTTACACTAAATGGTAAGCATGTCCACACAATAGTGTGATGAAGATGGATGGATGGGAGGTTTTGACTTCCTCAGTCATGGCATACTGTTGCAGGAAGGAGGTTTGCTGGGAAGAGATGGGGTGGATCTGACCACAAAAGGGAAGGACATCTTAATGCAGTGACTCACCAATCTTATTAGAAGGGCTTTAAACTAAGTTGAGTAGGGGCAGGTGACAAAAGGCAACTAGGTTCAAAAGGTATCTTTAATAGAGGACTAGTTCTTTGGGGAGAATCAGATATGGAAAATTAGAGTAGAATTACAGGAGCAACAAGAGGGAAATCCCTGGGGGGAATTTGATCAATACCTTAGATCAGTGTTTCTCAAAGTGGTCCGTGAAACCACTTTGAGAAAGTTGCTAACCGGCCGCGCCGGTGTGTTTATTTACCAGCACTGAGGCCACGGAGCCTTGCAGGTCCCTTTGACTCTGGTTAGCCAGTCATAGCAAAAGGAGCTGTGGCTGCTGCTTCCCATGGCTCCCTTTGGCTGCAAACAGCAAATCGGATCCAATGGGAGCCACGAGGCTTTGTGGCTGCGGCACCAGTAAATAAACACACCAGTGTAGCCAGTTAGCAGTTTTCTCAAAGTGGTTTCATGGACCATTTTGAGTGTCACTGCTTTAGACGTCTACTCACAAATTCAAGGAATAACAGGCCTAAGCAGTCAGAATTGGGAGTACTAATAGACAAGTCATAACTGAGCTTAAGTGGCATCTCAGATACTTGATGGGATAAATCTCATAAGTGCAGTATTGGCATAGAGGGGTACATCTTGTTCAGGAAGAGCATGTAGGAATAAAAGGGAGGTGGTGTTGTATTGTACACTTGTTCTGAGTTCCAGAAAGAGGCAAGAGGCAGACCAGTTGAAAGTCTCTGGGTAAAGACGAAGTGGGGAAAACACATCCAAACCAGGAGGAGGAGGGAGATGAGGCATTTCTAGAACAAATAAAACAAATATCCAGAACACAGGCCCTAATAGTAATGAGGGACTTTACCTACCTAGACATCAGTGGGAAAAGTAATATGGGAAAACACAAAATATCCAATAAGTTCTTGGAATGTCATGGGGACCATGCTTTGTTTCAGAAACTGAAGGAAGTAACCCAGGGCATAGGCATTTAAGAATTGATTCTGACCAACAGGGAGGAGATGGTTGTGAACCTGTAGGTAGAGGCCTATTTGGGTGAAAGTGATTATGAATAAGGCTGTGAATCATTCATGGAGGTCACAGAAATCATGAAACAAAAACCAGGACTATGTGGCACTTTAAAGACTAACAAGATGGTCTATTAGGTGATGAGCTTCCGTGGGCCAGACCCACTTCCTCAGATCAAAGAGTGGAAGAAAATTGACACAACCATATATACCAAAGGATACAATCAAAAAAATGTACACATATGAAAAGGACAAATCAAATTTCATGTGTTCATTTTTTTGATTGTATCCTTTGGTATATATGGTTGTGCCAATTTTCTTCCACTATTTGATCTGAGGAAGTGGGTCTGGCCCAAGAAAGCTCATCATCTAGTAAACCACCTTGTTAGTCTTTAAAGTTCTACATAGTCCTGGTTTTTGTTTCAGCTACACGAGACTAACACGGCTACATTTCTGTCACAGAAATCATGGATTCTGGGACTTTCTGGGACCTTTGTGATTTCCACAGTAGTTGGCGTGGTACATCTCAGGGCATCCCTGGGGCCAGATGCTGTGCTGGAGCATTGGTTGGAGAGCAGTCAGGGTATCCTGGGCAGTTCCCCCACCTGGAGTGGAAGTAGTAGTGGCACCCCAGCCTGCTCTCAGAGCAGTGGAGTCTGCTGGAGCGCTGCCTATCCCCAGCACCTAAAATTTATTTAGGGCCATTTTTAGTAAAAGTCATGGACAGGTGACAGGTCATCTTAACCATAGTTCTCTCCAGCACAGTGACAGAGTCCCTGTGTGCCTACCTGGTCATCAACAGTTTATGGAATTTGCTTTGGTCACAAGGATGTCACAATAGTGCTTGTGTAATTTCAACTGGAAGTTCTGGTTGACAGACTGAGAGGCCATCTATCTCTCAGTACTGGAGCTAGTTGGAGAAAGGATTGAGAGAAGGTGTTGAGGAAAGACTAAACCATGAATACATTTGTGAGTGAACAGGAGGTAATTGATAGAGGTAAGGGTCACTATTGTATTTTTTATATCCAACCTGTATCCACACATACACATTCAAGAGCATGGGTGCATAGAAACGTGTAATATTCTCCATTTCTATGACCAGATCATTAGCTGCTGTAAATCCAGTGAGCCTCTGCTGACTTCCCTTTTAATTGACTTGAGTTGAAGGACTGGCCTACAGCCTCTGAACCTGGAAACTTTCCTGACAATCTGTGTCACTCTTGGATGTTATGGGGAAGGTCTTCTTTCCTTTCTCCAGTTGTTTTATGTTTAATATGGGTCCTTATTTTATGGCTTCTGCATCCTTGGAGCCAAAATCTAGTGGTGCAAAGCATCAGAGATGGGAGAAATTAGAAGAGAAAACACAGAAGGACTTCTCTTCTAGCTGACTGTGTCTAGACTACAAAGTTCGATCACTTTTCTTCTGAAAGAGGCTTTTCTGACAGTTGGCCCGTCTACACTGGGCCAAATGTCAGAAAAAAAGCCTCTTTCAGAACATCCCTTCTTCCTCGTAGAACGAGGTTTACAAAGATGCTGAAAAAACATGTCTGCTTTTCCAATATTTTTTTGGAAAAGCAGACGCATTCCTTGGACGTGGCAGAGCTTTTCTGGGATATCTCTGGTATCCTGGACAAACTCTGCAGTCTAGATGTACCTGCTGTCTACTTAAGATATTAAGTGGATAGCTAGCATATTAAATGGAGGATAACCAAGCGTTTCTTAGCAACACTAGTGCTCTTAATCCTACACCATTACTATTGCAACTGTATGGGCAATGTAAGTTACAGTTCTGATTCCATCTGCATCTGGGTGTTGGAATCGAAGGGTAAGGATGGGTAATCGCCTAATCTTGAGCAATCTTTCATGGGAAGGGTAAATTCTGATCAATTCCTCCTCCATGCCTTGGAATGCTGTTACAATGGAGACAGATAAATATGGCATTTCAGATTTCTTGTTAAATATTAAGTCTCCAGGAGAATTTCTGCTGAGACACACATAGGAGATAAAATCCTGATTTTATTAATACATCAACTATTTCACAGTTTCATAGAGTTTAAGGGTGGTAGGTCATTAGATCATGTACTTTAATCTTCTGTATGTCACAAACCATTACGTTTCACCTAGCAACCCTATGCTGAAACCAAAACTTGTCTTGGACTAAAAATTGTCACTCTTGAAGGGTATGTCAACACAGCAGACAGGATACTGGGCTAGATGGACCTTTGGTCTGACCCAGTACGGCCGTTCTTATGTTCTTATGTTGTGCATTGGGGGAAAATCTTTTAGGGTCTCTAGAGGCAACTGGACAAATACCTAGTCCGTGTGTCTTCTCTGCAAGTATTTAAATTACCATAAAATAAAACTGAAGCCTTTTTTTCAAAACAGAGTGCATAAAGTTTGACTTCTAAATTCATACAGTGGGGTCTTTAAAAAGTGGCTTGATTTTCAAGAGATACTGAACCCCTAGAAGTTCTTTGCACTATCCATAGGTAATTCTGGGTGCTCAGCACTTTTGGAAATGACACCCTGGCTTAGCAAAACACTTCAGCATGCACGTGTTTAACTTTAGATTTATTTGTTGGCATAGAGTTAGGCATGTGATTAAGTTGCTGAATCAGGATGTAGGCGTGTTAATATGGATTTAGGAGTTTTAGTTTAGGCACCCAGCTTTAAAAATCTTGGCTATAAATTATTCTGTGTGCTAGCAAAATGCCTAAATTAATAGTAAAGGTGGAAAAGATGATTTTATGTGGGGATCTTATTTAAAAGGAGCAGCTTTTCCTTATTATAATCCGTCCCCCCACAATAGTTCTGCAAACAGACATGGTCACCATGAGGGAAGAAAAGGATTTGCATGACTCCCAGGTCCACTTATCACCATGTCTGGTCTCCTACAGAGTCTTTACTAGACAGTGAATTAAAGACACAAGCACCGAATCCCAATATCAATGATAACCAGCAGAATCCTTTCCTTTAATTTCAGTTGTTTACAGCGAGGTTGTTTTACTCCTGGACCATATGGACGATCAAGATAAGGCCACTATTGCCCTTCAGATTGTCAAGATTGCTGAGACCAAACTGGCTGTCGTTGTGACTGTTCTGCTAGAAAAACTTCAGCAGGATGAGGTAGGGCAGTTTCATCAAATCACATCTGTTTTCCATGTTTCCACTCCAAATTCTGTTTGACTTCATGGAAGTAATTCAATACAGAACTTGGCTCAGCCCACCTTCAGTGTAATCAGTATTTACCCTTCTGTCTTCATGCAAAACTCATCATGCAAAATTCTGTTACAGGTCAGGATGATATAATAAAGAGACACTCAGAGGAGCACTGTCCTTTTGTACACACTGGAGTACATGGGCTGTATATTATAAAAGTGCACTGTAGGGGTATCTATAATCTCTTATAGCAGTATTTTGTCCTCCTTTAGCATCTTCATCCAAAAACCTCAAAGCACTTACCTACTTACTCATGAATTAGGTTTTACAGCACCTTTGGGAGAGTGATAAACTTCCCTATTTACTGATGGGCTGTGTCATGGGGAATTAAATAACTTGCTCAACACCACATAGTGAGTTAGTAGAAGAATGGTGAATAAAACCCATGTGAACTGACTCTCTGCTCTAAATCCAAGACAACACTTCTTAATTATAATGACATATGATTGGGCTATAGCTTTGAAGGGTTCTTAAATAATCCAAACCCCTTTTTCTTTTATTAATACTCGCATCCAGCAAAGTCCATTTCTCTATTAAGGGTCAACACAGAAGGCATTTTAGTTTCAAGTACCAGGAAGCCAAGACAAGCAGTTCATTTCTGACTCGCTTGAATAGTGTGGGGCTCATGTATTCATAAGTTATCAATTATGATTTTCAATTGAAAATCCTCCTTACATTTAAAAATGAATGGAAAGAGGCAGAGCCTCTCCCCACTAGAGCAGTGATAGCAGTTTGCAGCTGCATCCTTTAAAAGCACAACCACTGGAATGTGTAGCCAATCCTTGGCTTTGAACATTCCAAAGTGCTTTATGACCTTAGCAGGCAGTTCACCCCTTCAGCTGCCTGAATTCAGAGTTATAGACTCACAGGAGACAGATGTGAAAGGCTTGTTGGATCATCCAATTTCCCAGCAGTGCCTTTTTCATTTTTTGGGGCCAAACCAATTTTAAAAGCTCCTAGTGACTGGGTTTCCACCACTTTCCAATGAAGACTATGTAATAACCTGATAGATGTCTTATAGCTGGGGCATTTTTCCTGATGTTAAAGTCTAAATTTTATGTCTCTGATACTGCTCTCTGCTGTGCAATGTACGTGCTGCAGGGTAGGAAACACTGACTCCTAAGCATCCTCACTCCACAGTGCATGCTATGCAGCAAGGAGGTGGTGGCTGGCTGGAGTAGGCAGTCATGGTTGTGCTGACTCTGTGGAGGAGAGCTGACCTGATCTGAGCCGAGCCCACGGGAGTCCAGTTGTTTTCCCAGTGTGATGTGATTCGATTTATTTTAGATCCAAGAGAAACCGGGACACTCCAGGGGTACTTAACCACTTTCTTATTTATTGCAAGCTTTAAGCAGTTATTACAGTTGTTTAAGTTTTACAAGCCTTAAATCAATTACTACACAATTTAAACCTTAAATGCCATACATTCTAAAGCAATAATATAGTGCAAAGCAATGCAAAAGCAATTAATAAAAGAGCTACTATAATACAATAAGAAAGACTAGTTCACTTACACTTCACCCGTATGCTACCTACAGTAGCAGGCAGGAGGTCAGGGTTCCTTTTCTTCCCATGCATTGGAACACCATGCACTGGCTCACCGGTGTGAAGGGCCTATTTACTTCTAGTTACATCGAGCAGTACCTGTGGGTCAATCCTGCTCATTCCCTCCCACTGATTGTTCTTACTAAGCCCATTTTATAGCAAAGCGAGACTTGGTTGTTCTAATAATATTTACCAATTGATTACGTATTGTGTAGGATATGGAACATGCCCAATACCCTATCTGGAGTACATCCTGTCACTCAGGATGTTGCTGCTATGTGCATAGTTGACAGTTGTATGGCTGCATCTGTAATTTGTGGTTATCAGAAACAGAAGTACCTGTACAAGATTGCTTGCCATGTGTTCTTGACATGGTCTCAGGTACCACGCTTCATCTGCATTGTTATGCAAAACATTCCTTCCTCTCACAGCTTCTCCCATGACCTTGCCTGCATGTTTATGTGCACCAGACTTGAGACAGGCCTGGGTTTTGCTTGTTAGAGATCCGCACGTGTTAAAGGGAGACGTGGCCATTTACTGTCAAGGCAGGCTCCCCTACACCCACCCAACCTCACCCTGATGCATGAGGTCAGATCCCATAGAGGTTGCAGGTCTCTATTTAAAAGTCAGTTCTGCTGGCCTCCCTGCACTTTTTAAAATTTTCTCCTGAATTACTTCCAAGCTGTTGATCTTTTCTGGGGAATGTGGTGCCAAAAAAGTGAAATAAGCCAGAAGCAGTCACACCTCAGATGAACAATGAGAAACTTCCTGCTTTATGACAAGATTCCTGTATGTAACAAACCCAGCCCAGATGGCTGTCTTTTTTTTTCACTGTCACTCCAGGTCACTTGTTGTTTCCCACTTTTCTCCCTCTCATTATGTCAGTTATATTGACCCCCTCTCTAGGTGCGCTAGTTTGCAGTTCTCTGAAATCAGTCTTGTTCTGCTTAGGTTTCTAATTTCTCTGTGCCCCTCTTTATTATTTCTCTGTCACAACTCATACCTACAACTCCTCCATATTTAGTATCATCTGTGAATTTCAACTTTGATGGACCCCATAAAAGAGACCTTCAAGTGTGCTACTGTCAATGTAGAGGTAACTCCTGAGCTAATTTTCCCTAAAAGCTGCAGAAGATTTACTGCAGGAGTTGGGTATTTTATAATTGTATTTACAAATTCTGCCTGGAGTGGATAAAAAAGGGCAAGATGCTAATAATAATAACAACAACAACAATAACAATAATAATAATAATAACAACAATAATAAACAAAATTAGATAAGGGGGCAGTGCAGGGCCCTTATTCTGATTAAAAAATTTGTGAATTGCTCAGCTTCTTCTGAAGTGCTGCTAGCTGGGGTGATTGTGGAGGGCATAGCAAGTTTTACACAAATGAAGACAAGGGGTTACTTGAGTGAGTATGCAGGCTGTGGAATCAGTGTGGTCTAGTGGAGAGGACTCCAGATAGTGAATCAGAAGACCTGAATTATTTTCCTGGCTATTGATCTGCTCTTTTAGCCTGGGCTAGTTGTTTCATGTTTAGATTGTAAACTCTTTTGGGCAGAAGCTTATTAGCGTAAGTGTTACTATATTGCGTTACTATATTAGCTTATAGCATTACTATATTGTCATCAAGGAAACATTTTCTCCAATTGTTCTTTTATGTTTTGTCCCCAGAAAAACAGAGTAGACATTTACTGTATCCTGGAGAAAGTATTACAGCAGGATGCCCAGGTCCTAGAGAGAAGGCTACTGAGCAAAATAATAACACTTGCCTCAAACCACATGAGAGAGACTCAGGTAAGTTAGACTAACGGAAGTGTTGGAGCATAAGCTTTTGTGGTCAAAGACCCACTTTACTGCTTTTGCAGATTCAGACTAACACGGCTACCCCTCTGATACTCAGGTAAGTTAGTTTTCCCTATATGCTAATGACAGGAATGAAAGCTTAAACTAATTAAAACATTTTTTGTAAACTATATACTGAAACTCCAGGATTAATGACTGCTAGGGGCCCATAGATCCCCACACCGTCCTCCAGAAATCCCAGGTCCTAAGCAGCATGTGACTAGTTTCATCTTGTTCAAGTTACACATGTGCTTAAGTGCTTTGTAAGGTCAGGATGTTGTGACATATATCAGATGCAGAGAGGCCTACCGTTTCTTAACAAGCACGTATTTTGTGAAGTCTACTAGGGATTTCATTATTGATACTGATTTTCTGTGGAAGGTGCTCTGATACTATGGTGTTAAGCAGCAGGATGAAACCTTAAAACAGAATCTGAGCTATTTCCAAAAGAAGCAGTATTTGGATTTAGGGTATAGTTTATTCAGGAAAATTCTCTGAATATCTTGAAGCTGCCCACCTCCTCTGAGGGAAAAATATCATGTCACTATGATAGCCAATCATCCACCACAAATAGCTAATAGCGAATAGTCTAAGCAGCTTGCAAACAACTGAAAGGCTGACAAGTGTTTAGCCAAACGATTCAATGATTATTTATGTCTAATGATTCTGTTCACAGAAAGTTGGGTGGAAAACAGAAATAAAAACTTGATTCATTTGAGCAGCATTGGCTGGTATAGTTGGCTTTAATCACTTCAGTCTCTCTCTTTTTGTATTTTTTAAGGAAGCAACAAATGAACTAAAAGTGGCAGCGAGCAACACATTAGTGGCTCTGGCACGCTGCTATTTCAATGAGGTGATGTATGAGCTTCAATGTCATCTGAAACCACTGGAGCTGTCTGACGAGTTCACTTTGATTACACTGGGCAACCTATCATCAGCCTATAGTATGTCAACTTCCATCTTTTGTTTCAAAGTTATTGTCTTCCATTTAAGGACAGAGGTTCACGCTCTGTACAGCTACACAGAGTGCTATTTGGGGGGCATGAGATGAACTGCTGTGGCTGGTTCTAGTTGCTAGACCATGAGCTATCCACACCAAGGTGCAAGCTCTTATGCCCCATTTGAAGTTCTTAAAGGACAGGATTGAGGAAAATCAGGTCTAGTGGAGCTCTTCTCCATTCCATTTCTCATCCCTCCCCAGTGCTCTCTCTCCTACTCTGGGAGAGGATTGGGCATCCGGCACAGCTGCACATTGGTGGAGAATGCTCCTCCTCAGGGTAAATCCCCCACTGATTTTTTACTGCTGCCTTATCATTTGTGTACGCAGCACAAAATGACCTAGGAGCCCATAGCATCCGACCCAGCGGTGTTTCTAAATGCGATAGTAAGAAGGCAGATAACAGTCAATTGTCTGTCTTCCTTTTCTTCTGGTCCTTCTTTTCAGCACTCAAGTGCATTCCTTTTGTGGGAATGACCCTGTACGGCATGAGCTCCATGCGGATGTTAGTCGGCGAGAGCAGGCTGAGGCAAGCATTTTGTGGTGGTAAGTGCCAGCACTTATTGTAGATGTCCAAAATGGATATTTAGGGGCCTTGGTACAGAGTTAAGTGACTGATCGTTTACAAACAGGCTCTGAACTGGATTGTACCAGGGGCTGAGTCCTCATGCTCCTGTGGCACTCAGTGGAGTTGAGAGTGCTCCTTACTTTGCTGGAGGTGCTGAGCATTTGTAAGTTCAGGCACTTTATGACTTGTGGATATTTTAAAAATAAACAAAAGCTGATGCTGCCCATGTGCCAGGAAACTCCTGGGGGAGAATGTGCAGGCAACAGATTGAATTACATTTAAAAATTTCCCGTTTTCCACCTCTCCACCCATTCCTCCTCTTTAGTTTCTTAATTATCATCTCCTTTCACCCTCTTTCTCTGTCCTCTGGTCTTCTCCACTTCTCTCTTCCTTTGCTTTTTAGTTGATGCTCAAGTAAGGCCACGTCTACACTATGCAGAAGATCAATGCTGCTGCAGTTGATCACCAGGGTCCAAATAAGCAGGTCTAGTGAAGACCCACTAATTCGAACTGAGTGGGTGCTCCCGTTGGCACCGGGAGTCCTGCTTCTCATGAGGAATAACACTCCTGTCAACCTTCCACTGTGTGGACAGTCTGAAAACACGATTTAAGATACGTCAACTCCAGCTACATAATTAACATAGCTGGAGTTGCGTAGCTTAAGTCAACTTTCCCCTTTAGTGTAGATCAGGCCTAAGGGCCTAATCCTGCACCTTTGAGATAAATGGGAATTTTGCCATCAGCGTCATAGAACATGGGATTGAGCCTTAATTTTCCTTTCAAGGGCAGGGGGTGCATCTAATTTTAGGGCAAAATGCTGTCAAATCTCAGTATAGCTAATAGGAGTTAGGGGCACTGAACATCTTTCAGACAAACTGTAACCCAATAGGAAATCATACAGTTTTAGGGCTAAATAAGCAATAACTGCAGAGGACATGAATCATTCAGAAAACAGCTGGTCAAAATATTTTGGTTTTTTTATTATATGTTTCATATTTGTTTCCAATTTGATGGAATATTAAACTGAAAAATGTCAATGACAGTTTTAATCAGGATGTGTTCAGTGTTTTTGTGCAGCTAAAAAGGTGGCTGAAATTTGTTGATTTTTGAAACATGTGAATGATCTTTGTAATTTGAAATTTTGAAAAAAACAAGAGTAAACACTTTTAATTTAATTTAAACTACCTTTTCAATCAGCTCTAATTAAGAGGTAACAAGGGAGAAAAAATATGTTTTCAAATGATGGGAATTAAAAAGAGATGGAGAGAGGCAAAAGAGAAGAAAGCCTTTTGAGAAACAAGAAATGGAAAGGAGGGAAGAGAAATAATTCAAAACTGTTATTGGATTTCATCAGCTGTTCCTGAATTGGGCATGGAATTGTAATAAACTACAAGCCTGGGTGTCTTCACTGATGAAGCAACGTATCCTTATTACTATTGCATCCTTTTCATATTGCCTGTCTTTTTTCCTTCCATGCAGTTCTGGAAAAATGGTCAAGGGCAGTAAGTGTATATTTTAGTAACTGGGAAAAGTGCCCATTTCCCAGAATGGGTAAATCTCAATTCTGTGATCAAATTCTTCCCCTCTATCGTCATGTGACAAGCAAATGGACCACATGTAAAGATTTGGAGGTGAGAATTGTAGGTTTTCTAAACCTTTATGAGAAATTGTATTGTTAAATTCTCTGTGTATGGCATTCTTTGTGATGATGGAGTTCAATGGCAGGTTCTTTGGGATAGAACAGAGTATGATGTAAAACATTTAAAAAAGATTATAATGTCACAAGCTCATGGAAATTCTGTCTGTACATAGTGTACATAGATTCCAGTTTTGTCACCTGACATGCAGATGAATACAGGAGAATGGGCTAAATTCATTCCTGGCAGATGTCTATTCAGTTCCAGTAGAGTTACAGCAGGAATGAGTTGGTTTAGTGTGCATACTAATCTGGGGAAATATCCCACTTGGGAAAGTTGTGAGGTGCACTAGAATATAATTCTGAAACCAACATCATAGCTGTGTCTAGACTGGAAAAACTTGCCAGCTGTGTACACTGGCTGCTTGAATTTCCGGAAAAGCACTGACGATCTCATGTAAGATCGTCAGTGGTTTTCCGGAAAGATTATGCTGCTCCCGTTCAGGCAAAAGTCCTTTTCCGAAAGACTTTTGCGCAAAAGGGCCAGTGTAGACAGCACAGTAGTGTTTTCCCCCCAAAAAATGGCGAAAATGGCGATTGGGGCTTTTTTGCGGAAAAGCGTGTCTAGATTGGCCACGGACGCTTTTCCGCAAAAAGTGCTTTTGCGGAAAAGCATCCTGCCAATCTAGACGTGCTTTTCCGAAAATGCTTTTAACAGAAAACTTTTCCGTTAAAAGCATTTTCGGAAAATCATGCCAGTGTAGACGTAGCCCATGAGTCTTAATTCTTTACCAGGAAATATTGAGATAGGGCTGTTTCAACAGTGGAAAAGGGAAATTGCACTCATCAGACGTAGAAAAGATGGGCCCATTGCATGATATTGAATGAATTTGTAGGAACATAAATTCTGTGTCTCTTTGTAGCTCAAGCAGGCCATCATCAAAGCCCTTGGTCCCATGATGAGCCTCCTCCTGCATAAAGAAGAGTATCAAGATCAGGTGTTCGAACAGATCCCATGGCTCCTTGAGCAATATAAAGAGGATGTTAATGTTTTTCATGCCACCAAGGTGAGATACTTATTAAAATAACTATCAATGTGTGCGCATAGGTGAACTGCACTAGCTGCTACCAGTGGCGTTTCCTGGTCTACATAGTGACTTGTTAGATAATAGATAAACACACAAGTCTTGATTTTATAGACATGGTGACCCAGGTGACAAGTTTTGTAGGTAAAAGCCTCTCATGAAAAATATCTTCTGTTTCCTGGAGATGCTAAGGAGGTAAGAAACAAAACACCTGCCCCTCCCCCCCATAAGATACTCCCTCCTTGTGATTTACTGGTACATCCTATCAACTCTGTGTCTCTCTTTTAGATTATAAATAAACTCCTCAGAGCAGGGGCTGCTGTGTGTTGTCTCTGGGCAGTATTAAGTAAACGGCCAGTAGCTGAAAATTAATACTAAGAAGGCCTGAAGTGCATTGCTTTAGATTCTATAACTAGATAGATATAAAATCACTGTCTATTTCATCTACCGTTGTGTACAGGGCTGTTGTAGCTGTGTTGGTTCAAGGATATTAGAGAGACAAGGTGGGTGAGATAATATAATTAAAGATATTTTTTCACCCACCTTGTCTCTCTTATTTCATCTACCCTCAGTATCACATGACCAAGGTAACTCTTGTCTGCTGATAGTGAGAGGATGGAGTGAGGGGAGTTGGCTTCAGTAGTATGATTTAGCATGCTCAGTCTATGTGAGCTGGCTCAGTACAAGCCAAGCAGCAAATCCAGGGCCACAACCCTGCTGCCCTTCCCCCCTCCCCACTTCCCCCATGGTTTACTCCCAATCTATGTTGGCTTTCTGGTCCAGAATATGTGGTTGCTTTTGGGATTGGAATACCCATGACTTTGAGGGAATCAATGCCTCATAGACTTGACTAAAAGTATCAGAGGACTACACAAGAGCCTAAATGTAGTAAAATATGTAGATTTCATCAGAGATATCCTGAAAGCTTCAAGCAGCAAAGAAGAAAAGTGTGTAGGTACAGGAAGGAGTTAGACTGTCATCTCATTATCAATAGCCTGGAAGAGAACATAAAATCATCATTGATAAAATTGGCAGATGAAATAAAAATTGGGGAGTGGTAAATAATGGAAAGGACAACTCACTGATTCAGAGTGATATAGATCATTTGGTAAACTGGATGCTAACAATAAATGTGCATTTAAATATGGCTGAATGTAAATATATGCATCTAGGTGATACATACATGTTGAGGGATGCTTCCTGAGAAGCAGTAACTCTGAAAAATATTTTGGGAAACTTGGTGAATACTCAGCTGAACATGACCTACAAATGCGATGCTGTGGCCAAAAAAGCTGAAGTGATACTGGGATGCATACATGGGGAAATCTCAAGGAGGAATACAGTGGGAAATGCAAAGTTCATTTCCACACTAGAACTGACCAACAGATATTGGTAGATACCCCTGATACCGGCTTCCTGTGAGAAGAGTGCCTTCCACACCCTGCTTGGCTTATAGCAATTCAGCAGGATGCCATTTGGGCTGCACAGAGCCTCAGCCACTTTTCAGCAGCTCATGAACCAAATATTGCAAACATATATGCAATATACAGCCGTGTGCATTAAGAATATTGTCATCCACAGCACCAGCTGGGGGGAACACCTCTGACATCTTAGCAAGGTATTGTAAGCCCCAATAGATGCAGGACTCACTGTGAATCCAGCCAAGTGCCATCTTAGTGAACACAGTAGGAAGGGGAAAACTATAGCTCCTTGATAAATAAGGTCTAAGGCTTGTGTGACTGCCCCACCTCCATGACAAAGAAACAGGTGCCACAATACTTCAGACACAGTGGCTGCTTAGTACCCAACTTCATCACACTGGGCACCCTATTATTGGACCTGATGAAGAACACCCAATCACGGAAAGTCCAGTAATCAGAAGACTGTGAGGAAGCCTTCCAGGCCCTGTGAAAGCAGCTGAACCAAGAGCTGGTCCTATCCCATCCAACTTCACAAAGCCTTCTATCCTTCAAATGGAGGTCTCGGAGGTAGGACCAGGAGTGGTACTATCTCAAGAAGTAGGTGGGAAGGAGCACCAGATCCTTTATCTCAGCTGCAAGCTGTTCTCCTGAGAGACCTGCCGCCCTACTATAGCAAGGGAGGCCCTGGCCATCAAGTGGGTGATCTACACCCTGGGGGTATGTCTACACTACAAAGTTAATTCGAACTAACGGATGTTAGTTCGAATTAACTTTGATAGGCGCTACACTAGTGCTCCGCTAGTTCGAACTTAATTCGAACTAGCGGCGCACTTAGTTCGAACTAGGTAAACCTCATTGTACGAGGACTAAGCCTAGTTCGAATTTACTAGTTCGAATTAAGGGGTGTGTAGCCTCTTAATTCGAACTAGTGGGAGGCTAGCCCTCTCCAGCTTTCCCTGGTGGCCACTCTGGCCAACACCAGGGAAACTCGTCTGCCCCCCTCCCGGCCTCGGACCCCTGAAAGGGGAACGGGCTGGCTACGGTGCCCGTGCCAGGTGCAAGCCTGCCAGCACCCAGCTAGCAGACCCTGCACCTGGCATGGCTCGAGCCAGCCACCCGCTGCCACCCAGCCCTCTCCCTCTTCCCAGGCTGGCGGCTCTCGGGAGCCTGCCCAGGACCGCAAGAGGCGGGCACCCGCCTGGTTTAGTGCGGACATCGTGGACCTCGTCCACGACCTCCGCACTAGGCACAGGAAAGTGGCCGTCTAGGGCACGAGAGCTGCCAGCCTGGCCACCCAGGAGCAGGTGTGCATGAAAATGAAGGTGGTCCACTGAGACCCCCGACCCTGACCCTGAGCTTACAATGGCCATACTGGGTCATACCAAAGGTCCATCTAGCCCAGTAGCCTCTCTGCCAACAGCGGCCAACCCTAGGGACCCTGGAGGGGATGGACCGAAGACAGTGACCAAGCCATTTGTCTCGTGCCATCCCTCTCCAGCCTTCCACAAACCTTGGGCAGGGACACCACTCCTACCCCCTGGCTAATAGCACTCCATGGACCCAACCTCCATCACTTGTTCCAAACCTCTGATCATTGTAGTTGCCCTCCCCTCTCCCACCCTCTCTCTTCCCCTCTCCCACCCCCTTTTCCCAGTCTCCCCGAGTTTTGTTCAATAAAGAGAGATTCTATTTTTGACCACAAGTACATCAGGAAGGGGGGCTAGGGAAGGGTAAGTGGAAGGAGGTGAGGGAGGAATGGGGTACGAGCCCCCGATGGGGAGGACTGGGCTGGCTCTGCGGGCTTCTGGGGGTGGAAGCTCTCCTGCAGCCCCCCAATTGCTCCCTCTCCCCAGATGGCAGCCTGCGGCAAGTACAGCCGGGCTGATGGCCGAGTGGTGTGATGTGCCCAGTGTGGGCACTCAGGGCTCTCCAAGCCAGGACTGCTTTGCAAGCGGGGCACCCCTGAGAACTGTCTGTCCGGGGTGGGGGTTGGGTCCCTATAAGCACAGCCCTCAGCTTGCCTGAGGCAGCAGCTCCACGCTCTAAGTCCTCATCTGATGCCCTTCCGGCACTGCTTCCGGCCATCCTTAACCCCCGTTCAGGGTCCACTTAATGTGGACATGCTAGTTCGAATTAGCAAAACGCTAATTCGAACTAGTTTTTTAGTCTGGGATATTCTGTACTGGGGAAGCCCTTTCAACTGGTCACCAACCACGCACCCCTCAGATGGATTAATAACATGAAGGACACCAGTGCCTGAATCATGAGGTAGTACTTCCCGCTCCAACCCTATGACTTCTGTATGTTACACTGGGCCAGGGAAGGCTTATGCAAACACAGACTTCTCCCAAGTGGAAGGAGACGATGAAGAGGAAGGTCCACCAATGGACACCCTCTTAAGGGGGAGTGTTTGTGACAGAGGATACCCACCATGCATGGTTCAGCGGGAGCTAATCATGATCTGTGGGCTATGCCCCTTCATACTTGCTGGGAATGCTCCAACTGGAACCAGGAAACCAGGATATAAAAGGGAGCAGCTCAGTTCTGTCTAGGCTGACAGCTGAAGGGAGCAGAGGTACTTTGCAGGCTTTTGTGGAGGGACTGACAGTGCCCTAGGATGCAGAAACCAGCCAGCCTGTGGTTCCAGTTGACCCCCCTCCCTTCCCCACAACCATCCAATGCCACAGATGGAGGAGAGACCACGGAGTTACTGAGATGACCTGCTGCAGAAGAATGGTGGGAAGTAATCTATGTGAACTAAGCATTATTGAGTTGAGGTATTAGACTTTGACTCTGCATGTTTTGGAAGAAACCCCATTGAGCTGCAAGACAAGGCCCTAGGCTGGGACCCTGTGGAGTAGGTAGAGCCTGGTGGAGAAGGGCTGGCCACTAGGCAACACTGGTTTGCCCCAAAGAGTAGTTGAGCACTAGGTTGAACGGTCGTACCTAGAAGGGCTTGGGTCGTTGAGCTGAAGAGCCTCATCAAAGGGCTGCTGCACTGACCCTGACTATTAGGCAATGCTGCTCTAAGAACCAGGCCTGCTATGGTGGTTGGGGAGACTAGGCCACTTGGGCTGCCTTAGTTCTTGAACTCCTCCACAACCTGATACCATCCAAACAGGGTGGACCTACCCTGTGACAGGTGACTTACTTACAGTCTATAATATCTGCATGGGGAAATATATGTAATGACCTAGCAGAGAAAGGCATGACATGATCCAGTGGCTACAAACTGAAACAGGATACATTCAGATGGGAAATAAGGTCTACCTTTTCAGTGGTGGGATATTAGCCATTCAAACCATTTTCCAAGAGTCAAGGGGATCATTTTAAAATCAAGATTGGATTTTTTTCTGAAAGTTCTGCTTTAGGAATTATTTTGGCAATTTCTAAGGCCTGTGTCATACAGAAGGCCTGACTAGTTGATGACAATCATCCCTTTTGGCCTTGGAATCTATGAATTCCATGAACCTGCTTCAGTCATTGAATATTGCTCCTTTGTATGCCCACCTTCTAACTTTCACCCTCTGTTGTAGAGTCTGAGGCAGCTCTTGGAAGTCTCTGGTGAATATAAGATCCTTCTACCTAAAGGGAAATTTCAAGCCATCTGCAGTGCTCTGCACAACCGGGTGAGGGGAACTTCTTCTTGTATCACTTGAGCTTAAGCACAGCAGATCTGAAGCATATTAACAATAAACATCTTTTGAATGCTAGTGAAGAGCTCGGAGACCTTCTTATGCCTTATTGGTTTCTGCTGGCTTAAGAATAAGCAGATAGTGGTCTCATTTTATTAGCTAAAATCCAGCTCAGTTTGTAAAGCAATTTTAGCATAAGCCAGTTATTAGAGGGAGTTAGAGTTATATAGTAAAAACTGATCCCATCCAAATGGGGAGGACCTATCCTGTGACAGGGTGACTTAATTGCAGTCTATAATATCTATGTGGGGAAACATATGTAATAATCTAGCAGAGAAAGGCATAACGTGAGCCAATAACTAGAAAATGAAGCTGGACAAATTCAGACTGGAAATAAGGCCTACATTTTTATGGTGGAATAATTAACCATTTGAACCAGTTACCAAGGATCAAGTCTTGATTCAATTAGCTCTGCTGCTAAAAACACTTTGAAAGCAGGAACTTCTGTTATCCAATGTATCGGTCATTGTTTCTGATTCTTGTTGTGCAGTCAGTACCATTTATTTTGGGTTCAGAGCCCTATTTGGAAAGGTAGGAAGTGAGTGCTTAGAAATTAATTGAGCATCTTCTTTTCAGTTGCTTGTTCTGATTAGTTTTCCTTTGATCACTTCTCTTCTTCCCACAGATCTGTTCTCCAACTCAGCAGCTCATCATGGAAAATCAAATGGAGCTGTGCTATTGTATCCTACTGCTAGGTAGGGGAAGAGACTCCAAATTACACAGTAGTTTCCTTGTAACTTCCTTCTTTTGTAGATGTGGTAAGAATGAGCTTTCAGTTGTTAGTGAGGATGTGATTTCTTCCTTTGCAGCCCGTTCTTCTCCTGATGACCTCATAGCTTTTCTGCACTCGCAGCTGAAGATTAAGAATGAGACTGTTCGTGTGGCATCCCTGAATCTGCTCACAGCTATTATTGGTGCTGACTGTAAGTAACACAGGAGTAACTGTGACTGCTGCGATCATCGCCATCGTGCTGGGGGTTGAGTTGGGGACATCCAGAGCTAAAAGCATGAGCTGCTATAGGTTGATCTAAAGAACCAAGGCTTTGCAGGCATGGTAGGGCTATAACATACTCATGATCTCTGCAAATGGGGCACAGAGGATCTGTAACACAGGGGCGGATATAGGGCAGGGCGAGCGGGGTGGCCGCCCCGGGTCCCGCGCTTCAAAAAGCCCCGCGCACGCGCCGTGGTGCCACCGCGCATGCACATGACGTCACTGTGCATGCGCCGTGGCAAAGGGGGGGGCCCCGCGGCATTATGCTGCCCGGAGCCCCGCAAAATGGTCATCTGCTCCTGCTGTAACACACAGAGTCATATAGTCATAGATTATTAGAACTGGAAGGGACCTTGAGAGGTCATCAAGTCCAGTCCCCTGCCCTCATGGCAGGACCAAGCACTGTCTAGATCACCCCTGATAGGTGTCTATCCAATCTGCTCTTAAATACTCCAGTGGTGGAGATTCCACAACTTCCCTGGGCAATTTTTCACAGTGTTTAACCAACCTAACAGTTGGGACGTTTTTCCTAATGTCCAACCTAAACCTCCCTTGCTGCAATTTAAGCCCATTGTTTCTTGTCCTATCATCAGAGGCCAAAGAGAACAATTTTTCTCCCTTCTCCTTGCGACACCCTTTTAGCTGCATGCTCACCAGAGGGTTGGAAATTCACTAAAGGGACCCAGTGCTGCTCTAAGTTACTCCCATGTGGTCACACAGAAATCAACAGGGTTAATTAAGTGCTGAATGTAGCCTAAGATATTTTCAAGGTTCAAATACAAATGTAATCTTGTGGCGGATGCATGTTAATAATAATGAGATAAAAACAAAATAGTACTCCTGACTGAATAAGTATTAGACACTCTAGAATAGATTCCGAATTCTGCTATACTGGTGGTAAACACAGACTAACTTCACTGACCTCCATTTGTCTAACTCTCTTACAATATTTCCATCAGGATAGGATGATGGTGCTATTTACAGAAGTGGAAATACTTCAGACTTAGACTGGTGTAACTGAGATCAGAGCCTGGCCCTATATTTTCCCCGCTGATTCTGTATATGAATGAAGCTTGGTAGTACTCTTAAATAGGGCCCAGGACACATTCTAATGTGGAGCATGAGTGTTTGGAACAAAGATATACTATACTGCACACTTCTCCTTATCTTTCAGTGCCTGAGACAAGAGTTAGAAAGTTTCTGATTGTGAAGGCAGTGCAATCTGCTCTCAGTGATCAGAGTGCTAAGGTAAGATTGTGTGTGGAATAGTGGTATTGCTGTTAATATCTGGGAAGTATTTCACTCAGTGGAGAGTCTGGCAATGAGACACATTTTTAGGCTGAGATTATTAATAGGGTTTCAATTAATCACAGTTAACTAAAAATTAATGGGATTAAAAATTGAAATTTATTACATATTTTTGTGGTTTTTTACATTTTCAAATATATTGATTTCAACTACAACACAATGACAAGTGTGTACTATGCACTTTATATTATTTTTATAACAAACATTTGCATTGTAAAAATGACAAAAGAAATACTATTTTTCAATTCATCTCATACAAGTGATGTAGAGCAATCTCTTTAGCGTGAAAATGCAACTTACAAATGTAGATATTTTTTGTTAACTGTAACAAAACAATGTAAAACTTTAGAGTCTACAAGTCCATTCAGACCTACTTCTTGTTCAGCCAGACACTAAGACAAACAAGTTTGTTTACATTTATAGGAGAAAATGCTGCCTTTTTCCTAATTACAGTGTCACCTGAAAGTGAAAACTGGCATTTGCATGGTACTTCTGTAGCCAGTGTTGCAAGGAATTTACATAACGGATGTGTTAATCATTTGTACTTCAGCCACCATTCCAAAGAGATAAAAGCAAAAGCAAAAGGACTCTCATATCCTGTCTCATATTGCATGCAGAAGGGATAATAATAACTCATGCATAATCTCTACCCTTGCAGGTGAAGATGGCAGCTCTCCATTTTGTCCTGAAGCTGCTCAGTTCAGGAAGTGTGGAGAATTGTGCAGCAGGGGATATGGTTGCATACGTTTTCAGAGAGTTCGATGTGTCCACCAGAAATCTGGTAAGGAGAGTTCTTAACACTTAGGACTCAGTTCTGCCATTCTGGCATGCTGATTGTTCCCCTTGACTTCAGTGGGAGCTTTGGATGCTCAAGGATGCAGCTGGACTGAAGGATTAGAGCTAGAATCTGATCAGTGATATTCGTGTAAAGCCAGGGTAATGCCCCTGACTTCAGTGGCATTATTTTGGATTTACACAAGTGTAACAGAGACCAGAATCTGATTCTGGATATTTACATCTGACAGTGCGACCTACATTCCTTAGACCTTGGGCAAGTCAGTGAAAATTCTGACAACACAATCTATCAGTGAAATGCTCTTGTATAAGGAAGCACATCTTTTTTATAAATAGACTCTCCAAAGAACACACTGGTGCCCAATCCTGTGGCTGCTGAAGCATACATAAACTATTAGCAAAACACTGAAGTTATGCAGCCTACATCAAGATGTCTAGAACCTGGAAAAGTTTGCTGCACACTTCATACTCTGTTCTATGTGTACTAGTTCAAAATCTTTTCAATGGGTATTTCCAGCTATGGGCAGAGTCATGGACTCCAGACACAGAGTTCCATGATGGGATCCATGATATACATTAACTTTACAGTAAGTTGTTGAGGATCTTAGCTCTGCCTGGCCCTTTAGCTACGAAGTGGGAGCTTATGGCAGTACTCACCAACTGCCTCTTTTTCATGCTACCCATTTCAAAGAAAGTAGGAGGCAACTCTTTCTCATCAGGCCACATTTGCTCTTATTTAAACTGAAATCAGTAGAGCTGATCAATATTTAGTTTGGTGTAAGGAAGAACAGAATTTAGCCTATAGATAGACTCACATTCACTATGCACAGAATGATCAAGCTGCTTGGGGCATCAGAACAAACAGAATGGCTCCCTCTAGGTTCTGCATATTTATGTCCACTGGGCAGAGTCTGAGTGGCTCTCCTCAGAGATAAAAAGAAGAAATGTTCTTTTTTGAAAATTTTTCAAAAAATGAATACTGTTCAGGGAACTCTTTTATAGAATCATAGAACGATAGGGCTTGAAGAGAATTCAGGAAGTCATCGAGTCCAACCCCCTGCTAAAAGCAGAACCAATTCCAACTAAATCATCTCAGCCAGGGCTTTGTCAAGCTGGGACTGAAAAACCTCTAGGGATGGAGATCTCACCACCTCCCTCAGTAACCCATTCCGGTGCTTCACCACCCTCCTCGTGAAATCGTTTTTCCTAAGATCCACCCCCCCACACACAACTTGAGACCACTGCTTCTTGTTCTGTCATCTGTCACTACTGAGAACAGCCTCTCTCCATCTTCTTTGTGTCCCCTTGTGCTGGGGTTTTCCTAAGCCTGGGTTCTGACCCACCAGTTAGGTGTTTCTGTTATTCTCTTCCCTTAAGAATCTCCATCATTCGAGGTTTTTAATGCCAGGCTTGGCAAAGCCATGGCTGGAATAATTTAGTTGGGGCTGGCCCTGCTTTGAGCAGGGGGTTGGACTATATGACCTGCTGAGGTCCCTTCCATCCTTAATCCATGATTTTATGATTTGTGCACTCCTAATGCAATGGAAAAGCTCTCATAGGTCAATATTCAGAAAGGCTTTGTAAGAAATAGACACCGCTTCTACAGCCAGTGTTTTCCCACTAGCTAGTAAATTCTATGTATCTATCTCATAGCAGGGGACAAAACTTCCCTCCCAGGATGTTCAGGAAGAAAGCACTATCCAAACTATGTGCATTCACATCCTGCAAGGCCTGGACATATCAGTCACTGGAATGACCCAAGTAAGTGACATGTTGCTACTGCTTCGTGAAATAAAGACATTCTTCCGTATATCTACTGTACCTCTCCATAAGGAAGCTTCTTGCCAGTCAGGATAATGGAGGTACAGCATGTCAAGTTCATGTCAGAGATGATGGGACCTCTGTATCATGGAGGAAGCGATTCACAGTACAGACAAAATAAAAAGGAACTTCACTGGAAGGAACCATAATGCAGTGGTCTTCTGTTAATTACCACGATTGCCTGAGTGCAACGTCTCCTTAGATTCCCCATGAATCCCTTGGAAATGTAGACTTGGTGATCCTGTATTTAAACAGTTATTGGGGCCGTGATTGTGCCTTCTGTATGTCTGAAAAGTGCAGGATGAATTTATGGTGCTGTCTAAGTAGCTTTATAATGCAGGGAAAGATGATTCATCTCCGGATGAGAACCAGATTGCTAATGCTCTCCAAACAAGGCAGTGTACTTAAAATGTAGAGAGAGGGATCACTGGGACAGGTAGAGTGAGATGATGGCGGAGGGGAGGAGAAAGTGAGATCGAGATAAGGTAACGAGATAGGGAAGGGTCAGTGATGACTAAAAGGAGAAGGTGCATGACAGAAGGATTCAGCCAGTAGGAGGTGGGGGAATGAAAATAGCCAAGTGTTGAACTGTCTTGCTCTTCTGTGCAGGTGTTATGGCCAAGGCTTCTAACGTATGTGGTGCCAACTCAGTACACTGGCACTTTGAAGCCTCTCTGCAGATGCCTCCAGGAAATGGCTGAGAAAAAGATGCAAGAAGGAGGAGAAGCTGCTTGCCTGGACTACAGTGGACAAGGTTTATAACAGAAACTCTTTCATTTATTCTCACCAGCCACTATGAAATGACCAGATTCAGCCTGTTCCAATTCTCTCATCTTCAGTCAAGAGACTAAAAGGAATGCAGGATGGTCTTGGGATTAAAACATGGCAATGGGAGGGAGCTAGAAATTGGGGGTTCTGGTTCCAGATCACCACCAAAATTCTGATATAACATTGGGGAAATCACTTGCTCTCTCTCAGCTTTCCCACTTGTGAAATTGAGGACTAGTTAACGCCAGTTTCTTAGAGGTGCTATGAGGAGGAATTAACTCATGTTTGTAAAACACTTTTGAGATGCTCCGCCTGAAAACACTATGGAAATGCAAATATTATCAGCTGCATGCAACGCTGGTGGGCACATTGGAAATGGCTAGGTGAACAACATCAGCGGGATTCTCCAAAGTCTGGCATAATTAATGATCTTCTATTTCTTTTCCCAGGGAAACTCCCTACACCTCAGGGATTGCTGGCACGACTCCTGGTAAGTAGACCATGGAGGACAGGTTTTCTGAGAAATGTGAAGTGGAACAGTTAAGTATAAAAATCAGTTTTCCAGCTAAATGCTTTAGGCTGAAGAATGTGTATGATTGGGTCTCTCTCCACCCTCCCCGATCAGACAGAGACACACTGTTCTACACCCTCATGCTAGTTAGAATACTTTCTTCTTTAGGAAGTCACTGCAGTAGAAGCAGCAGCTCTACAGTGTGTAGTCTCCACAGTGAGAGAATCTGAAATATTTCCTCCTTCAAGAACAAGCTGGTATCTTGCTGCAGAACTTAGCCTGTGCTTTCTCCCTCATTGACAGGTTGTAGCCTCATCTCCTTATGAAAGAGAAGGACACGGATATTCTGTCTTGCAGCTGCTAAAAGCCTTGCACCAAAATATCCATGCAGCAGTGGGTGAGATGTGGGGAGTAAAGATTCCAGCTCTGCTGCAGCACCTTGAAGGTAAAGTGCTAGTTGGGAGTGACGTGGTCCATGGAGGATAGAAGAGAAAGCAGAAAATGCAGATTCCTATTGACATGTGTGGTGCCATGCATGTTGCAGTCCGTGGGAATAGTGTGGAATTGAAACTGGGGTTCTAGACACCTCACAAAATTTTTCTACAATTGTGAACCAGTGAGCTAACTCCAGTGTCAAACCGGGGGCCAACCACTTAGGATGGAATCAGGCCAGGAAGGTTTCAGTTGAATGACCATTTTACAGCAGTATCTTCCTGATCTTAGCTAGGTGATAATCTTACATGAGATCATCAGTGTTCTTGCGGAAATTCAAGCGGCCAGTGTAGACAGCTGGCAAGTTTTTCCTCAAGAGCAGATGATTTTGCAGAAAAACTTGCCAGTCTAGACTCAGCCTATGTTTCTTGTCAAGATTAGTTCAATTTAAAAATCCACAGTTTTTCTTTCTGTTAGGAAACTTAATCCATATATTAGCGATAGAATCCATGCCTGTCACAACAAAGCTACGTTGACCAAGTGGGTGCCCTACATATAATGTGTAATCTACGTATTGTAGGCCTGATGTCTTTCACCAATTTTACAGTCGTATGAAACTATTGACATCAGTGGGAAAAAATTTAGCGTTGGTTGTGTCTATACTACGGGGTTATGTCAATATGGTTATAGTGACAAAGCTAGGACAATATAGTCTCTGTACTATGTAACTGTGAGCCAGCAAGCTAAGTTGCACAACTTCAGTTATGTGAATAATGTATCTGAAATCGATACACTTAGATCTACTTACCAGATGCTTTCCTGTCAACTCTACCTACTGTCCTCATTCTGGTGGAATTCTGGAGTTGACAGGAGAGTACTTGGTGGTCAATATATCGCATATATACTAGAGGCAATACATTGACCCTTTCTGGATCAATCGCTGCCTGTTGATCCAGTGGTTAGTGTAGGTATACCCTAAGTGACGCACAATCCCAATGTGTTTCTGATATATATTGGACCCTACAATTTTCAAGTGGGCTTGCTATTAAAAAAAAAAGAGCTGTATCTTCCCTGGCTGCTGTTTCTGTACAGAGTCCACAGCACTATGTTCTGCAGACATTAAAGAAGGGTAAGTTAGAGCCGGCTGTTCAGAAACAGGGCCAGATTCTTAGTCGATGTAAATCAGTATAATTCCACTGACTTCAGTAAAGCTACACAAGTTTAGGATCAAGTCAGAATCTTGTATTATGCAGGAAAAATGTGCATGCATATTTAAGTCCAGTTTTCTGATGTTCTAAATAGGAATGTAAGTAACTAGTTGACTATCTGATAAGCAAAAGCTTATCGGATACATGACTAGTTCCTTGACCAGTTGCTTCCCCCCCTCTTGCTGCATCTAGCAGCGACAGCAAGTGGGGGGAGCAGGAGCCAGTGCTGGGGAGAGCCGGCTTAAAAGCTGGTTTCCCCCAAGCACCATCTCCGCAGGAGACAGGGTAGTAGCGGGTACTGGATGCGAGCCGGAAATCAGCTTATTCCTGACTTGTGCTCCATCCCAGATGCTGCGACTCTGCTTTTTAAATGTATTAAGAGCCTGCCATCTCTTAATACATTAAAAAATCAGAAGCTCAGCAGGGGAGAGCTAGCGTGAGCCAGCAGTCAGGTATCCCGGCTCGCGCTTCAGCCTTTTATATGTATTAAGAGCCTGTCAGCTCTTAATACACTTTAAAGGTAGAGCCGCAGCAGGGTTAGCTGCCGGGACTGAGAGCTAACCCTGCTGCGGCTCCCCCGCTTATTGACTAATCAACTAGTCGATGGAAAATTCATCAACTAGTCAATTAGTCGATTAAACTATATTTAATGTCCCTAGTGCTAAATAGTTTGATGAGATGTCCAGTGCCCTCAGCTCCCATTGAAGTCAAAAGTAATTAGGAGCAGGGCTGTAAGGGGTTGTAGGGCTTGGGGCACTCCCCAGGGGCGAGGCTTAGGGCAGCCCACCAGCCCCAGGCCCTACCTTGCCTCTGCTTCACCTTTTCTCCAAACTCTGCCCCTGTTTTGCCCTACCCTATCCCTTCCTGCCCCTGCTCTGCCCTGCTGCTGAAGCCCCCTCTTCTGAGCTGAGGGATTACTGGGGGGTCCTGGTGCAGGATGGCAGTAGGATGGGCTCCTGCCTTCAAAATCACCAAAGCAACAGGAGTGACAATGGCTCGGCAGCCCGCTTCTTTGCCCCACAGCCCTCTCCCAGCATCGCCGTGGCCATGGGAAGCGCATTGCCTTGGAGCCGGGGCACCTTGCTTCCTACTGCCACAGATACAATGCACACAGCAGGCTGGGAGAGGGCAGTGTGGCAGGGTGGGGCAGGGCAGAGCAGGCTGCTGGGTCTCTCTTGGACCCATCCATAGGACAACTGAGGTGGCCACCATGGGCTCTCCCAAAGTAGGAGCTGGGGTGGCAACCCCAAAGTATCCTATGGAGTGTCCAGCATCTCGCTCCTCGTGGGTTGACTGACTCTGAATAAAAATGATACTTGTTCTTAGCCCAGTAGAGAACTTTGGCATCGGTCCTTTTTATCATTGAAATCCCAGGTATGTTACATTGGCATCGGTCCCTTTTAGCATTGAAATCCCAGGTATGTTACATTGGCATCGGTCCCTTTTAGCATTGAAATCCCAGGTATGTTACATTGGCATCGGTCCCTTTTAGCATTGAAATCCCAGGTATGTTACATTGGCATCGGTCCCTTTTAGCATTGAAAGCTCAGGTAGTTTTAAGAAGATTGACTGCAGAGGGTATATTGGGGACAGCTATTCTTGCTGTTGTAAATTACACTGTTGTTTTGCCTCCTGCTTTATAGGAAACACAGAGAATTCTCTGAACCACGAACAGTGGGAGCACATGCTGCTTCAGGTACAGGATGACTTTCAGATGTATTAGCATACATCCCCGCACCCAAATGTATCAGCTGGGAAAGAATTAATTATAAATTATTCATTATTAGCAGAGTGGGACAAATCATTTTATTTGCAATGTTTCTTTGATGAAATATGGGGGTTTTTTCAAAAACATTTTCATGGAAACTTTTTATTTTGTATTATCTTTCGACCAAAACCAAAACAACCCCAACCCAAACAGAAAATATTTAGGTTTTTTTTAAACGGATGGGGGGGGGGGGAGGGTTTCAGTAGTTTTCCTGTTTATTTCTTTTTTTTATCCTCTTTTCAATCAGAAAATGGAAGAGGGAAAAAAGGGATGGTGATGAGGGGTAAGAAAAGGAGAAAACAAAGAACTGAAAAATGGTTTTAGTTTTTCACTTTTTGTTTGTGGCATTGAAAATCAAGAAAACAAACAAACAAAAAATTCCACCTGTTTTGCGAAACAGACTTACCATTTTTCAGACTGCTATAATTATAAATAGCTTCATAGTACCACTGGGAATGACACAGAACTTAACCTGAAAACCAGCATGCTAATGATGGTAGTGCATCACTGGGGTACTCGTAAAAGAGTCTTTCTTACTTTTTACATTCAAAAGAAAATCTATGATGTGAAAACCTAAAAAGCAGCAAAGACAAGACAAGGTTTGGTGACTTTCTCATGTATCTTTTTCTAGTTAGAGCTCTTTACAGTCTCGTGTAAATCGAGACAAGGAACATTTTTGTGGCAAGTGCTGAAAACGAAATGAAAGAACTTAGTGACAGATAAGCCTGAGAAGGTCTGGGGAAATTCTGGATTACTCACCAGAATTTTCCATTCTTCTTCAAGTGCTTGCTCCTGTCCATTCCAATACGTGTGTGCATGTTCCATGCACACAATCACTAGGGCTGTGTCTAGACTGGCAGGTTTTTCCGCAAAATCATCTGCTTTTGGGGAAAAACTTGCCAGCTGTCTACACTGGCCGCTTGAATTGCCGCAAAAGCACTGACGATCTCATGTAAGATTGTCAGGTCTTTTGCCGAAATACTGTGCTGCTCCCGTTCGGGCAAATGTCTTTTTCCGAAAACCTTTTGCTCAAACGGGCCAGTGTAGACAGCAGAGATTTGTTTTCCGCAAAAAAGCCCCGATCGCGAAAATGGCGATTGGGGCTTTTTTGCGGAAAAGCACGTCTAGATTTGCCACAGACACTTTTCCACAAAAAGTGCTTTTGCGGAAAAGCGTCCGTGCCAATCTAGAAGCTCTTTTCCGAAAATGCTTTTAACGGAAAACTTTTCTGTTAAAAGCATTTCCGGAAAATCATGCCAATATAGACGTAGCTTTTTTACTAGCAGTACTGTTGGATCAGATTTGGAAACTTCTGGAGTGGCGCTTTCAGGGTGAGCAATGTATGTTGATCCCTCCTGAGCTGATCAGCCGTCCAGGTCCTTCCTACCGCCAGTGATGGTCTTTGGAGAATTTGATTTCATGTTTTGCAAGGCATCTCTTGCTGTAGTTATTGTACGTTGTTCTGACTTAATTGTCATTTCAGTGTAATAATTAGCATTTTTAGTAGTCAATAGTAAATTTCCTTGGGGGGGGGGGGGTTCCTCTTTTTGTTTTCCATTCTCCCCATTCATGGGGCATGTAGCAACCCTAGGGATTTAAGCACTGTGACTCCTGAGGCTAGACTAGGTCCAGAGAGGACTTGCATGCTGCTTGCTTCACGTGCTTAGGTGGAGGCCATCTGCTAAATAAGTGCATCATTTGCAAAGGCTTTATGCCCAGAACAAAGGAAGAAAGAGACTGGCACTTGAAACTCCTGCTTATAGAGTCTGCACTTCTACCTCCAGTTCTGGAGCTGGCACCGGATCAGATCACCACAGATTTCTGGATGCTGAGCACAGTAGAAGTGGGATATTCTGTCTAGTTCGTTACCTGCCTACTCTTCCACCCACCTGTCACATCCCTCTTCAGGGACTCTTTAACAAGTAACTCTTTGTCGAGGAGGTGCAATGGCTCCTTACACTGGCGGCGATAGAGGGGGTTCCTCAGGAGTTCAGGGACAGGAGTTTCTACTCCTGATATTTCCTTATCCCCAAGGGCAACAGTGGGCTCAGGTCCATTCTGGACCTTCGAAACATCAACACATTCATAAGAAGGTTCAAGTTTCATATGGCCTCTCTGGCCACCATTATCCCCTACCTAGACCCGGGGGACTGGAATGCCACCCTCGATTTGAAGGATACGTACTTCCATATTTCAATCATCTCCGCACACAGCAAATTCCTGAGATTTGTACTCAACAGCCCTGCATTACCAATTCATTCTGCTCCCATTCAGTCTCTCCATGACCCCACCTCTATTCACAAAGTGCATAGGAGTGCAGTGGCAGCCTTCCTGAACAAAAATTGGGTACAGATCTTCCTGTACTTGGATGACTGACTCATCAATGGCCAAGTTTAGAAACAGGCTCTCGATCCTGGGGTGTTGATGTAAGCCATTTCTAGTGACCTAGGTCTCATTTTGAATGTACCTAAGTCCACACTGGTCCCTCCCGACACAAGAGACAGAGTTCTAGACTCCACGTGGGCAAGAGTCTTCCTGCCCAAATCCCAGTTTCACACCATCATAGACCTCATTGGCAGCCTCCAGTGGTTCACCACCACTGCAGAAAGGAGCTACATGAGGCTTCTTGGGCACATGGAGGCCTGCAAATTTGTCCTATAGCATGCCACGCTGTGGCTTTGCCTTTTAAAGGCCTGGTTCGTGTACAAGCCCAACAAGGATTTGTTGCATAATTTGGTCACCCTTCTCACCTTAGTTCTAATCTAGAATATCTCAACTGGTGGCTTCAACCTCAGGGGTCTGTGAGGGAGTGCCCTTTGCCAATCCCAACTCTCTTTCTCTGGTCCTGGACGCATTGGATACAGGCTGCGGGGACATACCTGGGCAGCTCAGAACTAAGGGCCTGTGGTCACAATCAGAACTACTGCTGCACATTGGTGTCAGAGGGCTCAGGGCAGTTCACCTCGCCTTCCTTCCCCAACTGCAGGGCAGGTGTGTCTCATTACTGACAGACAACACCACAGTGATGCCCTGCATAAACCAACAAGGCGGTGCTTGCTTCTCTCTTCTATGCCTGGAACCCCTTCACCTGTGGGACTTCGGTGTAGATCACCACATCTACCTGTTCGCCACTTACCGTCAGGGATGCAAAAAAACCTACAAGACCATTTCAGCTGCTCAGTCAACACCCGTGAATGGTTCCTCAGGACAGATATTGTCCTTTCTGTCTTCCAAAGTTGGTGTTATCCCTAAATGGGCCTGGTTGCCAGAAGGAGCAACAATAAGTGCATCCAGTTCTGTTCCTTCCAGACCCACAGTTGTGGATCGGTAGCAGATGCAATCAAGATATCGTGGTCCAGTCACCTGGTGTACATGTCTCTGCTCTTTCCTCTAGTACACAAGGTTCTCCTCAAGATCTGGCAGGACAAGGCGGAACTCATCCTCATAGCAGCAGTGTAGCTGCAGCAGCATAGGCTCAGCAGCCTGGTGAACCAATTTGTAGACAGACCGATAATCCTTCTGCTCCATAGCCTGATTTCATCACCGAGGACCATCACCAGTTACAGCACCCTCACCTGGGGCACCTCCATTTCATGGTGCAGAAACTCCATGGTTAAACCAGCTCGAGCTACAGTGCTCAGACTCCATTAGAAAGGTTCTGTTGGGCAGGAGGCAACCCTCCCCTTGGGCAACATACCTAACAATCTGGAAGTGATTTTCAGTTTGGTCCCTCCAAAAGTACATCCCCCTACAAGAAACCTCCATCTCCCTTGTGCTTGACTACTTTTTATACCTTAACCAGTGCCAGGGACTGACACTGTCATCCATTAACGGCCACGTAGTGGTTATTTGCCTTCCATCCTGGGGCTGGGGAAAGATCTCTGTTCAGCAATGCTATGCTGGGATGTTTCCTTAAGGGTTTGGAGAGGCTGTATCCCCAGGTCAGACATCCCCATTTCACAGTGGGACCTTAACCTGGTCCTCTCTAGACTTATGGGACTGCTGTCTGAGCTCCTAGCAATCTGCCCTCTAGCTTGCCTCTCTTGGAAGGTGGTCTTTGTGGTGGCTATAACCTTGGCTAGTTAGGTCTCAGAGCTCCGGGCCTTTACCTATGAGTTTCCATACACTGTCATTTGGAAGGACAAAGTGCAGCTCTGTCCGCATCTGGTGTTCCTACCCAAGGTTGTCTCCCTCTTCCATCTAAACCAGGACATTTTCCTCTTGGTTTTCTTCCCAAAACATCATGCCAACCATGTGTCAGACAGACCCTACCCTAGCCTTCTACGCTGAATGCACAAAGCCATTTTGTAAATCACCACAGCTCTTTATTGTCATGGCTGAAGGAATGAAGGGACTTCTCATCTCATCCCAGTATATCTCATTGTGGATATTTCCTGTTATTACTTTGCCAAAATTCCAGCGCCATCAGCTCACTCCACCAGAGCACAGGCATCTTTGGCAGCGTTTCTCCTACAGATTCCCATTGAGGATATTTGCAGGGCAGCAACGTGTTCCTCTATTTGCACCGTCATGTCACACCACAGCATCACCCAACAGGTAAGGGGTGATGTGATGTTTCAATTAATTCTGGCCCCCTCCTCCATGGGAACTGCTTGGGTGTCATCTATCAGAATAGACATGAGCAAGCCCTCGAAAAAGAAACAAACCAGTTACCTACCTTTTTGTAACTGCTGTTCGAGATGTGTGGTCATGTCCTTTCCAAATCCCACCCCTCCCCACTGTCAGAGTAGGCTGGCCTGAAGGAACTGGATGGACGGTAGGTCAGCAGGGACCTATACATGTCTCCATGAAGGCTCTCTTGTGAGGTTTCCAGTATAACCTGGCTGCTGTTCAAAATTTGGATCTCCTGCTGACTTCAATGGGAGTTGAGGGTATGACTTTGGAAACTGACAGAGGTTGCGGGGTGCATAGAATTGCCAGGATCCTCTAGAGCTGATCTCTACATTTCAGTTCATCAAAGAGTATCATGTAAAGCCTCTGCTGGCCACACTGATCATCATAATCATTGCAAAATGTCTGGATGGATAATATATAAGGCCTTCTGGACAGGCCTTACAAGCTGCGTGTCTGCATGGCCACGCACAACAAATTTTAAGCCCACACACCTCGCCTGCAGAGCCACGCAGCAGCACTCTCCTCTCACTGTCCTGCTGGATCGGAAGGTGAGTGGTGACAGAGGCAGTTTAGCAGGGCCGCATGATGGCAAGCAGGCTGCCCTGCCCCTGTTTGCTCCCGCTGGAGCCAGGGCATGGTGAGGCTTTCGCTGCTCCAGTTCCAGCTGGAGTGGACAGGCCACCACGGCCCCGTTGGTGGGGCCAGGTGGCCAGGGGTAGCTGCTTGGACGGCCGGGGCTCGAGCCGCGTGGCCAGTGGTGGCTGCCAGCAGCGGCTGTTTGGGTGGCTTTGGCCGCCCTCCTAACTTTCCAGTAATAAGCTGAGGCAGGACCAATCACCTTCATCACAAACAAATAACATCACAAATACCTCAGTCCTCTGCTATCCCTTCAGTGGAGTTTGGATACTGCAGTGGGATCTGGCAAGCATCTTGGGTTTAATTTCCTCATGTTGCGACGTATGGGCTCTGCTGAGCTACTCAAGCTTGGCTCCTGAATTGGCTTGTACTGGATACTTTGGGCACAGAAACCCAGTTTCGTCAGTTCTGTTGGGCCCTGAGGGATTGGCTTCTCTTGGTAGGGATCAAGAGTCCCTCAGGCTCTGTTCCTTCTTTCTGGTTTGATGGCTTTACAGGTCAAATTGAAGACATAAATTACGGTAACCAGCTGCCACTCACTCCTAAGACCAAAGTGAAGTGCCTTTCAGAATAGACTATGACTGATGTCCTCACTATATTACATGCTTTGTATGAGCAACACAATAACCAATGAATACATTTAAATATCATCACTGGGCATCCAACTTAATTCATGATTGACCCAAATAAGGCAATTCATGTGTAGCAGAGCTATTTTTTATGATTTTCTGAAAATACGTGCAGCTATCACCATGTCTCTTAGTTGCACTTGCTTCACATTTTAAAGAGTCTTCACAACTACAGCTCTCTGAAAAAACCTGAATTTTTAAAATGTCAACTGCTTTGGGGGTTTTAAGAGGTTTTTTTAAATTGTACAAATGTGCTTTTTCAAGTAGGTTAGAATGCACACTATTTTAAGTATCACCATAATGTTTTGCAAACTTTAAAAAGAACAGACATTTCTTTTCTGCACACTTTTTAAAAAGTTATGATTTGAGAGAATATGATGGCAGTCTGAAGAAAGAAAAAGACTGCATATATATATACAGTATATATATGTATGTTAATAACTGGTAGGTGCCACAGCAGCGCACAAGACAAATCTCATTCCGTTCATGGATCGGAAATCTCAGGGTGTGTCTAGACTACAGGGTTTTTTCGAAAAAAGTGGCCTTTTTTTTGAAAAACTTCCTCTGCATATAGACGGCCACTGCATTCTTTTGAAATTAAATTGAAAGAATGCAGCCATTTTTTCGACCGCGGTAAACCTCATTTTAAAAGGAATAAAGCCTTTTTTTGAAAAGAGGTGTTATTGAATGCAAATGGGGCTTTTTCAAAAAAAGGCTTTATTGAATGCAAATGGAGCTTTTTCGAAAGAGAGCATCCAGATTGCCTGGGTGCTCTCTTTCAAAAAAACGGCTCGCTTTTTTGAAATAAGTGGTTGCAGTCTAGATGTTCTCTTTCGAAAGAGGCTTGCAGTCTAGACGTAGCCTTAGAGGGAATACTACTTCTGGATGTATACTGAAAATTTATGCTTTTGAGGTCTATGAGTTGAGGCTGGTCACCAGAAGGTGAAAAGCAACTTTGTCTGGCTGTATGTAGACTGAGTAATTATTCACAATGGATGTTAATTGACTGAGAAAATTCTAATTAAGTGATTGCAAAGTCTCCAGAGGCGACTCTATCCAAGAAAACCAAACAATAGGGGATACCTGTTTACTAGTGAGATGCTTGAAACTATTTTGGGAGGTCCAGAGGTATCCTGTACCAGTTATCCTTCATCTAGGGAATAAGCTGCCAACTTGCTTGACTTAGGAGGATCACATTTGGTCTGGGTGCTTCAAGCTGGGAGAGCTATCCTTTGTGAGACAGAGGAATGTTTGGTTATCTAAGTTTAACCTTTAGGAAGTGTGTGGTGATTTTACTTTTACGTAATCTTTGTTTACATTAATTCTGCTTGCTGCTTCTCAAATTTCCATTCTTTGTGAATGAAACTCTACTTATTTTCACTGTATATGCACCTAAGAGCGGTGTGTTAAATGGATCAGTGATGCTGAGGTGAAAATAGTAAGGTGGTAAGTAGTAAACCTGTGAATTCTGGGAGTGTCCAGTGGAACAGGGGCTGGACCTTCTGGGAATATGTAGAGGGTGTGATGATTGAAGCATGCCTATTGCTTATCTGCAGGACAGCAAAGCTGGGTCCGGGTGAGAAGGGTGTGCTTGCATTTCCTGTGTCTGGCAGAGTCAGGAGCTGACACCTGGCAGGCATAGAGAATGCTTCCTCATGCCAAGGGCAGGTGGTAGTGAGATACCTCACAACCCTGCATACCCGCAGAAAGTGTTATGAAGAGTCTGTAGCACTTCAGAGAAGGTGCTTGGCTCTTTGTTAATGATGGCCCATTGATCAAAGTTCACTAGACCTATCCTCTGTCTGCTATAAAATCAATGGTCAGATCTCATTCTCCAATTTGCTGTGCATCTGAGTTTGGGGACTGAGCAGAATCATAAGGCAAAGGTTAAAGAACAACCGGCAGAGGAAGTCTGGGTTGTCAATGCTCATAGTTCTCAATAGGGAAATAATCTTTCTATGACACCTGAATATTGGAATGGTTACAACAGAGAACAAGGAAGGGAAAAAACTCTCAAGCCCCAACCAAAAATTCTTTCAATAAACCAGCTCTTGTTTTACACACAGTTCCTCAGAACATCTCTGGAGCAGATAAATGACAATGCCTGGAGCAGCCAGCTAAGCTCTGAGTTGAGCCAGCAGATGGCCGGCTATGCCAGCCCCTCCAAAGAGAAGGTTTGTTCTCTGTTAAGGTTTAGTTTCTAGTTAATTGCTCTTGGAATTCTTGTTGGAGGGCTGCATGAGACTTCTCTCTGCTTCATTGGTTTTTTTGTGTATAAAATTTGTGTTTGCTTGTTCCCTGCTCTTCCCCTGCTGGCATTTGCTTGGAGCAGCTATTGGTACTGAATTGTTCCCTAACTGGGTGGCGGAAGATGATGGGATGTGTCTGCAGTAGGGGTGCTTGGTCTTGGCTCGGTTGTTTTTTCCTGTGTCAGTGTGTGTTGCTGGGTTGGTTCTATACTGACAAGCATGTGGTGTTCTTGATATCTCAATGCTGGCCTCTTTCTTTCAGTGTTTCCTGTATAAGGCACTAGGAATTTGCTTGGCAGTTTGTCAGGACCCGGTCCATATTAAATCACAGATTCAGAAGTTTCTGAAGACAACAGATTACATGGAAGCCCCTGATAGACTGGTAAGGACCCTGTCCCTCTCCCTACCTTATCATGTACCCTCTGAATGTCCCCTGGGCAACTCAGCTCTCAGTTGTCCTGGGACAGATGCCATTTTGCTTCATGTCCTCTTTGTTGCTATTTCACTCACCCTTTGCTCCCCCCTCCCATAGGTCTCAGGCCTAATTGGCACTTTACACTACTTTGGGTGAAAGGAATTGACTTGTGGGGGTCTATTGGGCACCTGGTCAGATTCACTAACCAATATTTTTCTTGAGTAACAGGGAGTCATTTCCATCCTTTCATTCTCTGCCGCGAGCCACTTGGACCTCATCTTGAACACACTTCAGGAGTTTGGGGCAGCAATGGATAAACTTACGATTTCTGGGTTTATTGGTCACCTGAAGGTAAAGGAGCCAGGGGGTTCTCTCAAACTTCCTCTCCCTCTAAACTAGAGACAGTATCTCCTGCCCCGGTAGAGTCTCATTGGTCAGCTAACACTGTCCCCCAATGGATGTGCTCTGTGTGATGCATAAAAATACAAAAAAGTGTCACAACACACTATTACTGAAAAAATGCTTAATTTCCCATTTTCATATGCCATACCAATTAAAATAAATTAATTTAAATATAAATATGTTCCTTACATTTCAATGTGCAGTATATAGAGCAGTGTAAATAGGTCATTGTGTGTATGAAATTTTAGTTTGTAACTTTGCTAATGCTTTTTAGGTAGCCTGCTCTAAAACTAGGCAAATATCGAAATGATCTGATCTGTCCTCCTCGAAAACTTCTGCGTACCTTTGGTTGAGAACCATTTATCCAGAGGATAAAACAGCATATTAGGTGTCTTGGCCACCATTGCCAGATTTGCTGTTTACTCACTGTGCAGATTTAGGCATATCATTTAGCACCTAATTCTGTGCCTATCAGTGTCAATGACAAATCTCCCATTTATGTCACTGGGGTAGGGTCAAAACTTTGGGCTCTCTGTGTCAGAATTATCCAATCAGTATGTTTGAGACACCAATACCTCTGTGCCTCACGCAGTTATGGTTTGGCTTAAATACATTTTTCAAGTACAAGCTATTATCGCTGCCAAAAGCAATTCCTCAGTCAGCAACAGATCAGAATTTCAAGGCAAAATGAATCAGAAGTAATTGTCTCTTGTGACATTTCCAATTGTCCAGGACTACCATCACGGGAAAAGAGCCAAGACCCGCAGCACGCTGATGCTGACATACAGCAAAGTGGCTATGCATGCTCCAAAAGAGCAACTTCTGTCTCGGGTGGAGGCAGACATCACAGAGAACATCCTACACCATTATAGAACCGGTTGCCAAGTAAGAGTTTTTGCATAAGTGTTGGGGATATTACTCTGAAGTTAGATCAGTGCCTCCACTGGACCTGAGTTTTCTAAGAGAGGGCTTATTTTTCTAAAAATCTCCTTTGAACAACCGTTTGTCATGTGCATCAAATCTAAAACCTTCATGGATGGAGTGTGAGCTGTAACAAATATCTTATTTGTTGCTGTTGTTTGTATTTTCTCTAGTTTTTCTGTGTTCTTCTGAAATTCTCTAGGTCACAGTTACATAGTATTTCGGATGCAGTCACACTCAGGCTGTGCAGTATAACACTCTAAGGCTATGTTTACACTGTGAACCTATTTCAGGGTATCAGAAGTATCCCGAAATAGCTATTCCGCATCTTTTGAGTGCGCCCGTTATTTTGAAATCTAACGGGCTCACTATCCCAACATCCCTGTAAACCTTGTTCCATGAGGGTTAAGGGACTTTTTGGAATAGTGCTTCATTTCAAAATTTGTTGCTGTGTAGACATTGCCAAATTTCAAAATAAGCTATTTCGAGGTAAGGGTGACCTGTCGATGCACCTTAATTTCCTTAAGATGTATGAGTATCTAGCTCTACCTCTTGCTACTCAAGGGAGAATAGTGCTAGCTTGTATTTAGTTTATTTGCTATCACTGTTTCTTGGACTATCTACTTCCCTTTCCCCATATCTGTCTTCCTATTTGTCTGCCTGCTCATTATTTCTGCTCCTTAGATATATGGCTGTCCACTTGCCAGCCCTGATTCTGGTCTCAGTGCATAGTTCTAATCTCTCCACATCACTTTGCCATTCCATTCTACTCTGTCTAAGGCTATGTCTAGGCTGCAGTACTTTTCCGGGATCCCAGAGGGATCCCAGAAAAGCAATACCGCATCCACTTTTTGGAAAAGTGGATGCGTTCTTTCACCATCCCTGTAAACCTTGATTTATGAGGAAGGAAGGGATGGCTTGAAAGAGCAGGTTTTTCCAAATTTCGAAAAAGCCTTTTTTGAAAGAAAAGCAGAGACAGATTCATACTTTGCGTATCTTTTTCAGACTTTGCAGTCTAGACTTAGCCTAACTGAGACTCTCATTGTCAAAAAAAGTTGATCACAAATGAACCAAGTTGACATTTTCCAGTAGTTCACAAATACAAATATTAAGAACTATGGCCCCTGATATTGTCCACTGCAACACACCCAGACTGGGCACATTTCCTGCTTTTTTGGAAGAGTCAGTAATAGTGATATCTCTCTACTTCATATTCATTAACCAGGATATTTGTAGAATGTGCATAATGTGGCACAATAGAAATTGCTAGTAGCGGTTTTACATTTTGTTTTTCAGGTGTTGGGGATCAATGTTGCGAACAAGTTAAATTCTAAATAATCTGCCCTCGTATCTTGTGCATTTACTAGGCACAAGTTTCTTGTTTAAATTGCATAAAATTTGTTTTCCCTCCCACATCAAGCAGGAGTCATGACTACTCTGTGTAAATGGACCTGGGTTTACTTGATCAACCTGGGCCTTTTCTTTTTCTGAGATGGGTGTAGAGCTGGGGTTCTCTGTCTTCTGGGGTCTGCAGACACTTCTCCTGAGACTAGATCTAATTTCTACTCTTCTGGAATCTGATTCTCTCAGTTTCTCACCCACATCCTCTTGTTTTTCCTGGAAATGTAGGACATGGACCTGAAATCAACCCTCATCCAGAATGCAACAGAGATTAGCTGTGCAGTTTTGAAGACTGGAGACTCCCAGGCATTTGAATTCTCTTACAAACTGGAGCTCCTTGATTACATGATGGTGAGTGATTAGGAACTTTGAAGCCTGAGCTACAAGGGATTTTGTTATTATGTAATGAGACTGATTGTCCGGGTAGATGTTATTCTTTCCATTGGCTGTAGCTATACTACTGCAGTGTCATGATTTACCTGCCTGGCACCTAGAATGCTGGGTCCACTGTGCTTGGCCGGGATGCTGGCATATTGTGGGCTGTAACTGGAAGGAATGGATAGTGTCTGATGAGTTGCCAGGATACAGCTTGATGACCTGTGTATAGCAGATGTCTCTACGGTCCATTTCTGAGGCAGAGAGCCACTGAAACAGCGTCTGTTTCTTACAGGTCTGGCATAAAGCCCTGTTTCAGAAGGTGAGGGGGAGGCTTCTCTGCCTTTCAAACCCACTTCCTATTTTTATGTCTCTGTTCATGCATTTCAGGACTTCATTAAAAAGGAACCATTGGATTCCCTGGTGTCTCCAGTTCGTTACGAGGCAATGTTTGCGATTGGACAGCTGTGGTAGGATATTCTATGCCATATTTCTTGGCACTGTGATGTCTTCTCATTTGTTAATTCATGAGTGTCAGGTTGGGAGCAGGCTGATGCTCACATGGTGTTTTTGTTTTGAGGGTTTGAATGCGTCATGTCTGTTTGGAGATTTGTGCTTGAAAGGCACAAGAGTGGAGGTTGTGGGGCATGCCATACTACGGAGAAGAGTTCAGGTGGGGATGGAGGTGTCTGGCTAGCTGGCAGGGGGAAGGAAGCTGGTGGATTCCTCTAAAAAGGGAATTGAAGTTTTAGCTTTACTTCTAGATGAGCAAATAATTAACAGAGGTACAAAGAGGTGCACAGCTGCAAAGTGAAGGGCTGTTTGCATTTGGGGTTCTAGATTGGGATAATCTTTATTCATTTAACCCATTTTTTACTTGGCTATGGTATTGAATCTAACACGTGACTTCTCTTTCTGTCTTCGGACAGCAAACTCAAACCATCTCTGACCCTGGAGGAAAACCGTGAGATCCTTGATCTGTGTTTTAAAAGTGTATTTCCCCTTCCTCCCTTGGAGAAGATGAAAGAGGAAGGCAAGAAACTAGAGGATACTCTGCACATAGAGGTATATGACACCAATTCCCCTCTGGCAGACTCCACTGAGATCTCTGCCCAGCAAGCACTGGGTGATAGCAGCCACACATGGCCTCCCTGCAAAGTCATGGCTAACTTCACCTCCACCTCCTGCAGAAATTATCTGGTGTTGAGCCTCACTCCTTCTCTTCTGGTTTCAGTTGATGTATGAGTGCTCCTTAGAAGCCCTTAGTGAGCTAATGAAGATCCTGCTTGAGGAAGAACCAACCCCAGACTGGTTCCAGGAAATGTTTCATGTGAGTAGCCCATAGGACCAGGGTGATAATTGTTTCTTGTGTTATAGCAGGGATGATGCTCAAGCTTCTGTTGTGGAGGAATTTTCCGCAGCGGGTGAATTTTAGGGAGAAAGCATCAGTTTTTTCCTGAAGTAAGTGGGAATGTGTCCCATTGAAATCCATGGAAGCTGTTCCATTTTATGCCAGTGGTGGACTGAGATCTAGTTTTTCCAGTATAGTTAACACTACATGGACAGGAAAGAAAATCATCAGTGCAGTAACCAAATTCAAGAGGACCAGTGAGAACTGATCACCTCTTGTAAAAGGAATGAATTAGTATTGAGTTAAGCTCTGTGTATGGAAACTCATTCACCAAAGACTTCCTGCTCTTCAGACATAAACAGAATAGTTTGAAGAGCGGAGGGGAGGGGAGTTAGGTGCAACGTTGGTATGAAAATAAAGTTATAAAAGGAGCTGGGCTGGGGAGACTTCTCTGCTCCTCTCTGTCATTTGCCACTCAGCATGGGAGAAGCTGTCCAGGAAAGAGAACACAGCACCGGACCCCAAACTGCATGCAATGTGCTAGACAGCTGCCATCAGACAGTCTACAGAAGCCCTCACATACACAGAGCCAGACTCATCTCTCATGTAACTCCTTTGGCTTTGATGGAGTTACGTACACCAGAGGTGAATCTGGTCCCTGGGACTTGTATATACAAGGGTCTCTTTTTGGAGACATATAAATCTTTTGCTATATGGAAGTTAAATGCTTTGGAGAGGGATTTTAGTGACAATCAAACCTATTTAAAAGAAATGTTTGGGAGGGATTTTCTGGTACTAACTTTGTCCATTCTCCTGCTTTGCCAACAGCTACTAGAGACCTGGCTCAGTTCAGAGAAGGAGTGGGAGAGAGGAAGGGCCTTGCAGGCCAGTGTCTGGCTGCTAACTGCCTATCAGGAGATAGTTAATAGCACAGTGAGTATAGTTCTACTCTTCCTTGAGCTGACTTCCCCACTTAAATCAAATCTGACATTCAATGTGAATGCATGAGAAATTCTACTAGGCCTGCAGCTGGGGCCTCAAAGTGACTAAGATCCCTCTGCTTCCATAAGAGAAAGGTTTCCATAAGAGTGCTGTGACAGCACTCAGGCCAGACTGTAAGAAACAGGGCAGGCAGTTCCCCAGACGAGTGATTTTATAATTAGATTCACCAAACCAGTAAGAAAAGAGCTTCTACTCTGGTTAACAAAATACCAAACAATAGTACCCTTTAGGCATTCCAGACCTTGGTTCCCATCTAGACAACTAAGTCTAATATAATCACCAATCACAAAGGACTAGACACTTATCCTTAGGTTAATATGAATCACAGGTCTTCCCTAAATATCAGCCAATCCTTAATAACCGAATATCAGATTTGTTGTTAAAAGGAAAAAGAAGAGAGTTACAAATGGTTAAGTGATAGATATTTGTTAAAATGACTTTCACTTTTCATAGTTCAGGATCACAACCATGGTGGAATAAACGGCTGGCTTGTAAAAGTCTCTCTGGAATCATGCTAACCGGTCAACATCCAGAGTCAGTTTAGATGCAAAGGCTGTTAGTTTTTCCATGCATTTCCCAGACTATTCCAAATAATTATTTGGAAGATCTATGTCCTATGGCTTACACGTCCCCTGTTCAAAGTTTAAGCAGACTGGAGAGAGAAGATCAGTCCCATAACTTGTCTTTTATAGTTATTCTAGCCGGTTGGCAAGCCTCCTCACAGAAATTGTCGAAGCAGGATCTCTCCCTGAGAAAGAATAGCTCATGCAGATCTCCTGTCGTGCTTTGTTTTGAAGTTAATTTTCTATTTCCTATGCATACACTGGTAAATGGGTGATAGTCATTCACATAAGGTAATTAGCCGATCGTGGTCTTCCATTACAACACAGATAGTTAAGCTGAAGGCAATGTAAAAAATATTTTCTTGTACTGTCTTATATCTTTGATCTTAAGGTTAACTGAAGACAGTTGCATATCATTAAGGCAATTAAGACATGAAAAGGAATTGGAATCTACAAGCTAATTTGGTTATGTTAAACTTCTAGCAAGATATAAATACAGACAATAATACATAACATCTACCTTTCATATCTATTACCAAAATGCATGATGTTGGTGATCGCTAGTCTAGAACTTTTCTTTGGGTTCGTCTAGACTACAGGGTTTTGTCGACAGAAGTTTTGTCGACAGTATCTGTCGACAAAACTTCTGTCGACAAAGAGGGTCTGGACACATTCAGTTCTGTTGACAAAGCAAGCTGCTTTGTCAACAAAACCCTGTAGTCTAGACACAACCCTACATGCAATAACACCTTCTGTCGACAGAAATCTGTCGACAGAAGGTGTTATGCCTCGTAAAATGAGGTTTACCAGCGTCGACAAAACTGCTGAGTTCTGTCGACGTTATGTCGACAGAACTCAGCGGTAGTGTAGATGCAGGTATAGTTGTGTCGACAAAAGTCCACTTTTGTCGACAAAACTCAGTAGTCTAGACACACCCTTTGAAATAATATATAAGTGACTTGTCTTGATACAATTGCAGTGCCGCTTGTTAAGTTATTGTGGGTCACACATAGGTTGGCTGTGTCAGTGTCATAGATGCATTCTTATACTCTCAGGCTGTTAAAGTTGAATTTCTATTTCTATTTAATCAGATAAGAACATAAAACATGAATGGCCATTCTGGATCCCCCAGACAAATGGTTCATGTATCCTGTCTTCTGACAGTGGTGGGTGTTATATGCATCAGAGGGAACAAACAGAACAAGGCAATTGTTGAGTGATCTCTCCCCTGTTGTCCAGTCCCAGCCCCAGGCAGTCAGAGATATAGGGACACCCATATCATGCATCTCTGATCATCTTATATGGCTCTATCATACCCCCCTGTAAGCATCTCTTTTCTAAGATGAATGGTCCCAGTCCTTTTAACTTCTCCTTGTATGACTTGTCCCATATCCCATATCATTTTTGTTGCTTTTCTCTGAACTTTTTCCAATTATAACCTAACTTTATTTAAGTTGGAGGACTACAATTGCTTGCAGTATTCAAGGTGTGGGTGTACCATGGATTTGAAACAGTGGCATGATAAGAACATAAGAACATAAGAACATAAGAACGGCCGTACTGGGTCAGACCAAAGGTCCATCTAACCCAGTATCCTGTCTACCGACAGTGGCCAGCACCAGGTGCCCCAGAGAGGCTGGACCGAAGACAATGATCAAGCGATTTGTCTCCTGCCATCCCTCTCCAGCCTCTGACAAACAGAGGCCAAGGACACCATTTTATCCCCTGGCTAATAGCCTTTCATGCACCTAGCCTCCATGAAATTATCTAGCTTCTCTTTAAACTCTATTATAGTCCTAGCCTTCACAGCCTGATCTGGCAAGGAGTTCCACAGGTTGACTACACGCTGTGTGAAGAAGAACTTTCTTTTATTAGTTTTAAACCTGCTACCCATTAATTTCATTTGGTGTCCTCTAGTTCTTCTATTTAGGGAACTAATAAATAACTTTTCTTTATCAGCCCTCTCCACACCACTCATGATTTTATAGACCTCTATCATATCCCCCCCCAGTCTCCTCTTTTCTAAACTGAAAAGTCCCAGTCGCTTTAACCTCTCCTCATATGGGACCCGTTCCAAACCCCTAATCAGTTTAGTTGCCCTTTTCTGAACCCTTTCAAAGGCCAAAATATCTTTTTTGAGGTGAAGAGACCACATCTGTACACAGTATTCAAGATGTGGGCGTACCATAGTTTTATACAGGGGTAGTAAGATATTCTGGGTCCTATTTTCTATCCCTTTCTTAATAATTCCCAGCATCCTATTTGCCTTTTTGACCGCCGCTGCACACTGCGTGGAAGTTTTCAGAGAACTGTCCACGATAACTCCAAGATCCCTTTCCTGATTTGTCGTAGCCAAATTAGCCCCCATCATACTGTACGTATAGTTGGGGTTATTTTTCCCGATGTGCATTACTTTACATTTATCCACATTAAATTTCATTTGCCATTTTGTTGCCCAATCACTCAGTTTGGTGAGATCTTTTTGGAGTCCCTCACAGTCTGCTTCTGTCTTGACTATCCTAAACAGTTTTGTATCATCTGCAAACTTTACTACCTCACTGCTTACCCCTTTCTCCAGAGCATTTATGAATAAGTTGAAAAGGATTGGTCCCAGGACTGACCCTTGGGGTACACCACTAGTTACCCCTCTCCAATCTGAAAATTTACCATTTATTCCTACCCTTTGTTTCCTGTCTTTTAACCAGTTTTCAATCCAAGAAAGGACCTTCCCTCTTATCCCATGGCCATGTAATTTACACAAGAGCCTTTGGTGAGGGACCTTGTCAAAGGCTTTCTGAAAATCCAAGTATACTATAACTACTGGATCCCCCTTGTCTGCATGTTTGTTAACCCCTTCAAAGAACTCTAACAGATTAGTAAGACAGGATTTCCTTTTACAGAAACCATGTTGACTTTTGTCCAATAAATTATGCTCTTCTACATGCTTCACAATTTTATTCTTTACTATTGTTTCAACTAATTTGCCCGGTACTGAAGTTAGACTTACCGGTCTGTAATTGTCAGGATCGCCTCTAGAGCCCTTTTTAAATATTGGTGTCACGTTAGCTACCTTCCAGTCATTAGGTACGGAAGCCGATTTAAAGGATAGGTTACAAACTACAGATAATAGTTCACCAATTTCCCATTTGAGTTCTTTTAGAACCCTTGGATGAATGCCATCCGGTCCCGGAGATTTGTTAACATTAAGTTTTTCTATTTGTTCCAAAACCTCCTCTAATGACACTTCAATCCGGGACAGTTCCTCAGATTCATCACCCACAAAGGACGGTGCAGATTCAGGAATCTCCCCAACGTCCTCAGCCGTGAAGACTGAAGTAAAGAAATCATTTAGTTTCTCCGCAATGGCTTTATAGTCCTTGATTGCTCCTTTTATAGCTCAATCATCTAAGGGACCCTCAGGTTTTTTAGCAGGCTTCCTGCTTCTAATGTACTTAAAAAACATTTTGTTATTTCTTTTTGAGTTTTTGGCTAGCTGTTCCTCAAAATCTTTTTTTGCTTTTCTTATTACATTTTTACACTTGATTTGACAGTGTTTATGTTCCTTTCTATTTATCTCACTAGGATTGGACTTCCACTTCTGAAAAGATACCTTTTTGTCCCTCACTGCTTCTTTTACATGGTGGTTAAGCCACGGTGACTCTTTTTTAGGTCTCTTGCTATGTTTTTTAATTTGGGGTATACATTTAAGTTGGGCCCCTGTTATGGTGTCTTTAAAAAGTTTCCATGCAGCTTTCAGGGACTTTGCTCTAGTCACTGTGCCTTTTAATTTCTGTTTGTTTAACCTCCTCATTTTTGGTGTAATTCCCCTTTTTGAAATTAAATGCCAGGGTGCTGGACTGCTGAGGTGTTCTTCCCACCACAGGAATGTTGAATGTTATTATATTATGGTCACTATTCCCAAGCGGTCCGGTAACGGTTATATCCTGGCCCTGATCCTGCACTCCACTCAGGACTAAATCAAGAATTGCCTCTCCCCTTGTGGGTTCCTGCACCAGCTGCTCCAAGAAGCAGTCATTTAAGCCATTGAGAAATTTTATCTCCGCTTCTCTTCCTGAGGTGACATGTATCCAGTCAATATGGGGGTAATTAAAGTCCCCCATTATTATAGAGTTCTTTATTTTGGTAGCCTCTCTAATCTCCCTCAGCATTTCAATGTCAGTATCGCTGTCCTGGTCAGGTGGTTGGTAATATATCCCTATTGCTAATTTATTATTATTTATCATATTATTATTCATCCGTTTTCCTAGTGGTTCCTAACATACCATTAGCATTTTTAACTGCAGCTGCGTGTTGAACAGATGTTTTTAGAGGACTATCCACAATGACTCTGAGATTTTTCTTGAGTGCTACAGCTAATTTAGACCCCATCAATTTGCATGTACAACAAGGATTATGTTTTCCAATGTGCCGTACCCAGGTACAGTAATGGAGTTCACAATAAGGAAGGCAAATAATGTCCAGTATAGCCGGAGAACTTTCATTCTTCATTCTTTTTTAATTAGCCTCAGGAAACTTTTGATCACTTTGGATATCTGATTGGGCTATTAGCACCATATACCTGTGCTTCAATTACCTCATCGCGTCAGTGGGTGGTTGACTGTATCAACTGTATTCTCAATATACAAGGTGAGGAGACCATGAGCAGGTGTAAGTAACTCTTCACTTTCTTTCATTGTTGTAATGACCATTTTTTCCATCTGTAATTCTTTCTGTCTTGTTAGCGACACTTATATAACAGAATGATTGGGGCCTTGTAAGTACATTGCTGGAAGAGAACTGCACAAATAATAAATAATCTGCAAATATTAGAGGGTGGGCAAAATATAGCACACAGGCCAGATCTGCCCTTCTCCCCAGAATTTCTGTCTGGAGCGCTCAGCTGATTAGCAAGCATGCCAGCAGCATGTGTTCAGCTGCCCCTCTCCGACCTTGCTCCATCCTATCTGCTGCTAGTGGTGTGTGGAGGGGAGGTGAGCAGGGAGGCGTGCAGAAGTCAGGGTGACCCCTTTGCCCCTGTCATCATCTCTGCAGAGCAGAGTTTGGGGAGAGGGACACATACAATAGTGCTGCTCCAGTCTGAAGTATGGTGAGTAACGGAGTGCCTATCTAAAGAGGCAGTGCACTGCTTCTAAGATTTCTCTGGCAGCCAGCATGTCCCTCTCTCTCTCTCTCTCTCTCTCTCTCTCACACACACACACACACACATTGTCTCACACACACTCTCTCCCCTGCCATATGCCCATATGTCCCCCCCTCTGCAGAGTGGGGTGGGGAGAGGGAGATGACAGAGCAGGACAGCTTTCCCTTAAAGAGACAGTTCATGATTTAGAAGTGAGCGAAGAGCCTGGGTTTCCTACCTAAGCTTTTGGTCAGCCCCATCTCTTTTACAATGAGAGTTCAGTAGAGGGATTCTCCTCCAAATCAGAACCTCAGAACAATCTACATGAGTTGTGCTTGACTAAGAGATTAGATTTAAATACTGAGAGCAGAGTGGCTACTGAAACCAGATATACAGAGAAAGATGCTCCACACAGAATACAGTGCCTGTTTAATCCTGTATGAATCACAATGAATCACATGCCATTACTGTTAACTTTCAGACATAGGGGCTACGTCTAGACTACATCCCTTTTTCGGAGGGATAAGGGATCTTTCGGGAAAGGCTTAATTTTCCACAAGATCAGCATCTAGACTGGCGCTTTTCTCCAGCAAAGCTCCGTGCCGAAAAAAGCTGCAGCCATTTTTATGCTAATGAAGTGGGGGAGATTTAAATCCCCACTTCATTAGCAATTGCGATACGTCTAATTTACATCCCTTTTCCGAAAAAGGGATATAGTCCACACATAGCCTGATGGTAAAATTCTAACTCCATTAAAGTCAACAAGAATTTCGTCATTGGCTTTAGTGGGGCCAAAATTTCACACACAGCTGGTAATAACATACCCCCATAGATCCGCCTGTATGATTATCTATGGATCAGAGGTTCAGTTTTATTACATGTTCCCATACTTTTTCTCCTTTTCTCTATCCTAGGTCAGTGCAGAAACCTGGGGTCAGCAGAGGAGGAGCTGAGATGTCTCCGTGAGGCACTAACAACTCCAGACCCTGAGGCTCTGTTTCAAGCATCTTGCAAAATGGCTAAGGTAACAGACACTAGGGGTGTGTCTAGACTATAGGGTTTTGTCGACAAAAGTGGACTTTTGTCGACAAAACTATACCTGCGTCCACACTGCCGCTGAGTTCTGTCAACATAACGTCGACAGAACTCAGCAGTTTTGTTGACGCTGGTAAACCTCATTTTACGAGGCATAACACCTTCTGTCGACAGAGTTCTGTCGACAGATGGTGTTATTGCCTGTAGGGTTGCGTCTAGACTACACTGCCATGTCGACAAAGCAGCTTGCTTTGTCGACAGAACTCAATGTAGTCTAGACGCTCTTTGTCGACAGAAGCCTGTAGTCTAGACGTACCCTAAGTGACTGTTCTAGTGGCTGTGCACCATTCATTTTTCCTTGTCCAGAGGACTGGAAAAGGGCAAATATAGTGCCCATCTATAAAAAGGGAAATAAGAACAACCCAGGAAACTACAGACCAGTTAGTTTAACTTCTGTGCCTGGGAAGATAATGGAGCAAGTAATTAAAGAAATCGTCTGTAAACACTTGGAAAGTGGCAAGGTGCTAGGGAACAGCCAGCCTGGATTTGTAAAGAACAAATCATGTCAAACCAATCTGATAGTTTTCTTTGATAGGATAACGAGTCTTGTGGATAAGGGAGAAGTGGTGGATATAGTATACCTAGACTTTAGTAAGGCATTTGATACAGTCTCGCATGATATTCTTATCAATAAACTAGGTATTTACAACTTAGATGGGGCTACTAAAAGGTGGGTGGATAACTGGCTGGATAACCATACTCAGAGAGTAGTTATTAATGGGTCACAATCCTGCTGGAAAGGCAAACAAGTGGGGTTCCACAGGGGTCTGTTTTGGGACCGGCTTTGTTCAATATCTTCATCAACAATTTAGATATTGGTATAGAAAGTACGCTTATTAAGTCTGCAGATGATACCAAGCTGGGAGGGGTTGCGACTAATCTGCAGGATAGGGTCATAATTCAAAATGACTTGGAGAAATGGTCTGAGGTAAATATGATGAAGTTTAAGACAAATGCCAAGTTCTCCACTTAGGAAGGAACAATCAGATTCATACATACAGAATGGGAAGCGACTGTCTGGGAAGGAGTACGGCAGAAAGGGATCTAGGGGTTATAGTGGACCACAAGTTGAATATGAGTCAGCAGTGTGATGCCGTTGCAAAGAAAGCAAACATGATTCTGGGATGCATTAACAGGGGTGTTGTGAGCAAGACATGAGAAGTCATTCTTCTGCTCTACTCTGCGCTGGTTAGGCCTCAATTGGAGTATTGTGTTCAGTTCTGAGCACCGCATTTCAAGAAAGATGTGGAGAAATTGTAGAGGGTCCAGAGAAGAGCAACGAGAATGATGAAAGGTCTAGAGAACATGACCTATGAGGGAAGGCTGAAGGAATTAGGTTTGTTTAGTTTAGAAAAGAGAAGATCGAGGGGGAACATGATAGCAGTTTTCAGATATCTAAAAGGGTGCCATAAGGAGGAGGGAGAAAACTTGTTCATCTTGGCCTATGGGGATAGAACAAGAAGCAATGGGCTTAAACTGCAGCAAGGGAGATTTAGATTGGACATTAGGAAAAAGTTCCTAATTGTCAGGGTAGTCAAACACTGGAATAAATTGCCCAGGGAGGTTGTGGAATCTCCGTCTCTGGAGATATTTAAGAGTAGGTTAAATAAATGTCTATCAGGGATGGTCTAGACAGTATTTGGTCCTGCCATGAGGGCAGGGGATTGGACTCGATGACCTCTCAAGGTCCCTTCCAGTCCTAGTATTCTATGTTTCCATGATTGTTTTATGCTTTCGTGATGTCTTTCCACATGGAGCGAGCTATGGGAGTGAGGCATTCATGTGTAATCAGTAACATGCTTTTCATAGGTATATGCTATGAATGCCATGTAAAAAACAGATTCCAGACAGTTGCATGAACATGCCCATGCATGTGCGTGCGCACATCCATCCATCCATCCATCCATCCATCCAGGGGGAAAATATGTGAGCGGGACATCAAGCTGAGAAACCAGTCTTGTCACCTTGTGTGTTTACCTGAACCTATATTTGTGTGCATGCATCTCTTTGCATATTTTTATATTTTGTGAAAAGATGTCATGTACATCATAGAATATAAACTGGAAATTTACATCCTGTTTGTCCCATACAATGTTGTGCTAACTGTACAACCTAAGATCTAACCTGATATTATTAGTGTAGAATAGAGATGTGGTAGCTAGAAAGATTACAGAGAAAATTTTAATTGCAACTGCCTTGCCAGATATGAGCCCAATTAGCAATTTGCTGATGAATACATTATTTTCCTATACAGCTCTTAGGCCTCCTTTCTTAAAAGTACTGGAGCCGACTATCATTGCAATCTTTCCTGGTTTTGATCTGTCCACAGGTGGTTAGTAAGTACTTTCCCTCTGACCAAGCCACAGATTTTATTGAGGCCATACTGGATGGTATGCTGTCTGCTAGTCCCTCCTGTGCCACAGCAGCCGGTCTGTGGATGAAGATCATCCTGAAGGAGTGTGGAGGTGCCATGCTGGATGAGGTAAAATAGAAGCTGGAGAGGTTTTTCTGGCTAACCTGCAGGCTTTCAGGTCTTTGCCATCATTTGCAGTGAACACAAGTCTTGCTGTTTCTCCCCCTGGGATTGGAAGTTAATTCCATCTGTGTTCCTATCCTGAGTCAGGCAATGGGGGAATCAACAGCAGAAGACAGAGATAATCTAACGGTACATCTGCACTAGCTCGTTAGTTCGAGCTAGGTAGGGTAATGAGGGCAAGCGGAGTTGCAAATGAAGCCCGAGATTTAAATATCCCGGGCTTCATTTGCATGTTCCCTGGCGCCACCATTTTTAAATCCCCCTTACTCCAAACTCCGTGCCCGCGGCTACATGCGGCATGGACTAGGTAGTTCAAATTAAAGATCCTAATTCGAACTACCGTTACTCCTCATGGAATTAGGATCTTTAATTAGAACTACCTACTCCGTGCCGCATGTAGCCGCGGGCACGGTGTTCGGATTAAGGGGGATTTTAAAATGGCAGCACCCAGGAACATGCAAATGAAGCCCAGGATATTTAAATCCTGGGCTTCATTTGCAACTCTGCTTGCCCTCATTACACTACCTAGCTCGAACTAACGAGCTAGTGTAACCGTACCCCAAGTGAAAAGGAAGATGCTTGATTATTTGTCTATCTTGTTGTCACAGTTTCCAGCCATGAAAGGCTTGGAAAAATTAGACTCCGAGTAAAATGCAAAAAGAGGATATCCGGCCCCAAGAGACAAGCTAAGTGAACTACATCTTAGGGCCTCAGATAATGAGGGGTCTCTAAAAATACCCCAAAATTGCTAGTTTTTACTTGCCTCTTTGCCTATGTATAGATAGATAGATAGATAGATAGATAGATAGATAGATAGATAGATAGATAGATAGATAGATAGATAGATAGATAGATAGATAGATAACTTTATTATTTCTATTTTCATTTTCCTTTCTGTTAGAATAATACATGGTTTTTTTTGGAAATGCAATGAGGCCTCTTTAACTTGACATAGCTTCGGGCCTCAGCATGTCTTAACCCGGTGTTGCAGCCAGGTATGGGCAGAGATATGTATAATTTTTGTGGGTTAAATCTATGCAGCCATGTCTAAATACTTGTTTTTTGAAGGGAGGATTTTCTACAAGAACAGCAAATTGCTAAACGACTAAATAAACGTTTTGGTTCTGCAGAATGAATGGAGAGAATGGAAAAGGGACATTTTTTCTGGTTTTATTCTGTCCAGGTGCCAGATATCCTGAGTAGAATATATCTTCATATGCCTACCATCAAGCAGGGTAGCTTGAGGCAGTTCCTGGTGGAGGCAGTGTCCATTCTAGCTCACCATCACCTAGAGGCAGTGATCTTCAGCCTCCTCATCAAACGTCTGCCGATGGACAGGTATATACTGCTCCTTACAGTGTTCATTTTGGTAACCATGGATCCCACGGCTTCACTGGAAGATGTAAGGCTTCATTTAAGCCACAGACAGTTTGAGATAATTCCTAAAGGTTAATAGCTTGGGTCTTTCTGCAGAAAGGTCCAAGACCATGTCAAGGTGGGTGCAGGGAGAAATTAAGTTTCATTCTGTTTCCATTAATTAATAGTTGCTTTGGCATCCTAAAGACTTCCCTTTACTGGCATCACTGGAGTGGATTTTTGCCTCTCCAGACCCCTGAACTAACATCACCCTGGAAATTGCCAGTGACTGTTCGTTTTCTGGTAGCATGAAAGCTTCAAATCCAAATTCCTGGCTGATTAGCCAGGATAGGGTACCAGGCTTTTGGTATCAGCAAGGGTATGGCTGCTGGAATGGAGTTGTCATTCTTGGTACTTAAAGACAGGGCGGTAAGCATATCTATCATTTCATTCAAACATCCCTAGCTGAATTATCAGTCATCAGTGCTGGAATCTAAGAACATAAGAACGGCTGTAGTGGGTCAGACCAAATGTCCATCTAGCCCAGGATCCTGTCTTCAGACAGTGGCCAATGCCAGGTGCCCCATAGGGAGTGAACAGAACATGCCCATTCTGGCAAATAGAGGCCAGGGAATGCCATTTGTGAAGAGGTCATGGGCTAGCCACAAATATTTGTTCTCGTAGTTGTACATCCAGTTAGTAGGAAGATCATTTTTCTTTCTTCAACTTGTCTCCCAGGCCCTAGATCTTTGGGCATCATATGCTCATGATTCCATATCTACTGAGAAGTAGGAAAACAGGAACTGTGATTAGAGCTCTGTGTCCTTTCCTTCTGAAGTCTAGCATTAATGGTTATGGTGCAGTAAGACTAGGGTTGTGTCTATACAGCACCCTAAACTTGAAATAAGATGCACAATTTGCACTCCGCAAATTGCGTATCATATTTTGCATAGCCTATTTTGAAATGTGGCGCTTCTACACAGCACCAAATGTCGAAATAATGCGCTATTTCAAGCCATCCCTTATCCCTCATGCAACAAAGTTTCTTGGGATGGCAAAATAGTGTGCCCATTATTTTGAAAAATATTTCAAAATAACGGGCTGCTTGTATAAATGTGGGGTAGCTATTTCGGGATACCTCCAGGATCCCAAAATAGTCATGCACTGTAGAAATGTAACCTGAAATGTAACTTAACTTAGTTCTGTAACTAGAAACTCAATATGTAAAACATGAGGACCATATAAGGAGGACAGCACTCTGAACTTGCTCGTCATAGGCAGGGCTTGACAAATAATACAATCTACTCACCCATGGCGTGTAGATTGTAACCTGGAAGAGCCGGGTTCGGGCGACCTGTGCATGCGCAGAACGATCTGTGCATGCACAGTTCGCCGGACAGCGCGGTTGGTGAGCCCTGATCATAGTCAAGGAGAAAATGTGTTCTTTACTTGAATATGATGCATATAGTCAGAGCCACAAAAGTCTCCAGGGGTCACATATAACTTATGTTAAATTGCAGTGACACCACTGAGCTGTGGAGATCTCTGGGGACAGATCCCTTGCTCGCCCCTCAAGTCCTGAAGGTCCTAATAGAAAAAATAAAGACTCCAACAAGCCAAGAAGGAAGGATGACCTCAGAGACAAAAACTGACCTGCATTTAGCAGCTGCTGAACCTCTCACAGTAAGTTAGACGACAGACATGTATTTCTCTGCCTTGTGACAAACATGCTGATGGAAAGCTAGATGAGTGGTATAATATTGTCATATGGGCACTTCTTTTCTGAAGTCCTGTTTCCTGGATTCCAGCTGTGCTTTCTGTGGAACAACAGATGGCAGATTTAGAGTATGTGGCTGATTCACTTAATACTATCTGGCAATTAGAAAGTCTTTGAATCAGATTTCTTACAGTGCTTTGCAGATGTTTTGTACAACTCACAACATGCTTTGATAGGTCGTACACATTTTTACAGATATGGGACGCTAAGGCACACATGGAGTGAATTGCTCTCGGTCATTCATCAAGTTAGTGACAGGAGTGAGAATTTAGTCCAGCAGGTATCAGAAGGGGAGAGAGTGTGATAGTGTTAGGAAGAGACCTCTTCTTTTACCATGCTCTCCTTTCAGGCAACATGTGCCATCTTTGAAGTGGTGTCAGCATTGCAGCTGAGCAAAACTGTGCAGGAGCTGTTCCCGGAGTTGTTTACTGTTCTCCTGCAGCAGATCAGCCAAACCCTAAGACAAAAGATGCCTTTGCCCAGGATGAGCAGCCGAAGGAGGTTATTCAGAAAAGGACAACAACTATGTGAGGGCAACCCTTGCAGGTAATTAGAAGAAAGGGAGCAAAACAAAGAGAATCCCAGTCCATTTGGGTGACACTCCCCAGGAGTTCTCAGGGTTATGAGGCACCTTACCATCACCTGCTTTTAATATGAGAAAGTCTTGTTTGTGCTTGCTATAGGTCAGTTCCCTGAAACCACCAAGCTCTGGCAACACAAACACTACTATCTAGGCCTCCTCAGGCCTCAGTCTCTTTGTCCTCTCTTTCTGACTACAGCTTAGAGAATCTCTATCAACGGATTCTCCTCTAAGAGAAGTCTCCCTGCGATGTACGTGCATCTCCGCACCAATCAGCGTTCCCCCATCTCTTAGTTTAAAAACTGCTCTACGGCCTTTTAATGTTTAGTGCCAGTAGTCTGGTTCCACCCTGGTTTAGGTGGAGCCCATCCTTCCTGTATAGGCTCCCCCTCTCCCAAAAGTGTCCCCAGTTCCTGATAAATCCAAACCCCTCTTCCCTACACCATCGTCTCATCCATGCATTGAGACTCTGAAGCTTTGCCTGCCTACCTGGTCCTGCGCGTGGAACTGGAAGCATTTCCAAGAATGCCACCATAGAGGTCCTGGATTTCAGTCTCTTTCCTAGCAACCTAAATTTGGCCTCCAGGACATCTCTCCTACCCTTCCCTATGTCATTGATACCTACATGTACCACGACCACCGGCTCCTCCCCAGCACTAGACATAAGTCTATCTAGATACCTCGAGAGATCTGCAACCTTTGCACCAGGCAGTCAAGTGACCATACAGTTCTCCTGGTCATCACAAACCCAACTATCTATGTTTCTAACGATCGAATCACCCACTACTAACACCTGCCTCTTCCTAACATCTGGCATTCCCTCCCCCTCAGAGGTATCGTTGGTGCGAGAGGATACCGCAACATCCTCGGGAAGGAGGGTCCCAACTACGGGATGGTTTCCCTCTGCTCCCATTGAATTCTCTGTTCCCTTGAGACTTTCATCCTCCTTAAGAGCACTGGGACTCTCAGACTGGAGGTGGGACAGTACTACAGTGTCCTGGAAAGTCTCATCAACATAGCTCTCTACCTCTGTTAGCTCCTCCAGTTCAGCCACCCTGGCCTCCAAAGCCCGAACTCGGTCTCTGAGGGCCAGGAGCTCCTTGCAACAGGTGCACACATACGCCACTCGCCCACAGGGCAGGTAATCATACATGTTACACTCGACGTAATAAACAGGATAGCCCCCACTCTGCTGCTGGGCTTCTGTCTCCATTTTTTTATGAATAAATTTAAGTAAAAACTGGGCTTATTAAATCTCTGGAATATAGATTATTATAAAAGTTAGGTTTAAAGAAGATCAGAAGTCACTAGTGCCCTCTAAACTCCCACTCCAAAGTCCCTCTCCAAGCTCCCTGTTCGCGGACTCACAGGCTTATATAGCTCTGGTAGCCCCTCCCCCGACTGAGGCTCAGCCAATTAACATAGGCTTCTAGATTTCAAACCTTTTAGAAGCTCCTTCAAACAAACAAACAAACAAACAAACACCAAACTAAACCAAACAGAGAAACACAAGCTCAGCACACAATAAATACCCCCCCCCCCCACACACACAAACACACTCCCTTTTCATCCATCTCACACACAACAGTCTTGAGCCCCCACTCAGTAGCTTGGGAAATTCACACACCTCTGGACGCCTCTGAGAGGCAATGCTTCCCCACTTGCAAGCACAGAGTCTGAGTGTAGAAAAGAAACTTTTAATGAAAGAGAGAGAGAGAGAGGTCACATGGCATTAGCTTGGGAAAATACCACAGCCAGAGTTCATAACCAACCCACGAGTAACCATCCCAGCTCAAATGGATTGAGCAATGTCCTTTGCCCCTCAGGCTCACTAGTCCAACAATGTAAGGGTCCCATTCACCTACCCAAACTTTCTCCATACCCCACTTCAAACGCCCCACTTACAGCTCTGTCAGTACAGTCCCAGACACATCACCCTGATGACTCCACCCATTGAGCCTGAGGCCATGCCACCTTCGTGCTGCTCTTGTGGTCTGCTGCTCCACCAGCCGCTCTGCTGGCTGCCTGCCACTGCTCCTCTCCAGCTGCCCTGCTGGCCACCCTCTGGTCTCTCCCACCAGCCCCTCTGCTGGCCGCAATGGGTCTGGCTCCAGGCCAAACCAGTGACTTCAGCTCTTAGTGATTTCAACTCTTTAGCTACCACCTAGGCTGGCAAAAAGATTCCAGCTTCCACTGGAATAACAAAAAGACTCCTAATGGAGTCTGCTTTAGGTCTACCCTTAGAAGGCGGGGGGGGGGGGGAGGAGAGAGACAGGTTGAACCAGCCTTACAGCTGACACCTGGCAGGCATGAAGCAGGCTGGCTCAAGCCCTTTGTCCCCAACTCAGTTCACTCAGCTCTGGAAGGGGGAGGCTTGTTTATCTGAGACCCCTTACAATGATGGTGTCTCTCCTGCAAGCACTGGTGTCATATTTTACAGTTCCTACATTTAGGGGTAGCATGGTTTGTGACCCCACAACAGCCAAATTAGTTACAATACATCACATTCCATTCTGACAACCAGTCCTCCATGAGCCCTGGCTGAATTGGATTTATATAACCACACCCCAGATTCCTTCCCCATCCCAGCATGAAGCAGTTAATTATCAGACAGGCCTGTATTTACATATCAACAGTTAATTATCTTACAGGGCTAAACAATTTGAGTGAGCATGCCCACCCCCAAAATGTGGTGTAGTCTCTCCTTTTCGCTGGCTGATTGCAAGCAGTAGTTCAGCCCCTGCTTACACTTATACTTTAGAACTCAGCTCTGGAAAACATACAACACTTAGATGTATTTATAGGGAAAACAAGAACTGGTATATTATCAAAGAACAGAGATGTCAGTGATAATGAGTTAGAATACAGGCAAAAAATGGTTAGAGCCCTGTGCGAATACAAACATCTACCCCTGGACACGGAGATCTGCAGATAGACATTGGGTTCTGCACATCCACAGGACTCTGCTCCCAAGAGCCATTGTGACCAACAGAGAGGCGCATGGCCCTGTCATGCCTGGGAACCAGTGTCCTGCACCAGCAGCTCCTCCCATCCGCACTGCTGTGTGGTGTCAGTTGAAGGGCACACATTGCTCTGTGTCTCGCAGGTCCACCTGCTGCTCTTTTAAGGGTAGCCAAAACTACATCAGGGTTATTTTCAGGCCCCACTTTGCAGAACGCTACCTTCTGTGGCTGGTTTCCATTTCCTGTCATAAAACTCTCCAAACTTCGGAGGAGTCGTTGCCCGTGTTGAGACTTTCTTGTCTGTACATACCGATGTGTAGACTATGTGCAGTGTTTTAATCCGCCTGTCCATGCATAGCACCGTTACATTATATCTCAGCTTTCTAGTCCCTCCTCCAGATGGAGGGAAAGTGTTTCCATTCAGAGAACTCCCTTTGAAAGGCTCTCCTAGCATTTGTCTCTTTTGCTCTCTGTTTCCCTCAAACACTCCTCTGTGTGTCCCTTTAGGCAGATTCCTTATTAATGGGATAATAGGTTTGTTGATTCTATAGCCCCACTCTAGCCAGGCAATCAGGTACATTTCTATCCAATTAGGCTTTCTCTGGGGAAGCTAATTAGTACTAGTAGTTACCAGAGTGCTGACCCCAAGTACAAGCTCTCAGCACCCTGTCACATCTCGCTGGAGATAGGGCCCCAAAATATCCATTAGTGATCACTAATCTCTCTGTGTCCCAGCTTTTGGGGTCTGATTGTGAATTTTTTCCATATTACTGTACTGTGCTAGTGCCCATACGCCTTGCAGATAGGAGAAAGTGACTGCAAAATGTTGTCCATAGCAACACTAGTAATATGAGATGTATGAGACTGAAATACCTCCTGGAATTAAGTCCTTCCAAAAACAGTGGTCCCCAGGACACTGTCAATGGATGAACTGTCAATGAACAACAGCCCTGACAAGTAACTGGGGTTTCCTGACTGCTTAGGCTGTGCCTTTCTATTGGTTACTACAGTTCTGTGCCTCTTTTCCCCCAGGCTTTCTATTGAAGCATTAGAGGCTGTGCTTCTCAAGGCTGTGAATGAGAAGCTGATAAGAACACTCTGGAAGCAGAGAACTTGGATGCTTCTTGAAAATCCGCAGACTCACCACGAGGGGGTGTGTTTGCTGGTGAGGTAAGAGATCTAGGAGACAGCATTTCATCCTCAGGGATCGGCAACAAATAGAGTGACTGACAGGGAACTTTCAGGTATAGCTTTGTGCGGGGTGTCCTGGGTGAGAAACACAGAGCTTCCATGCGTAGGTTTTAGAGTTGTATGGTCATAGCAGCTAAGCTTTTGAAGTGCACAGTCTGCCCCATAAGTGGTTCCTTTTGTCTTCCAGTGTTCTGCAAAGATCTGGACTAATAACAGTGGAGATCATACAGAGCCTCCTCCCCTGGGTAAATTCCCCATCAGAAAATCAGCGAGTCACCAGCACAGCTTTCTTTGCTCAGGTATGAGCACTTCCACCATTAGGCTGTTATCTGTTGTTTACCTTTCTCTGAGGAGTTGTACAGTTCACTTCATAGGAATTCATTTTAGATAGTAGAATGTGTCCTTTGTAAGGAAATCTCACAAGGAACTTCATTACACCTTTCTTAATCATTTTCTCTTTGTTATTTTTGGGGTCTATACTAGCCTGGCCTAGCTGCCTATTCTAGTTGCTGGTTAAGAGAGAGTGAGAAAGATATAGATAGGCTACGTCTACATTGGCAAGATTTTGCGCAAATAAGGTATGTCTAACCTACAGCACTAATTCAATTTAACTTAATTCGAATTAGTTAATTCGAAATAAGCTAATTCAAATGAGTGCATCTAGACCTAAAAACTAATTCGAATTAGCATTTTGCTAATTCGAAATAGCATGTCCACATTGAGTGGACCCTGAACCGAAGTCAAGGCTGGCCAGAACCAGTGCCGTCAGGGCATCAGGTTAGGACTTAAGGTGTGGAGCTGCTTCCTCAGGCTAGCCGAGGGCTGTGCTTAAAAGGACCCGACCCCCACCCCGGACAGACAGTTCTCAGGATTCCCCGCTTGCTTGTCTAACTCGATGGGGACAGCAAAGCAGTCCTGTCTTGGAGTGCCCTGAATGCCCACACTCGGCACATTACAGCACTCGACCATCAGCCCAGCTGCACTTGCCGCAGGCTGCCATCTGGGGGAGGTCAATCAGGGGGCTGTCAGGATCCAGGAGGCCCTACAGGAAAGCTTCCACCCCGAGGAGCCCGCAGAGCCACCCCAGTCCTCCCCATCGGGGGCTCGTGCCCCATTCCTCCCTCACCTCCTTCCACTTACCCTTCCCGAGCCCCCTCTTCCTGATGTAAAAAATAAAGGACACGTGTTCAAAAATAGAAACTCTCTTTATTTAACAAAACTGGGGGTGGGGGGGGGGGTGAGTTAACCTCTGGGGGACTGGGAAAAGGAGGTGGGAGAGGGGAAGAAAGAGGGTGGGAGAGGGGAGGTGGAAACCTGGGAGGAGGGAGCTGGAAGGGGGAAGCCAGGGGAAGAAGGAGGAGGGGAAGTATAAACCTATGGTACGCCATATCTTCAGAACTGTGTACAGATGTGGTCTTCTCACCTCAAAAAAGATATGGCCTTGGAAAGGGTTCAGAAAAGGGCAAGTACAATGATTAGGGGTTTGGAACAGGTCCCATATGAAGAGAGGCTAAAGAGACTGGGACTTTTCAGCTTAGAAAAGAGGAGACTGAGGGGGGATATGATAGAGGTCTATAAAATCATGAGTGGTGTGGAGAGGGTGCATAAAGAAAAGTTCTTCATTAGTTCCCATAATATAAGGACTAGAGGACACCAAATGAAATGAATGGACATCAGGTTTAAAACTAATAAAAGAAAGTTCTTCTTCACACAAAGTTCTTCTTATAGTCAACCTGTGGAACTCCTTGCCACTGGAGGATGTGAAGCCTAGAACTATAACAGAGTTTAAAGAGAAGTTAGATAAATTCATGGAGGTTGGGTCCGTGGAGTGCTATTAGCCAGGGGGTAGGAATGGTGTCCCTGGCCTCTGTTTGTGGAAGGCTGAAGATGGATGGCACGAGACAAATCGCTTGGTCATTGTCTTCGGTCCATCCCCTCTGGGGTACCTGGTGTTGGCCGCTGTCGGCAGACAGGCTACTGGACTAGATGGACCTTTGGTCTGACTCAGTACGGCCATTCTTATGTTCTTATGTTCTAAGCGCAGGGCTCAGGGTCGGGGGTCTCACTGGAACAACTTGATTTTCATGCAAACCTGCTCCTGGATTTGGATGTGGCCTTTGGTGTCCAGGCTGGCAGCTATCCTGCCCTAGACGGCTGCATTCCTGTGCCTAGTGTGGAGGTCGTGGACGCTGGAGGCCTCCCCCCCCAAACCTCGATAATGTCCACGATCTCCGCACTAGACCACGCGGGCGCCTGCCTCTTGTGGCCCTGGGCAGGCTCCTAGGAGCCGCCAACCTGGTCCTGGGAAGAGGCGGAGGGCTGGGTGGCAGCGGGTGGCTGGCTCATGCCATGCCAGGTGCAGGGTCTGCTGGCTGGGTGCTGGCAGGCTTGCCACTGGCACAGGCACTGTAGCCAAACCGTGCCCCTTTAAGGGCTCTGGGGCTGGGAGAGGGGCAGAAAAGTTTCCCTGGTTTGGCCCAGAGTGGCCATCAGGGCAACCTGATTAGGGTTAGCCTCCAACTAGTTCGAATTAAGTGGCTACACAGCCCTTAATTTGAACTACTTAATTCGAACGAGGCGTTACTCCTCGTAGAATGAGGTTTACCTAGTTCGAATTAAGCGCTCCGCTAGTTCGATTTAAATTCGAACTAGCAGTTTGTATGTATAGCCGCTATTAAAGTTAATTCGAACTAACGGCTGTTAGTTCGAATTAACTTTGTAGTGTAGACATACCCATACTTTTAACGCGAGAGTTTTTGCGTTAGAATATTTGCGCAAGAGAGCGTCTACACTGGCATGTGCTGTTGCGCTAAGAGGCGCTTTTGTGCAAAATCATCCGGGCCAGTGTAGACGCTCTCTTGCGCAAGAAAGCCATTGGGCTTTCTTGCACAAGAAATTAATGTGGCCTGTCTACACTGGCCTCTTGCGCAAGAACAGTTGCACAGGAGGGCTTTTTCCTGAGCGGGAGCATCATAGTTTTTGCGCAAGAAGCACTGATTTTAGACATTAGAATGTCAGTGTTCTTGCGCAAGAACTCCCCGCCAGTGTAGACAGGCAGCTGCTTTTGCGCAAAATCATGCCAATGTAGATGTAGCCATAGAATTTGAGTTACTAGACCTTTTCTGACAATTCCTAGGGCTAATACTAACCAACAGCTCCTGATTTTGGTCTAGCTCAGCAAATCTTCTAAATGAATCTAGTGTCCTAATACTATAAAATAAGCAACATACAAATACATTAACATCTATCTTAGATTCTCATTAATGTAGAATAATAGATTCATAGAACATTCGAACTGGAAGGGATCTTGAGAGGTCTTCGAGTCCCATCCCCAGCCATCACGGCAGGACCAAGCACAGTCTAGATCATCCCTGACAGGTGTTTGTCTAACCTGCTCTTAAATATTTCTAGTGATGCAGATTCCACAACCTCCTGAGGCAATTTATTGCAGGGTTTAACCACCCTGACAGGCAGGACGTTTTTCCTGCTGTCCAACCTAAACCTCCCTTGATGTAATTTAAGCTCATTGCTTCTTATCCTATCCTTAGAGGCCAAGGAGAACAATTTTTCTCCATCTTCCTTAAAACATCCTTTTAGAAACTTGTATTATCTGAGTACTTCAAAATGATAATGTAGTATCTGAGTGCCTCAAAACTCTTTAAAAGTATGTATCCCTACAATACCCCTGTGAGGCAGGGAAACACTAATAGTCCCATTTTGCAAAGAGGAAACTGATGCACAGAAGGCCTAAGTGACTTGCCCAACATCATCTAGGAAGTCTTTGAGGGTGCAGGAAATTGAACTGGAACCTCCTAAGTCCTAGGCTGCTAACTACTGGAGCATCCTCCCTCTCCACAGCCTTGCTATAATGTCTGTGTCATATTTCACATTTACGCTAAGTCGCTATTTTAGAGGCTCATCTGGTGGTTCTAGGAATCTGTTTGTGCCCCAAAATCTTTCTACACCCCACCTAGGAAAGGAGTCACAAACGTGGGTTTTCAAGGTCTGCCTAGAGAGGCCTCATGAAAGCTGCCAATCAGAGCCCAGCTGGCTCAGATATATGGAGCTACAGGGCTTTATTAGGTCAGTTTCTTTCAGGAAGTGGAGGGCCAAGAAAGGATGCTATTCTCTGGCCAAACCAATTCACAGGGGTTTATTTCAGGCAGCATTTTCTGAAGCTGAATTTGCAGAGAGAGAGTCCTTACGAGCCTTAAACATATAATTTGAGGGAGAAACTGAAAGTGGCCCCATAGGAAGAACCCAAGGAAAAAGTAGCAATAAACTGAAATGAAGCAATGACTCGCTGCTATTTCTAGGTTGGAACCAAGAGTAGTGGGCAGGCCCAGGTTCCCCAGTGGCATAAACCCGATGAAGGGGTGTGTCTAGACTACATGCCTCCTTCGACGGAGGCATGTAGATTAGCCACATCGGAAGAGGGAAATGAAGCTGCGATTAAAATAATCGCGGCTTCATTTAAATTTAAATGGCTGCCCCGATCTGCCGATCAGCTGTTTGTCGGCAGATCGGGGGAGTCTGGACGCGATGCCCCGACAAAGAAGCCTTTCTTCATCGACACAGGTAAGCCTGGTTTCACGAGGCTTACCTGTGTCGATGAAGAAAGGCTTCTTTGTCGGGGCATCGCGTCCAGACTCCCCCGATCTGCCGACAAACAGCTGATCGGCAGATCGGGGCAGCCATTTAAATTTAAATGAAGCCGCGATTATTTTAATCGCGGCTTCATTTCCCTCTTCCGATCTGGCTAATCTACATGCCTCCGTCGAAGGAGGCATGTAGTCTAGACACACCCAAGGGGACAGGGCTTATGGAGAGGTTGAACAAAGAACAGAATATAAAGGGTCCAGAGTTGGGGCTGAAGACCCTAGTGAGGGCAACAGGACCTAAAAGGCATTTGTTTGGACTTTGGGACTTGGCCAGAGGGCTGAGCCATGGAAGACTCACTAAGATCGACTGGCAGGATGCACCTGGGCGAGAAAAGGACTGTGGTATCAAATGCAGTCACTGAGAGGCTCTCAAGGGATGAGCAATCACCCATTATAGTGCCTAAAAGGAAAAATCCATGTTTTTAACACAGTACTCATTCGTATAGAATAATAAATTACAGTGTATTACGTGTCTCCTCAAATTATATTCGCTATCTTAATGAACATATTAGAGCTAATGGACATGTTGATTTTCTTTCAGCTAATGACTGATCCCATACTCAGGGAGAAGAGGTTGCTTAAGTCTGTCTTACACATCTTAGAAGAAAGGTTAGAGGACAATAACTGGATTGTCCGTCGAATGGCTGTAAGAGGCCTGGGAAATGTAGTCTATGGGGCACCTGAGAAGGTAAGATAGAATACTGAATACAATGCAGCATAACTAGAGAAACTAAAGGAAACAATTGCTCAGGATTTACAGAGGCCATGCACAATGCACTAGGCCAACTTCTGCTCTCTCATACCCCTGTAACCTCTTTGCAGTCAATACACAGCAGGTTGGTTCCCTTGGTAAGCTGGGCATAAGGAAACAATATGTACTTAATATGATCATATGTAAATGTATACTCCTAGGAATGAAGAGTGTAGGCCATACTTCCAAGATGAGAGAGATTCTATTCCAGGAAACAGAGACACTAAAAAACTCAAATCATGATAGATAATCAGCTGAACGTAAGCGCCCAGTACAAAGCTGTGACCAAAAGAGCTGAGGTGATCCTCGGAGGCATAGACAGAGGGATTCTGAATAAGAATAAAGAAGTTATTTTACCTCTGCTTATGGCACTGGTGTGAGAACTGCTAGAATACTATGTCAGGATCATGCCTGCAATTCAAGAAGGATGCTGATAAATTGGAGAAGAGTCACAAGAATTTTCAAAGGACTAGAAAATGTGCCTTTAGATTCAATGGGGGGGGGGAGGAATGAAGCTAAACTAATTCAGACTGCTAGTAAGGCATACATTTTAATGGTAATTTTAATCATTGGAACCATTTACCAAGGGTTGTGGTGAGTTCTCTATCAGTAGCAACTTTAAAAACAAGATGGGCTGTTTTTCTAAAAGAGGTACTCTAGTCAAACAGACATTATTTTGGGGAGGTTCTGTGTTGTGAAGGAGGTCACAATGGTCCCTTTTGGCCTTCAAATCTAAGTAATTAGAAATCTAATAGGATTACATAGGTGTAATATGGCACAGAGTTTGGCTTATTGTAGCTAGTATCTGATGTAAAATATAGCTATAGGTCACTAGGGGGCAGATGAAATTCCCACTGCTTCATAATTGCTAAAAAAACATATTAGAAATGTGGTTAGTGGAAAGTGTTTTTTAATGTCATATGTCTGAACAGGTGAAAAAGTACAAGAAGTTTCTTCTGGAGACACTGATCAGGACTTTAGAAGAGACTTTCAGTTTTGAAATCATTGTCGAATGCATGAAGGCACTGGCCAAAGTCCTGAAGGAGCTGAAAGGGAAGGACATAGGTTCTTCCTTCAGAGACCTCACCATAGAGATCCGGAAGTACTTCGATAATGTACGTGAACAGAAGCCTTCAACCCCAGTTCAGCTGACATTGATGAGGCTCCATTTACAATGCATGATGTGTCCTCACTGGGCATTGTTCATGTCAGAATGAAGTGATTTTAGGCCTTAGGGAAGAGATGTGTTTTATGGCGGAGCAGAGAATTAAGAAAATGAGGATGCCATCCCTGCTCCTTCAGTCTCACCCTTCTGTTCATCTTTATTTCCAATGAGAATGGCAAAGGAAGTATGAATACTAGATTAGGTAGCTGCATAACAAGGAAAATGGGCATACAGGGTGTAATAGACTGTTTTGGGCCTGCTCCATACGATTTTTATGTCACCTGGTTGAAATTATTCCATTTTGCAGAGAAGTTTGAGATTTCAAATTTTGGTTTTGTTCCTATTTGGGGGACATACCCCCCAGCCCAAATTTCAAATCTCTTTGTGAAACAGTAATACTATTCTCAACCCAGCTCTACTGGGAGCCTTGCCTGAGGGCAGTCTACTGGCAGACTATGCTGGAGACAGGGAACCTGGAAACACTGGGAATTAGAGGTGCCAGGGTGCACATTTCCTGGCTCCTTGTCAGCCTGCCAGACAGGCTGTTCTGAAGGTGAGGGCCAGGAAGCCCAAGATCTCAGTTAGCCTGCTAGATGGGTCACCAAGAAGCTGACCAAGTACCCCTACTTGGCTTCTGGAAGAATTTTGTCAAAATTGAACTGTCTTCAAAGTATTTTGAAGAATCAACACATTTGGCCCAAACGTGATTAATTCCAGTTCTTCTAAACTTCTGTAGTTGGAATCACTCTACTCTAATGTAGAAGAGACAGCTGTGCTAGATACATGATGTGGTTATCTCTTCGTTACCAACCTGTGTGGCTTTCTTGGCTATAGAAGGACAACACTCTTCGTGCATTGGCCTTTGTCCTGTTTGGTATCCTGGCCGGCTCTGCAAAGAGAAAATGGAAGGACTATTTTGCCAAGCAGGTTAGACAGAGCTGGGTCACGCTTCTGCTGCACCTGCAAGATCCAAGCCCTGAAGTTTCAATGGTAAGAATGACAGTGACTTAAATACTAAGCAAAAAGAATCTTCCTCCTGTTGCCAGGGGAGCTCTGCTATTCCTTCCTGCAGTGGAGACCTAAATTCTTCCCTCAGTTCATTGCCCTCCTTTTGAGTCAATCCCAGACAGGCTGGTCCTTAGCAGCCAGGGTTGTCTCACTGGAGTTCAGGATAGGTCATGGGTCTGATCCCAAGAGTTCATTCCTGCCTATCTCTGCACCCCACGTTCCTGCCTCCCCACAACAGAGGAAAGATCACAGCTATGCCTAGTGAAGCAGCTTTCATAGCTACATCTGTTCTGAAAAAACATTGCTGCTATCTCCAGTTTTCAGTATTATAAAATCATAGAACCATAGGTTTGGAGGAGACCTCAGGAGGTCACTGAGTCCAACCTCCTGCCCAAAACAGGACCAGCCACAACTAAACAATCCCAGCCAGGGCTTTGTCAAGCTAGGACTTGAAAACTCTAGATTTAGAGGTTCCGTTGCCTCCCTAGGTAACCCATTCCAGTGCTTCACCACCTTCCTAGTAAAATAGTTTTTCCGAATATCCAACCTAGACCTCCCCCACTGTAACTTGAGACCATTGCTCCTCATTCAGTCATCTAGTACCACTGAGAACAGCCTCTCTCCATCCTCTTTGAAATCCCCCTTCAGGTAGTTAAAGCCTTCTATCAAAGCTCCCCTCACTCTTCTCTTCTGAAGACTAAATAATCCCAAATCCCTCAGCCTCTCCTTGTAAATCATGTGTTCCAGCCTCCTAATCATTTTTGTTGCCCTCCGTTGGACTTTCTCCAATGTATCAACATGTTTTAAGTAATGGGGTGCCCAGAATTGGATGCAATACTCCAGAAGTAGAATCCCTTTCCCCCTATTAAAGTCATGCTGGCATATTTTCTGTCTATTACTTCAGGGGAATCCCTTTTATTCTTGGGGTAGATGAGCAGTCAAGGACATGAGTTCCATTTGAATGAGCACAATACGTGTTATGGAACAATTCAATGGTGCAACCCTCTTTTTCAGGAGTGCAGAGCTACATTTCATCTCTGTGCCCCATTTTTGGGACTGAAGAGGCTCCAAACTATACTTAATGAGCATCTTAGTTGCAGAACCGAGCTGAACCCTGAGGAGCTCCAGATGGATATCTGCAGACACCTTGTGAGTGACCTATAGAATTATATGAGATTATTGACAGCATAGGCTTGTGATGTAGAAGCAGGGGGAATGTGTGATGGGCAATGTAAGTATCTATGGGTATGTCTACGCTACAAAGTTAGCTTGAACTAACGGACGTTAGTTCGAACTAACTTTCATAGGCGCTACACTAGCGCTCCGTTAGTTTGAATTTAATTCGAACTAGCGGAGCGCTTAGTTCGAACTAGGTAATCCTCATTCCACGAGGATTAAGCCTAGTTCAAATTTACTAGTTCGAATTAAGGGCTGTGTAGCCTCTTAATGCGAACTAGTGGGAGGCTAGCCCTCCCCAGGTTTCCCTGGTGGCCACTCTGGCCAACACCAGGGAAACTCTATGCCCCCCTCCCGGCCCCGGACCCCTTAAAGGGGCACGGGATGGCTACGGTGCCCGTGCCAGGTGCAAGCCTGCCAGCACCCAGCCAGCAGACCCTGCACCTGGTGCGGATCGAGCCACACACCCGATGCCCCCCAGCCCTCCCCCTCTTCCCGGGACCAGGCTGGCGGTTCCTGGGAGCTTGCCCGGGACCGCAAAAGGCGGGCTCCCTCCTGGGCTAGTGCGGACATCGTGGACCTCGTCCACGATCTCCACACTAGGCACAGGAAGGTGGCCGGCTAGGGCAGGAGAGCTGCCAGCCTGGCCACCCAGGAGCAGGAGTGCATGAAAATCAAGGTGGTCCACTGAGACCCCACGACCCTGAGCCCTGAGCATACAATGGCCATCCTGGGTCAGACCAAAGGTTCATCTATCCCGTAGCCTGTCTGCCGACAGCGGCCAACCCTAGGGACCCTGGAGGGGATGGACCGAAGACAGTGACCAAGCCATTTGTCTCGTGCCATCCCTCTCCAGCCTTCCACAAACTTTGGGCAGGGACACCTCTCCTACCCCCTGGCTAATACCACTCCATGGACCCAACCTCCATGGCTTGATCTCACTTCCCTTTAAACTCTGTTCTAGTTGTAGCCTTCACAGCCTCCTGCAGCAAGGAGTTCCACAGGTTGACTCTGTGCTTTGTGAAGAACAACTTTCTGTTACTAGTTTGAAGCCTGTTACCCATTCCTTTCCTTTGGTGTCCTCTAGTCCTTCTTTATGGGAACTAATGAAGAACTTTTCTGTATGCACCCTCTCCACCCAACTCCTGGTTTTAGAGACCTCTATCCTGTCCCCCCTCCGTCTCCTCTTTTCTAAGCTGAACAGTCCCAGTCTCTTTAGCCTCTCTTCATATGAGACCTGTTCCCAACCCCTGATCATTTTAGTTGCCCTCCCCTCTGCCACCCTCTCTCTTCCCCTCTCCTACCCCCTTTTCCCAGTCTCCCCCAGTTTTGTTCAATAAAGACAGATTCCATTTTTGAACACAATTGTCCTTTATTTTGTACATCAAGAAGAGGGGCTAGGGAAGGGTAAGGGGAAGGAGTTGAGGGAGGAATGGGGTACGCGCCCCCGATGGGGAGGACTGGGCTGGCTCTGCGGGCTTTTGGGGTGGAAGCTCTCCTGCAGCCCCCCAATTGCCCCATCTCCCCAGATGGCAGGCTGCGGCAAGTGCAGCCGGTCTGATGGCCAAGTGCTGTGATGTGCCCAGTGTGGGTACTCCGGGCACTCCAAGCCAAGACTGCTTTGCAAGCGGGGCACCCCTGAGAACTGTCTGTCCGGGGTGGGGGTTGGGACCCTTTAAGCACAGCCCTCGGCTAGCCTGAGACAGCATCTCCACGCTCTAAGTCCTCCTCTGATGCCCTGCCGGCACTGCTTCCGGCCATCCTTAAGCCCGGTTCAGGGTCCACTTAATGTGGACATGCTAGTTCGAATTAGTAAAATGCTAATTCGAACTAGTTTTTTAGTCTAGATCCGTTAGTTTGAATTAGCTTAGTTCGAATTAAGTAATTCGAACTAAGTTAGTTCGAATTAACGTTGTAGTGTAGACGTACCCTATTAGAGTGGGATACAGGACTGAGGGTGAGAGGAATGTAAATCTGCCCTAGATTCCCACTTTCCCCACTTCTACACAGCCTCCTGTCCTTTCTTCTATTTACTTGTTTAAATTAAAAAAAAAAGTCTGAGTGAGTCCAATAACTGACAGCAGTGGCAAGAGGAACACAGACTGTTTACTTGTGGTTTGTAAAGGCATGTGTTGGCAGTCAAAGGGCATTTCTAGCCAGAGAGAGCTCATGTGTCCCTGATTTTCTCTAGGCCAAAGAGAAGGCTGAGCTACTGGAGAACTTTTACAAAACCACCATCAGATACTTCCGCAGCAGCTGGGAAGAGATCCGGGCAGCTGCAGCCAAGTTAGCTGGTGAGAGAAAGTGTGCCATGTCCCTTTTGGTATTCCCTTTGAGGTAGACAGAAAAAGTCCCTGTGTGCAGCACTGAGCTACTATTAATCTCTCCGTGCTGTGACTTCTCATGCATAAATGGAGATGTTAATGTTCTCCTACTTCTCCAGTGTGGTGTTAGGAGGAATTTGTAATTTGCAATTGAATGCTTTGAGATGGCGCAGTCATTTAGTAGCAGAGGCTGGCACACTGTCACGTAGGGTATGTTTATTCTCCGATCAAACTAGTGTGCTAAAAATAGAGTAGCTGTGGCAGGAGTAGCAGGAGGGGTTAACTATTCCAAGGATGATCCCATCCAAACCCAAAAGTCTGTTCTCAAGGTGGCTAGCTCCTCAGACTGCTTCTGTCATCTGACCTGCACTCTATTTTTAGTAGTCAGAGTTAGTGTGGACTCAAACTATAGACCTAAGCTCAGTGTTGTTCACTGTTCCTTACTGGTGCTTCATCACTGGGAGGTAGGCAGGCCACCGCCACACAGTGCCTGCTGTTGCAGGTTCCTGATTGCCTTGCCCAGGAAGCACTAGATTCCTCCCCTTTGGCCCTGTGCCATCCTTTCCTTAGCACACCCATGCAAGCCAGGCAAGCATTGTGGCCTAATTAATTTATCCATGTGAGATCCTTGCTTAGTACGCACTTATTCCTGGCCCCAGCCCTTTGTTCACACCACTAGATTAATACACTATCCTAGTATATCTCCACTAACTGACAGCAGTGGCAAGAGGAACATAGATTGTTTAAAGCAAATGAGGTTTTATGTAAACATTCTTAATTTTTTTCTCTTATTCTCTTCAGTGTGGACGCTAAACTTTTCTAGTATTTTCTTGCCTACAACTCACCGTAGACCCACAATAGAAGCCAAAGGGCCAATGTTATCACCTTGCACTTAACAAGAGAAGGTTTTTTATTGATGTTTATTTTACACTGCTTATTTAGGCATCATCCTGGAACATACGGACACCAAGAATATGAAATGGCTGGACATGGAACATCTGTTGACCTGTAAGTAACAAATACAGGTGAAATCCCATTCATTAGTGAGTTATAAAGAAATTTAGCTGACAAGCAAGCAGTAACTGATACCACAGGTGTGAAGTGCATCAGCCACACATCAAAGGACAGATTCAGCTTTAGTCTGCTCTGAAAGAGGTACGTCTACACTACAGCGTTAATTCAAGTTAACTTAATTCGAAATAGTTAATTTGAAATAAGCTAATTCGAATTATGCATCTATACACAAAACCTATTTCAAAATAGCATTTTGTTATTTTGAAATAGCGCGTCCACACTGAGTGGACCCTGAACCGAAGTTCAGGCTGGCCGGAACCAGTGCTGGCAGGGCATCAGGTTAGGACATAGTGTGTGGGGCTGCTGCCTCAGGCTAACTGAGCTCCGTGCTTCACGGGACCCTACCCCCACCCCGAACAGACAGTTCTCAGGGTTCCCCGCTCGCTTGTCTACCCCGATGAGGGACAGCAAAGCAGTCCTGTCTTGGAGTGCCCTGAGTGCCTGCACTCGGGACACCACAGCACTCGGCCACATGGAGCCAGAGCTGCCCCTGGGCACACCGGTGCGTCTCGTAGGGTTGTTGCCATCAGCCCAGCTGCACTTGCTGCAGGCTACCGTCCGGGGAGTCCATCGGGGGGCTGTCAGGATCCAGGAGGCCCTGCAGGAGAGTGTCCACCCCGAGGAGCCCTCAGAGCCACCCCGGTCCTCCCCACCGGGGGCTCGTGCCCCATTCCTCCCTCACGTCCATCTACTTACTCCTCCCTAGCCTCCCTTCCTGATGTCAAATAAAAGACATGTATGTTCAAAAATAGAAACTGGGTTTATTGAACAACAGGGTGAACCTCTGGGGAGACTGGGAAAAGGAGGTGGGAGAGAGGAATAGAGTGGGTGGGAGAGGGGAGGGTGAAACCTGGGAGGAGGAAGTTGGAAGGGAGAAGCAAAGGGAAGAAAGGAGAAGGGAAGATCAGGGCCCAAGGTTGGGGGTCTCACCGCACCAACTTGATTGTCTGCAAACCTGCTCCTGGGTTCGCATGTGGCCTTTGGTGGCCAGGCTGGCAGCTATCCTGCCATTGGCGGCCGTGTTCCTCTGTCTAGTGCGGAGATCATGGATGCTGGGGCATCCCTCCCAAACCTGAATAAGGTCCATGATCTCCACCCTGGACCAGGAAGGCACCCGCCTTCTCCAGCCCCTGTCAGGCTCCTGGGTGCTGGCAGACTGCTCCTGAGGAGCAGTGGAGGGTTGGCTGCCAGTGCCTTGCTGGCTCACGTTTTGTGGCTACTGGCTCAGGGGCCCCGGTGGCCACTGCTGGCTCTTGGCTGGTAGGCTTGGATCTGGCACGGGCCAGGGTCTATCCCTTTAATGGCTCTGGGGCCAGGGGGAGAGGAGAGTAAGTTTTCCTGGTTGTGCCCAGAGTGGCCACCAGGGCTCCCTGGGAAGGGCTGGAGGCCCCCTATTTTGAATTAATTGTCTACACAGCACTTAATTTGAAATAGCTATTTCAAATTTGGTGTTACTCCTCGTAGAATGAGGTTTACCAAATTTGAATTAAGCGCTCTGCTATTTCGAATTGATTTCGAAATAGCGGTTTGCATGTATAGATGCTATTAAAGTTAATTCAAAATAACAGCTGTTATTTTGAATTAACTTTGCGGTGTAGACGTACCTGGAGGAAACTGCAGCCAGTGTGATATAAGTCAGTGCATCTCCTGGCTATCCTGGCAATGCCTCTTCCCAACCTGTGTCATCCACTCTTTGGGCTCCATCGGCTCCCTGGGAGCCACTTTTTGCTACCCCAAACTCCACACCATCAGATTTATTTCTGTCAGGAGATGTAAACTAACTTAAAAGCAGAAGCTATTGAGTCAATGGAGCACCTTCCAATTGGATGAGTTTCTGGTAGGGTCAGGGTCTCCCCTCTCCCCCCTCCTCCATCTCAGTTTGGAGCTTGGAAGGATCCCAATGGAGGAACCTAAAGCTTTGTTTGTACAGAGAGCTTCTGTAGCTTGGTACTCACTGGTACTAAATCTCCAGCTACTGCAGGCATAGGTGACTATATGAAAAGTGAGTCATATTCTCTGTAATTCCAGCTCTCCAGGTCCTACAGAATGACCCAAGTCCCATTGTCCAGCTGGTGGCAACTCAGGTCCTAAGAGACATCTGACCTGGATGAGTGCTCGGGGAATGAAGCACAGACAAATAGAACAAAGAGCTCCTGCTACCTTGTCACATCCATTGCTTCACTGGGGATTGCTGGAGGACAATGTGCTCTGTCTGTGCCAGCTTCTGTTTCCAGCTTGCACCTCATATACTTGGGTGGGAAGCGAGACATGGGTGGTATGCGGCCAGCTACAGTGACTGAACGCTATATCTGCTAGCTCTCCATGGGGTAAGGGAGTAGTATAAGGGCCCTACCATCAATCAAACATTAGCCCCGCCCCCTGAATCCGGAAGTCCCCACCCCCCCGACTCCCCGGAAGTCCCTTCTCCCTTGTCACCGGCAGTCCCGCCCCTGGAGGGTAGTACATCCGGGTCGAGAGGGACAGGTGACCGGAAGTTAAAAAGGATGTCATGTGACCCCCATTAGGCCCGTCCCCTGTCACCGGAAGTCCCGCCCTTGGGGGTAATACATCCGGGGTCAAGAGGGGCAGGTGACCGGAAGTAAGGGGTGTCATGTGACCCCTCTAAGGACTTGCCCCGCCTCCCTCTACCAATCAGGAAGGGCTTTCCCCGTAGGATCGCCCCGCGAACCGCTTTGACCAATGGAGGGGCAATTCCGGGACCGGATGACCCGCCCAGAAGTGGGTCATGTGACCCCTCTAAGAACTCGCCCCACCTCCCTCCACCAATCAGGAGGGGTTTTTTCCCTGTAGGACCGCCTCGTGAACTGCTTTGACCAATCGGGGGGCAGTTCCGGGACCGGATGACCCGCCCAGCAGTGGGTTGTGTGACCCCTCTAAGAACTCACCCTGCCTCCCTCTACCAATCAGGAGGGTTTTTTTCCCTGTAGGACCACCCCACAAATCGCTTTCACCATTCGGGGGGTGCTGTTCTGGGACCCGTTGACCAGACCGGAAGCTGGTCGTGTGACCCCTCTAAGAGCTTCCCGTGACACCCTCTGTCAATCAGAGCATAGCACTTCCCCATAAGATCTAGCGCCACACTAAAGAGGCCATCTTGTTCCAAGAGCGCGTGTTTCAGAGAGCGTGCAAACGCTGAGCGGAAACATGGACTCCTTCACCACCCCCACCAGGAGTTTGGAGTTTGTTTTGGTGACGAGGGCCTTCCACCACATGAGAAGAAAGCGCCACATCAGCAACAGTTCCGAGGACAAGGGAGAGGCGAAAAGGGGCCCTTTGCCCCCTCTGCTATTGGATACACCAGATTCATCCTTGGCGTTCTCGTCAATGCTTTGTATCAGTGTTGAGCAAAAACAAGGTGGGCCCGGTTCGTCTTCCTCGTCCGATGCAATGCTGTCCCGGGTCTGACGGTCAGCTAGAAAGGCATCATCAAGCTGTCAAAAGATTGCCAGAAAGAAATAATGTAAGACGCTCTGGTCATTTTTTTTTTAAAGTTTTCAAAATCCCGGTTTCCTAACCCCATGATGCCCCAACTTCGATCTTTCATTTACCTATTTGGCTTCTTTTCCATGCGTCTTGTCCGACTCCTGGGAGCCATGGGCACCTTCTTCCTCCAGGCCATCTAGCTTGTCTGGCTGCATCGTGAGCGGTTGGGTTTCGGCGTCAGATATTGGTGTATCCATCAGCGGCTGGGCCAAAGGGCTCCCTTCAACTTCTCCTTCCTCCTCGGAACTGTCGCTGATGTAGCGCTTTCTTCTCGGCACCAAAACAAAGTTGGTGAAAGAAGCCATGTTTCCGCTCAGCGTTTGCACGCTCTCTGAAACACGCGCTCTTGGAACAAGATGGCCTTTTTTGTGTGGTGCTAGAACTTACGGGGAAGTTCTATGCTCTGATTGGCAAAGGGTGTCACGGGAAGCTCTTAGAGGGGTCACACGACCCGCCTCCGGTCTGGTCAACGGGTCCCGGAACTGCACTCTCCGGATTGGTCAAAGCAATTCGTGGGGCGGTCCTACAGAGAAAAAACCCTCCTGATTGGTAGAGGGAGGCAGGGCGAGTTCTTAGAGGGGTCACACAACCCACTGCTGGGCGGGTCATCCGGTCCCAAAACTGCCCCCCAATTGGTCAAAGGAGTTCGCGGGGCGGTCCTACAGGGAAAAACCCCCTCCTGATTGGTAGAGGGAGGCGGGGCAAGTTCTTAGAGGGGTCACACGACCCACTGCTGGGCGAGTCATCGGATCCCAGAACTGCCCCCCCGATTGGTCAAAGCGGTTCGCGGGGCGGTCCTACAGGGGAAAAACCCTTCCTGATTGGTTGAGGGAGGCGGGGCGAGTCCTTAGAGGGGTCACATGACACTCCTTACTTCCGCTCACCTGCCCCTCTTGACCCCGGATGTATTACCCCCAAGGGCGGGACTTCCGGTGACAGGGGACGGGCCTAACGGGGGTCACATGACACCCGGTCAGCTGTCCCTCTTGACCCAGATGTACTACCATCCAGTGGCCGGACTTCCGGTGACAGGGGAGAAGGGAATTCTGGCGGTCAGGGGGCGGGACTTCCGGGGTCAGAGGGCAGGGCTAACGTTTGATTGATGGTAGGGCCCTTATACTACTTAGGGGATTACACATGCCGGGGGAATTCACTAAGGGTGGCTTTAATTGGCATTTTGCATCTAACTGTGGATTTTGGTGATTTCCTTTAGATATCCAGGGCCTTTAACTGTGCTTGTATTGTCCAGTCCCATAAGTTGCTGAGTGTCCTCAAACTCCCTCTGATGTTATTGGGAGTTCAGAACACTCTGCCCTTCAAAGAAGGTACTCAGCAGATATCATTCGTCCTCCAAATTTAGAGGCTATGATCCTCCACCTCATAGCAAAAGTTTCCTGAATAGTTAGGTTTCTAGTCTCTCTCAGCACTTTACTCTTGCCCTCCTGGGTTCTGGGCCTATGAGGAGTCACCAGACAACAGTTAGCAAAGGAGGGTAAAAGGCTGAGGGGGTCTGGGATATCATTGTCTGTGGTTCTCAATGGGGAGAGAATCTTCCTGTGATGGCTGAATATGGGAAGGGGATCAGTGGAGATCCCCTGTTGAATTGACACTTTCTGATAATTCCCTATATTAGGTAATAGGAGTTCCCCTAATCTTGTGGTGTTTCCTGTTTTGGACATTGTTTTCCATTCCATATCCAGCAGCTTAATCCCAACCCATGTTATTATATTTATTAAGGGGCATTGTACAAATGCTGATGACTCGGTAAGTTTATTTCTCAGGTGCTGGCCATGCTGTGTCTCACAAACAGTCACCTGTAAATAACCCTCCCCTGTAAATAATATAGTGTTTGTATTTACTGTGCACATGTTTCCAATTAAACTCTTTGAAGTATCTGTTTCAATTACTCAGGGGCCTGATTTCTTCTTTCAGAGTATGTCTACACTACAGCATTATTTCAAAATATCTTATTTCGAAATAGCGCGTCTACACACAAAATGCATTTTGAAATAGCGTTTTGCTATTTCGAAATAGCGCGTCCACACTGAGTGGACGGTGAATCGCATTTAAGGCCGGACAGAACCAGGTCCGGCAGGGCATCAGGTCAGGAGTTACTTTGTGTGGCTGCTGCCTGAGGCCTGTGCTTAAAGGCACCCCCCTGGACAGCCAGTTCTCAGGTTTCCCTGCTTGCTTGCCTACCTCCATGAGGGACAGGAAACCATTTTGTCTCTGTGTGCTCTGGTTGCCTTCACTCGGGACATCACAGCACTCTGCAACATGAAGCCAGAGCTGCCCCTGGGCACTCTGGTGCTTTTCGTGGACGCGTTGCTGCGGACCTGTCTGAACCTTCTGCAGGCTGCCATCTGAGAGGTCCATCAGGGGGCTGTCAGTATCCAGGAGGCCCTGCGGGAGAGCTTCCATCCTGAGGAGCCCTCAGAGCCTCTCTGGTCTGCCCCACTGGGGGCTTGTGCCTCATTCCTCCCTCACGTCCTTCCACTTACCTCTCCCTCAGCCCCCTTCCTGATGTCAAATAAAATACACGTATTTTCATGAACACAAACTATCTTCATTTAACAAAACCCCGGGGGAGAGGGGGGAGAATGAAACTCTGGTGAGACTGGGGAAAGGAGGCGGGAGAGGGGAGAAGAGAGGGGGGAGAGGGAAGGGGGAAAACTTGGGGGGAGGAAGCAAGGGGAAGAAAGGGGAGGGGAAGGTCAAGGCTCAGGGTTGGGGGGCTCTCCAGACCAACTTGATTTTCATGCAAACTTGCTCCTGGGTTCACATGTGGCCTTTAGTGCCACGCTGGCAGCTATCCTGCCATTGATGGCCGCATTCCTCTCTCTAGTGCAGAGATCATGGACATTGGGGGCAATCCCCCCAAACCTGAATAAGGTCCATGATCTCCACCCTGGACCAGGAAGGCGCCCGCCTTCTCCAGCCCCTGTCAGGCTCCTGGGAGCTGGCAGACTGCTCCTGGCGAGTGGTGGAGGGCTGGCTGCCAGTCTTTGCTGGCTCATGTTTGGGGGCCACTGGGTCAGGGGTAGTGACTGCTGGCTCTGGCCTGGCAGGCTTGGAACTGGCACAGACACTGTGGCCAGAGTCAACCCCTAAAGGCTCCGGGGAGGGAGGAAGGAGAGGAGTGATCTTGGTTGAGGCTGGAGTGGCCACCAGGGCACCCTGGGAAGTGTCAAAGTCAGACAGGACTCACAGATTTGGCAGACTGCTCTGTTTATTTCAGCAAAGCTTTGCTAAAATGCATTCAGAAAATGTGAGTACCATACAAGGTTCAAACCCCTTGATTTTATACAGTCAAAAGGCCAAGTTAACAAGATCAAAGGGTGTGGCAAAACTTCACATTATTAGTGTGGTTAAGTATCTTCATTTCAATATCAAGCACACAGCAATCTCCTGGCTATATCTCCCTGATTATCTAGAATTGCTTTCTGTCTAACACCTAATGTTTCTCTTCCTGTTAAACTCAGGCCCAAATTGGCTAGCACCTTGATCTGCATACCTACAATCAACATTAACATACGTTTTTTTCTTCCTCTTAAAAGACAAACAGAATTCCTTCAACTTATTCAATTATTACAGTACAATTCATCTTTCTCCTACAGTATAATTCTTTCTACTTTCACAATCCCTCCTTTTGGTCAAGCCTCGCCTATGACCAACAATTACTGGGTTCCTTGCATTAACCGTTCTTTGTCTTTTTGTTCATTAGTGATATTTAAAATCATCAGATTAGCCCTCTGATGAGGGGACATGTCTGTGACATGTCTTGCACAGTTTTGGATACAACAGGAGATTAACTGAAAACATACAAAAATTATTAAGATTCCAAATAGGATAGTCAGGGCTTCCTGAAACAACCAGTTTCCTATGCCAGAGAAATTGGATAAGTTACTTAGCCATTTTCACAGGGAACTTGGCTCTTCGTTGGAAAGGTATGCAATCTTTTTTAAGTAGCTAGCGCGAACTATTATATCATTGGTGTTGTCTGGTATATATACACAACATTCTTTGCCAATGAGAGCACAGGTCCCTCCTTTTGCTGCCAGCACTATATCCAATGCCTGACGGTTTTGGAGGACCACTTGTCTGATCGCTCCTGTTTCTTTGGCCAGGGCCCTTAAACTTTTTCCAGTTTCATTTTCCATGATTTTAACTACTGTTTGTAACCTCAGAAGCCTTTTTGCATGATGTATTACTCCCCCAAGTGGGTCAAAGGAACCACCAATAGCCTCTTCCCAAGTTAAAGGGCTTATGTGATTCACCATTGGGCATCCGACAAGTCCCTTCTTTTTCGCCTAAAATTACGGAGGCGTTCTCATGGGAAGGACTCTAACACTCGGAATTGTGGGAAGAGTTGGGCGGGATAACAGATACCTGACCAGTTAACTGGTAATGTGGTATAGGCCTTTGTTCCACAGACCCAATGATGCCCTATCAAAGCCGGGAAGGGTCGGTTGCACCCCTTTGCCATATAGGTGTCTACAAAGGAGGAGTAATATCCCCCGAAGGGCACACGGTGATTCTCCTTACGGGGAGTGGTGTTATGTGCATGGCATTAAAGAGTGTACTGATGTTACAATATGCTGGAGACAACTGCTCCTCCCCAGATTCAGCCCCGTCCCATTACACACCAAACACCAGTGACCTTTTTTCTCCTCCACACTTATCCGTTTAGATACATTTATTCCCACAATTATTCCCACTGCTTCCCAAGTGTCATTACTGTTCCATGTCTTGTTAAACGGGTGAGGCCTGGGGAATTAAGTGGGATTGCCAAGACAGGAACCAGCTTGTGAGTGGGATGGAATGTGGCTGCAGACCCAGCAATTAGAGATATTAAGGGTCTGAGCGATCCATACTTGCTGGTGGATAAAAGAATTGTCATTGTCATTGTGGATTCCCCAGATCTTAAGACACCAGTGGCCGAGGAACAGGCCCCACCAGAGGCACATGTTGGAGGCAAGACCCTTTTGGTTCTGACAACCTCCACTGAGGGAACCGCAGTCACGGTTTTATGTCCACCAGGCAGCAGGCGCTAGGCTCACTACTGCTTCTTCTTGGGCCTTGCTTTTGGTCCTCATCTGCTTCAGGCAATCCTTACGCGAACGTAGGTTGTAAGGTATTGCAGGCTGTTCCTCTACGTCTTCTTCTGGAGTCAAAATTGACTCTGCATGGTCCTGAGGTGATGATTGGTCTGCTGGGGATGGTGCCTTCTTACACTGCGAAGCCTGTATCCGTGCTGCGATGCCGGATAACTTAACAGCCGTCTGGGCAGTGAGCAGCACCTGATGCAGGCCCTTCCACCGGGGTTCCATGGCGTGTTTTCGTTGGTGGTGTCGTACGTAGACCCAATCACCTGTCTCGAAAGTGTGGCAGGCATCCGAGGTGGGTTCCGTCGGCCAGGAGGCTCGAACCTGTGAATGGAAGTGACTTACAGCTTGCATTAGTCCCTTGCAGTACTGAAGGAGTGTACTGTGAGTCAAGTTCAAGTCTGAGACTGGAGTAATGGGAGCCATTGTTCACATAAACAATTTCAAAAGGACTTAGTTTATGTCTTTGGGATGGTAGGGACAGTGCAGCAGGTGTGTGGCATGTAACACACGATCCAAGTGCTGAACAAGTTGTTCAGTAAAACGTGTACCCCGGTCACTGGACAGAGTGGCAGGAGTTTCTTTGGCAGGCATAATATGATTTAACAAACATTTGGCAACAGACAGCGAATCAGCTTTGCGACAAGGAAAGACTTCGATCCAACCCGAAAATAAGCATACCATAACCAAACTAAATTCATATAGTTGACACACAGGCATTTGTACAAAATCAAGCTGCCAATGCAAGAACAGTGCTTGGGGCAGGCCCCAGAACCCTTGAGCTACCTTTACAGGTTTGCCAACATTGTAGCTTTGGCAAGTGGTACAGGCGGCACAGTGGTGAGCTGCAAAAGAGCTGAAATGGGGGGCCCACCATTCTGCCTTAGTTACAGCAGAGATCATCCCCTCCTTTCCGACATGCGAAACGCCGTGTAGCAGGGCGGCCAGAGCTGGGTAGAGCGAAAAGGGGGCCACAAAGGCACCAATAAGGGGGCGCCAAAGGGAATCAGGGTGTAGAGAGCAACCCTGGGCGACCCAGGAGCCTTTTTCTGTTTCTGAGGCAGAGTCTTGGAGCAGGGTGACTTTCGAAAGGGACTGCGGTGGTACAGAAACAGAAAGGGAACCGAGAAACGCACCTGGGGAAGGTTCTATGGCAGCATTACCCTTAGCAACATCAGTATCTGCTGTGGAGTGACCAGGGCACTTAACAATAGCTAATGCAGATGGGAGTGCATACAGGAGAGCAGCAATGTAGGGGCCATTCTTGATAGGGGCACCAGCAGAGGTAAGGAAACCCCGAGCTTGCCAGAGGGTGCCAAAGTCATGTACAACCCCAAAAGCGTATCGAGAATCAGTATAAATGGTGGCGGAGCGTCCCTCAGCCAGAAAGCAAGCGCGGGTTAGGGCAACTAGTTCAGCGACTTGTGCTGAGGTGACAGAAGGTAAAGGCGCAGCTTCTAGGGTTTCAGAGAGTGATACCACAGCGTATCCTGCGAGGAGACGACCTTGGCTATCTCTAAAGCAGGAACCGTCAGTGAATAACACAAGGTCGGAGTTAGAGAGAGGGACATCAGAAAGGTCGGGGCATGAGACGGTGACAGCAGAGACACTTGCAAGGCAGTCGTGGGGTTCACCGTCATTAGACAGAGGAAGGAGAGTGGCAGGGTTCAACTGAGAACAGCACTTTATGGTGATATGCGAAGCCGAAAGCAGTAAAAGTGAGGCGGGCGGAGGAAAGGTGAGCTGTATTACATTGTAGCAGGAGAGTATCTATACAGTGAGGGACCATGAGAGAAACAGGAGAGCGGAGGACAAGGGACTCAGACATTTCAATTAGGCGTGCCGCGGCAGCCACAGCACGCAGACAGGGGGGTAGACCTTGGGCAACAGGATCCAAGGTGGCAGAGAAATAAGCTACTGGACGATTTTTGCCACCATGCTCCTGAGTAAGAACCCCAAGTGCACAACCAGATTGCTCGTGGCAGAAAAGGGTAAAGGCTTACAGTAGTCAGGTAACCCTAAGGTGGGGGGGGGCAGTGAGAAGCACTAAAGAGTCAGTTTCTGAGGCAGATAATGAAGGGGAACAGAGGAGTAGATCATTTACACATTGGACCAATGTGGACCCAGAGGGGAAGACCAGGTCAACAAGGTCTTTGGCTAATGCTTGGGAAAAGTAAGACGGGCTTTCTGTGTACCCCTTGGGAAGCATACTGCTGCTCCTTGTAAGAAAAGGCAAAAAGATACTGGGACTTAGGGTGAACCGGGACAGAAAAGAAAGCAGAACACAGATCAACATCAGTAAAATGAGTTGCATCTGGCAGGATAGAAGCCAGATTAGTTGCTGGGTTAGGGATTACAGGAAAGGTGGGTACAACAATGCAGTTAATAGCTTGAAGATCCTGAACAAACCGCCATGATTTACCATCAGCTTTTCGAACTGGGAGGAGGATAGGGGTGTTACAGGGGCTGGAACAGGGGACAATAATGCCTTGTTCCCACAGGGTGGATATGACCGGAGCTGAAACCTTTAAATCCCAAAAACCCGGTGCCACGACCCCTTCTCTGACCTTATCCCCATTCTTGGTACCCTCCCCATTCCCAGTACTGTCTGCCCTGCCCTGAATAATGCTGTATTTGCAGAGCTATCAACTTTTGTGAGGACTGCTTCTCTTTCTTTTTAGAGTGCAGTGGCAATGCTCTGCCACTGCTTGCAATTTGTCCATGGTCTTGGCCTCCCATCCAACACTTATTTGCTTTAACATACTGCTAATAGCAGATAAGAGGCTATTAACAAACGCATGCGCCAGGGCGCCCTGTCCATTTTTACCTGGTTGCTGTATCCCAAAAAACCCCCAAAAAACCAACCAACCAAACAAAAAAAACCATCAGTCAGTCTGTGTGATAGTTGCCCGGGTTTTTTTCTTTGTTGCTGTTTACGGGGTTATGAGTAGTTTACACAGTTGCAGGAGGTCTGCTTCAGAGGGTTCATAGGCATTGCACACTAGCAAAATTCCTCTGCAAATTTGGTAGGGTTTTCCTGGGGCTTTGGAAAACCTTTTAAAATCGAGTGGAGCTCCGTGTGGGTCCAGGGTTTATAGCTTCAAGTGGGACCGGTCTGAGTCTTCTTGGAGGACGGGGTAAAGGGAAGCACTCGGTCTGGTGGTGGGAGAGGAGGTTTCCAATAAAGCTTTTTCTTATCATTAGAATTTTTAAGGGAGGCGAGCTTCGATTCAGTTCATTTAAGATTTACCTCGTCCCACCACTGCATGAAGCAATCTACCTCTCCTCTAGCCAATTTAGTTTTGGGAAGGCCAAGTTTGTCTTTTAAGACGTCCACTTGGTCTTTGTTCCAAGATCCTAACAGTGGCCACTGAGTTTTGGGATCCCCCCAGAGTTAATCTAGATCATTTTTCCAGAAATTTACAGGAGTCCGGACCCTTTCTAAAATATATAAACTGAGCCAGGGTCCCTTTAGGGAACTATCCCTGCTTAGACGTCTAGTTACCCATACAGGAGGACTTCATACACCAATCACACAAGGAGGAAATTCGGGTTCGTCAGAGCGGTGCCCAGTGCAACACACAAAAGAAGCCCACGGGCTACTGCCTCAATCGCCCTTGCGTTCACTCCAAGGATTTTATCCAAGGTGCGGTGTGGCTGCGATTGTGCAGATTCCAGTCACGCAGACCGCGGGGACAGGAGCCCCTTGGTCGGCCAGTCCCCGGGCAGGGATGGCTCCCAGACTCACTCACACCACAGGGAAGACGGATAGACACAGAGACAAGACAGTCCTCAGTCCGGACAAAATAATTACCTGACCAGAGTCCTGATGTTAGATCCCGGGATCCCTACCAGAACAGAGCAGGAACCAACAGGTTCGATGGCGTAGACTTCGCTGTGGTTGTGCACCTTTCCGTTCTGGCGGAGGACCACTCGGGCTAAATGCCCAGGTGCCGGCTGCCACGGTCATCCTACAAGACAGTCAGGGATCACACAGCCTCAGCGAAGACGGTTGCCATCTCGGTAGAACCTCCAAATTGTCAAAGTCAGACAGGACTCACAGATTTGGCAGACTGCTCTGTTTATTTCAGCAAAGCTTTGCTAAAATGCATTCAGAAAATGTGAGTACCATACAAGGTTCAAACCCCTTGATTTTATACAGTCAAAAGGCCAAGTTAACAAGATCAAAGGGTGTGGCAAAACTTCACATTATTAGTGTGGTTAAGTATCTTCATTTCAATATCAAGCACACAGCAATCTCCTGGCTATATCTCCCTGATTATCTAGAATTGCTTTCTGTCTAACACCTAATGTTTCTCTTCCTGTTAAACTCAGGCCCAAATTGGCTAGCACCTTGATCTGCATACCTACAATCAACATTAACATACGTTTTTTTCTTCCTCTTAAAAGACAAACAGAATTCCTTCAACTTATTCAATTATTACAGCACAATTCATCTTTCTCTTACAGTATAATTCTTTCTACTTTCACAGGGGGTTCAACAAAAAATGGGTAAAATGGTGAAATATTTTTGAAATCTAATATCACTAGATAAAAATAACTTTTCATCTAAAACATGGGGGGAAATGACCAAAATGAACATTTCCAGCAACCATTTTCATATTGATCAGTCATTTATATATAGATTGCTTTTTAAAAAGTTGTAGCAGCATCATTTTGACCAGCTCTGGCATTAACACAAGTTCCCTGGCATTGCAAGCAGAGTTCATATTAATATATTCAGTCTCTTTCCTCAGATTCCACAACCATTGGATTTGACAGGGCCAGCACTCAGGTAAGTGAAAGCGTGAAAGTTATTAGTTTATTGACCATACCATAGTGCCAGGACGAAAGAAACTGAACTGTGCAGTTAAGCCAGCATTTTGTAGCTAACAGATTTACCAGAAAATGTGAAGGCTGTCCTTCTTATTGCTATGTTTCCACTGTCTTCAAGAAGTATGATTTACAGAAGTGACTGAGCAAGTTAGTAATAATTCTCCTACCTCTCATAGATGTTTTTAAAATCTCAGTCTCAATTTTAATAACTAATTTCCTCCCAGAGATACTACTTTCTCATTTGTTGTTACTGCCGCTCTGCCATATCTATTGGTCAAACTGGTCAGTCTCTATGACAAAGAATAAATGAACACAAATCAAACATCAGAAATGGTAACACATATAAACCTATAGGGAAACTTTTTAACCTGCTTGGGTGCTCATTCTTGGATGTAAAAGTAATCATTCTTCTACAAAGGAATTTCACCAGCCAATTACAGAGAGAGTGTGCGGAACTGATCTTCATTTGTAAATTTGACACTGTTTCCCTGGGTTTGACATTGACATTAACTGGATGTGGCATTATAAAGCCAGTCTCCACTGCCTTTAACCCTGCATTTTTACATCAAAAGCTAAGTATATGACACTTCCAGCCCATTTGTTTAGCCTCGTTAGCACTGGTCCTACAATTGACAGGTACCTTTCTTTCCTTTCTTTTTCTGTTATCATTTCTGGGTTTTTGTTATTCCTTTACAGCTCATCTGATGAAGTGGGTTTTGCCCACGAAAGTTCATGCTACTGTGTATATATTTTTGTTAGTCTCTAAGGTGCCTCAGGACTACTTGTTGTTTTACAAGTTCTTTAGTGACTCAGCCATTTTGATTAAACATTAATTTTGTCCCTCTTGTTTATAAATTGCCTCGGCGGGTTGTGGAATCTCCATCACTGGACATGTTTATGAGCAGGCTAGACAGACACCTGTCAGGGATGATCTAGACAGTCCTTGGTCCTGCCGTGAGGGCAAGGGACTTGACCTGATGATCTCTTGATGTGCTAGTGTTCTATGATTCTATTATTCTATTTATTAAAGGATCTATTGCATTTTCCTCCCAATAAACTTATAAAAGCTCTTATTTCCCCTAACTTCTTTGCCTGTATCACCCACACCTGGTCATTACTGCCCTCTGTCTCCCTCTAGAGGTCATTAGACCACCTGTGACGATGCTCAGGTTACTCAGAGTTCTAAGGCATCTCGTTAATGCCTGCTATTACCATGAGGAATCTTCTCTCTGCCTGCTAGGGGTCAGCTGGCTGATCCTATCAGCCACAGGCAACCCATGTGGGCTCCAGTGTTTCTCAGAGAGGCAAGTGCCAGGCAAACTCCAAACCTGAGTACTCTGAGTGGGGCCCCTGTGACATTCAGCATCTTAACCACTTACAGAATTACCAGATCCCAAAGGCCCAGTACCCAGCAGCTTATAGTTACACCTGAGAACACAGCTCAGCATTGTACACAGCACTTAGTTCACGGGAAAAGCACCTGTGAGCTTATTTATCAAAGGAGAGAGATTCAATGGCAGCCGACAGAAATGCTGGAAAAAAGGGTTACATGTCCATCAAAACCAGCCAAAGTCCTTCTCACTGCATTTTAACCAAGATAGAAACTACACCCACTGGCACTTTGTCCCCTTCCCCTGGTAAAGGACCTTAGAGCATCTTTCTGCATTCCTAGATATCTCAGTCGAGTACTTCATTCTTCACCTGTAAAGCAGCCACCCCACCCCCGCTTTTAACATCATTCTCATAATTATCCCCCTGCCTTCTCTCCATGCACAGGTGACTCACTATGCGAATAGAGTACTACTGTAAGACACACGATGGTCAGCAAGGGAAAGAAGCATCTCCCACCTCCTTGCCTTGAGCTACAAGGTCTAAAGAACACAACTTCCAATAGACACATACCTCCTTCCGTATTCTCTGCACAGACATTTAGAGAAGATTATGAGGACCGGTGTGACACACACTTTCATGTGACACTGTTTGGCGAACTAGAAGGTAAACACCAGTCCCATGGGACCCCCGTAACTTTTATACCCCCGTGCCCTCTGCAGACGGCTGCAAGAGCCCATGGGTTACACCACCCTCCTGGTTAATAAATCTACTTTCCACTAGCTGAGGCTACACAAACTCCCAGTTTTAGATCCAGAAGTTCTATAGACAATCCCGACTGCAGGCAATTTCCTGAGGGATTGCACCCACGTTTTAGCCTTTGCCCATATAGCTCTTCTGCAGCCTTCACAGACTCATTTACACACTAACGTATGTGCCCTTTTTCCACAGGGCTCACAGCCCAGCGGAGACACAGCGGTGACCTGCACAACAGTAGGTCCTTGCACAGACCAGACAGCAGGTCTTTCGCCAGCTGGGGAAACAGATGACTTGCATCCTTATGGCACTGGTGAGCTCACCTGGCAAGTACGAACCCCTTTGAGGAGGGACCTAGGTCACACAGCTTAGGTTGGAGTTAAAGCTTCCCCAAAGTGCAGAGGCATTTGCATTTGACATTCTGGTTTGGACCCATCTTGGAGATGCTGTTTTAATCTATGTAGGTTCTTATCCCACCCACCCCATGACAGTACCCGTGCATTTTCCAGTAGCGCATTAAGCAAGACGACTAATGTCTGTCCCGTGGGGTTCATTCTCTCGTCTGGCTGGGGAAATGGATTTTCTGCCCCCAAAAACATTCAGAGCTTATCCAAGAATTTCACCCAGAAATCAGGACACGCGACCTACAATTTTGAATATTTTCCATGAGACAAAATGAAGAAAAGAATGTGGGGGGTGAAATGAAAACTTTTATTTTGATTAAACAAGAGGGCTTTGCACCCTGCTCGCTACACTAACCAAGCTCCATCACTGTGGGTAGGCAGCCCCAGCTCTCCCGCTGGGCCACTGGAGGCTTATGTCAAGGCTGACCCGGCTCTTTTCCTCCATCCACCAGGGCGTTGGCCTGGGCCAAGGCTACCTGGCTCTCTCCCTCTGGCTGCGAGGGATGAGGGTGTATGACTTCCAGATCACCCCACGTGATGTGGGAGGGAATGTGGCTCTGCCCCTCCTTCCCCCAGGAGGGTGCACAGGTCCCAGGCCCCTCCCCTGTGAAGGGGGAGGGCATGTGGATCCTGGCCCACCCCCACAAGGGGAAGGCCTCTGGTTCCCTTCTGGGAGGATACATGGCTCCTGGAGGCTCCAGGAATGGGGAGGGGAAAGGTTACATGGCTCCGGCCCGCCAGAGCACTAGGGAGGGCAGGAGGAGGTAGGGCAGCTGAGGGCAGAGGAGGGGCTGTGGGATACAGTGTCATCACATCACTCTGTCATCCCATAGGAAATTTTTTTTATATAGAGAGAGAGATTAAACTGTTTCCTTTTGATTTAGACCTTTTTTGGAGGGGGGGGGGGGGGGAGATTTTAATATAAAAGGAAGGACCTTTCCAAACAAAAATGTATTTGGAAGTGAAAAAAATTAAAACTTTTCTTTCCCAAAATATTGAAATAGAATTTTTCCCACGTTTTCTCATATTTTTTCTAATTTTTAAACAAAACTTCATCAACATTAAAACACGTGGAGTTAATCAGGAATACTGTTCTGGAAGGACTCCCCATGTGAAGAAGCTATAAGAGCAGAAGCTGGTCAAATGTTTTTGCAATAATACACATACTGAGAATAAAACCATTCCCCCCGTAACGTGTTTTATTCACATGAATATTCTCAATGCATTCAGTAGGGCTGCTTGTGAGAGCATGATCAGAATACCACCTGCAACCAGGTAGATGTAGAGATGACTGAGGAAGTGATTTTTGGATTCAGTGGCCAAATCAAAAAATCTGGGGAAAAATATGAGTTTAGCTCATGACCAAAACGGATTTTGTTGTTTTTTCTTGTGAAATATTTGGGTTGAATACATAGCTCATGTATTTGTGACTTCACGCATGAATGTCAGTTCAAATGAAAAGGCCAACATGAAATATTTTGATACTTCCCTCAAAAGAATCTGTGGGATGTATTTTGAAATATATGTAGGCACTTCCATTCAGGTTATCTCTGGTTCTAACATGTGATCTAGTCTGATGTTCTGCATGGCACAGGCCAGAGAACGGCCACAGAATAATTCCTACAACAGTGCTTAAAAAAACATTCAGTTTTGGCCTACCCCTCTGATGTTGCCATGACTATGAAATGAGCTAGGGTTTTTGTTAACAACCCTATATTCCCTCTGGATTTCAGGTAGTTCTCTTGAGTTGCTGTGAATGTTAATTTCTATGATGTTTCTCTCTCACACCTTTTTCAGATTTTGGCCTCTAACATGGATTCTCTGAGAACACTAGCCCAGGGCTCCACTGTTGCAAACTCTTTGGATTTGTTTTCCTTTTTGTGTATCTGATTTTTTTTTCTTTTGGGAACATATTCCAGCCCTGAGTGACAGATCTGCTTCAGAAGAGTAAGCAATCTGTTCCCAAGCCTCCACTAATTCAGATCATTCAACCACTAGCTATGCCTTTTTTGGAGCAAATGGTACATGAAGAACACAGATTTCAAGTAGATCAGAATTTCCATCTTTCCTGTTTAACATTCTATCAAACTGTTAATGCGGTGGGGGCTGGAGAGTGTCTACACTGGCATGTGCTTTTGCACAAGAGATGTGCTTTTGCACAAGAGCATCCATGCCAGTGTAAATGTTCTCTCTGAGCAAGAAAGCTCTGATGGCCATTTTAGCCTTTGGGCTTTCTTGCGCAAGAAATTCATGTTGCCTGATTCCACTGGCCTCTTGCGCAAGAACAGTTGCACAAAAGGGCTTATTCCTGAGCGGGAGCATCATAGCTCTTGCGCAAGAAGCCCCGATTTCTCACATTAGAACGTCAGTGTTCTTGCGCAAGAACTCCCCGGCAGTGTAGACAGGCAGCATGTTTTTGCGCAATGCCAATGTAGACACAGCTCTTGAGCTCAGCTCAGGCTGTAGAGCTCCCTTCTTCTTATCGCATGCTGTACGTGGTCCAAGTGCCAGGACATGGGACAGTGACCACACCCATTAGCTGTGTGGGTTACACTTGCAGATCTAAGGAGGAGAAGCTCTAGATAAAAGCCATCAGACCGGCTGACCTGGCAGTAACAGAGGCCCTGGGGTCTGGCAATTTAAAGGGGCAGGGCTTCCAGTCACCACTGCTTTTGTGGCAGTAGCCATGGCTAGAGCCCCAGCTCCTTTAATTCCCTGACAGAGCCCCGCACGGCGCCGTAGAGCCCTGGGCAATGTGCCTCAGATGGTGCCCGAGGCGCCGCAATCTGGGAGATGCTGAAGGCCGTTTTCCTCATCTCTGCCATCTATTGCTATGACTGATGGCCAGACGCTGCAGCCCTTCCTGCTAAGGGTGGCCTGCAACCCTCACTACTAACGCAGTCCCCTTGGAATCAGTGGGGCTTCTTGGAAGAAGATGCTGTGAAATGGGTGCATTCACTTCCTGCTGTGCGAGGCCTGTCCGTCACTAAACAGGGAGTATGAGGCACATAAGCAGTGAAGGCCCACAGCGCGTGAAGGGACACATCTTGTGAAGGCCCACAGCATGTGCAAGCATACACTGTGTGAAGGCAGACAGCCTGTGAAAGTACACAGCGTGGGAAGGCAGACAGCCTGTGAAAGTACACAGCGTGGGAAGGCAGACAGCCTGTGAAAGCACACAGCGTGGGAAGGCAGACAGCCTGTGAAAGTACACAGCGTGGGAAGGCAGACAGCCTGTGAAAGTACACAGCGTGGGAAGGCAGACAGCCTGTGAAAGCACACAGCGTGGGAAGGCAGACAGCCTGTGAAAGTACACAGCGTGGGAAGGCAGACAGCCTGTGAAGGTACACAGCGTGGGAAGGCAGACAGCCTGTGAAAGCACACAGCGTGGGAAGGCAGACAGCCTGTGAAAGCACACAGCGTGGGAAGGCAGACAGCCTGTGAAAGTACACAGCGTGGGAAGGCAGACAGCCTGTGAAAGTACACAGCGTGGGAAGGCAGACAGCCTGTGAAAGTACACAGCGTGGGAAGGCAGACAGCCTGTGAAAGTACACAGCGTGGGAAGGCAGACAGCCTGTGAAAGCACACAGCGTGTGAAGGCAGACAGCCTGTGAAAGTACACAGCGTGGGAAGGCAGACAGCCTGTGAAAGCACACAGCGTGGGAAGGCAGACAGCCTGTGAAAGCACACAGCGTGGGAAGGCAGACAGCCTGTGAAAGCACACAGCGTGGGAAGGCAGACAGCCTGTGAAAGTACACAGCGTGGGAAGGCAGACAGCCTGTGAAAGCACACAGCGTGTGAAGGCAGACAGCCTGTGAAAGCACACAGCGTGGGAAGGCAGACAGCCTGTGAAAGCACACAGCGTGGGAAGGCAGACAGCCTGTGAAAGTACACAGCGTGGGAAGGCAGACAGCCTGTGAAAGCACACAGCGTGGGAAGGCAGACAGCCTGTGAAAGCACACAGCGTGGGAAGGCAGACAGCCTGTGAAAGCACACAGCGTGGGAAGGCAGACAGCCTGTGAAAGTACACAGCGTGGGAAGGCAGACAGCCTGTGAAAGTACACAGCGTGGGAAGGCAGACAGCCTGTGAAAGTACACAGCGTGGGAAGGCAGACAGCCTGTGAAAGTACACAGCGTGGGAAGGCAGACAGCCTGTGAAAGCACACAGCGTGGGAAGGCAGACAGCATGTGAAAGTACACAGCGTGGGAAGGCAGACAGCCTGTGAAAGTACACAGCGTGGGAAGGCAGACAGCCTGTGAAAGTACACAGCGTGGGAAGGCAGACAGCATGTGAAAGTACACAGCGTGGGAAGGCAGACAGCCTGTGAAAGCACACAGCGTGGGAAGGCAGACAGCATGTGAAAGTACACAGCGTGGGAAGGCAGACAGCCTGTGAAAGTACACAGCGTGGGAAGGCAGACAGCATGTGAAAGTACACAGCGTGGGAAGGCAGACAGCCTGTGAAAGTACACAGCGTGGGAAGGCAGACAGCCTGTGAAAGTACACAGCGTGGGAAGGCAGACAGCCTGTGAAAGCACACAGCGTGGGAAGGCAGACAGCCTGTGAAGGTACACAGCGTGGGAAGGCAGACAGCCTGTGAAAGTACACAGCGTGGGAAGGCAGACAGCCTGTGAAGGTACACAGCGTGGGAAGGCAGACAGCCTGTGAAAGTACCCAGCGTGGGAAGGCAGACAGCCTGTGAAAGTACACAGCGTGGGAAGGCAGACAGCCTGTGAAAGTACCCAGCGTGGGAAGGCAGACAGCCTGTGAAAGTACACAGCGTGGGAAGGCAGACATTTCATCTCTTCCCCCAGTACACAGTAGCTTGCCAGCCTGCACTTTCATTTCCCTTTGTGTCTATTGCAGAGTGGATGATTTGGCCACTTGACTCCTCTGAAGGAGGGGCTATCCTCAGGCCAATACCCGCGTGAGGCACCACGTTGCAAGCTGCCACGTGCTGTTTGATGCTGCAGAAATGTCTCCACGAGTTGCAATGCAGCCATTTTGACTCTTCTTTTGCCCTTTGCATAATCATAGCCAGGGCCCGTTCATGGATGAGGCAGTTCTGCTGCGTAGGGCGCATGTGAACCACCCCAAATGGTCACGAGAGACGAGGGTAGTAAAAAGCTCATTTAATGTATAACCCATTTCAAGGGGTTCTTTGGATTAGGGATGTGAAAGGTTAACCAGTTAACCAGTAAGCAACCAGTTAACCAGGGGCCATGGGCAGGGGAGCTACTGCAGTCCCATGGGACCTGCCACAGACAGGGGCTTCTCCAGCCATCTCCTGCCACAGACAGGGGCTTCTCCTGCCACAGACAGGGGATCAGTGTCCTGCGATCCCAGGGACACTGACCAGCCCCAGTCCCTGTGTCCCATCCTCACTCCAGGGAATTGGCTCAGCCCATGGTGTATAGACACCCTGTCTAACTAGCCACAGATTCCGGCTTTCTCACACCCTCCCTGCCCCTGAGTGTCTTTGTTCCACAGATGCCCTCGTGGGCCAAGGGAAACTGCAAGATGTCTTTGTAAGTGCCCCCCAAAACTCCCCAGCTCTGTGCCTTGCCTCACCCCACACCAATGCACCATGCACCCCCTCACTGCATAGGAATACCCCCTGCTGTCTGGGATCAGGACTGTCTGGTGTGTGGCTCTGTGTGTTTGTGTGCTGGTTTTGACTCACACACATAGTGACTCTCTTCCCTCCCTACCCCAGGAGCCCAACCCCCGCGCTGAGGGACTCACCTATGCCGAACTGGACCCCCCAGCGCTGCAGACTAAGCGGGGGGCCCTGTCCCCAAACCCATCCTGTATGCCGCAGTCAGCACCTGTCCTCTGCCCCCATAGAGGAAGTCACTAGATCAATGGGGCGGGGAGGATGGTCCCCAGAGAGTGATGCAGTGACACCCCCCAGAGAACAGGCTCAGCTTATGGTCTCTCCTGAATCCCTTCCCCCGCCCGCATCTGGTACTGCCCCACCCAGTCATGCCTCACCCTCAGTCCCATGGGTACATGCGCTGGTCTCAGATTCCCTCCCCTCTCCCTGTGGGCCCCCCCCTGGTCTCAGACCCACCCCCATGGGCCCACCCCCTGGTCTCAGACCCACCCCCATGGGCCCACCCCCTGGTCTCAGACCCACCCCCATGGGCCCACCCCCTGGTCTCAGACCTACCCCAATGGGCCCACCCCCTGGTCTCAGACCCATCCCCATGGGCCCACCCCCTGGTCTCAGACCCACCCCCATGGGCCCACCCCCTGGTCTCAGACCCATCCCCATGGGCCCACCCCCTGGTCTCAGACCCACCCCCATGGGCCCACCCCCTGGTCTCAGACCCACCCCCATGGGCCCACCCCCTGGTCTCAGACCCACCCCCATGGGCCCACCCCCTGGTCTCAGACCCACCCCCATGGGCCCACCCCCTGGTCTCAGACCCACCCCAATGGGCCCACCCCCTGGTCTCAGACCCACCCCCATGGGCCCACCCCCTGGTCTCAGACCTACCCCAATGGGCCCACCCCCTGGTCTCAGACCCACCCCAATGGGCGCACCCCCTGGTCTCAGACCCACCCCAATGAGCCCACCCCCTGGTCTCAGACCCACCCTCATGGGCCCACCCCCTGGTCTCAGACCCACCCCCATGGGCCCACCCCCTGGTCTCAGACCCATCCCCATGGGCCCACCCCCTGGTCTCAGACCCACCCCCATGAGCCCATCCCCTGGTCTCAGACCCATCCCCATGGGCCCACCCCCTGGTCTCAGATCCGCCCCATTGAAACATGCCCTGGTCTCAGATCCCCCCTGTCCACTCCTGTCTATCTGCAATACTCACTGAGGAAGGCGATGGTGAGAGCAGATGCCATAATGGGCCAGTGAGGGGCACCAGCCACACCCCTTTTCCCAGCTCCACCCAGCCTCAAATAAGGAGTTCCACTGCATCCACCACCCCTTGTTTCTCATCTGCAGGCAAAATCTCATGTGGTCACAGTTACCAGAGGTCTCTGCAAAACCGAGGAAACCCTGAAATCATCAGCCTGGCCAAATGTCCAGCAGCCCCAGCTTGTCCATGTCTCTGTGGGGAGGGAGGAGGGAGGTCGTCTTCTTTGGGGAGGGTACACTAGGCTGGGAGCCGGGTTGTCATAATCAGCAGTGCTGACCAGTGTCTGGTGACTAAGGGGTTAACCCTGTAGCTAGCCAAGTATCAGGTGGTAAGTCAATAACAATGCAGGTAGAAAATTCAAACTGAAAAACAGGGGTTTTCTCTCTCTCTTCTGTGTTTGAGAGGTAGAGTAGTCTCCTCCAAGACTGAGGGAAATGGGAGAACGGGAAGCGACTGTCTAGGAAGGAGTACGGCAGAAAGGGATCTAGGGATTATAGTGGACCACAAGCTGAATATGAGTCAGCAGTGTGATGCTGTTGCAAAGAAAGCAAATATGATTCTGAGATGCATTAACAGGTGTGTTGTGAGCAAGACATGAGAAGTCATTCTTCTGCTCTACTCTGCGCTGGTTAGGCCTCAGTTGGAGTATTGTGTCCTGTTCTGGGCACCGCATTTCAAGAAAGATGTGAAGAAATTGGAGAGGGTCCAGAGAAGAGCAACAAGACTCATTAAAGGTCTAGAGAACAGGACCTATGAAGGAAGGCTGAAAGAATTGGGTTTGTTTAGTTTAGAAAAGAGAAGATTGAGAGGAGACATGATAGTCGTTTTCAGGTATCTGAAAGTGTGTCATAAGGGGGAGGGAGAAAACTTGTTCATCTTGGCCTCTGGGGATAGAACAAGAAGCAATGGGCTTAAACTGCAGCAAGGGAGGTTTAGGTTGGACATTAGGAAAAAGTTCCTAACTGTCAGAGTTGTCAAACACTGGAATAAATTGCCCAGGGAGGTTATGGAATCCCCATCTCTGGAGATATTTAAGAGTAGGTTAGATAAATGTCTATCAGGGATGGTCTAGACAGTATTTGGTCCTGCCAAGGGGGCAGGGGACAGGACTCGATGACCTCTCGGGGTCCCTTCCAGCCCTAGTATTCTATGATTCTATGATTCTCTCTCCAAGAACGGATTTCTTAGAATGTGTAAGTAGGGAAAAGTTTAGCTAGTCCGTCAGGATTTGTTGTTTTCCTTGTTTGGGGATTTGGAAATAATGTCTAAGCTGTTAATTGTGTTTTTCTTTTTTCTTTGTAACCAAGTTTTAGCCCATGAGGTTTCCCTGAGTATGTTTATCAATTAGGTGGCTCTTTCCATCTAACCACTTTACTGTGCTTGCTACTGTAGTTTTATTTTGATAATAAAGAATTGTTGTATCTTGTAATTAACCGGGATTGGTTGATTGTTGTGTCCTTAGGACTCAGTGCCTACTTACAAGGGCAGAGTTCATTGTTGTCTGTGAATCTCCTGTTTTCCCAACTCCAAGTAAAACAGAGCTTGGGGCATGGGGAGAGTTTTACCTTAGGTAGGAGGTTTCCCAAGTGATCTCTTCCCTGGTTTTCTTGGATTTACTTGGGTGATGGCAGCGGATTCCCCAAAATCTGGGTATTAGGATTTTTTTAGGGGGAGGTGTTGTACCAGAGCCTGCAGAGGCAAGATTCTGGAGTGCTTTTGAGGGACCCACTTCTGCATTCATCATGCCAGAGTTGGGGACAGCCTTGACACAGATGTGTACAGGATCTGAAATTCAGTCTTTGACTGACCATTTAAAGGAAGGTGTCATAAGGCATGTGCATGAGGGGGCAGAGTTAAGGGTGTTTGGGAAACAGTAAGTGGCATTTCTTGGTTCCGGAGAGTTTGACTTTTCAAAGCCTACTGCTTAGCCTGCAATCCTGCCCATGTGCAACATGAGCCCTGGCACCATGAGAAGAACAGGTGTGATGGGGAGAAAAGCAGGTGTGATGGGTTTGCTGCTCTTTCCTGCATAGCTGAGTGGGGATGGCAACTTTGCAGCTTTACACTCTTGCGCAATGCCGTTATTCCTGAAAATAATCGGCGTAACAGCATCGCGCAAGAGGGTTTTTCTTGCACAGAAAGGGGCCGTGCAGACAGCTCCTTCTGGCGCAAGAGCCTCTTCTGCAAAAATGGTGGCTCATTAGGTGATATTCCACGCTTAGCCTCATTTGCATATTTCTCAGGCAAGAAGCGGCGAGTGCAGACATAGCCTGACTCAGCCAGCCGCGAGTGCAACAGGGCCTCATTTATCCCATCAAATGCAGAGGGGCCAGATCAGAGCAGCACAAATCCAGATTCTCTGGGGAATGGGGCAGTGCAAGGCTGCAGCGCCACCTAGCGGCCACAGGAGGAATTGCCGGCCCTTGTCCCTGTGTGTGCTGGTTGGGAGGTTCCCATGGAAAGCAGCACAGTAGAAGGTTGGAAATAAAGGGCTCTAGTGCCCCCCAGGAGTGTGTGGCCCCAAGGACCATACGAGAAGGGGCTGTCGCCCTGAAGCGGGTTCCCCCAGGGCCAACGGGCCAAGTGTGGATGTGACCTGTGGGCCCATGAGAAGGGGAATGATGTTGGTCTCCAAGGGAGGGGAACACCTGGCCTGGGGCAAGTCCCTTCAGCTGAGCCTGCCCAGAGATGCTCTCAGCATCCGTATCGTTCTGCAGATGGCGGGGGGGGGGGGAGAGGGGGAGGGAAGGGGCTGTCTGTGTGTTGCTGGGGGAGGCTTATGAGCCTGGCTCCCCACAGCAGGTCTAAGGGCTGCCCAGGCCCAACCAGGATCTGCAAACAGAAAGGGCTTGGTCCTTAGCTGTTACATGGGAGTCCTAGTTCCCAACCTCCTCCTCTAACCCTTAGTCCCCACTCCCCTCCCAGAGCTGGGACCAGGGCCAAATGTGCCTGACTACTAGCTTACTCCTGCCAGGTAGCCAGCAGCTGCACAAACACAGCTTATGTCCCTCTCTAGGGGCCTAGCCACACACCCACTGGCAGCTCAGTGGGCAAGGTTTATGTGGCACATGCGAAAGTCCCTGAGTCTCTCCTGGTTGGTGACCCATTGGGTTGAATGGAATTTCTCTTGCTCCCATTTTCTTTTGAACCTGGCTGATTTAATTCACAGGCTGACTAAAGACCCTTAGAACCAAGCACTACAGTGTAAAGCCGCCAACACCGCTCAGCTATGGTGCAAGGGGCAGTGAACCCAGGTGTTCCCCTTCATGCCCATTCCTCGCATGGTGCCAGGGCCTGTGTTGCACGTGGGCAGGTTTGCAAGCTGAGCAGGAGGCTTTAAAGAATCAAAGCCTCCAAAGCCAGGAAATGCCACTTACTGTTCCCTAAACACCCTTAACTCTGTCCCTTCACTAACAGGCCTCACAACAGCTTCCTTTAATTGCATGATCACTTCCTGATTTTATTTACATGAGTCACCAACCACTTGGATCTAGAAACAAAGAAAGGGGGAGGGGAATCGTCATGGAAATAATGGTCAGTCAATGATTGAATTTCAGAACCTGTGGTCTCCTGGCTCCCCACAGACAGAGGAGACTTCCCTTTCTCCCCACAGGGATACGGACAAGCTGGAGCTGCAGGACACTGAGCCAGGCTGATCATTTCCTCGGTTTTGCAAAGACCTCTAATTAACTGTGATTGCACGAGATGTCGCCTGCCGATAAGAGGCAAGGGATACCAGAAGAGATGAAATATTATTGACTTCCTGTAGCTGCAACCACCAGCTGAGTACCTTATTTGAGGAGGGGTGGAGCTGTGCATTAGGGGATCGGTGGTACCCTTCACTGTCCCATTATGGGATCTGCTCTCACCATCCTTTTCCTCGGTGAGTATTGCAGAGAGCCAGGGGCATGCGCCTGTGGGGAGATCTGAGACCAGGGCATGTGCCCATTGGAGGGAAACTGAGGCATGTGTCCAATGGGGAGGGTATGGGTCTGAGCGGCTGGATGCGGCAGAACCAGCTGCAGGAGGGTTATGGGGAGACCATAAGCCGAGCCTATTCTCCCATGACAACATGCTTTACTTAAGAACCTTGGGTGAGGGACCTTGTCAGAGGCTTTCTGGAAATCTAAATGCACTATCTCCACTGGATCCCCCTTGACCACATGATAGTTGACTCCCTCAAAGAACTCTGGCTATTAGTAAGGCATGATTTCCCTTTACAGACACCATGTTGACTTTCCCCAACAAATTATGTTCATCCATATGTCTGACAATTTTATAATTGTCACAGACTGGCCTGACTGCATCCAAGCACACCGAGGTGGGGCAGAGTCCCTGGTCCCATGGTGCAGTGGGGGGAAACTGAGGCACAGAACAAGGCAGGGTCACCCAAAAGGTGCAGAGTGAGCCAAGGGTGAACCCCACATTAACATGCCCATCCCAGGACCCCACTCCTCTACCCTCTCCTCTGCTCCCAGTGGACATGCCTAACGTACACATTGCGGCTGCAGTGCGGGCATTTTGCCCAAGAACAACTGTTCTTGTGCAAAAACTTGTGGCGCGTCTACACTGCACGTGAATTCTTGTGCAAGTAAATTTGCAGTAAAGCATCAGAAAAGAGGGCTTCTTGCACAGGAGTTATTCCTCTCCCCACGAGGAATAAGCCCCTTTTGTGCAAGAGCTGTTGTGCAAGAAGGCAGCGTGGACGGGCACCAGGGGCTTCTTGAGCAAGACACTTTTATGGCTAAAATGGTCATCAGAGCTTTCTTGCACGAGAAAGCGTTCACAGTGCCATGGACACTCTTGTGCAAAAGCACATGGCAGGGTGGAGGTGCTCTTGCACGAGACTTTTTGCGCAAGAACTCCGGTGTGAAACAGTTCTTGTGCAAGAAGCCTGCAGTGTAGGGCAGGGAGCAGCCTATGGGGCTACTGGAGCTGCTGGCTGCAGGATGCCCAGTCAGGGAGTGGGGGGGACCCCTAGGAATGGCTCCAACTTCCCAGAGGGGTGGCCAGAGGCAGGACATTTGCCTGGCAGGGTGAGGTGGGGGGGGCAGTGACCTCACAGGGGCTTTGGGCAGCCCTCAGCAGATCAGGCAAAGGGCAGGTGGGGAGGTGGTGACCTCACAGAGGAGCCCACATCTCAGGCTGAGAAAAGGGGGGGGCGGGCCCAGGGGACTTTGGAGACCCCCGGTTGCTTTAGCTCTGGTGCGTCTCCTGCTCACAGTTGCTTTGTCCTCTGTGAGTTCCACATCCGGACAGCGTTTTGCAGAAGGTAAGAGCCCCCAGGGGTTTGGATCCCGCCCGGGGCCGGCTGGGTTCCAGGCAGGCCCAGCCCTCGGTCAAGGGCCAGAAGGTGATTCCTCACCTGGGCTGTGTTCTTAGCGCCACTGGGGCTTTCTCCTGGTTGGTTTCCCTTTTCCTCCATCCCGCCCACATTTCTGCTCTGTTCTTGCCTCTTCTGTGACCTTCCCCTGCTGCCCCCCCAGCTTGTGACCCAACAGACTAGCTGAAGGAGGGGGGGTGGTTTGCAGGAGCCGTGGGGCGGGGGATGCAGCCCCCATTGTGGGGACTGGGGAGGTGGGGCTGGACCAGGTCTATGCCGGTGTCTTTGGGGAGAAGGCTCCACCCCCCCCCCACACCTTAGACTCTCCCCTGATTGGCCGAGCAGGGGCTGTTGATGGGCAGGAGACTCAGGTCCTTGCAGTGCCTGTGCAAGACCGAGCCGATAAGCAAGGGGCCATTTGGGGGCTGGGGGCAGTCGCTCTGGGGAGCTGGAACCCCTGGATTTCGCTCTGCAGGCTGCGCCCCAAGCTCCCCTTTGCTCCCCTCATTTGCAGCATGGCCAAACACATCAGGCTGTGGTTCCGGAAAGCCCTGAAGATGGCCCCAGGGCCGGTGGGAAGCAGCTCCTCCGTCCCCGCGGGCGGGGAAGCTGAATCCCACCAGCTCGGGGCGACTCGCCCACCGGCCAGGCCCCTCCGGACCTGGCTCCAGAGGCGGCTGGGAAGGCGGGACCCAGCCCAGCGGGGCAGCCGGGTAGGGTGGCTCTGGGGCCTCCTCTGTGGAGAGAAACACCTGCCCCAGGAGCCCAGCCCCCATTACCACCAGGGGGCATCGCCCTGCCCGGCCCCCGGGGACCTGCCAGTCTCCGGGAGCCCCCAGCCTCTCCGCACCAGCCCCTGCAGCTGTGGGTCCAGCTCAGTGAGCAGCAGCGCCTGGGCCTCCAGCTGCAGCCGGGCCACCTCCTGCAGCCGCTCAGACCCAGGTGAGGGGCCGTGAACATGCTGGGCCCAGGGGCTCACCCAGTACACGGGCGGGCAGCCCCAGTGTCTGCCCCGCAGCCAGGGCAATGGATGGGGGCGGGAGCTGCTGCTTGGCTCTCTTGTTCCTGGCGGGGGCTCTGCTGAGGGCGTTGGCAGATGTGAGGGTGGAAGGGGGATGGGTCCCTGCGAGGGGCGTGTGGGGCCCAACCTGCCCTGGGTCCCTGACATGGGGGCGCGTGACCCCTGCTGGCCGCTGGAGTCACCCTGGTCCCTTCCCTCCCGCACAGAGCCCCCCTGCGCCTCGGCGGAGCTCTGCCAGGAGCGGATGGACTCCCGGGTGGAGGAAGGGGCCATCTATGATATTGAAGAGCAGCTCCACACCCGGGACACGGTAGGAACCTTCTCCACACGGGGGGGACCCGAGATTGTCCGGCCCCTTCCCAGCACGTCCCCCCCTCCGGGAGGGGCTTGTCCCTGGGGATCCCCCTGGGGCCCCTTCTCCTGCATGACCTGGGCCCCCCAAGCTGAGGTCTCTTGTCATGCACCAGCTGGGCCCCCACAAGCCTGAGGAAGCAGTTGGGGGGGGAGTGTGGGTGCTTGGACAACCGGCAGCTCCCACCTCCACTCCTGGGAGGCCTGAGCCCTGCAGCTGTCCGTGGGGGGCAGGCAGGCCCCAGGCTCACAGACTCTCTCTGGGGTGCAGAGCCCAGCCGCCCTGCAGCGGTTCCTCCTGGCCGTCCCCCCCGCCTGCCTCGCCGCCCTCCAAAGGGGCAAGGACACCCTGGCGCCGCGCTGCTGCAAGGACACCATGATGGCCAGGATCGTGGTGAGCGAGTCGCGGCGGCCGGGAGGAGGGGAGGGGATACGTGGGGTGGACAGGGGTCTGCCTGGGCCATGGCGGCGGGTGGGGGTGCTGGAAATGGGATGGGTGGGGCCAGGAGTGCTGGAGGGGGAGGGGGAGGTGGACATGGGGAGGGTGGGTGGGGATGCTGGAGGAGGGAGGGACACAGAAATGGGGCAGCTCTGGGGTGCTGGACAGGGAGGGGGATTCGGAACAGGGAGGGGTCTCCCCGGGCCATGGGGGGGGGAGCTGGAAGGTTAGCAGAGCGGGCTGCTGAGGATGCGCCTGGGGAGCAGGGATGAGGAGCTTCAGAGGCTGGTCACCAGGGCAGTGAGGGGCAGGAGACGGCCTGGGGACAAGGATTGAGCTGGTCCCGGTTTGGGAGGGGGGTGCTGGGAGGGGCCCTGTGCCGGGCAGGGGGGCTACAGGCCAGCGGGAGGCAGTGGGGTTGGATCCTGCTGGGTGGGGGCGCTGGCCGTGTGAGCGTCTCTTGGGGGCCCCAGCCTCACACGCCCCTTTGTCTCCTTGGGTCTCACAGGAGATCATGGAGGACTCCCCCCCCCCACTGGTCTTGGCCGACTGCCTCAACGCCGCCTGCAGCCTCAGGTACCGACCCCCCCCCGCCGACTCCCCCCCAGAGCAGATCCCCTGACCAGGGAGTGGGAAAGTCTCTGTCTCCTGGGCTATGTCTAGACTGCAAGCCTCTTTCGAAAGAGAGCACCCAGTGAGTCTGGATGCTCTCTTTGGAAGAAGCCCTAGTTCCATTCAAGAACGCCTTCGTTCGAAAGAAGCACTTTCCAAAGAAGGCGTTCTTCCTCGTGAAATGAGGTTTACCGCCGTGGAAAGAAAAGCCGCGTTCTTTCGATTTAATTTCGAAAGAACGCGACTGCAGTCTAGACGCAGGTGATGTTTTTTCGGAAAAAGGCTACTTTTCCCGAAAAACCCCCTGAGTCTGGACACAGCCCTGCTGCTGAATGAACAGTCTCTGCCCCTCTCTCCTGCCAGCACCTTGCAGCCTCCCCTACAGGCCCAGCTCCTGAGCCCCCTGCTGAGGGCGGCCGTGGGACAGACTGTGTCTGGGGACTGGCAGCAGGAGCCCATCCACACACAGGTACGTCCCTCCGGGCCCTGCTCCCGGGCTGGGCTGGAGCTCCAGAGAGGAGTGGGGGTGGGGGCAGAGGGAGAGAAGAAGCTGCAGGTTTGGATCCTTCCCTCCAGGTTTCCCGTTGCTCTCCCTGGGGGCCCGTCCCTTCCATGCCCAGCCTGGGCTCCTCCCTGCTCTGCGAGGCAGCTCAGACCCTGCTCAAGGCTGCACCCCGGGGCCAGCGGGTGGCCTGGATTCCCCAACCCCCCTCTGACCCAGGGCTCCCCCTTGTCTTGCAGTAGTTCATCCGGGCCCCTCCCGTCGACCTCCAGGCCCTACTGGCAAGCCTCCTCGCCGAGTCCCCAGACACCGCCAGGCTGCAGCTGATCATGGAGGTGAGCCCCGTGGGGGGGACGGGGCCATTGGCCCTGCTTCCTCGGGGGGCCGAGAGAGGAGCTGTGTCAGTGGCTGGGGGGGGGGCACAGTCTGAGAGGAGCCCCAGGCTCTGCCCAGAACCGGCGCCTCCCTACGGGTCCTGACCTGCCTCTTTCCCCCCCAGCACCTGAGCCCGTGGCTGGAGTCCCGCCTGCCCCAGGAGCGAGCCAGGGCCCTTGGCAGCACCACGGCCCTGCTGGGAGTCGCCACCACCCTCCCGGGGTTTGAGGTAAGTGACCTCGGAGCCGGGGGGTCTGGGGCTGCAGGGCGCGGGGCTGGGAGCGTCCCCGGGAGGCAGAGCTGGGAATGGGCCGGGAATGGGCCGCGTTCTCCTTTCCCCGGGGAGGGGCGACCCTGGGCCTTTCCGGGGGGCACCTGGGCCCCAGACTGGGGAGTGGCCGTCAGTGGATCCCCTTGTTCCACCCCCGGAGTGACCCTTCAGTCGGGGCCATTGCTCAGGTTTGTCTCCTCGCAAGGCCGGCCCCGCCCCGCCCCGCCCCGCCCCGCCCCGCCCCGCCCCGCCCCGCCCCGCCCCGCCCCGGGAGGTGTCTCTGTCCGTCCCCGAGCTCAGAACCGCCTCGGCGGCCGTTAGCATGGGACGTGCAGCCCCAGGATGCTGAGGGACCCCCCCTCTTCTCTCCCCTCAGAACTCCGCCGACTGGCCGAGGATGGGTCACCACGTGGCCCAGCTGGGCCTTTTTATTTCGGACCCATCCGAAGACGTCAGCCGGCTGGCCCGGAAGGGGGTGCACAGCCTGTACCGACTCCTCCTGCACCACAGGGGTAAGGAACCCAGCCGGGACCTGGGCCCCAGGGACACCCTGAGGGTGCCGGCGGCGGGGGGAGGGGACCCAGCCCTTTTCCCCCAGACTGGCCCAAGGGGGGATGCGTCCCTCTGTGTTCCCCTTCTGCCCCCTGTGCCCCTCCATTTGCCCAGGGATGCCTGCAGGGACCCGTGGGAGGGGAAGGGCTCAGACCTGCCAGCAGAATCACCCTGGTTTGTCTCTTGCAGGCCTCAACATCCACCAGGCAGAGGACCTGTGGTGCAGGCACTACTATAAGGAGAGATGGGTCCTGGCGCACAGCAACACCGTGCGGGTGGGAGAGGTAAGGACGCGCTGCCAGGGCAGGGCAGGGCTCGGGGGTGGGGCTGGCTGGGGCCCTCGTGCGGGTAGGACGCGGGGTGGGAGCGGGGAGTCGCTGATCGAATGGTCGATGCATTTTCCCTCGACTATTCGAGCCGTGGACAGGGCGGCGCTGCCCCTTTGTGACGCTGTCCCGGCGTTTCAAAGGGGCGGCGCTTCCTAGGGGCAGCGCCGCACCTTGCCCCGGATCTCCCGTAGGAGGGGAAGCAGGGCGGGGGGGGGCAACACTTTTTGATGGAGGTCGCTCCAAGATGTTGGCCAGTGGCCTAGGGCTGCTCTGTTGTGCGGAGGGGGGTGAGGTCTGGGAGGGTCTTGGGGGCAGGAGGAAGGTGTGACCTGGGGCAGGGGTTAGGGTGCAGGGTGAGGAGAGCGTCTGGGTGCAGGGTCTGGAAGGGAGTTTGCAGAAGGAGGAAGCTGTTTTAGCCCCAGGAGTTGGGGCCGGGCTCTGGGCCGTCAGCTGAAACCTCCCGTGCTCTTGATTTCAGGTCTTTGGGCAGCTCTTCACGCCAGAGCAGGAGAACTGCTTTTTAGACAAGGCTCTGCTCGCTGCCCGCTCCCCCCTGAGGCGCCCCAGCCAGGCCGGGCTGGTCCTGGCCCACGCCCTGCATGGGCAGGCCCATCAGCTCCTGGGATACATGGTGAGCAGCCGGAGCAGATGCAGGAGAGCGGGGCAGGGCCAGGGTCTCCTTCCCATCCCCTCAGGGAGTCCCCCGCCCCTTTCCTCATGCTGCCCCCACCCCACGTCCCTGCTGGGTGGGTCAGAAGCTCACCCTGCGGGCCTGACGGGGGGTGACCAGAGAGCAGAACAAGTCTCAGCGCAGGGGGGAGGAGGGTGGAAATGCTGGGGGGGCCCAGTACCCCTGAGTCCCCAGGGATGAATGTGACGGATTCTGCTTCCCTTGCAGCAGGAAGACAGCCAGTGAGAGCACAAGGAGCTGAGGAGCCAGCAGCTGCGTCCCCCTCCCCCCAACCCTCCCAATTGTATAGAATGTATTTAAATTCGGATTAAATAACGTTTCAAAAAACATTTGGATCAGGCTTTGTCAATAATTTTTAATGGGGGGGGGCATTTTGGCAAGTGGTCAAGGGCCACATTTCTACCGAGGAGTTTGGGGTCTGGGACGGGGCGGTTGGGTGCAGAAGAGAGCTGAGGGGAGGAGCCTGGGTGCGCACCGTCCATTGCATCATCACGCGGCGCCATTGTGCTACTGCTGGAGCTTGGGTGACTGGTTTAATTTGAATGTTTACACAGATTAGGTGTTTTAACTTTAGGAAACTTCATTTTCAATAAGGTCAAATGTTAATTTCTGTCTACCACAAAGGGTTTCAAAGTTTTCTTTCTTAAAGGCAGGGATGAGGAACCTTTTTTGTCTCCAGGGCCACTGACCCCCAGAAAAACCAGTTGGGGACCACACACGAGAAAAGCAAAATACAAAAACCCTTCTTCCAAAACCCACAAGCCTCACTGAGGTGAGGGGAAGGGACAGGGAGGACTGAGGTTCGGGGATCCCTCATTTTTGGCCCCCCCTCAGATTGAGAGGGACCCGCAAATGCCACTCTCCCTGGAACCCAGGAGAGTTAATCTGTGCTGGGGCTGGAGTGCCAGGGGAGTGAGATGTCTCAGTCGGGGCCACATTCGTGAGGCTTGGGGGGGTTGGAGGCGCCAGGGACGCATTCAGATAGAGCAGGGGAGCCGGCAGGGACCCTGAGAGGAGAAGTGGGAGTGAGAGCCCAGCCGGGGAGACACAAGGAAACCAGAGTCAGTCTAGTATCTCTCAGGCAGCTGGGGTAGACACCCCCCACCCCAAACCCCAGCCTCCTGTTGGATCCTCCTCCCACAGTTAACTGCCTCTGAGTCTGCACCCAAACTCCCATCGCTGCCCTGAACCTGTCCCAGAGCCTGCAACCCGCAGCCTCTCCCGCGCCCCACTCCCCAGCCATCCTGCACCGTAAACCCAGCCTCAGGCCAGCGAACCTGAGTGAGGGTGGGGGAGCCCAAGCAGCAGAGGGAGGGGGGAGTGGAATGAGTGGGGGCGTGGCCTCAGAACAGGGGCAGGGGTAGGTGCGGGGAAGGGGGCGGAGCAATGGTAGTGGCCTCTAATGCCCACACCCCTCCCTTCGGCATCGCTTATGTCCCATGTCCGCCCCCTCCTGAGCCCACAGCCGGTGCCAAGGCCTCGTGCCCAGGGCGGGGTCGCCCCTGCGAGCTGCCAGCCATACTGGGGAGAGGCGAGAGGGTCTGGGCTGCTGTGTCCGTTGCTGGCTCCTGTCAGGCCTTTGCACCAAGTCCTGGTGCAGCCTGAGCAAACCTGGGTCCTTCCCTGCTCCTCCAACACCACCTGGGCAAAGGGAGGAGAGTCCCCAACAGCCTCTGTCACTTCGGCCTCCTGTCGGGGGAACATGCCCCCTGCAGCATGATCCCCTGTAGATCTAGCCCTCTGGGCACTCACCCAAGGTCTCTACACGGCAGCTGCTCTGTGCCTAGTGCTGGCACTGCAGAGCCATTTGCCACTTTGCACCCGACTGTCACCAGGTCCTTTCCATTTGCAGGGCCGGCCACATCTCCTGCCCGCTAGGCCATTGGCTGCACCCTCGTCTCGCTCCTCCTGGTGTCTGTATCCGTCATCACCTTGGTGCTGGAGAGATGGGGCCTGCCCCAGCCTGCCGGGCTGCAAGGGACTCCTGTTGGGAGCAGCTGCATGGGAACCAGAGGCCCAAGAATGGGAGAACCCTATTGACCTGCTGTGAGCAGGAGACGGGGGTGGGGAGGGGGCTGGGGAGGTACCTGTACTCAGCTCTGAATGGGGGCTGGGGAGACACAGACACTGCTGATGATTGCTGCACTGTGGGCCCCTGGGTTACAGTCTATGCCCAGGCAGCTCCTCCAGTCACTGCCTGTCACATTACTGGATCTTGAGGGGAGCAGCCAGATCACTGCTGCACCCATAGGTGGGGGTGTTGGCCCCAGAAAATGGTAGAAAAGGGGGCCATGTGGGGTGCTGAATAGAAGCTTATTATCTGATAGTCCTATGTAAGCTATTTATGTGGTTGTATAACGTCTGTGTGTGTAGTTAGGAATCTGTAGTCTGTGTGGATCCTGAATATTTCTCTGCATGTGGTTGAGCATTGGGCAGAGCCCGGCCTGTGGACATGCTAATTAGCGAGGCCCTGTGGGACAATGGCACTGAATGGGCCAAGGACACACCTAAAGCATGAGGGCGGACACCTAAGAGCGGCCAGCAGAGAGAGGCTGAGGACCAGGTGATCTCCTGCAGCCAAGAAGAGGCCAGGAAGGAGGGATAAATAGGCCATGTGGTCGATGCCATCTTGGTTCTCAGCTCAGCACTTCATCCCAGAGGCAGCATTGCAGGGATCGAAGAGCCCGAGAGACCTGTGAACCCATCCTGACCCTAGGATGTGCAACAAGAACTCTTAAACCAGCAGCTGTAACATCTCTGCTAGAGGCTGCATCGAGAACTGGGAGATTCGGTGCATGTAATATACTATTCCTTTAACAACCTTACTCTCATGCTTTTCTTTATTGTAATAATAAACCTTTAGGTGTTAGATGCTAAAGGATTGGCTCAGCATGATTTGTGGGTAAGATCCAGAGGGTAAATTGACCAGGGATCTGTGGCTGGTTTCTTGGGACCAGACAGAACTTGTTCGGGGTAGGTGGGATTGGGTGCTAGGACCCCCACCGGTGTATGAGGCCCGGGGCCATCGGGGGCATGGATATTGCTGGGGTGCCGGAGGGGTTTTGCTCGTGAGGCTTCAGGCAGGCAGCTGAAGCGCTCTGTGAGACTGGTTTGTGGCCTGTTTGGAGAGGTAACCAGTCTGGGGACTGTAAGGAGCCCCGAAGTTGAGCAATTCGCCCTGAGCGGAAGCCCTCAGCTGTGCCCAGACACGGCCCAGTCCGTCACACTGCCCCTCAGCCTGCAGGCCTCTCCTCGCTCTCAGCCAGGCCAAGGGCTGAGCCCTGCTGTGGCCTGCCCCACCCAGCCAGCCAGCCAGCCCGGCTCCTCCTCCTGCACAAACAGTCCCGCCTGCTCCTTTAGCAAAGCAGAGCGGGCTGGTTGTGGAACTTCTGGGAGACTGAGGTTCAAGTCCCAGGTCTGCTGCAGAGCCCTTGGCCCTGCCACTCCCCTGAGTGGGCCTCAGCTCCCGTCTGTGAAACGGGGACACTGATTCTAACTCGTCTAAGGGGAGCATTTTCAAAGCCCTAAGGGAGTTGGGAGCACAAGTGTGTGACTGTGCTTTGTGCCCACTGCTTGGTGCTCCTAAATCCCCCAGGTGCTTAGCTTGGGAGCTTTTCCGGGCAGGGGCTGCGGCTAGGGTTGCCAGGTGTCCCGTTTGAACCGGACAGTCCAGTATTTGAGCTTTCTGTCCAGGAGATAAATTGAGAAAATATCTCAGTTTTCTAAATAAGATGTACTCTAGGTTGTGATGCAATGGCAAGTATGTCTGGTATTTTTATTGACCATCTGGCAACCCTGGCTGCGGCTGCCTCTCACTACTCTGGTGTGGACAAAGCACTGCAGTCATCCGGGGACAACGCCCCCAGAGACGCTCTCCCTCTGGGGCAGGGTCCTTTAATGCTTTTCACACTGACATAGGCTACGGGACAGCCCCTTGGACACGGGCATGAGTGTCCCCGCGGGGCGGTATCCCCCGGACGCTGCGCAATGCAGAGAAGAGGGGTGAGTCCTGGGGGATTGGTGGGACAAGAGACGTTCCGTTATTTTAACCCCACCCGCTATAAAGCAGCAAAACCCTGGGTCCAGGTACTCAAAAGTGCAGGGCTCTGCTTCTGCGGGATTAGCCGCCCCTTCTCGGCTGGGAACACGCAGGCGAAGCATCAAAGGGCTCCCACCCCACTGAGATGGTGACTGCATGTCTCGGGAAGGGAAGAATCCAGCCATGGGGGGGGGGGGGATCCCCTCTGGCACTGACAGAGAGGCCCAGAGACATGCAGAAGGAAAGTTCGGGAGGGAGGGGGCAGAGATACCAGGTAGGGAGTAGGACGGAGGTGCAGCTAACTCTGGTACTCGTGACACCCAGACCCCATCTCTCCCCACCTCCTTGGACCCAGGCAGCACCTGCTCCTTTTTGTCTCCTCTCCCATTGACTGCCGCCCTCCTCACCACCAGGTCTCCCAAAGGTTCCTCTCCCCAAATGTTTCCCACTCCCCTCCCACTGTTCCTCGCTCCCAAATCCCTGGGGTCCTGTCAAACAAACGTCTCTTCCTCCCTCCTGTGGCTGGCACCTCCATGTCCTGTAGCCTGGCCCCCCTCCCTTTACTCCATCCTTCACCAACCCTTCCAGCTCCTTGAGTTCCATTTCTTCCAGCCTCCACCCCAACTCCCTACATCTGCATCTTCACCCCAGCCCTGCCTCCCAGCCCCGCCTCTTAGCCCCCGGCCCCAAACCTTCCCTTCCCTGGTTCTTCCCTCCCCAAACTGCCTGTTCTGCTTATTTCTAGGCCAGGGGTGAAGCAGGAGCCATTCTGCTGGGCACTCTGCAAACACAGAACAAGGACAGTCCCAGCCCCACGCGTCTGGCCCTTGAAGAACAAACCCAGAGGCAGAGGGACCTGGACAGACGGGATGGTGAGGGGCAATTTCCCTCAGCAGCTTGGGCCGTCCTGGCAGAATGGTGTCTCAGTCTCCCAGGAGATCACGGTAGTGGGAACCAACTGTCCATGTTGTGCTAGACAAGGGCGATAGGAAGCCGCTCTGGGGTGCCCCACTAAGCCTGGCGGGCTGGGGGCGGGGCTTTGGGTGCTGTCAGCACGCTGGGCTGCACAGCCACAGTGTACTCCAGGGATCTGGTGGCCAAGTAGTGTAGTGGCTGCACTCCCAGTCCCCTGCCCTGAGCCTCCAAACACCCCCCCCCCCACCTACCCCTGACTCCTGCACCACAATCCCTGCACTACGCCCCCCCTCACTCCTGGACTCCCTGCCCTGAGCTCCCCACACCCATACACTCCCCAGCCCCCTGTCCTGAGCTCCACCATACCCCTTCCCTGAGCTCCCCATCCTCCCACACTCCCCACCCCCTGCCCTGAGCTCCCCCACATCCTCACACTCCTCATCCCCCGCCCTGAGCTCCCCATACTCCCACATTCCCCATCCCACTGTTCACCAGGTCCTGATGAAATGCATCCCAGGATACTCAAGGAGCTGATAGAGGAGCTATCTGAGCCTTTAGCTATGATTTTTGAAAAATCATGGCAGACAGGGGAGATTCCAGAAGACTGGAAAAGGGCAAATATTGTGCCCATCTATAAAAAGGGGAATAAGAACAACCCAGGAAACTACAGACCGGTCAGTTTAACGTCTGTCCCAGGGAAGATAATGGAGCAGGTAATTAAGGAAATCATATGCAAACACTTGGAAGGTAATAAAGTGATAGGGAATAGCCAGCATGGGTTTGTGAAGAACAAGTCATGCCAAACTAATCTGATAGCTTTCTTTGATAGGATAACGAGCCTTGTGGATAAGGGAGAAGCGGTGGATGTCATATACCTAGACTTTAGTAAGGCATTTGATACGGTCTCGCATGATATTCTTATTGATAAACTAGGCAAATATAACTTAGATAGGGCCACGATAAGGTGGGTGCATAATTGGCTGGATAACCGTAGTCAGAGAGTTGTTGTTAACGGTTCTAAATCCTGCTGGAAAGGGATAACAAGTGGAGTTCCTCAAGGGTCTGTTTTGGGACCCGTACTGTTCAATATCTTCATCAATGATGTAGATATTGGGATAGAGAGTACGCTTATTAAGTTTGCAGATGATACCAAACTGGGTGGGGTTGCAACTTCTTTGGAGGAGAGGGACATAATTCAAAATGACCTTAGCAAGTTAGTGAAATGGTCAGAGGAAAACAGGATGAGGTTTAATAAAGAGAAATGCAAAGTGCTCCACTTAGGAAGGAACAATCAGTTCCATACATACAAGATGGGATGCGACTGTCTAGGAAGGAGCATGGTGGAAAGGGATCTAGGGGTCACAGTGGACCACAAGTTGAATATGAGTCAACAGTGTGATGCTGTTGCAAAAAAAGCAAATATGATCCTAGGTTGTATCAACAGGTGTGTTGTAAGCAAAACTCGTGAAGTTGTGGTACCGCCCCAGGGTCAGGAGCATGTCAGGTCTCTTCAGACATGCATGTGCCTATTGGGCCACGGCCCCTGGGTGTCACGCAGCTGGAGCGTGGCATGGCATGTGCTTGCACGTGCACAGGTGTCTGTGTGATCCGTGGGAGGCATGGCCCACGTGCGCGGTCCCTGGTCTCCCTCCCGCCTCCTCCCCCGAACTACTTAATTCGAACTACTTCCCCGGTACGGTCTCCCTGGATGACCCTGCCGACTCCAGTGCTGGAACTCCTTGTGGTGGCCCCTCCGGTGTGCCCAGGTCAGGGCCCTCCAGTCCCGGCTCGCTGCCTCCCGGGCTGGCACGGACCGCCCCGCCCCCCAAGAGTCGGTCGAGGGCAGGGAAGTAGGGGCAGGTGGCACCCCTGCTGCGGCGCCGCCCCTGGTGGCCATGGCGTACGCCTGCCGCAGCTGTTTTACTTTCAGGTGCTCCCACGGCAGAAGATGCAAAAGGCCCTGGAAGGAAAGCCCTCCTGCTTTTTTACCTCGGGAGGATGTGGGCTACCAACCGAAGCTCTGAGCCAAGGACTGAAGGACCCGTCCAAGCCGTGGCCGTACTCCCGAGACTTGACCGAAGCCAGCTCTCTCTTCCATGACTGCTGCAAGCCTCAACCGAGAACGTGGCGAGTGCTGCCCGTGCTCCCACAATTCCCTCTCCCCCTTTCCATTGAGGATTCTGAAGGACCGTCAGCTGGTGATTTTTGGCTCTGACTGTAAGGGATGAATTGAGCCGGGAACGTAGCTGGTCCTCTTGGGCTGGGCAGAAGCTTTTGATGGGATGAGATGGGTTTTGGTCAGCCGGCGTGTGCCTAAAGAGCGTGGGTGGTGGCGATGCGGGAGAAGCGGCGCGTCGGAGGGAATTGCTCGTGTGTCCTGTTGTTGAGCAGTATGGCGAAGGCAGAAGTTCTCTTTGTGAGGGGTTTGGCGTGCCTGGGAGTAGTAGAGCAAGGCCAGTGTTGATGCTGTGGCAGCTCTTTGTCTAGGCGTTTTGTCTAGACCTGAATGAAGGCTCTGGGTAGCGTGGTCCAGAAGTGCTTTGTTCCACGAGCGTCTGGAGAGCCTCCCTGGCGCGCTCCCTGAGCGGGTCCCGGCGGCCCTTGTGGGTGGGAAAAGGGCAGGAGGAAGCCCTGTTGCCTGAGGACAGAAGAGGAGGCCTCCGTGCCTCCCACACAGGAAGCGGGGGGCTGCCGAGAGCTTCCCCGCAGGCGGCATCCTGGCCTGGCCTTTAGCTACTTGCAGCCTGGAGTGAAGGCGCGGAGTCAAAAGAGGCCGGCCCACACGTAGCAGAGGATGGTTTCGATCCATCGACCTCTGGGTTATGGGCCCAGCACGCTTCCGCTGCGCCACTCTGCTCCCTTTGGGCTAGATTGCCCGCAATCCACTCTATCACCTGGGCTGCACTGGCACGGCCAGGCAGAGGAGCAGGCTGCTAGGCAGCGTTTCGAAAAGCCCTTCGAGGTCTCTGTGGCGCAATGGGTCAGCGCGTAGAGCTGTTAACCAAAAGGATGGTGGTTCGAGCCCACCCAGGGACGTGGCTACGCTCGGCCTCCTGGCGCTTGCTAGCGGGCTCCCTTTTGCCACCTCCAAGCCATCCCTCTCGGCCTCGGTGAGGTCACCTTGTGGCCGGCAAGGTTCAGGGGCCGTGCCGTGCCACAGGAGCCCGTCTCCCAGCAACCGCGCCGGGGCCTCGGCCTCGGGGCTTAAGCCCCGAGCCCAAGCGCGAAAGCTCCAGCCGGGCAGGTGTCGTTCCCCTCCCGCCTCTACGCCAGCTGAGAGGGAGAAACGCACGAGCCGCGCGGGTTCTTAGCCGCCTCCCTCCTGCGGGCCTGTTTGCTGCGCAGACCTCTGGGCCTGTCTCATGCCTCCCCTGGGAAGCGTGGCCGCGCGAACTGAGCCCCAGTCGCAGCTCCTGAGGTTTCCTGTGCAGCCTTGGACTTGCATGGCTGCCATGGTTTCTCTTTGGAAGGGACTCGGTCCCGCTTGGACAGGCGACTCGCCCGTGTGACTCCAAACGCCATCTTGTGGCTGTCTTTTTCCCCCACAGCCAGAACACCAGGATTCGCCTCCCACGGCAGAAGATGCAAAAGGCCCTGGAAGGAAAGCCCTCCTGCTTTTTTACCTCGGGAGGATGTGGGCTACCAACCGAAGCTCTGAGCCAAGGACTGAAGGACCCGTCCAAGCCGTGGCCGTACTCCCGAGACTTGACCGAAGCCAGCTCTCTCTTCCATGACTGCTGCAAGCCTCAACCGAGAACGTGGCGAGTGCTGCCCGTGCTCCCACAATTCCCTCTCCCCCTTTCCATTGAGGATTCTGAAGGACCGTCAGCTGGTGATTTTTGGCTCTGACTGTAAGGGATGAATTGAGCCGGGAACGTAGCTGGTCCTCTTGGGCTGGGCAGAAGCTTTTGATGGGATGAGATGGGTTTTGGTCAGCCGGCGTGTGCCTAAAGAGCGTGGGTGGTGGCGATGCGGGAGAAGCGGCGCGTCGGAGGGAATTGCTCGCGTGTCCTGTTGTTGAGCAGTATGGCGAAGGCAGAAGTTCTCTTTGTGAGGGGTTTGGCGTGCCTGGGAGTAGTAGAGCAAGGCCAGTGTTGATGCTGTGGCAGCTCTTTGTCTAGGCGTTTTGTCTAGGCCTGAATGAAGGCTCTGGGTAGCGTGGTCCAGAAGTGCTTTGTTCCACGAGCGTCTGGAGAGCCTCCCTGGCGCGCTCCCTGAGCGGGTCCCGGCGGCCCTTGTGGGTGGGAAAAGGGCAGGAGGAAGCCCTGTTGCCTGAGGACAGAAGAGGAGGCCTCCGTGCCTCCCACACAGGAAGCGGGGGGCTGCCGAGAGCTTCCCCGCAGGCGGCATCCTGGCCTGGCCTTTAGCTACTTGCAGCCTGGAGTGAAGGCGCGGAGTCAAAAGAGGCCGGTCCACACGTAGCAGAGGATGGTTTCGATCCATCGACCTCTGGGTTATGGACCCAGCACGCTTCCGCTGCGCCACTCTGCTCCTTTTGGGCTAGACTGCCCGCAATCCACTCTAGCACCTGGGCTGCACTGGCACGGCCAGGCAGAGGAGCAGGCTGCTAGGCAGCGTTTCGGAAAGGCCTTCGAGGTCTCTGTGGCGCAATGGGTCAGCGCGTTCGGCTGTTAACCGAAAGGATGGTGGTTCGAGCCCACCCAGGGACGTGGCTACGCTCGGCCTCCTGGCGCTTGCTAGCGGGCTCCCTTTTGCCACCTCCAAGCCATCCCTCTCGGCCTCGGTGAGGTCACCTTGTGGCCGGCAAGGTTCAGGGGCCGTGCCGTGCCACGGGAGCCCGTCTCCCAGCAACCGCGCCGGGGCCTCGGCCTCAGGGCTTAAGCCCCGAGCCCAAGCGCGAAAGCTCCAGCCGGGCAGGTGTCGCTCCCCTCCCGCCTCTACGCCAGCTGAGAGGGAGAAACGCACGAGCCGCGCGGGTTCTTAGCCGCCTCCCTCCTGCGGGCCTGTTTGCTGCGCAGACCTCTGGGCCTGTCTCATGCCTCCCCTGGGAAGCGTGGCCGCGCGAACTGAGCCCCAGTCGCAGCTCCTGAGGTTTCCTGTGCAGCCTTGGACTTGCATGGCTGCCATGGTTTCTCTTTGGAAGGGACTCGGACCCGCTTGGACAGGCGACTCGCCCGTGTGACTCCAAACGCCATCTTGTGGCTGTCTTTTTCCCCCACAGCCAGAACACCAGGATTCGCCTCCCACGGCAGAAGATGCAAAATGCCCTGGAAGGAAAGCCCTCCTGCTTTTTTACCTCGGGAGGATGTGGGCTACCAACCGAAGCTCTGAGCCAAGGACTGAAGGACCCGTCCAAGCCGTGGCCGTACTCCCGAGACTTGACCGAAGCCAGCTCTCTCTTCCATGACTGCTGCAAGCCTCAACCGAGAACGTGGCGAGTGCTCCCACAATTCCCTCTCCCCCTTTCCATTGAGGATTCTGAAGGACCGTCAGCTGGTGATTTTTGGCTCTGACTGTAAGGGATGAATTGAGCCGGGAACGTAGCTGGTCCTCTTGGGCTGGGCAGAAGCTTTTGATGGGATGAGATGGGTTTTGGTCAGCCGGCGTGTGCCTAAAGAGCGTGGGTGGTGGCGATGCGGGAGAAGCGGCGCGTCGGAGGGAATTGCTCGCGTGTCCTGTTGTTGAGCAGTATGGCGAAGGCAGAAGTTCTCTTTGTGAGGGGTTTGGCGTGCCTGGGAGTAGTAGAGCAAGGCCAGTGTTGATGCTGTGGCAGCTCTTTGTCTAGGCGTTTTGTCTAGGCCTGAATGAAGGCTCTGGGTAGCGTGGTCCAGAAGTGCTTTGTTCCACGAGCGTCTGGAGAGCCTCCCTGGCGCGCTCCCTGAGCGGGTCCCGGCGGCCCTTGTGGGTGGGAAAAGGGCAGGAGGAAGCCCTGTTGCCTGAGGACAGAAGAGGAGGCCTCCGTGCCTCCCACACAGGAAGCGGGGGGCTGCCGAGAGCTTCCCCGCAGGCGGCATCCTGGCCTGGCCTTTAGCTACTTGCAGCCTGGAGTGAAGGCGCGGAGTCAAAAGAGGCCGGTCCACACGTAGCAGAGGATGGTTTCGATCCATCGACCTCTGGGTTATGGGCCCAGCACGCTTCCGCTGCGCCACTCTGCTCCCTTGGGGCTAGACTGCCCGCAATCCACTCTAGCACCTGGGCTGCACTGGCACGGCCAGGCAGAGGAGCAGGCTGCTAGGCAGCGTTTCAGAAAGCCCTTCGAGGTCTCTGTGGCGCAATGGGTCAGCGCGTACGGCTGTTAACCGAAAGGATGGTGGTTCGAGCCCACCCGGGGACGTGGCTACGCTCGGCCTCCTGGCGCTTGCTAGCGGGCTCCCTTTTGCCACCTCCAAGCCATCCCTCTCGGCCTCGGTGAGGTCACCTTGTGGCCGGCAAGGTTCAGGGGCCGTGCCGTGCCACAGGAGCCCGTCTCCCAGCAACCGCGCCGGGGCCTCGGCCTCAGGGCTTAAGCCCGGAGCCAAAGCGCGAAAGCTCCAGCCGGGCAGGTGTCGTTCCCCTCCCGCCTCTACGCCAGCTGAGAGGGAGAAACGCACGAGCCGCGCGGGTTCTTAGCCGCCTCCCTCCTGCGGGCCTGTTTGCTGCGCAGACCTCTGGGCCTGTCTCATGCCTCCCCTGGGAAGCGTGGCCGCGCGAACTGAGCCCCAGTCGCAGCTCCTGAGGTTTCCTGTGCAGCCTTGGACTTGCATGGCTGCCATGGTTTCTCTTTGGAAGGGACTCGGTCCCGCTTGGACAGGCGACTCGCCCGTGTGACTCCAAACGCCATCTTGTGGCTGTCTTTTTCCCCCACAGCCAGAACACCAGGATTCGCCTCCCACGGCAGAAGATGCAAAAGGCCCTGGAAGGAAAGCCCTCCTGCTTTTTTACCTCGGGAGGATGTGGGCTACCAACCGAAGCTCTGAGCCAAGGACTGAAGGACCCGTCCAAGCCGTGGCCGTACTCCCGAGACTTGACCGAAGCCAGCTCTCTCTTCCATGACTGCTGCAAGCCTCAACCGAGACCGTGGCGAGTGCTGCCCGTGCTCCCACAATTCCCTCTCCCCCTTTCCATTGAGGATTCTGAAGGACCGTCAGCTGGTGATTTTTGGCTCTGACTGTAAGGGATGAATTGAGCCGGGAACGTAGCTGGTCCTCTTGGGCTGGGCAGAAGCTTTTGATGGGATGAGATGGGTTTTGGTCAGCCGGCGTGTGCCTAAAGAGCGTGGGTGGTGGCGATGCGGGAGAAGCGGCGCGTCGGAGGGAATTGCTCGCGTGTCCTGTTGTTGAGCAGTATGGCGAAGGCAGAAGTTCTCTTTGTGAGGGGTTTGGCGTGCCTGGGAGTAGTAGAGCAAGGCCAGTGTTGATGCTGTGGCAGCTCTTTGTCTAGGCGTTTTGTCTAGGCCTGAATGAAGGCTCTGGGTAGCGTGGTCCAGAAGTGCTTTGTTCCACGAGCGTCTGGAGAGCCTCCCTGGCGCGCTCCCTGAGCGGGTCCCGGCGGCCCTTGTGGGTGGGAAAAGGGCAGGAGGAAGCCCTGTTGCCTGAGGACAGAAGAGGAGGCCTCCGTGCCTCCCTCACAGGAAGCGGGGGGCTGCCGAGAGCTTCCCCGCAGGCGGCATCCTGGCCTGGCCTTTAGCTACTTGCAGCCTGGAGTGAAGGCGCGGAGTCAAAAGAGGCCAGCCCACACGTAGCAGAGGATGGTTTCGATCCATCGACCTCTGGGTTATGGGACCAGCACGCTTCCGCTGCGCCACTCTGCTCCCTTGGGGCTAGACTGCCCGCAATCCACTCTAGCACCTGGGCTGCACTGGCACGGCCAGGCAGAGGAGCAGGCTGCTAGGCAGCGTTTCGGAAGCCCCTTCGAGGTCTCTGTGGCGCAATGGGTCAGCGCGTTCGGCTGTTAACCGAAAGGATGGTGGTTCGAGCCCACCCAGGGACGTGGCTACGCTCGGCCTCCTGGCGCTTGCTAGCGGGCTCCCTTTTGCCACCTCCAAGCCATCCCTCTCGGCCTCGGTGAGGTCACCTTGTGGCCGGCAAGGTTCAGGGGCCGTGCCGTGCCGTGCCACAGGAGCCCGTCTCCCAGCAACCGCGCCGGGGCCTCGGCCTCGGGGCTTAAGCCCCGAGCCCAAGCGCGAAAGCTCCAGCCGGGCAGGTGTCGTTCCCCTCCCGCCTCTACGCCAGCTGAGAGGGAGAAACGCACGAGCCGCGCGGGTTCTTAGCCGCCTCCCTCCTGCGGGCCTGTTTGCTGCGCAGACCTCTGGGCCTGTCTCATGCCTCCCCTGGGAAGCGTGGCCGCGCGAACTGAGCCCCAGTCGCAGCTCCTGAGGTTTCCTGTGCAGCCTTGGACTTGCATGGCTGCCATGGTTTCTCTTTGGAAGGGACTCGGTCCCGCTTGGACAGGCGACTCGCCCGTGTGACTCCAAACGCCATCTTGTGGCTGTCTTTTTCCCCCACAGCCAGAACACCAGGATTCGCCTCCCACGGCAGAAGATGCAAAAGGCCCTGGAAGGAAAGCCCTCCTGCTTTTTTACCTCGGGAGGATGTGGGCTACCAACCGAAGCTCTGAGCCAAGGACTGAAGGACCCGTCCAAGCCGTGGCCGTACTCCCGAGACTTGACCGAAGCCAGCTCTCTCTTCCATGACTGCTGCAAGCCTCAACCGAGACCGTGGCGAGTGCTGCCCGTGCTCCCACAATTCCCTCTCCCCCTTTCCATTGAGGATTCTGAAGGACCGTCAGCTGGTGATTTTTGGCTCTGACTGTAAGGGATGAATTGAGCCGGGAACGTAGCTGGTCCTCTTGGGCTGGGCAGAAGCTTTTGATGGGATGAGATGGGTTTTGGTCAGCCGGCGTGTGCCTAAAGAGCGTGGGTGGTGGCGATGCGGGAGAAGCGGCGCGTCGGAGGGAATTGCTCACGTGTCCTGTTGTTGAGCAGTATGGCGAAGGCAGAAGTTCTCTTTGTGAGGGGTTTGGCGTGCCTGGGAGTAGTAGAGCAAGGCCAGTGTTGATGCTGTGGCAGCTCTTTGTCTAGGCGTTTTGTCTAGGCCTGAATGAAGGCTCTGGGTAGCGTGGTCCAGAAGTGCTTTGTTCCACGAGCGTCTGGAGAGCCTCCCTGGCGCGCTCCCTGAGCGGGTCCCGGCGGCCCTTGTGGGTGGGAAAAGGGCAGGAGGAAGCCCTGTTGCCTGAGGACAGAAGAGGAGGCCTCCGTGCCTCCCACACAGGAAGCGGGGGGCTGCCGAGAGCTTCCCCGCAGGCGGCATCCTGGCCTGGCCTTTAGCTACTTGCAGCCTGGAGTGAAGGCGCGGAGTCAAAAGAGGCCGGTCCACACGTAGCAGAGGATGGTTTTGATCCATCGACCTCTGGGTTATGGGCCCAGCACGCTTCCGCTGCGCCACTCTGCTCCCTTGGGGCTAGACTGCCCGCAATCCACTCTAGCACCTGGGCTGCACTGGCACGGCCAGGCAGAGGAGCAGGCTGCTAGGCAGCGTTTCGGAAAGCCCTTCGAGGTCTCTGTGGCGCAATGGGTCAGCGCGTTCGGCTGTTAACCGAAAGGATGGTGGTTCGAGCCCACCCAGGGACGTGGCTATGCTCGGCCTCCTGGCGCTTGCTAGCGGGCTCCCTTTTGCCACCTCTCGGCCTCGGTGAGGTCACCTTGTGGCCGGCAAGGTTCAGGGGCCGTGCCGTGCCACAGGAGCCCGTCTCCCAGCAACCGCGCCGGGGCCTCGGCCTCAGGGCTTAAGCCCGGAGCCAAAGCGCGAAAGCTCCAGCCGGGCAGGTGTCGTTCCCCTCCCGCCTCTACGCCAGCTGAGAGGGAGAAACGCACGAGCCGCGCGGGTTCTTAGCCGCCTCCCTCCTGCGGGCCTGTTTGCTGCGCAGACCTCTGGGCCTGTCTCATGCCTCCCCTGGGAAGCGTGGCCGCGCGAACTGAGCCCCAGTCGCAGCTCCTGAGGTTTCCTGTGCAGCCTTGGACTTGCATGGCTGCCATGGTTTCTCTTTGGAAGGGACTCGGTCCCGCTTGGACAGGCGACTCGCCCGTGTGACTCCAAACGCCATCTTGTGGCTGTCTTTTTCCCCCACAGCCAGAACACCAGGATTCGCCTCCCACGGCAGAAGATGCAAAAGGCCCTGGAAGGAAAGCCCTCCTGCTTTTTTACCTCGGGAGGATGTGGGCTACCAACCGAAGCTCTGAGCCAAGGACTGAAGGACCCGTCCAAGCCGTGGCCGTACTCCCGAGACTTGACCGAAGCCAGCTCTCTCTTCCATGACTGCTGCAAGCCTCAACCGAGACCGTGGCGAGTGCTGCCCGTGCTCCCACAATTCCCTCTCCCCCTTTCCATTGAGGATTCTGAAGGACCGTCAGCTGGTGATTTTTGGCTCTGACTGTAAGGGATGAATTGAGCCGGGAACGTAGCTGGTCCTCTTGGGCTGGGCAGAAGCTTTTGATGGGATGAGATGGGTTTTGGTCAGCCGGCGTGTGCCTAAAGAGCGTGGGTGGTGGCGATGCGGGAGAAGCGGCGCGTCGGAGGGAATTGCTCGCGTGTCCTGTTGTTGAGCAGTATGGCGAAGGCAGAAGTTCTCTTTGTGAGGGGTTTGGCGTGCCTGGGAGTAGTAGAGCAAGGCCAGTGTTGATGCTGTGGCAGCTCTTTGTCTAGGCGTTTTGTCTAGGCCTGAATGAAGGCTCTGGGTAGCGTGGTCCAGAAGTGCTTTGTTCCACGAGCGTCTGGAGAGCCTCCCTGGCGCGCTCCCTGAGCGGGTCCCGGCGGCCCTTGTGGGTGGGAAAAGGGCAGGAGGAAGCCCTGTTGCCTGAGGACAGAAGAGGAGGCCTCCGTGCCTCCCACACAGGAAGCGGGGGGCTGCCGAGAGCTTCCCCGCAGGCGGCATCCTGGCCTGGCCTTTAGCTACTTGCAGCCTGGAGTGAAGGCGCGGAGTCAAAAGAGGCCAGCCCACACGTAGCAGAGGATGGTTTCGATCCATCGACCTCTGGGTTATGGGCCCAGCACGCTTCCGCTGCGCCACTCTGCTCCCTTGGGGCTAGACTGCCCGCAATCCACTCTAGCACCTGGGCTGCACTGGCACGGCCAGGCAGAGGAGCAGGCTGCTAGGCAGCGTTTCGGAAGCCCCTTTGAGGTCTCTGTGGCGCAATGGGTCAGCGCGTTCGGCTGTTAACCGAAAGGATGGTGATTCGAGCCCACCCAGGGACGTGGCTACGCTCGGCCTCCTGGCGCTTGCTAGCGGGCTCCCTTTTGCCACCTCCAAGCCATCCCTCTCGGCCTCGGTGAGGTCACCTTGTGGCCGGCAAGGTTCAGGGGCCGTGCCGTGCCACAGGAGCCCGTCTCCCAGCAACCGCGCCGGGGCCTCGGCCTCGGGGCTTAAGCCCCGAGCCCAAGCGCGAAAGCTCCAGCCGGGCAGGTGTCGTTCCCCTCCCACCTCTACGCCAGCTGAGAGGGAGAAACGCACGAGCCGCGCGGGTTCTTAGCCGCCTCCCTCCTGCGGGCCTGTTTGCTGCGCAGACCTCTGGGCCTGTCTCATGCCTCCCCTGGGAAGCGTGGCCGCGCGAACTGAGCACCAGTCGCAGCTCCTGAGGTTTCCTGTGCAGCCTTGGACTTGCATGGCTGCCATGGTTTCTCTTTGGAAGGGACTCGGTCCCGCTTGGACAGGCGACTCGCCCGTGTGACTCCAAACGCCATCTTGTGGCTGTCTTTTTCCCCCTCAGCCAGAACACCAGGATTCGCCTCCCACGGCAGAAGATGCAAAAGGCCCTGGAAGGAAAGCCCTCCTGCTTTTTTACCTCGGGAGGATGTGGGCTACCAACCGAAGCTCTGAGCCAAGGACTGAAGGACCCGTCCAAGCCGTGGCCGTACTCCCGAGACTTGACCGAAGCCAGCTCTCTCTTCCATGACTGCTGCAAGCCTCAACCGAGAACGTGGCGAGTGCTCCCACAATTCCCTCTCCCCCTTTCCATTGAGGATTCTGAAGGACCATCAGCTGGTGATTTTTGGCTCTGACTGTAAGGGATGAATTGAGCCGGGAACGTAGCTGGTCCTCTTGGGCTGGGCAGAAGCTTTTGATGGGATGAGATGGGTTTTGGTCAGCCGGCGTGTGCCTAAAGAGCGTGGGTGGTGGCGATGCGGGAGAAGCGGCGCGTCGGAGGGAATTGCTCGTGTGTCCTGTTGTTGAGCAGTATGGCGAAGGCAGAAGTTCTCTTTGTGAGGGGTTTGGCGTGCCTGGGAGTAGTAGAGCAAGGCCAGTGTTGATGCTGTGGCAGCTCTTTGTCTAGGCGTTTTGTCTAGGCCTGAATGAAGGCTCTGGGTAGCGTGGTCCAGAAGTGCTTTGTTCCACGAGCGTCTGGAGAGCCTCCCTGGCGCGCTCCCTGAGCGGGTCCCGGCGGCCCTTGTGGGTGGGAAAAGGGCAGGAGGAAGCCCTGTTGCCTGAGGACAGAAGAGGAGGCCTCCGTGCCTCCCACACAGGAAGCGGGGGGCTGCCGAGAGCTTCCCCGCAGGCGGCATCCTGGCCTGGCCTTTAGCTACTTGCAGCCTGGAGTGAAGGCGCGGAGTCAAAAGAGGCCAGCCCACACGTAGCAGAGGATGGTTTCGATCCATCGACCTCTGGGTTATGGGCCCAGCACGCTTCCGCTGCGCCACTCTGCTCCCTTGGGGCTAGACTGCCCGCAATCCACTCTAGCACCTGGGCTGCACTGGCACGGCCAGGCAGAGGAGCAGGCTGCTAGGCAGCGTTTCGGAAAGCCCTTCGATGTCTCTGTGGCGCAATGGGTCAGTGCGTTCGGCTGTTAACCGAAAGGATGGTGGTTCGAGCCCACCCAGGGACGTGGCTACGCTCGGCCTCCTGGCGCTTGCTAGTGGGCTCCCTTTTGCCACCTCCAAGACATCCCTCTCGGCCTCGGTGAGGTCACCTTGTGGCCGGCAAGGTTCAGGGGCCGTGCCGTGCCACAGGAGCCCGTCTCCCAGCAACCGCGCCGGGGCCTCGGCCTCGGGGCTTAAGCCCGGAGCCCAAGCGCGAAAGCTCCAGCCGGGAAGGTGTCGTTCCCCTCCCGCCTCTACGCCAGCTGAGAGGGAGAAACGCACGAGCCGCGCGGGTTCTTAGCCGCCTCCCTCCTGCGGGCCTGTTTGCTGCGCAGACCTCTGGGCCTGTCTCATGCCTCCCCTGGGAAGCGTGGCCGCGCGAACTGAGCCCCAGTCGCAGCTCCTGAGGTTTCCTGTGCAGCCTTGGACTTGCATGGCTGCCATGGTTTCTCTTTGGAAGGGACTCGGTCCCGCTTGGACAGGCGACTCGCCCGTGTGACTCCAAACGCCATCTTGTGGCTGTCTTTTTCCCCCACAGCCAGAACACCAGGATTCGCCTCCCACGGCAGAAGATGCAAAAGGCCCTGGAAGGAAAGCCCTCCTGCTTTTTTACCTCGGGAGGATGTGGGCTACCAACCGAAGCTCTGAGCCAAGGACTGAAGGACCCGTCCAAGCCGTGGCCGTACTCCCGAGACTTGACCGAAGCCAGCTCTCTCTTCCATGACTGCTGCAAGCCTCAACCGAGAACGTGGCGAGTGCTGCCCGTGCTCCGACAATTCCCTCTCCCCCTTTCCATTGAGGATTCTGAAGGACCGTCAGCTGGTGATTTTTGGCTCTGACTGTAAGGGATGAATTGAGCCGGGAACGTAGCTGGTCCTCTTGGGCTGGGCAGAAGCTTTTGATGGGATGAGATGGGTTTTGGTCAGCCGGCGTGTGCCTAAAGAGCGTGGGTGGTGGCGATGCGGGAGAAGCGGCGCGTCGGAGGGAATTGCTCGCGTGTCCTGTTGTTGAGCAGTATGGCGAAGGCAGAAGTTCTCTTTGTGAGGGGTTTGGCGTGCCTGGGAGTAGTAGAGCAAGGCCAGTGTTGATGCTGTGGCAGCTCTTTGTCTAGGCGTTTTGTCTAGGCCTGAATGAAGGCTCTGGGTAGCGTGGTCCAGAAGTGCTTTGTTCCACGAGCGTCTGGAGAGCCTCCCTGGCGCGCTCCCTGAGCGGGTCCCGGCGGCCCTTGTGGGTGGGAAAAGGGCAGGAGGAAGCCCTGTTGCCTGAGGACAGAAGAGGAGGCCTCCGTGCCTCCCACACAGGAAGCGGGGGGCTGCCGAGAGCTTCCCCGCAGGCGGCATCCTGGCCTGGCCTTTAGCTACTTGCAGCCTGGAGTGAAGGCGCGGAGTCAAAAGAGGCCGGCCCACACGTAGCAGAGGATGGTTTCGATCCATCAACCTCTGGGTTATGGGCCCAGCACGCTTCCGCTGCGCCACTCTGCTCCCTTGGGGCTAGACTGCCCGCAATCCACTCTAGCACCTGGGCTGCACTGGCACGGCCAGGCAGAGGAGCAGGCTGCTAGGCAGCGTTTCGGAAGCCCCTTCGAGGTCTCTGTGGCGCAATGGGTCAGCGCGTTCGGCTGTTAACCGAAAGGATGGTGGTTCGAGCCCACCCAGGGACGTGGCTACGCTCGGCCTCCTGGCGCTTGCTAGCGGGCTCCCTTTTGCCACCTCCAAGCCATCCCTCTCGGCCTCGGTGAGGTCACCTTGTGGCCGGCAAGGTTCAGGGGCCGTGCCGTGCCACAGGAGCCCGTCTCCCAGCAACCGCGCCGGGGCCTCGGCCTCGGGGCTTAAGCCCCGAGCCCAAGCGCGAAAGCTCCAGCCGGGCAGGTGTCGCTCCCCTCCCGCCTCTACGCCAGCTGAGAGGGAGAAACACACGAGCCGCGCGGGTTCTTAGCCGCCTCCCTCCTGCGGGCCTGTTTGCTGCGCAGACCTCTGGGCCTGTCTCATGCCTCCCCTGGGAAGCGTGGCCGCGCGAACTGAGCCCCAGTCGCAGCTCCTGAGGTTTCCTGTGCAGCCTTGGACTTGCATGGCTGCCATGGTTTCTCTTTGGAAGGGACTCGGTCCCGCTTGGACAGGCGACTCGCCCGTGTGACTCCAAACGCCATCTTGTGGCTGTCTTTTTCCCCCACAGCCAGAACACCAGGATTCGCCTCCCACGGCAGAAGATGCAAAAGGCCCTGGAAGGAAAGCCCTCCTGCTTTTTTACCTCGGGAGGATGTGGGCTACCAACCGAAGCTCTGAGCCAAGGACTGAAGGACCCGTCCAAGCCGTGGCCGTACTCCCGAGACTTGACCGAAGCCAGCTCTCTCTTCCATGACTGCTGCAAGCCTCAACCGAGAACGTGGCGAGTGCTCCCACAATTCCCTCTCCCCCTTTCCATTGAGGATTCTGAAGGACCGTCAGCTGGTGATTTTTGGCTCTGACTGTAAGGGATGAATTGAGCCGGGAACGTAGCTGGTCCTCTTGGGCTGGGCAGAAGCTTTTGATGGGATGAGATGGGTTTTGGTCAGCCGGCGTGTGCCTAAAGAGCGTGGGTGGTGGCGATGCGGGAGAAGCGGCGCGTCGGAGGGAATTGCTCGCGTGTCCTGTTGTTGAGCAGTATGGCGAAGGCAGAAGTTCTCTTTGTGAGGGGTTTGGCGTGCCTGGGAGTAGTAGAGCAAGGCCAGTGTTGATGCTGTGGCAGCTCTTTGTCTAGGCGTTTTGTCTAGGCCTGAATGAAGGCTCTGGGTAGCGTGGTCCAGAAGTGCTTTGTTCCACGAGCGTCTGGAGAGCCTCCCTGGCGCGCTCCCTGAGCGGGTCCCGGCGGCCCTTGTGGGTGGGAAAAGGGCAGGAGGAAGCCCTGTTGCCTGAGGACAGAAGAGGAGGCCTCCGTGCCTCCCACACAGGAAGCGGGGGGCTGCCGAGAGCTTCCCCGCAGGCGGCATCCTGGCCTGGCCTTTAGCTACTTGCAGCCTGGAGTGAAGGCGCCGAGTCAAAAGAGGCCGGCCCACACGTAGCAAAGGATGGTTTCGATCCATCGACCTCTGGGTTATGGGCCCAGCACACTTCCGCTGCGCCACTCTGCTCCCTTGGGGCTAGACTGCCCGCAATCCACTCTAGCACCTGGGCTGCACTGGCACGGCCAGGCAGAGGAGCAGGCTGCTAGGCAGCGTTTCGGAAAGCCCTTCGAGGTCTCTGTGGCACAATGGGTCAGCGCGTTCGGCTGTTAACCGAAAGGATGGTGGTTCGAGCCCACCCAGGGACGTGGCTACGCTTGGCCTCCTGGCGCTTGCTAGCGGGCTCCCTTTTGCCACCTCCAAGCCATCCCTCTCGGCCTCGGTGAGGTCACCTTGTGGCCGGCAAGGTTCAGGGGCCGTGCCGTGCCACGGGAGCCCGTCTCCCAGCAACCGCGCCGGGGCCTCGGCCTCAGGGCTTAAGCCCGGAGCCCAAGCGCGAAAGCTCCAGCCGGGCAGGTGTCGTTCCCCTCCCGCCTCTACGCCAGCTGAGAGGGAGAAACGCACGAGCCGCGTGGGTTCTTAGCCGCCTCCCTCCTGCGGGCCTGTTTGCTGCGCAGACCTCTGGGCCTGTCTCATGCCTCCCCTGGGAAGCGTGGCCGCGCGAACTGAGCCCCAGTCGCAGCTCCTGAGGTTTCCTGTGCAGCCTTGGACTTGCATGGCTGCCATGGTTTCTCTTTGGAAGGGACTCGGTCCCGCTTGGACAGGCGACTCACCCGTGTGACTCCAAACGCCATCTTGTGGCTGTCTTTTTCCCCCACAGCCAGAACACCAGAATTCGCCTCCCACGGCAGAAGATGCAAAAGGCCCTGGAAGGAAAGCCCTCCTGCTTTTTTACCTCGGGAGGATGTGGGCTACCAACCGAAGCTCTGAGCCAAGGACTGAAGGACCCGTCCAAGCCGTGGCCGTACTCCCGAGACTTGACCGAAGCCAGCTCTCTCTTCCATGACTGCTGCAAGCCTCAACCGAGACCGTGGTGAGTGCTCCCACAATTCCCTCTCCCCCTTTCCATTGAGGATTCTGAAGGACCGTCAGCTGGTGATTTTTGGCTCTGACTGTAAGGGATGAATTGAGCCGGGAACGTAGCTGGTCCTCTTGGGCTGGGCAGAAGCTTTTGATGGGATGAGATGGGTTTTGGTCAGCCGGCGTGTGCCTAAAGAGCGTGGGTGGTGGCGATGCGGGAGAAGCGGCGCGTCGGAGGGAATTGCTCGCGTGTCCTGTTGTTGAGCAGTATGGCGAAGGCAGAAGTTCTCTTTGTGAGGGGTTTGGCGTGCCTGGGAGTAGTAGAGCAAGGCCAGTGTTGATGCTGTGGCAGCTCTTTGTCTAGGCGTTTTGTCTAGGCCTGAATGAAGGCTCTGGGTAGCGTGGTCCAGAAGTGCTTTGTTCCACGAGCGTCTGGAGAGCCTCCCTGGCGCGCTCCCTGAGCGGGTCCCGGCGGCCCTTGTGGGTGGGAAAAGGGCAGGAGGAAGCCCTGTTGCCTGAGGACAGAAGAGGAGGCCTCCGTGCCTCCCACACAGGAAGCGGGGGGCTGCCGAGAGCTTCCCCGCAGGCGGCATCCTGGCCTGGCCTTTAGCTACTTGCAGCCTGGAGTGAAGGCGCGGAGTCAAAAGAGGCCGGCACACACGTAGCAGAGGATGGTTTCGATACATCGACCTATGGGTTATGGGCCCAGCACGCTTCCGCTGCGCCACTCTGCTCCCTTGAGGCTAGACTGCCCGCAATCCACTCTAGCACCTGGGCTGCACTGGCACGGCCAGGCAGAGGAGCAGGCTGCTAGGCAGCGTTTCGGAAAGCCCTTCGAGGTCTCTGTGGCGCAATGGGTCAGCGAGTTCGGCTGTTAACCGAAAGGATGGTGGTTCGAGCCCACCCAAGGACGTGGCTACGCTCGGCCTCCTGGCGCTTGCTAGCGGGCTCCCTTTTGCCACCTCCAAGCCATCCCTCTCGGCCTCGGTGAGGTCACCTTGTGGCCGGCAAGGTTCAGGGGCCGTGCCGTGCCACGGGAGCCCGTCTCCCAGCAACCGCGCCGGGGCCTCGGCCTCGGGGCTTAAGCCCCGAGCCCAAGCGCGAAAGCTCCAGCCGGGCAGGTGTCGTTCCCCTCCCGCCTCTACGCCAGCTGAGAGGGAGAAACGCACGAGCCGCGCGGGTTCTTAGCCGCCTCCCTCCTGCGGGCCTGTTTGCTGCGCAGACCTCTGGGCCTGTCTCATGCCTCCCCTGGGAAGCGTGGCCGCGCGAACTGAGCACCAGTCGCAGCTCCTGAGGTTTCCTGTGCAGCCTTGGACTTGCATGGCTGCCATGGTTTCTCTTTGGAAGGGACTCGGTCCCGCTTGGACAGGCGACTCGCCCGTGTGACTCCAAACGCCATCTTGTGGCTGTCTTTTTCCCCCTCAGCCAGAACACCAGGATTCGCCTCCCACGGCAGAAGATGCAAAAGGCCCTGGAAGGAAAGCCCTCCTGCTTTTTTACCTCGGGAGGATGTGGGCTACCAACCGAAGCTCTGAGCCAAGGACTGAAGGACCCGTCCAAGCCGTGGCCGTACTCCCGAGACTTGACCGAAGCCAGCTCTCTCTTCCATGACTGCTGCAAGCCTCAACCGAGAACGTGGCGAGTGCTCCCACAATTCCCTCTCCCCCTTTCCATTGAGGATTCTGAAGGACCATCAGCTGGTGATTTTTGGCTCTGACTGTAAGGGATGAATTGAGCCGGGAACGTAGCTGGTCCTCTTGGGCTGGGCAGAAGCTTTTGATGGGATGAGATGGGTTTTGGTCAGCCGGCGTGTGCCTAAAGAGCGTGGGTGGTGGCGATGCGGGAGAAGCGGCGCGTCGGAGGGAATTGCTCGTGTGTCCTGTTGTTGAGCAGTATGGCGAAGGCAGAAGTTCTCTTTGTGAGGGGTTTGGCGTGCCTGGGAGTAGTAGAGCAAGGCCAGTGTTGATGCTGTGGCAGCTCTTTGTCTAGGCGTTTTGTCTAGGCCTGAATGAAGGCTCTGGGTAGCGTGGTCCAGAAGTGCTTTGTTCCACGAGCGTCTGGAGAGCCTCCCTGGCGCGCTCCCTGAGCGGGTCCCGGCGGCCCTTGTGGGTGGGAAAAGGGCAGGAGGAAGCCCTGTTGCCTGAGGACAGAAGAGGAGGCCTCCGTGCCTCCCACACAGGAAGCGGGGGGCTGCCGAGAGCTTCCCCGCAGGCGGCATCCTGGCCTGGCCTTTAGCTACTTGCAGCCTGGAGTGAAGGCGCGGAGTCAAAAGAGGCCAGCCCACACGTAGCAGAGGATGGTTTCGATCCATCGACCTCTGGGTTATGGGCCCAGCACGCTTCCGCTGCGCCACTCTGCTCCCTTGGGGCTAGACTGCCCGCAATCCACTCTAGCACCTGGGCTGCACTGGCACGGCCAGGCAGAGGAGCAGGCTGCTAGGCAGCGTTTCGGAAAGCCCTTCGACGTCTCTGTGGCACAATGGGTCAGTGCGTTCGGCTGTTAACCGAAAGGATGGTGGTTCGAGCCCACCCAGGGACGTGGCTACGCTCGGCCTCCTGGCGCTTGCTAGTGGGCTCCCTTTTGCCACCTCCAAGACATCCCTCTCGGCCTCGGTGAGGTCACCTTGTGGCCGGCAAGGTTCAGGGGCCGTGCCGTGCCACAGGAGCCCGTCTCCCAGCAACCGCGCCGGGGCCTCGGCCTCGGGGCTTAAGCCCGGAGCCCAAGCGCGAAAGCTCCAGCCGGGAAGGTGTCGTTCCCCTCCCGCCTCTACGCCAGCTGAGAGGGAGAAACGCACGAGCCGCGCGGGTTCTTAGCCGCCTCCCTCCTGCGGGCCTGTTTGCTGCGCAGACCTCTGGGCCTGTCTCATGCCTCCCCTGGGAAGCGTGGCCGCGCGAACTGAGCCCCAGTCGCAGCTCCTGAGGTTTCCTGTGCAGCCTTGGACTTGCATGGCTGCCATGGTTTCTCTTTGGAAGGGACTCGGTCCCGCTTGGACAGGCGACTCGCCCGTGTGACTCCAAACGCCATCTTGTGGCTGTCTTTTTCCCCCACAGCCAGAACACCAGGATTCGCCTCCCACGGCAGAAGATGCAAAAGGCCCTGGAAGGAAAGCCCTCCTGCTTTTTTACCTCGGGAGGATGTGGGCTACCAACCGAAGCTCTGAGCCAAGGACTGAAGGACCCGTCCAAGCCGTGGCCGTACTCCCGAGACTTGACCGAAGCCAGCTCTCTCTTCCATGACTGCTGCAAGCCTCAACCGAGAACGTGGCGAGTGCTGCCCGTGCTCCGACAATTCCCTCTCCCCCTTTCCATTGAGGATTCTGAAGGACCGTCAGCTGGTGATTTTTGGCTCTGACTGTAAGGGATGAATTGAGCCGGGAACGTAGCTGGTCCTCTTGGGCTGGGCAGAAGCTTTTGATGGGATGAGATGGGTTTTGGTCAGCCGGCGTGTGCCTAAAGAGCGTGGGTGGTGGCGATGCGGGAGAAGCGGCGCGTCGGAGGGAATTGCTCGCGTGTCCTGTTGTTGAGCAGTATGGCGAAGGCAGAAGTTCTCTTTGTGAGGGGTTTGGCGTGCCTGGGAGTAGTAGAGCAAGGCCAGTGTTGATGCTGTGGCAGCTCTTTGTCTAGGCGTTTTGTCTAGGCCTGAATGAAGGCTCTGGGTAGCGTGGTCCAGAAGTGCTTTGTTCCACGAGCGTCTGGAGAGCCTCCCTGGCGCGCTCCCTGAGCGGGTCCCGGCGGCCCTTGTGGGTGGGAAAAGGGCAGGAGGAAGCCCTGTTGCCTGAGGACAGAAGAGGAGGCCTCCGTGCCTCCCACACAGGAAGCGGGGGGCTGCCGAGAGCTTCCCCGCAGGCGGCATCCTGGCCTGGCCTTTAGCTACTTGCAGCCTGGAGTGAAGGCGCGGAGTCAAAAGAGGCCGGCCCACACGTAGCAGAGGATGGTTTCGATCCATCAACCTCTGGGTTATGGGCCCAGCACGCTTCCGCTGCGCCACTCTGCTCCCTTGGGGCTAGACTGCCCGCAATCCACTCTAGCACCTGGGCTGCACTGGCACGGCCAGGCAGAGGAGCAGGCTGCTAGGCAGCGTTTCAGAAGCCCCTTCGAGGTCTCTGTGGCGCAATGGGTCAGCGCGTTCGGCTGTTAACCGAAAGGATGGTGGTTCGAGCCCACCCAGGGACGTGGCTACGCTCGGCCTCCTGGCGCTTGCTAGCGGGCTCCCTTTTGCCACCTCCAAGCCATCCCTCTCGGCCTCGGTGAGGTCACCTTGTGGCCGGCAAGGTTCAGGGGCCGTGCCGTGCCACAGGAGCCCGTCTCCCAGCAACCGCGCCGGGGCCTCGGCCTCGGGGCTTAAGCCCCGAGCCCAAGCGCGAAAGCTCCAGCCGGGCAGGTGTCGCTCCCCTCCCGCCTCTACGCCAGCTGAGAGGGAGAAACACACGAGCCGCGCGGGTTCTTAGCCGCCTCCCTCCTGCGGGCCTGTTTGCTGCGCAGACCTCTGGGCCTGTCTCATGCCTCCCCTGGGAAGCGTGGCCGCGCGAACTGAGCCCCAGTCACAGCTCCTGAGGTTTCCTGTGCAGCCTTGGACTTGCATGGCTGCCATGGTTTCTCTTTGGAAGGGACTCGGTCCCGCTTGGACAGGCGACTCGCCCGTGTGACTCCAAACGCCATCTTGTGGCTGTCTTTTTCCCCCACAGCCAGAACACCAGGATTCGCCTCCCACGGCAGAAGATGCAAAAGGCCCTGGAAGGAAAGCCCTCCTGCTTTTTTACCTCGGGAGGATGTGGGCTACCAACCGAAGCTCTGAGCCAAGGACTGAAGGACCCGTCCAAGCCGTGGCCGTACTCCCGAGACTTGACCGAAGCCAGCTCTCTCTTCCATGACTGCTGCAAGCCTCAACCGAGAACGTGGCGAGTGCTCCCACAATTCCCTCTCCCCCTTTCCATTGAGGATTCTGAAGGACCGTCAGCTGGTGATTTTTGGCTCTGACTGTAAGGGATGAATTGAGCCGGGAACGTAGCTGGTCCTCTTGGGCTGGGCAGAAGCTTTTGATGGGATGAGATGGGTTTTGGTCAGCCGGCGTGTGCCTAAAGAGCGTGGGTGGTGGCGATGCGGGAGAAGCGGCGCGTCGGAGGGAATTGCTCGCGTGTCCTGTTGTTGAGCAGTATGGCGAAGGCAGAAGTTCTCTTTGTGAGGGGTTTGGCGTGCCTGGGAGTAGTAGAGCAAGGCCAGTGTTGATGCTGTGGCAGCTCTTTGTCTAGGCGTTTTGTCTAGGCCTGAATGAAGGCTCTGGGTAGCGTGGTCCAGAAGTGCTTTGTTCCACGAGCGTCTGGAGAGCCTCCCTGGCGCGCTCCCTGAGCGGGTCCCGGCGGCCCTTGTGGGTGGGAAAAGGGCAGGAGGAAGCCCTGTTGCCTGAGGACAGAAGAGGAGGCCTCCGTGCCTCCCACACAGGAAGCGGGGGGCTGCCGAGAGCTTCCCCGCAGGCGGCATCCTGGCCTGGCCTTTAGCTACTTGCAGCCTGGAGTGAAGGCGCCGAGTCAAAAGAGGCCGGCCCACACGTAGCAAAGGATGGTTTCGATCCATCGACCTCTGGGTTATGGGCCCAGCACACTTCCGCTGCGCCACTCTGCTCCCTTGGGGCTAGACTGCCCGCAATCCACTCTAGCACCTGGGCTGCACTGGCACGGCCAGGCAGAGGAGCAGGCTGCTAGGCAGCGTTTCGGAAAGCCCTTCGAGGTCTCTGTGGCACAATGGGTCAGCGCGTTCGGCTGTTAACCGAAAGGATGGTGGTTCGAGCCCACCCAGGGACGTGGCTACGCTTGGCCTCCTGGCGCTTGCTAGCGGGCTCCCTTTTGCCACCTCCAAGCCATCCCTCTCGGCCTCGGTGAGGTCACCTTGTGGCCGGCAAGGTTCAGGGGCCGTGCCGTGCCACGGGAGCCCGTCTCCCAGCAACCGCGCCGGGGCCTCGGCCTCAGGGCTTAAGCCCGGAGCCCAAGCGCGAAAGCTCCAGCCGGGCAGGTGTCGTTCCCCTCCCGCCTCTACGCCAGCTGAGAGGGAGAAACGCACGAGCCGCGTGGGTTCTTAGCCGCCTCCCTCCTGCGGGCCTGTTTGCTGCGCAGACCTCTGGGCCTGTCTCATGCCTCCCCTGGGAAGCGTGGCCGCGCGAACTGAGCCCCAGTCGCAGCTCCTGAGGTTTCCTGTGCAGCCTTGGACTTGCATGGCTGCCATGGTTTCTCTTTGGAAGGGACTCGGTCCCGCTTGGACAGGCGACTCACCCGTGTGACTCCAAACGCCATCTTGTGGCTGTCTTTTTCCCCCACAGCCAGAACACCAGAATTCGCCTCCCACGGCAGAAGATGCAAAAGGCCCTGGAAGGAAAGCCCTCCTGCTTTTTTACCTCGGGAGGATGTGGGCTACCAACCGAAGCTCTGAGCCAAGGACTGAAGGACCCGTCCAAGCCGTGGCCGTACTCCCGAGACTTGACCGAAGCCAGCTCTCTCTTCCATGACTGCTGCAAGCCTCAACCGAGACCGTGGTGAGTGCTCCCACAATTCCCTCTCCCCCTTTCCATTGAGGATTCTGAAGGACCGTCAGCTGGTGATTTTTGGCTCTGACTGTAAGGGATGAATTGAGCCGGGAACGTAGCTGGTCCTCTTGGGCTGGGCAGAAGCTTTTGATGGGATGAGATGGGTTTTGGTCAGCCGGCGTGTGCCTAAAGAGCGTGGGTGGTGGCGATGCGGGAGAAGCGGCGCGTCGGAGGGAATTGCTCGCGTGTCCTGTTGTTGAGCAGTATGGCGAAGGCAGAAGTTCTCTTTGTGAGGGGTTTGGCGTGCCTGGGAGTAGTAGAGCAAGGCCAGTGTTGATGCTGTGGCAGCTCTTTGTCTAGGCGTTTTGTCTAGGCCTGAATGAAGGCTCTGGGTAGCGTGGTCCAGAAGTGCTTTGTTCCACGAGCGTCTGGAGAGCCTCCCTGGCGCGCTCCCTGAGCGGGTCCCGGCGGCCCTTGTGGGTGGGAAAAGGGCAGGAGGAAGCCCTGTTGCCTGAGGACAGAAGAGGAGGCCTCCGTGCCTCCCACACAGGAAGCGGGGGGCTGCCGAGAGCTTCCCCGCAGGCGGCATCCTGGCCTGGCCTTTAGCTACTTGCAGCCTGGAGTGAAGGCGCGGAGTCAAAAGAGGCCGGCACACACGTAGCAGAGGATGGTTTCGATACATCGACCTATGGGTTATGGGCCCAGCACGCTTCCGCTGCGCCACTCTGCTCCCTTGAGGCTAGACTGCCCGCAATCCACTCTAGCACCTGGGCTGCACTGGCACGGCCAGGCAGAGGAGCAGGCTGCTAGGCAGCGTTTCGGAAAGCCCTTCGAGGTCTCTGTGGCGCAATGGGTCAGCGCGTTCGGCTGTTAACCGAAAGGATGGTGGTTCGAGCCCACCCAAGGACGTGGCTACGCTCGGCCTCCTGGCGCTTGCTAGCGGGCTCCCTTTTGCCACCTCCAAGCCATCCCTCTCGGCCTCGGTGAGGTCACCTTGTGGCCGGCAAGGTTCAGGGGCCGTGCCGTGCCACGGGAGCCCGTCTCCCAGCAACCGCGCCGGGGCCTCGGCCTCGGGGCTTAAGCCCCGAGCCCAAGCGCGAAAGCTCCAGCCGGGCAGGTGTCGTTCCCCTCCCGCCTCTACGCCAGCTGAGAGGGAGAAACGCACGAGCCGCGCGGGTTCTTAGCCGCCTCCCTCCTGCGGGCCTGTTTGCTGCGCAGACCTCTGGGCCTGTCTCATGCCTCCCCTGGGAAGCGTGGCCGCGCGAACTGAGCCCCAGTCGCAGCTCCTGAGGTTTCCTGTGCAGCCTTGGACTTGCATGGCTGCCATGGTTTCTCTTTGGAAGGGACTCGGTCCCGCTTCGACAGGCGACTCGCCCGTGTGACTCCAAACGCCATCTTGTGGCTGTCTTTTTCCCCCACAGCCAGAACACCAGGATTCGCCTCCCACGGCAGAAGATGCAAAAGGCCCTGGAAGGAAAGCCCTCCTGCTTTTTTACCTCGGGAGGATGTGGGCTACCAACCGAAGCGCTGAGCCAAGGACTGAAGGACCCGTCCAAGCCGTGGCCGTACTCCCGAGACTTGACCGAAGCCAGCTCTCTCTTCCATGACTGCTGCAAGCCTCAACCGAGACCGTGGTGAGTGCTCCCACAATTCCCTCTCCCCCTTTCCATTGAGGATTCTGAAGGACCGTCAGCTGGTGATTTTTGGCTCTGACTGTAAGGGATGAATTGAGCCGGGAACGTAGCTGGTCCTCTTGGGCTGGGCAGAAGCTTTTGATGGGATGAGATGGGTTTTGGTCAGCCGGCGTGTGCCTAAAGAGCGTGGGTGGTGGCGATGCGGGAGAAGCGGCGCGTCGGAGGGAATTGCTCGCGTGTCCTGTTGTTGAGCAGTATGGCGAAGGCAGAAGTTCTCTTTGTGAGGGGTTTGGCGTGCCTGGGAGTAGTAGAGCAAGGCCAGTGTTGATGCTGTGGCAGCTCTTTGTCTAGGCGTTTTGTCTAGGCCTGAATGAAGGCTCTGGGTAGCGTGGTCCAGAAGTGCTTTGTTCCACGAGCGTCTGGAGAGCCTCCCTGGCGCGCTCCCTGAGCGGGTCCCGGCGGCCCTTGTGGGTGGGAAAAGGGCAGGAGGAAGCCCTGTTGCCTGAGGACAGAAGAGGAGGCCTCCGTGCCTCCCACACAGGAAGCGGGGGGCTGCCGAGAGCTTCCCCGCAGGCGGCATCCTGGCCTGGCCTTTAGCTACTTGCAGCCTGGAGTGAAGGCGCGGAGTCAAAAGAGGCCGGCCCACACGTAGCAGAGGATGGTTTCGATCCCTCGATCTCTGGGTTATGGGCCCAGCACGCTTCCGCTGCACCACTCTGCTCCCTTGGGGCTAGACTGCCCGCAATCCACTCTAGCACCTGGGCTGCACTGGCACGGCCAGGCAGAGGAGCAGGCTGCTAGGCAGCGTTTCGGAAAGCCCTTCGAGGTCTCTGTGGCGCAATGGGTCAGCGCGTTCGGCTGTTAACCGAAAGGATGGTGGTTCGAGCCCACCCAAGGACGTGGCTACGCTCGCCCTCCTGGCGCTTGCTAGCGGGCTCCCTTTTGCCACCTCCAAGCCATCCCTCTCGGCCTCGGTGAGGTCACCTTGTGGCCGGCAAGGTTCAGGGGCCGTGCCGTGCCACGGGAGCCCGTCTCCCAGCAACCGCGCCGGGGCCTCGGCCTCGGGGCTTAAGCCCCGAGCCCAAGCGCGAAAGCTCCAGCCGGGCAGGTGTCGTTCCCCTCCCGCCTCTACGCCAGCTGAGAGGGAGAAACGCACGAGCCGCGCGGGTTCTTAGCCGCCTCCCTCCTGCGGGCCTGTTTGCTGCGCAGACCTCTGGGCCTGTCTCATGCCTCCCCTGGGAAGCGTGGCCGCGCGAACTGAGCCCCAGTCGCAGCTCCTGAGGTTTCCTGTGCAGCCTTGGACTTGCATGGCTGCCATGGTTTCTCTTTGGAAGGGACTTGGTCCCGCTTGGACAGGCGACTCGCCCGTGTGACTCCAAACGCCATCTTGTGGCTGTCTTTTTCCCCCACAGCCAGAACACCAGGATTCGCCTCCCACGGCAGAAGATGCAAAAGGCCCTGGAAGGAAAGCCCTCCTGCTTTTTTACCTCGGGAGGATGTGGGCTACCAACCGAAGCTCTGAGCCAAGGACTGAAGGACCCGTCCAAGCCGTGGCCGTACTCCCGAGACTTGACCGAAGCCAGCTCTCTCTTCCATGACTGCTGCAAGCCTCAACCGAGAACGTGGCGAGTGCTGCCCGTGCTCCCACAATTCCCTCTCCCCCTTTCCATTGAGGATTCTGAAGGACCGTCAGCTGGTGATTTTTGGCTCTGACTGTAAGGGATGAATTGAGCCGGGAACGTAGCTGGTCCTCTTGGGCTGGGCAGAAGCTTTTGATGGGATGAGTTGGGTTTTGGTCAGCCGGCGTGTGCCTAAAGAGCGTGGGTGGTGGCGATGCGGGAGAAGCGGCGCGTCGGAGGGAATTGCTCGCGTGTCCTGTTGTTGAGCAGTATGGCGAAGGCAGAAGTTCTCTTTGTGAGGGGTTTGGCGTGCCTGGGAGTAGTAGAGCAAGGCCAGTGTTGATGCTGTGGCAGCTCTTTGTCTAGGCGTTTTGTCTAGGCCTGAATGAAGGCTCTGGGTAGCGTGGTCCAGAAGTGCTTTGTTCCACGAGCGTCTGGAGAGCCTCCCTGGCGCGCTCCCTGAGCGGGTCCCGGCGGCCCTTGTGGGTGGGAAAAGGGCAGGAGGAAGCCCTGTTGCCTGAGGACAGAAGAGGAGGCCTCCGTGCCTCCCACACAGGAAGCGGGGGGCTGCCGAGAGCTTCCCCGCAGGCGGCATCCTGGCCTGGCCTTTAGCTACTTGCAGCCTGGAGTGAAGGCGCGGAGTCAAAAGAGGCCGGCCCACACGTAGCAGAGGATGGTTTCGATCCATCGACCTATGGGTTATGGGCCCAGCACGCTTCCGCTGCGCCACTCTGCTCCCTTGGGGCTAGACTGCCCGCAATCCACTCTAGCACCTGGGCTGCACTGGCACGGCCAGGCAGAGGAGCAGGCTGCTAGGCAGCGTTTCGAAAAGCCCTTTGAGGTCTCAGTGGCGCAATGGGTCAGCGTGTTCGGCTGTTAACCGAAAGGATGGTGGTTCGAGCCCACCCGGGGACGTGGCTATGCTCGGCCTCCTGGCGCTTGCTAGCGGGCTCCCTTTTGCCACCTCCAAGCCATCCCTCTCGGCCTCGGTGAGGTCACCTTGTGGCCGGCAAGGTTCAGGGGCCGTGCCGTGCCACGGGAGCCCGTCTCCCAGCAACCGCGCCGGGGCCTCGGCCTCGGGGCTTAAGCCCCGAGCCCAAGCGCGAAAGCTCCAGCCGGGCAGGTGTCGTTCCCCTCCCGCCTCTACGCCAGCTGAGAGGGAGAAACGCACGAGCCGCGCGGGTTCTTAGCCGCCTCCCTCCTGCGGGCCTGTTTGCTGCGCAGACCTCTGGGCCTGTCTCATGCCTCCCCTGGGAAGCGTGGCCGCGCGAACTGAGCCCCAGTCGCAGCTCCTGAGGTTTCCTGTGCAGCCTTGGACTTGCATGGCTGCCATGGTTTCTCTTTGGAAGGGACTCGGTCCCGCTTGGACAGGCGACTCGCCCGTGTGACTCCAAACGCCATCTTGTGGCTGTCTTTTTCCCCCACAGCCAGAACACCAGGATTCGCCTCCCACGGCAGAAGATGCAAAAGGCCCTGGAAGGAAAGCCCTCCTGCTTTTTTACCTCGGGAGGATGTGGGCTACCAACCGAAGCTCTGAGCCAAGGACTGAAGGACCCGTCCAAGCCGTGGCCGTACTCCCGAGACTTGACCGAAGCCAGCTCTCTCTTCCATGACTGCTGCAAGCCTCAACCGAGACCGTGGCGAGTGCTGCCCGTGCTCCCACAATTCCCTCTCCCCCTTTCCATTGAGGATTCTGAAGGACCGTCAGCTGGTGATTTTTGGCTCTGACTGTAAGGGATGAATTGAGCCGGGAACGTAGCTGGTCCTCTTGGGCTGGGCAGAAGCTTTTGATGGGATGAGATGGGTTTTGGTCAGCCGGCGTGTGCCTAAAGAGCGTGGGTGGTGGCGATGCGGGAGAAGCGGCGCGTCGGAGGGAATTGCTCGCGTGTCCTGTTGTTGAGCAGTATGGCGAAGGCAGAAGTTCTCTTTGTGAGGGGTTTGGCGTGCCTGGGAGTAGTAGAGCAAGGCCAGTGTTGATGCTGTGGCAGCTCTTTGTCTAGGCGTTTTGTCTAGGCCTGAATGAAGGCTCTGGGTAGCGTGGTCCAGAAGTGCTTTGTTCCACGAGCGTCTGGAGAGCCTCCCTGGCGCGCTCCCTGAGCGGGTCCCGGCGGCCCTTGTGGGTGGGAAAAGGGCAGGAGGAAGCCCTGTTGCCTGAGGACAGAAGAGGAGGCCTCCGTGCCTCCCACACAGGAAGCGGGGGGCTGCCGAGAGCTTCCCCGCAGGCGGCATCCTGGCCTGGCCTTTAGCTACTTGCAGCCTGGAGTGAAGGCACGGAGTCAAAAGAGGCCGGCCCACACGTAGCAGAGGATGGTTTCGATCCATCGACCTCTGGGTTATGGGCCCAGCACGCTTCCGCTGCGCCACTCTGCTCCCTTGGGGCTAGACTGCCCGCAATCCACTCTAGCACCTGGGCTGCACTGGCACGGCCAGGCAGAGGAGCAGGCTGCTAGGCAGCGTTTCGGAAACCCCTTCGAGGTCGCTGTGGCGCAATGGGTCAGCGCGTTCGGCTGTTAACCGAAAGGATGGTGGTTCGAGCCCACCCGGGGACGTGGCTACGCTCGGCCTCCTGGCGCTTGCTAGCGGGCTCCCTTTTGCCACCTCCAAGCCATCCCTCTCGGCCTCGGTGAGGTCGCCTTGTGGCCGGCAAGGTTCAGGGGCCGTGCCGTGCCACGGGAGCCCGTCTCCCAGCAACCGCGCCGGGGCCTCGGCCTCAGGGCTTAAGCCCCGAGCCCAAGCGCGAAAGCTCCAGCCGGGCAGGTGTCGTTCCCCTCCCGCCTCTACGCCAGCTGAGAGGGAGAAACGCACGAGCCGCGCGGGTTCTTAGCCGCCTCCCTCCTGCGGGCCTGTTTGCTGCGCAGACCTCTGGGCCTGTCTCATGCCTCCCCTGGGAAGCGTGGCCGCGCGAACTGAGCCCCAGTCGCAGCTCCTGAGGTTTCCTGTGCAGCCTTGGACTTGCATGGCTGCCATGGTTTCTCTTTGGAAGGGACTCGGTCCCGCTTGGACAGGCGACTCGCCCGTGTGACTCCAAACGCCATCTTGTGGCTGTCTTTTTCCCCCACAGCCAGAACACCAGGATTCGCCTCCCACGGCAGAAGATGCAAAAGGCCCTGGAAGGAAAGCCCTCCTGCTTTTTTACCTCGGGAGGATGTGGGCTACCAACCGAAGCTCTGAGCCAAGGACTGAAGGACCCGTCCAAGCCGTGGCCGTACTCCCGAGACTTGACCGAAGCCAGCTCTCTCTTCCATGACTGCTGCAAGCCTCAACCGAGACCGTGGCGAGTGCTCCCACAATTCCCTCTCCCCCTTTCCATTGAGGATTCTGAAGGACCGTCAGCTGGTGATTTTTGGCTCTGACTGTAAGGGATGAATTGAGCCGGGAACGTAGCTGGTCCTCTTGGGCTGGGCAGAAGCTTTTGATGGGATGAGATGGGTTTTGGTCAGCCGGCGTGTGCCTAAAGAGCGTGGGTGGTGGCGATGCGGGAGAAGCGGCGCGTCGGAGGGAATTGCTCGCGTGTCCTGTTGTTGAGCAGTATGGCGAAGGCAGAAGTTCTCTTTGTGAGGGGTTTGGCGTGCCTGGGAGTAGTAGAGCAAGGCCAGTGTTGATGCTGTGGCAGCTCTTTGTCTAGGCGTTTTGTCTAGGCCTGAATGAAGGCTCTGGGTAGCGTGGTCCAGAAGTGCTTTGTTCCACGAGCGTCTGGAGAGCCTCCCTGGCGCGCTCCCTGAGCGGGTCCCGGCGGCCCTTGTGGGTGGGAAAAGGGCAGGAGGAAGCCCTGTTGCCTGAGGACAGAAGAGGAGGCCTCCATGCCTCCCACACAGGAAGCGGGGGGCTGCCGAGAGCTTCCCCGCAGGCGGCATCCTGGCCTGGCCTTTAGCTACTTGCAGCCTGGAGTGAAGGCGCGGAGTCAAAAGAGGCCGGCCCACACGTAGCAGAGGATGGTTTCGATCCATCGACCTATGGGTTATGGGCCCAGCACGCTTCCGCTGCGCCACTCTGCTCCCTTGGGGCTAGACTGCCCGCAATCCACTCTAGCACCTGGGCTGCACTGGCACGGCCAGGCAGAGGAGCAGGCTGCTAGGCAGCGTTTCGAAAAGCCCTTTGAGGTCTCAGTGGCGCAATGGGTCAGCGTGTTCGGCTGTTAACCGAAAGGATGGTGGTTCGAGCCCACCCGGGGACGTGGCTACGCTCGGCCTTCTGGCGCTTGCTAGCGGGCTCCCTTTTGCCACCTCCAAGCCATCCCTCTCGGCCTCGGTGAGGTCACCTTGTGGCCGGCAAGGTTCAGGGGCCGTGCCGTGCCACGGGAGCCCGTCTCCCAGCAACCGCGCCGGGGCCTCGGCCTCGGGGCTTAAGCCCCGAGCCCAAGCGCGAAAGCTCCAGCCGGGCAGGTGTCGTTCCCCTCCCGCCTCTACGCCAGCTGAGAGGGAGAAACGCACGAGCCGCGCGGGTTCTTAGCCGCCTCCCTCCTGCGGGCCTGTTTGCTGCGCAGACCTCTGGGCCTGTCTCATGCCTCCCCTGGGAAGCGTGGCCGCGCGAACTGAGCCCCAGTCGCAGCTCCTGAGGTTTCCTGTGCAGCCTTGGACTTGCATGGCTGCCATGGTTTCTCTTTGGAAGGGACTCGGTCCCGCTTGGACAGGCGACTCGCCCGTGTGACTCCAAACGCCATCTTGTGGCTGTCTTTTTCCCCCACAGCCAGAACACCAGGATTCGCCTCCCACGGCAGAAGATGCAAAAGGCCCTGGAAGGAAAGCCCTCCTGCTTTTTTACCTCGGGAGGATGTGGGCTACCAACCGAAGCTCTGAGCCAAGGACTGAAGGACCCGTCCAAGCCGTGGCCGTACTCCCGAGACTTGACCGAAGCCAGCTCTCTCTTCCATGACTGCTGCAAGCCTCAACCGAGACCGTGGCGAGTGCTGCCCGTGCTCCCACAATTCCCTCTCCCCCTTTCCATTGAGGATTCTGAAGGACCGTCAGCTGGTGATTTTTGGCTCTGACTGTAAGGGATGAATTGAGCCGGGAACGTAGCTGGTCCTCTTGGGCTGGGCAGAAGCTTTTGATGGGATGAGATGGGTTTTGGTCAGCCGGCGTGTGCCTAAAGAGCGTGGGTGGTGGCGATGCGGGAGAAGCGGCGCGTCGGAGGGAATTGCTCGCGTGTCCTGTTGTTGAGCAGTATGGCGAAGGCAGAAGTTCTCTTTGTGAGGGGTTTGGCGTGCCTGGGAGTAGTAGAGCAAGGCCAGTGTTGATGCTGTGGCAGCTCTTTGTCTAGGCGTTTTGTCTAGGCCTGAATGAAGGCTCTGGGTAGCGTGGTCCAGAAGTGCTTTGTTCCACGAGCGTCTGGAGAGCCTCCCTGGCGCGCTCCCTGAGCGGGTCCCGGCGGCCCTTGTGGGTGGGAAAAGGGCAGGAGGAAGCCCTGTTGCCTGAGGACAGAAGAGGAGGCCTCCGTGCCTCCCACACAGGAAGCGGGGGGCTGCCGAGAGCTTCCCCGCAGGCGGCATCCTGGCCTGGCCTTTAGCTACTTGCAGCCTGGAGTGAAGGCGCGGAGTCAAAAGAGGCCGGCCCACACGTAGCAGAGGATGGTTTCGATCCATCGACCTATGGGTTATGGGCCCAGCACGCTTCCGCTGCGCCACTCTGCTCCCTTGGGGCTAGACTGCCCGCAATCCACTCTAGCACCTGGGCTGCACTGGCACGGCCAGGCAGAGGAGCAGGCTGCTAGGCAGCGTTTCGGAAAGCCCTTCGAGGTCTCAGTGGCGCAATGGGTCAGCGTGTTCGGCTGTTAACCGAAAGGATGGTGGTTCGAGCCCACCCGGGGACGTGGCTACGCTCGGCCTTCTGGCGCTTGCTAGCGGGCTCCCTTTTGCCACCTCCAAGCCATCCCTCTCGGCCTCGGTGAGGTCACCTTGTGGCCGGCAAGGTTCAGGGGCCGTGCCGTGCCACGGGAGCCCGTCTCCCAGCAACCGCGCCGGGGCCTCGGCCTCGGGGCTTAAGCCCCGAGCCCAAGCGCGAAAGCTCCAGCCGGGCAGGTGTCGTTCCCCTCCCGCCTCTACGCCAGCTGAGAGGGAGAAACGCACGAGCCGCGCGGGTTCTTAGCCGCCTCCCTCCTGCGGGCCTGTTTGCTGCGCAGACCTCTGGGCCTGTCTCATGCCTCCCCTGGGAAGCGTGGCCGCGCGAACTGAGCCCCAGTCGCAGCTCCTGAGGTTTCCTGTGCAGCCTTGGACTTGCATGGCTGCCATGGTTTCTCTTTGGAAGGGACTCGGTCCCGCTTGGACAGGCGACTCGCCCGTGTGACTCCAAACGCCATCTTGTGGCTGTCTTTTTCCCCCACAGCCAGAACACCAGGATTCGCCTCCCACGGCAGAAGATGCAAAAGGCCCTGGAAGGAAAGCCCTCCTGCTTTTTTACCTCGGGAGGATGTGGGCTACCAACCGAAGCTCTGAGCCAAGGACTGAAGGACCCGTCCAAGCCGTGGCCGTACTCCCGAGACTTGACCGAAGCCAGCTCTCTCTTCCATGACTGCTGCAAGCCTCAACCGAGACCGTGGCGAGTGCTCCCACAATTCCCTCTCCCCCTTTCCATTGAGGATTCTGAAGGACCGTCAGCTGGTGATTTTTGGCTCTGACTGTAAGGGATGAATTGAGCCGGGAACGTAGCTGGTCCTCTTGGGCTGGCCAGAAGCTTTTGATGGGATGAGATGGGTTTTGGTCAGCCGGCGTGTGCCTAAAGAGCGTGGGTGGTGGCGATGCGGGACAAGCGGCGCGTCGGAGGGAATTGCTCGCGTGTCCTGTTGTTGAGCAGTATGGCGAAGGCAGAAGTTCTCTTTGTGAGGGGTTTGGCGTGCCTGGGAGTAGTAGAGCAAGGCCAGTGTTGATGCTGTGGCAGCTCTTTGTCTAGGCGTTTTGTCTAGGCCTGAATGAAGGCTCTGGGTAGCGTGGTCCAGAAGTGCTTTGTTCCACGAGCGTCTGGAGAGCCTCCCTGGCGCGCTCCCTGAGCGGGTCCCGGCGGCCCTTGTGGGTGGGAAAAGGGCAGGAGGAAGCCCTGTTGCCTGAGGACAGAAGAGGAGGCCTCCGTGCCTCCCACACAGGAAGCGGGGGGCTGCCGAGAGCTTCCCCGCAGGCGGCATCCTGGCCTGGCCTTTAGCTACTTGCAGCCTGGAGTGAAGGCGCGGAGTCAAAAGAGGCCGGCCCACACGTAGCAGAGGATGGTTTCGATCCATCGACCTATGGGTTATGGGCCCAGCACGCTTCCGCTGCGCCACTCTGCTCCCTTGGGGCTAGACTGCCCGCAATCCACTCTAGCACCTGGGCTGCACTGGCACGGCCAGGCAGAGGAGCAGGCTGCTAGGCAGCGTTTCGGAAACCCCTTCGAGGTCTCTGTGGCGCAATGGGTCAGCGCGTTCGGCTGTTAACCGAAAGGATGGTGGTTCGAGCCCACCCAAGGACGTGGCTACGCTCGGCCTCCTGGCGCTTGCTAGCGGGCTCCCTTTTGCCACCTCCAAGCCATCCCTCTCGGCCTCGGTGAGGTCACCTTGTGGCCGGCAAGGTTCAGGGGCCGTGCCGTGCCACGGGAGCCCGTCTCCCAGCAACCGCGCCGGGGCCTCGGCCTCGGGGCTTAAGCCCCGAGCCCAAGCGCGAAAGCTCCAGCCGGGCAGGTGTCGTTCCCCTCCCGCCTCTACGCCAGCTGAGAGGGAGAAACGCACGAGCCGCGCGGGTTCTTAGCCGCCTCCCTCCTGCGGGCCTGTTTGCTGCGCAGACCTCTGGGCCTGTCTCATGCCTCCCCTGGGAAGCGTGGCCGCGCGAACTGAGCCCCAGTCGCAGCTCCTGAGGTTTCCTGTGCAGCCTTGGACTTGCATGGCTGCCATGGTTTCTCTTTGGAAGGGACTCGGTCCCGCTTCGACAGGCGACTCGCCCGTGTGACTCCAAACGCCATCTTGTGGCTGTCTTTTTCCCCCACAGCCAGAACACCAGGATTCGCCTCCCACGGCAGAAGATGCAAAAGGCCCTGGAAGGAAAGCCCTCCTGCTTTTTTACCTCGGGAGGATGTGGGCTACCAACCGAAGCTCTGAGCCAAGGACTGAAGGACCCGTCCAAGCCGTGGCCGTACTCCCGAGACTTGACCGAAGCCAGCTCTCTCTTCCATGACTGCTGCAAGCCTCAACCGAGACCGTGGCGAGTGCTCCCACAATTCCCTCTCCCCCTTTCCATTGAGGATTCTGAAGGACCGTCAGCTGGTGATTTTTGGCTCTGACTGTAAGGGATGAATTGAGCCGGGAACGTAGCTGGTCCTCTTGGGCTGGGCAGAAGCTTTTGATGGGATGAGATGGGTTTTGGTCAGCCGGCGTGTGCCTAAAGAGCGTGGGTGGTGGCGATGCGGGAGAAGCGGCGCGTCGGAGGGAATTGCTCGCGTGTCCTGTTGTTGAGCAGTATGGCGAAGGCAGAAGTTCTCTTTGTGAGGGGTTTGGCGTGCCTGGGAGTAGTAGAGCAAGGCCAGTGTTGATGCTGTGGCAGCTCTTTGTCTAGGCGTTTTGTCTAGGCCTGAATGAAGGCTCTGGGTAGCGTGGTCCAGAAGTGCTTTGTTCCACGAGCGTCTGGAGAGCCTCCCTGGCGCGCTCCCTGAGCGGGTCCCGGCGGCCCTTGTGGGTGGGAAAAGGGCAGGAGGAAGCCCTGTTGCCTGAGGACAGAAGAGGAGGCCTCCGTGCCTCCCACACAGGAAGCGGGGGGCTGCCGAGAGCTTCCCCGCAGGCGGCATCCTGGCCTGGCCTTTAGCTACTTGCAGCCTGGAGTGAAGGCGCGGAGTCAAAAGAGGCCGGCCCACACGTAGCAGAGGATGGTTTCGATCCATCGACCTATGGGTTATGGGCCCAGCACGCTTCCGCTGCGCCACTCTGCTCCCTTGGGGCTAGACTGCCCGCAATCCACTCTAGCACCTGGGCTGCACTGGCACGGCCAGGCAGAGGAGCAGGCTGCTAGGCAGCGTTTCGAAAAGCCCTTTGAGGTCTCAGTGGCGCAATGGGTCAGCGTGTTCGGCTGTTAACCGAAAGGATGGTGGTTCGAGCCCACCCGGGGACGTGGCTACGCTCGGCCTTCTGGCGCTTGCTAGCGGGCTCCCTTTTGCCACCTCCAAGCCATCCCTCTCGGCCTCGGTGAGGTCACCTTGTGGCCGGCAAGGTTCAGGGGCCGTGCCGTGCCACGGGAGCCCGTCTCCCAGCAACCGCGCCGGGGCCTCGGCCTCGGGGCTTAAGCCCCGAGCCCAAGCGCGAAAGCTCCAGCCGGGCAGGTGTCGTTCCCCTCCCGCCTCTACGCCAGCTGAGAGGGAGAAACGCACGAGCCGCGCGGGTTCTTAGCCGCCTCCCTCCTGCGGGCCTGTTTGCTGCGCAGACCTCTGGGCCTGTCTCATGCCTCCCCTGGGAAGCGTGGCCGCGCGAACTGAGCCCCAGTCGCAGCTCCTGAGGTTTCCTGTGCAGCCTTGGACTTGCATGGCTGCCATGGTTTCTCTTTGGAAGGGACTCGGTCCCGCTTGGACAGGCGACTCGCCCGTGTGACTCCAAACGCCATCTTGTGGCTGTCTTTTTCCCCCACAGCCAGAACACCAGGATTCGCCTCCCACGGCAGAAGATGCAAAAGGCCCTGGAAGGAAAGCCCTCCTGCTTTTTTACCTCGGGAGGATGTGGGCTACCAACCGAAGCTCTGAGCCAAGGACTGAAGGACCCGTCCAAGCCGTGGCCGTACTCCCGAGACTTGACCGAAGCCAGCTCTCTCTTCCATGACTGCTGCAAGCCTCAACCGAGACCGTGGCGAGTGCTGCCCGTGCTCCCACAATTCCCTCTCCCCCTTTCCATTGAGGATTCTGAAGGACCGTCAGCTGGTGATTTTTGGCTCTGACTGTAAGGGATGAATTGAGCCGGGAACGTAGCTGGTCCTCTTGGGCTGGGCAGAAGCTTTTGATGGGATGAGATGGGTTTTGGTCAGCCGGCGTGTGCCTAAAGAGCGTGGGTGGTGGCGATGCGGGAGAAGCGGCGCGTCGGAGGGAATTGCTCGCGTGTCCTGTTGTTGAGCAGTATGGCGAAGGCAGAAGTTCTCTTTGTGAGGGGTTTGGCGTGCCTGGGAGTAGTAGAGCAAGGCCAGTGTTGATGCTGTGGCAGCTCTTTGTCTAGGCGTTTTGTCTAGGCCTGAATGAAGGCTCTGGGTAGCGTGGTCCAGAAGTGCTTTGTTCCACGAGCGTCTGGAGAGCCTCCCTGGCGCGCTCCCTGAGCGGGTCCCGGCGGCCCTTGTGGGTGGGAAAAGGGCAGGAGGAAGCCCTGTTGCCTGAGGACAGAAGAGGAGGCCTCCGTGCCTCCCACACAGGAAGCGGGGGGCTGCCGAGAGCTTCCCCGCAGGCGGCATCCTGGCCTGGCCTTTAGCTACTTGCAGCCTGGAGTGAAGGCGCGGAGTCAAAAGAGGCCGGCCCACACGTAGCAGAGGATGGTTTCGATCCATCGACCTATGGGTTATGGGCCCAGCACGCTTCCGCTGCGCCACTCTGCTCCCTTGGGGCTAGACTGCCCGCAATCCACTCTAGCACCTGGGCTGCACTGGCACGGCCAGGCAGAGGAGCAGGCTGCTAGGCAGCGTTTCGTAAAGCCCTTCGAGGTCTCAGTGGCGCAATGGGTCAGCGTGTTCGGCTGTTAACCGAAAGGATGGTGGTTCGAGCCCACCCGGGGACGTGGCTACGCTCGGCCTTCTGGCGCTTGCTAGCGGGCTCCCTTTTGCCACCTCCAAGCCATCCCTCTCGGCCTCGGTGAGGTCACCTTGTGGCCGGCAAGGTTCAGGGGCCGTGCCGTGCCACGGGAGCCCGTCTCCCAGCAACCGCGCCGGGGCCTCGGCCTCGGGGCTTAAGCCCCGAGCCCAAGCGCGAAAGCTCCAGCCGGGCAGGTGTCGTTCCCCTCCCGCCTCTACGCCAGCTGAGAGGGAGAAACGCACGAGCCGCGCGGGTTCTTAGCCGCCTCCCTCCTGCGGGCCTGTTTGCTGCGCAGACCTCTGGGCCTGTCTCATGCCTCCCCTGGGAAGCGTGGCCGCGCGAACTGAGCCCCAGTCGCAGCTCCTGAGGTTTCCTGTGCAGCCTTGGACTTGCATGGCTGCCATGGTTTCTCTTTGGAAGGGACTCGGTCCCGCTTGGACAGGCGACTCGCCCGTGTGACTCCAAACGCCATCTTGTGGCTGTCTTTTTCCCCCACAGCCAGAACACCAGGATTCGCCTCCCACGGCAGAAGATGCAAAAGGCCCTGGAAGGAAAGCCCTCCTGCTTTTTTACCTCGGGAGGATGTGGGCTACCAACCGAAGCTCTGAGCCAAGGACTGAAGGACCCGTCCAAGCCGTGGCCGTACTCCCGAGACTTGACCGAAGCCAGCTCTCTCTTCCATGACTGCTGCAAGCCTCAACCGAGACCGTGGCGAGTGCTCCCACAATTCCCTCTCCCCCTTTCCATTGAGGATTCTGAAGGACCGTCAGCTGGTGATTTTTGGCTCTGACTGTAAGGGATGAATTGAGCCGGGAACGTAGCTGGTCCTCTTGGGCTGGCCAGAAGCTTTTGATGGGATGAGATGGGTTTTGGTCAGCCGGCGTGTGCCTAAAGAGCGTGGGTGGTGGCGATGCGGGACAAGCGGCGCGTCGGAGGGAATTGCTCGCGTGTCCTGTTGTTGAGCAGTATGGCGAAGGCAGAAGTTCTCTTTGTGAGGGGTTTGGCGTGCCTGGGAGTAGTAGAGCAAGGCCAGTGTTGATGCTGTGGCAGCTCTTTGTCTAGGCGTTTTGTCTAGGCCTGAATGAAGGCTCTGGGTAGCGTGGTCCAGAAGTGCTTTGTTCCACGAGCGTCTGGAGAGCCTCCCTGGCGCGCTCCCTGAGCGGGTCCCGGCGGCCCTTGTGGGTGGGAAAAGGGCAGGAGGAAGCCCTGTTGCCTGAGGACAGAAGAGGAGGCCTCCGTGCCTCCCACACAGGAAGCGGGGGGCTGCCGAGAGCTTCCCCGCAGGCGGCATCCTGGCCTGGCCTTTAGCTACTTGCAGCCTGGAGTGAAGGCGCGGAGTCAAAAGAGGCCGGCCCACACGTAGCAGAGGATGGTTTCGATCCATCGACCTATGGGTTATGGGCCCAGCACGCTTCCGCTGCGCCACTCTGCTCCCTTGGGGCTAGACTGCCCGCAATCCACTCTAGCACCTGGGCTGCACTGGCACGGCCAGGCAGAGGAGCAGGCTGCTAGGCAGCGTTTCGAAAAGCCCTTTGAGGTCTCAGTGGCGCAATGGGTCAGCGTGTTCGGCTGTTAACCGAAAGGATGGTGGTTCGAGCCCACCCGGGGACGTGGCTACGCTCGGCCTTCTGGCGCTTGCTAGCGGGCTCCCTTTTGCCACCTCCAAGCCATCCCTCTCGGCCTCGGTGAGGTCACCTTGTGGCCGGCAAGGTTCAGGGGCCGTGCCGTGCCACGGGAGCCCGTCTCCCAGCAACCGCGCCGGGGCCTCGGCCTCGGGGCTTAAGCCCCGAGCCCAAGCGCGAAAGCTCCAGCCGGGCAGGTGTCGTTCCCCTCCCGCCTCTACGCCAGCTGAGAGGGAGAAACGCACGAGCCGCGCGGGTTCTTAGCCGCCTCCCTCCTGCGGGCCTGTTTGCTGCGCAGACCTCTGGGCCTGTCTCATGCCTCCCCTGGGAAGCGTGGCCGCGCGAACTGAGCCCCAGTCGCAGCTCCTGAGGTTTCCTGTGCAGCCTTGGACTTGCATGGCTGCCATGGTTTCTCTTTGGAAGGGACTCGGTCCCGCTTGGACAGGCGACTCGCCCGTGTGACTCCAAACGCCATCTTGTGGCTGTCTTTTTCCCCCACAGCCAGAACACCAGGATTCGCCTCCCACGGCAGAAGATGCAAAAGGCCCTGGAAGGAAAGCCCTCCTGCTTTTTTACCTCGGGAGGATGTGGGCTACCAACCGAAGCTCTGAGCCAAGGACTGAAGGACCCGTCCAAGCCGTGGCCGTACTCCCGAGACTTGACCGAAGCCAGCTCTCTCTTCCATGACTGCTGCAAGCCTCAACCGAGACCGTGGCGAGTGCTGCCCGTGCTCCCACAATTCCCTCTCCCCCTTTCCATTGAGGATTCTGAAGGACCGTCAGCTGGTGATTTTTGGCTCTGACTGTAAGGGATGAATTGAGCCGGGAACGTAGCTGGTCCTCTTGGGCTGGGCAGAAGCTTTTGATGGGATGAGATGGGTTTTGGTCAGCCGGCGTGTGCCTAAAGAGCGTGGGTGGTGGCGATGCGGGAGAAGCGGCGCGTCGGAGGGAATTGCTCGCGTGTCCTGTTGTTGAGCAGTATGGCGAAGGCAGAAGTTCTCTTTGTGAGGGGTTTGGCGTGCCTGGGAGTAGTAGAGCAAGGCCAGTGTTGATGCTGTGGCAGCTCTTTGTCTAGGCGTTTTGTCTAGGCCTGAATGAAGGCTCTGGGTAGCGTGGTCCAGAAGTGCTTTGTTCCACGAGCGTCTGGAGAGCCTCCCTGGCGCGCTCCCTGAGCGGGTCCCGGCGGCCCTTGTGGGTGGGAAAAGGGCAGGAGGAAGCCCTGTTGCCTGAGGACAGAAGAGGAGGCCTCCGTGCCTCCCACACAGGAAGCGGGGGGCTGCCGAGAGCTTCCCCGCAGGCGGCATCCTGGCCTGGCCTTTAGCTACTTGCAGCCTGGAGTGAAGGCGCGGAGTCAAAAGAGGCCGGCCCACACGTAGCAGAGGATGGTTTCGATCCCTCGATCTCTGGGTTATGGGCCCAGCACGCTTCCGCTGCACCACTCTGCTCCCTTGGGGCTAGACTGCCCGCAATCCACTCTAGCACCTGGGCTGCACTGGCACGGCCAGGCAGAGGAGCAGGCTGCTAGGCAGCGTTTCGGAAAGCCCTTCGAGGTCTCTGTGGCGCAATGGGTCAGCGCGTTCGGCTGTTAACCGAAAGGATGGTGGTTCGAGCCCACCCAAGGACGTGGCTACGCTCGCCCTCCTGGCGCTTGCTAGCGGGCTCCCTTTTGCCACCTCCAAGCCATCCCTCTCGGCCTCGGTGAGGTCACCTTGTGGCCGGCAAGGTTCAGGGGCCGTGCCGTGCCACAGGAGCCCGTCTCCCAGCAACCGCGCCGGGGCCTCGGCCTCGGGGCTTAAGCCCCGAGCCCAAGCGCGAAAGCTCCAGCCGGGCAGGTGTCGTTCCCCTCCCGCCTCTACGCCAGCTGAGAGGGAGAAACGCACGAGCCGCGCGGGTTCTTAGCCGCCTCCCTCCTGCGGGCCTGTTTGCTGCGCAGACCTCTGGGCCTGTCTCATGCCTCCCCTGGGAAGCGTGGCCGCGCGAACTGAGCCCCAGTCGCAGCTCCTGAGGTTTCCTGTGCAGCCTTGGACTTGCATGGCTGCCATGGTTTCTCTTTGGAAGGGACTTGGTCCCGCTTGGACAGGCGACTCGCCCGTGTGACTCCAAACGCCATCTTGTGGCTGTCTTTTTCCCCCACAGCCAGAACACCAGGATTCGCCTCCCACGGCAGAAGATGCAAAAGGCCCTGGAAGGAAAGCCCTCCTGCTTTTTTACCTCGGGAGGATGTGGGCTACCAACCGAAGCTCTGAGCCAAGGACTGAAGGACCCGTCCAAGCCGTGGCCGTACTCCCGAGACTTGACCGAAGCCAGCTCTCTCTTCCATGACTGCTGCAAGCCTCAACCGAGAACGTGGCGAGTGCTGCCCGTGCTCCCACAATTCCCTCTCCCCCTTTCCATTGAGGATTCTGAAGGACCGTCAGCTGGTGATTTTTGGCTCTGACTGTAAGGGATGAATTGAGCCGGGAACGTAGCTGGTCCTCTTGGGCTGGGCAGAAGCTTTTGATGGGATGAGTTGGGTTTTGGTCAGCCGGCGTGTGCCTAAAGAGCGTGGGTGGTGGCGATGCGGGAGAAGCGGCGCGTCGGAGGGAATTGCTCGCGTGTCCTGTTGTTGAGCAGTATGGCGAAGGCAGAAGTTCTCTTTGTGAGGGGTTTGGCGTGCCTGGGAGTAGTAGAGCAAGGCCAGTGTTGATGCTGTGGCAGCTCTTTGTCTAGGCGTTTTGTCTAGGCCTGAATGAAGGCTCTGGGTAGCGTGGTCCAGAAGTGCTTTGTTCCACGAGCGTCTGGAGAGCCTCCCTGGCGCGCTCCCTGAGCGGGTCCCGGCGGCCCTTGTGGGTGGGAAAAGGGCAGGAGGAAGCCCTGTTGCCTGAGGACAGAAGAGGAGGCCTCCGTGCCTCCCACACAGGAAGCGGGGGGCTGCCGAGAGCTTCCCCGCAGGCGGCATCCTGGCCTGGCCTTTAGCTACTTGCAGCCTGGAGTGAAGGCGCGGAGTCAAAAGAGGCCGGCCCACACGTAGCAGAGGATGGTTTCGATCCCTCGACCTCTGGGTTATGGGCCCAGCATGCTTCTGCTGCGCCACTCTGCTCCCTTGGGGCTAGACTGCCCGCAATCCACTCTAGCACCTGGGCTGCACTGGCACGGCCAGGCAGAGGAGCAGGCTGCTAGGCAGCGTTTCGGAAAGCCCTTCGAGGTCTCTGTGGCGCAATGGGTCAGCGTGTTCGGCTGTTAACCGAAAGGATGGTGGTTCGAGCCCACCCAGGGACGTGGCTACGCTCGCCCTCCTGGCGCTTGCTAGCGGGCTCCCTTTTGCCACCTCCAAGCCATCCCTCTCGGCCTCGGTGAGGTCACCTTGTGGCTGGCAAGGTTCAGGGGCCGTGCCGTGCCACGGGAGCCCGTCTCCCAGCAACCGCGCCGGGGCCTCGGCCTCAGGGCTTAAGCCCCGAGCCCAAGCGCGAAAGCTCCAGCCGGGCAGGTGTCGTTCCCCTCCCGCCTCTACGCCAGCTGAGAGGGAGAAACGCACGAGCCGCGCGGGTTCTTAGCCGCCTCCCTCCTGCGGGCCTGTTTGCTGCGCAGACCTCTGGGCCTGTCTCATGCCTCCCCTGGGAAGCGTGGCCGCGCGAACTGAGCCCCAGTCGCAGCTCCTGAGGTTTCCTGTGCAGCCTTGGACTTGCATGGCTGCCATGGTTTCTCTTTGGAAGGGACTCGGTCCCGCTTCGACAGGCGACTCGCCCGTGTGACTCCAAACGCCATCTTGTGGCTGTCTTTTTCCCCCACAGCCAGAACACCAGGATTCGCCTCCCACGGCAGAAGATGCAAAAGGCCCTGGAAGGAAAGCCCTCCTGCTTTTTTACCTCGGGAGGATGTGGGCTACCAACCGAAGCTCTGAGCCAAGGACTGAAGGACCCGTCCAAGCCGTGGCCGTACTCCCGAGACTTGACCGAAGCCAGCTCTCTCTTCCATGACTGCTGCAAGCCTCAACCGAGACCGTGGCGAGTGCTGCCCGTGCTCCCACAATTCCCTCTCCCCCTTTCCATTGAGGATTCTGAAGGACCGTCAGCTGGTGATTTTTGGCTCTGACTGTAAGGGATGAATTGAGCCGGGAACGTAGCTGGTCCTCTTGGGCTGGGCAGAAGCTTTTGATGGGATGAGATGGGTTTTGGTCAGCCGGCGTGTGCCTAAAGAGCGTGGGTGGTGACGATGCGGGAGAAGCGGCGCGTCGGAGGGAATTGCTCGCGTGTCCTGTTGTTGAGCAGTATGGCGAAGGCAGAAGTTCTCTTTGTGAGGGGTTTGGCGTGCCTGGGAGTAGTAGAGCAAGGCCAGTGTTGATGCTGTGGCAGCTCTTTGTCTAGGCGTTTTGTCTAGGCCTGAATGAAGGCTCTGGGTAGCGTGGTCCAGAAGTGCTTTGTTCCACGAGCGTCTGGAGAGCCTCCCTGGCGCGCTCCCTGAGCGGGTCCCGGCGGCCCTTGTGGGTGGGAAAAGGGCAGGAGGAAGCCCTGTTGCCTGAGGACAGAAGAGGAGGCCTCCGTGCCTCCCACACAGGAAGCGGGGGGCTGCCGAGAGCTTCCCCGCAGGCGGCATCCTGGCCTGGCCTTTAGCTACTTGCAGCCTGGAGTGAAGGCGCGGAGTCAAAAGAGGCCGGCCCACACGTAGCAGAGGATGGTTTCGATCCATCGACCTATGGGTTATGGGCCCAGCACGCTTCCGCTGCGCCACTCTGCTCCCTTGGGGCTAGACTGCCCGCAATCCACTCTAGCACCTGGGCTGCACTGGCACGGCCAGGCAGAGGAGCAGGCTGCTAGGCAGCGTTTCGAAAAGCCCTTTGAGGTCTCAGTGGCGCAATGGGTCAGCGTGTTCGGCTGTTAACCGAAAGGATGGTGGTTCGAGCCCACCCGGGGACGTGGCTACGCTCGGCCTTCTGGCGCTTGCTAGCGGGCTCCCTTTTGCCACCTCCAAGCCATCCCTCTCGGCCTCGGTGAGGTCACCTTGTGGCCGGCAAGGTTCAGGGGCCGTGCCGTGCCACGGGAGCCCGTCTCCCAGCAACCGCGCCGGGGCCTCGGCCTCGGGGCTTAAGCCCCGAGCCCAAGCGCGAAAGCTCCAGCCGGGCAGGTGTCGTTCCCCTCCCGCCTCTACGCCAGCTGAGAGGGAGAAACGCACGAGCCGCGCGGGTTCTTAGCCGCCTCCCTCCTGCGGGCCTGTTTGCTGCGCAGACCTCTGGGCCTGTCTCATGCCTCCCCTGGGAAGCGTGGCCGCGCGAACTGAGCCCCAGTCGCAGCTCCTGAGGTTTCCTGTGCAGCCTTGGACTTGCATGGCTGCCATGGTTTCTCTTTGGAAGGGACTCGGTCCCGCTTGGACAGGCGACTCGCCCGTGTGACTCCAAACGCCATCTTGTGGCTGTCTTTTTCCCCCACAGCCAGAACACCAGGATTCGCCTCCCACGGCAGAAGATGCAAAAGGCCCTGGAAGGAAAGCCCTCCTGCTTTTTTACCTCGGGAGGATGTGGGCTACCAACCGAAGCTCTGAGCCAAGGACTGAAGGACCCGTCCAAGCCGTGGCCGTACTCCCGAGACTTGACCGAAGCCAGCTCTCTCTTCCATGACTGCTGCAAGCCTCAACCGAGACCGTGGCGAGTGCTCCCACAATTCCCTCTCCCCCTTTCCATTGAGGATTCTGAAGGACCGTCAGCTGGTGATTTTTGGCTCTGACTGTAAGGGATGAATTGAGCCGGGAACGTAGCTGGTCCTCTTGGGCTGGGCAGAAGCTTTTGATGGGATGAGATGGGTTTTGGTCAGCCGGCGTGTGCCTAAAGAGCGTGGGTGGTGGCGATGCGGGAGAAGCGGCGCGTCGGAGGGAATTGCTCGCGTGTCCTGTTGTTGAGCAGTATGGCGAAGGCAGAAGTTCTCTTTGTGAGGGGTTTGGCGTGCCTGGGAGTAGTAGAGCAAGGCCAGTGTTGATGCTGTGGCAGCTCTTTGTCTAGGCGTTTTGTCTAGGCCTGAATGAAGGCTCTGGGTAGCGTGGTCCAGAAGTGCTTTGTTCCACGAGCGTCTGGAGAGCCTCCCTGGCGCGCTCCCTGAGCGGGTCCCGGCGGCCCTTGTGGGTGGGAAAAGGGCAGGAGGAAGCCCTGTTGCCTGAGGACAGAAGAGGAGGCCTCCGTGCCTCCCACACAGGAAGCGGGGGGCTGCCGAGAGCTTCCCCGCAGGCGGCATCCTGGCCTGGCCTTTAGCTACTTGCAGCCTGGAGTGAAGGCGCGGAGTCAAAAGAGGCCGGCCCACACGTAGCAGAGGATGGTTTCGATCCATCGACCTATGGGTTATGGGCCCAGCACGCTTCCGCTGCGCCACTCTGCTCCCTTGGGGCTAGACTGCCCGCAATCCACTCTAGCACCTGGGCTGCACTGGCACGGCCAGGCAGAGGAGCAGGCTGCTAGGCAGCGTTTCGAAAAGCCCTTTGAGGTCTCAGTGGCGCAATGGGTCAGCGTGTTCGGCTGTTAACCGAAAGGATGGTGGTTCGAGCCCACCCGGGGACGTGGCTACGCTCGGCCTTCTGGCGCTTGCTAGCGGGCTCCCTTTTGCCACCTCCAAGCCATCCCTCTCGGCCTCGGTGAGGTCACCTTGTGGCCGGCAAGGTTCAGGGGCCGTGCCGTGCCACGGGAGCCCGTCTCCCAGCAACCGCGCCGGGGCCTCGGCCTCGGGGCTTAAGCCCCGAGCCCAAGCGCGAAAGCTCCAGCCGGGCAGGTGTCGTTCCCCTCCCGCCTCTACGCCAGCTGAGAGGGAGAAACGCACGAGCCGCGCGGGTTCTTAGCCGCCTCCCTCCTGCGGGCCTGTTTGCTGCGCAGACCTCTGGGCCTGTCTCATGCCTCCCCTGGGAAGCGTGGCCGCGCGAACTGAGCCCCAGTCGCAGCTCCTGAGGTTTCCTGTGCAGCCTTGGACTTGCATGGCTGCCATGGTTTCTCTTTGGAAGGGACTCGGTCCCGCTTGGACAGGCGACTCGCCCGTGTGACTCCAAACGCCATCTTGTGGCTGTCTTTTTCCCCCACAGCCAGAACACCAGGATTCGCCTCCCACGGCAGAAGATGCAAAAGGCCCTGGAAGGAAAGCCCTCCTGCTTTTTTACCTCGGGAGGATGTGGGCTACCAACCGAAGCTCTGAGCCAAGGACTGAAGGACCCGTCCAAGCCGTGGCCGTACTCCCGAGACTTGACCGAAGCCAGCTCTCTCTTCCATGACTGCTGCAAGCCTCAACCGAGACCGTGGCGAGTGCTGCCCGTGCTCCCACAATTCCCTCTCCCCCTTTCCATTGAGGATTCTGAAGGACCGTCAGCTGGTGATTTTTGGCTCTGACTGTAAGGGATGAATTGAGCCGGGAACGTAGCTGGTCCTCTTGGGCTGGGCAGAAGCTTTTGATGGGATGAGATGGGTTTTGGTCAGCCGGCGTGTGCCTAAAGAGCGTGGGTGGTGGCGATGCGGGAGAAGCGGCGCGTCGGAGGGAATTGCTCGCGTGTCCTGTTGTTGAGCAGTATGGCGAAGGCAGAAGTTCTCTTTGTGAGGGGTTTGGCGTGCCTGGGAGTAGTAGAGCAAGGCCAGTGTTGATGCTGTGGCAGCTCTTTGTCTAGGCGTTTTGTCTAGGCCTGAATGAAGGCTCTGGGTAGCGTGGTCCAGAAGTGCTTTGTTCCACGAGCGTCTGGAGAGCCTCCCTGGCGCGCTCCCTGAGCGGGTCCCGGCGGCCCTTGTGGGTGGGAAAAGGGCAGGAGGAAGCCCTGTTGCCTGAGGACAGAAGAGGAGGCCTCCGTGCCTCCCACACAGGAAGCGGGGGGCTGCCGAGAGCTTCCCCGCAGGCGGCATCCTGGCCTGGCCTTTAGCTACTTGCAGCCTGGAGTGAAGGCGCGGAGTCAAAAGAGGCCGGCCCACACGTAGCAGAGGATGGTTTCGATCCATCGACCTATGGGTTATGGGCCCAGCACGCTTCCGCTGCGCCACTCTGCTCCCTTGGGGCTAGACTGCCCGCAATCCACTCTAGCACCTGGGCTGCACTGGCACGGCCAGGCAGAGGAGCAGGCTGCTAGGCAGCGTTTCGGAAAGCCCTTCGAGGTCTCAGTGGCGCAATGGGTCAGCGTGTTCGGCTGTTAACCGAAAGGATGGTGGTTCGAGCCCACCCGGGGACGTGGCTACGCTCGGCCTTCTGGCGCTTGCTAGCGGGCTCCCTTTTGCCACCTCCAAGCCATCCCTCTCGGCCTCGGTGAGGTCACCTTGTGGCCGGCAAGGTTCAGGGGCCGTGCCGTGCCACGGGAGCCCGTCTCCCAGCAACCGCGCCGGGGCCTCGGCCTCGGGGCTTAAGCCCCGAGCCCAAGCGCGAAAGCTCCAGCCGGGCAGGTGTCGTTCCCCTCCCGCCTCTACGCCAGCTGAGAGGGAGAAACGCACGAGCCGCGCGGGTTCTTAGCCGCCTCCCTCCTGCGGGCCTGTTTGCTGCGCAGACCTCTGGGCCTGTCTCATGCCTCCCCTGGGAAGCGTGGCCGCGCGAACTGAGCCCCAGTCGCAGCTCCTGAGGTTTCCTGTGCAGCCTTGGACTTGCATGGCTGCCATGGTTTCTCTTTGGAAGGGACTCGGTCCCGCTTGGACAGGCGACTCGCCCGTGTGACTCCAAACGCCATCTTGTGGCTGTCTTTTTCCCCCACAGCCAGAACACCAGGATTCGCCTCCCACGGCAGAAGATGCAAAAGGCCCTGGAAGGAAAGCCCTCCTGCTTTTTTACCTCGGGAGGATGTGGGCTACCAACCGAAGCTCTGAGCCAAGGACTGAAGGACCCGTCCAAGCCGTGGCCGTACTCCCGAGACTTGACCGAAGCCAGCTCTCTCTTCCATGACTGCTGCAAGCCTCAACCGAGACCGTGGCGAGTGCTCCCACAATTCCCTCTCCCCCTTTCCATTGAGGATTCTGAAGGACCGTCAGCTGGTGATTTTTGGCTCTGACTGTAAGGGATGAATTGAGCCGGGAACGTAGCTGGTCCTCTTGGGCTGGCCAGAAGCTTTTGATGGGATGAGATGGGTTTTGGTCAGCCGGCGTGTGCCTAAAGAGCGTGGGTGGTGGCGATGCGGGACAAGCGGCGCGTCGGAGGGAATTGCTCGCGTGTCCTGTTGTTGAGCAGTATGGCGAAGGCAGAAGTTCTCTTTGTGAGGGGTTTGGCGTGCCTGGGAGTAGTAGAGCAAGGCCAGTGTTGATGCTGTGGCAGCTCTTTGTCTAGGCGTTTTGTCTAGGCCTGAATGAAGGCTCTGGGTAGCGTGGTCCAGAAGTGCTTTGTTCCACGAGCGTCTGGAGAGCCTCCCTGGCGCGCTCCCTGAGCGGGTCCCGGCGGCCCTTGTGGGTGGGAAAAGGGCAGGAGGAAGCCCTGTTGCCTGAGGACAGAAGAGGAGGCCTCCGTGCCTCCCACACAGGAAGCGGGGGGCTGCCGAGAGCTTCCCCGCAGGCGGCATCCTGGCCTGGCCTTTAGCTACTTGCAGCCTGGAGTGAAGGCGCGGAGTCAAAAGAGGCCGGCCCACAAGTAGCAGAGGATGGTTTCGATCCATCGACCTCTGGGTTATGGGCCCAGCACGCTTCCGCTGCGCCACTCTGCTCCCTTGGGGCTAGACTGCCCGCAATCCACTCTAGCACCTGGGCTGCACTGGCACGGCCAGGCAGAGGAGCAGGCTGCTAGGCAGCGTTTCGGAAACCCCTTCGAGGTCTCTGTGGCGCAATGGGTCAGCGCGTTCGGCTGTTAACCGAAAGGATGGTGGTTCGAGCCCACCCAAGGACGTGGCTACGCTCGGCCTCCTGGCGCTTGCTAGCGGGCTCCCTTTTGCCACCTCCAAGCCATCCCTCTCGGCCTCGGTGAGGTCACCTTGTGGCCGGCAAGGTTCAGGGGCCGTGCCGTGCCACGGGAGCCCGTCTCCCAGCAACCGCGCCGGGGCCTCGGCCTCGGGGCTTAAGCCCCGAGCCCAAGCGCGAAAGCTCCAGCCGGGCAGGTGTCGTTCCCCTCCCGCCTCTACGCCAGCTGAGAGGGAGAAACGCACGAGCCGCGCGGGTTCTTAGCCGCCTCCCTCCTGCGGGCCTGTTTGCTGCGCAGACCTCTGGGCCTGTCTCATGCCTCCCCTGGGAAGCGTGGCCGCGCGAACTGAGCCCCAGTCGCAGCTCCTGAGGTTTCCTGTGCAGCCTTGGACTTGCATGGCTGCCATGGTTTCTCTTTGGAAGGGACTCGGTCCCGCTTGGACAGGCGACTCGCCCGTGTGACTCCAAACGCCATCTTGTGGCTGTCTTTTTCCCCCACAGCCAGAACACCAGGATTCGCCTCCCACGGCAGAAGATGCAAAAGGCCCTGGAAGGAAAGCCCTCCTGCTTTTTTACCTCGGGAGGATGTGGGCTACCAACCGAAGCTCTGAGCCAAGGACTGAAGGACCCGTCCAAGCCGTGGCCGTACTCCCGAGACTTGACCGAAGCCAGCTCTCTCTTCCATGACTGCTGCAAGCCTCAACCGAGACCGTGGCGAGTGCTCCCACAATTCCCTCTCCCCCTTTCCATTGAGGATTCTGAAGGACCGTCAGCTGGTGATTTTTGGCTCTGACTGTAAGGGATGAATTGAGCCGGGAACGTAGCTGGTCCTCTTGGGCTGGGCAGAAGCTTTTGATGGGATGAGATGGGTTTTGGTCAGCCGGCGTGTGCCTAAAGAGCGTGGGTGGTGGCGATGCGGGAGAAGCGGCGCGTCGGAGGGAATTGCTCGCGTGTCCTGTTGTTGAGCAGTATGGCGAAGGCAGAAGTTCTCTTTGTGAGGGGTTTGGCGTGCCTGGGAGTAGTAGAGCAAGGCCAGTGTTGATGCTGTGGCAGCTCTTTGTCTAGGCGTTTTGTCTAGGCCTGAATGAAGGCTCTGGGTAGCGTGGTCCAGAAGTGCTTTGTTCCACGAGCGTCTGGAGAGCCTCCCTGGCGCGCTCCCTGAGCGGGTCCCGGCGGCCCTTGTGGGTGGGAAAAGGGCAGGAGGAAGCCCTGTTGCCTGAGGACAGAAGAGGAGGCCTCCGTGCCTCCCACACAGGAAGCGGGGGGCTGCCGAGAGCTTCCCCGCAGGCGGCATCCTGGCCTGGCCTTTAGCTACTTGCAGCCTGGAGTGAAGGCGCGGAGTCAAAAGAGGCCGGCCCACACGTAGCAGAGGATGGTTTCGATCCATCGACCTATGGGTTATGGGCCCAGCACGCTTCCGCTGCGCCACTCTGCTCCCTTGGGGCTAGACTGCCCGCAATCCACTCTAGCACCTGGGCTGCACTGGCACGGCCAGGCAGAGGAGCAGGCTGCTAGGCAGCGTTTCGAAAAGCCCTTTGAGGTCTCAGTGGCGCAATGGGTCAGCGTGTTCGGCTGTTAACCGAAAGGATGGTGGTTCGAGCCCACCCGGGGACGTGGCTACGCTCGGCCTTCTGGCGCTTGCTAGCGGGCTCCCTTTTGCCACCTCCAAGCCATCCCTCTCGGCCTCGGTGAGGTCACCTTGTGGCCGGCAAGGTTCAGGGGCCGTGCCGTGCCACGGGAGCCCGTCTCCCAGCAACCGCGCCGGGGCCTCGGCCTCGGGGCTTAAGCCCCGAGCCCAAGCGCGAAAGCTCCAGCCGGGCAGGTGTCGTTCCCCTCCCGCCTCTACGCCAGCTGAGAGGGAGAAACGCACGAGCCGCGCGGGTTCTTAGCCGCCTCCCTCCTGCGGGCCTGTTTGCTGCGCAGACCTCTGGGCCTGTCTCATGCCTCCCCTGGGAAGCGTGGCCGCGCGAACTGAGCCCCAGTCGCAGCTCCTGAGGTTTCCTGTGCAGCCTTGGACTTGCATGGCTGCCATGGTTTCTCTTTGGAAGGGACTCGGTCCCGCTTGGACAGGCGACTCGCCCGTGTGACTCCAAACGCCATCTTGTGGCTGTCTTTTTCCCCCACAGCCAGAACACCAGGATTCGCCTCCCACGGCAGAAGATGCAAAAGGCCCTGGAAGGAAAGCCCTCCTGCTTTTTTACCTCGGGAGGATGTGGGCTACCAACCGAAGCTCTGAGCCAAGGACTGAAGGACCCGTCCAAGCCGTGGCCGTACTCCCGAGACTTGACCGAAGCCAGCTCTCTCTTCCATGACTGCTGCAAGCCTCAACCGAGACCGTGGCGAGTGCTGCCCGTGCTCCCACAATTCCCTCTCCCCCTTTCCATTGAGGATTCTGAAGGACCGTCAGCTGGTGATTTTTGGCTCTGACTGTAAGGGATGAATTGAGCCGGGAACGTAGCTGGTCCTCTTGGGCTGGGCAGAAGCTTTTGATGGGATGAGATGGGTTTTGGTCAGCCGGCGTGTGCCTAAAGAGCGTGGGTGGTGGCGATGCGGGAGAAGCGGCGCGTCGGAGGGAATTGCTCGCGTGTTCTGTTGTTGAGCAGTATGGCGAAGGCAGAAGTTCTCTTTGTGAGGGGTTTGGCGTGCCTGGGAGTAGTAGAGCAAGGCCAGTGTTGATGCTGTGGCAGCTCTTTGTCTAGGCGTTTTGTCTAGGCCTGAATGAAGGCTCTGGGTAGCGTGGTCCAGAAGTGCTTTGTTCCACGAGCGTCTGGAGAGCCTCCCTGGCGCGCTCCCTGAGCGGGTCCCGGCGGCCCTTGTGGGTGGGAAAAGGGCAGGAGGAAGCCCTGTTGCCTGAGGACAGAAGAGGAGGCCTCCGTGCCTCCCACACAGGAAGCGGGGGGCTGCCGAGAGCTTCCCCGCAGGCGGCATCCTGGCCTGGCCTTTAGCTACTTGCAGCCTGGAGTGAAGGCGCGGAGTCAAAAGAGGCCGGCCCACACGTAGCAGAGGATGGTTTCGATCCATCGACCTATGGGTTATGGGCCCAGCACGCTTCCGCTGCGCCACTCTGCTCCCTTGGGGCTAGACTGCCCGCAATCCACTCTAGCACCTGGGCTGCACTGGCACGGCCAGGCAGAGGAGCAGGCTGCTAGGCAGCGTTTCGGAAAGCCCTTCGAGGTCTCAGTGGCGCAATGGGTCAGCGTGTTCGGCTGTTAACCGAAAGGATGGTGGTTCGAGCCCACCCGGGGACGTGGCTACGCTCGGCCTTCTGGCGCTTGCTAGCGGGCTCCCTTTTGCCACCTCCAAGCCATCCCTCTCGGCCTCGGTGAGGTCACCTTGTGGCCGGCAAGGTTCAGGGGCCGTGCCGTGCCACGGGAGCCCGTCTCCCAGCAACCGCGCCGGGGCCTCGGCCTCGGGGCTTAAGCCCCGAGCCCAAGCGCGAAAGCTCCAGCCGGGCAGGTGTCGTTCCCCTCCCGCCTCTACGCCAGCTGAGAGGGAGAAACGCACGAGCCGCGCGGGTTCTTAGCCGCCTCCCTCCTGCGGGCCTGTTTGCTGCGCAGACCTCTGGGCCTGTCTCATGCCTCCCCTGGGAAGCGTGGCCGCGCGAACTGAGCCCCAGTCGCAGCTCCTGAGGTTTCCTGTGCAGCCTTGGACTTGCATGGCTGCCATGGTTTCTCTTTGGAAGGGACTCGGTCCCGCTTGGACAGGCGACTCGCCCGTGTGACTCCAAACGCCATCTTGTGGCTGTCTTTTTCCCCCACAGCCAGAACACCAGGATTCGCCTCCCACGGCAGAAGATGCAAAAGGCCCTGGAAGGAAAGCCCTCCTGCTTTTTTACCTCGGGAGGATGTGGGCTACCAACCGAAGCTCTGAGCCAAGGACTGAAGGACCCGTCCAAGCCGTGGCCGTACTCCCGAGACTTGACCGAAGCCAGCTCTCTCTTCCATGACTGCTGCAAGCCTCAACCGAGACCGTGGCGAGTGCTCCCACAATTCCCTCTCCCCCTTTCCATTGAGGATTCTGAAGGACCGTCAGCTGGTGATTTTTGGCTCTGACTGTAAGGGATGAATTGAGCCGGGAACGTAGCTGGTCCTCTTGGGCTGGGCAGAAGCTTTTGATGGGATGAGATGGGTTTTGGTCAGCCGGCGTGTGCCTAAAGAGCGTGGGTGGTGGCGATGCGGGAGAAGCGGCGCGTCGGAGGGAATTGCTCGCGTGTCCTGTTGTTGAGCAGTATGGCGAAGGCAGAAGTTCTCTTTGTGAGGGGTTTGGCGTGCCTGGGAGTAGTAGAGCAAGGCCAGTGTTGATGCTGTGGCAGCTCTTTGTCTAGGCGTTTTGTCTAGGCCTGAATGAAGGCTCTGGGTAGCGTGGTCCAGAAGTGCTTTGTTCCACGAGCGTCTGGAGAGCCTCCCTGGCGCGCTCCCTGAGCGGGTCCCGGCGGCCCTTGTGGGTGGGAAAAGGGCAGGAGGAAGCCCTGTTGCCTGAGGACAGAAGAGGAGGCCTCCGTGCCTCCCACACAGGAAGCGGGGGGCTGCCGAGAGCTTCCCCGCAGGCGGCATCCTGGCCTGGCCTTTAGCTACTTGCAGCCTGGAGTGAAGGCGCGGAGTCAAAAGAGGCCGGCCCACACGTAGCAGAGGATGGTTTCGATCCATCGACCTCTGGGTTATGGGCCCAGCACGCTTCCGCTGCGCCACTCTGCTCCCTTGGGGCTAGACTGCCCGCAATCCACTCTAGCACCTGGGCTGCACTGGCACGGCCAGGCAGAGGAGCAGGCTGCTAGGCAGCGTTTCGGAAAGCCCTTCGAGGTCTCTGTGGCGCAATGGGTCAGCGCGTTCGGCTGTTAACCGAAAGGATGGTGGTTCGAGCCCACCCGGGGACGTGGCTACGCTCGGCCTCCTGGCGCTTGCTAGCGGGCTCCCTTTTGCCACCTCCAAGCCATCCCTCTCGGCCTCGGTGAGGTCACCTTGTGGCCGGCAAGGTTCAGGGGCCGTGCCGTGCCACAGGAGCCCGTCTCCCAGCAACCGCGCCGGGGCCTCGGCCTCAGGGCTTAAGCCCCGAGCCCAAGCGCGAAAGCTCCAGCCGGGCAGGTGTCGTTCCCCTCCCGCCTCTACGCTAGCTGAGAGGGAGAAACGCACGAGCCGCGCGGGTTCTTAGCCGCCTCCCTCCTGCGGGCCTGTTTGCTGCGCAGACCTCTGGGCCTGTCTCATGCCTCCCCTGGGAAGCGTGGCCGCGCGAACTGAGCCCCAGTCGCAGCTCCTGAGGTTTCCTGTGCAGCCTTGGACTTGCATGGCTGCCATGGTTTCTCTTTGGAAGGGACTCGGTCCCGCTTGGACAGGCGACTCGCCCGTGTGACTCCAAACGCCATCTTGTGGCTGTCTTTTTCCCCCACAGCCAGAACACCAGGATTCGCCTCCCACGGCAGAAGATGCAAAAGGCCCTGGAAGGAAAGCCCTCCTGCTTTTTTACCTCGGGAGGATGTGGGCTACCAACCGAAGCTCTGAGCCAAGGACTGAAGGACCCGTCCAAGCCGTGGCCGTACTCCCGAGACTTGACCGAAGCCAGCTCTCTCTTCCATGACTGCTGCAAGCCTCAACCGAGACCGTGGCGAGTGCTCCCACAATTCCCTCTCCCCCTCTCCATTGAGGATTCTGAAGGACCGTCAGCTGGTGATTTTTGGCTCTGACTGTAAGGGATGAATTGAGCCGGGAACGTAGCTGGTCCTCTTGGGCTGGCCAGAAGCTTTTGATGGGATGAGATGGGTTTTGGTCAGCCGGCGTGTGCCTAAAGAGCGTGGGTGGTGGCGATGCGGGAGAAGCGGCGCGTCGGAGGGAATTGCTCACGTGTCCTGTTGTTGAGCAGTATGGCAAAGGCAGAAGTTCTCTTTGTGAGGGGTTTGGCGTGCCTGGGAGTAGTAGAGCAAGGCCAGTGTTGATGCTGTGGCAGCTCTTTGTCTAGGCGTTTTGTCTAGGCCTGAATGAAGGCTCTGGGTAGCGTGGTCCAGAAGTGCTTTGTTCCACGAGCGTCTGGAGAGCCTCCCTGGCGCGCTCCCTGAGCGGGTCCCGGCGGCCCTTGTGGGTGGGAAAAGGGCAGGAGGAAGCCCTGTTGCCTGAGGACAGAAGAGGAGGCCTCCGTGCCTCCCACACAGGAAGCGGGGGGCTGCCGAGAGCTTCCCCGCAGGCGGCATCCTGGCTTGGCCTTTAGATACTTGCAGCCTGGAGTGAAGGCGCGGAGTCAAAAGAAGACGGCCCACACGTAGCAGAGGATGGTTTCGATCCATCGACCTCTGGGTTATGGGCCCAGCACGCTTCCGCTGCGCCACTCTGCTCCCTTGGGGCTAGACTGCCCGCAATCCACTCTAGCACCTGGGCTGCACTGGCACGGCCAGGCAGAGGAGCAGGCTGCTAGGCAGCGTTTCGGAAAGCCCTTCGAGGTCTCTGTGGCGCAATGGGTCAGCGCGTTCGGCTGTTAACCGAAAGGATGGTGGTTCGAGCCCACCCGGGGACGTGGCTACGCTCGGCCTCCTGGCGCTTGCTAGCGGGCTCCCTTTTGCCACCTCCAAGCCATCCCTCTCGGCCTCGGTGAGGTCACCTTGTGGCCGGCAAGGTTCAGGGGCCGTGCGGTGCCACAGGAGCCCGTCTCCCAGCAACCGCGCCGGGGCCTCGGCCTCGGGGCTTAAGCCCCGAGCCCAAGCGCGAAAGCTCCAGCCGGGCAGGTTTCGTTCCCCTCCCGCCTCTACGCCAGCTGAGAGGGAGAAACGCACGAGCCGCGCGGGTTCTTAGCCGCCTCCCTCCTGCGGGCCTGTTTGCTGCGCAGACCTCTGGGCCTGTCTCATGCCTCCCCTGGGAAGCGTGGCCGCGCGAACTGAGCCCCAGTCGCAGCTCCTGAGGTTTCCTGTGCAGCCTTGGACTTGCATGGCTGCCATGGTTTCTCTTTGGAAGGGACTCGGTCCCGCTTGGACAGGCGACTCGCCCGTGTGACTCCAAACGCCATCTTGTGGCTGTCTTTTTCCCCCACAGCCAGAACACCAGGATTCGCCTCCCACGGCAGAAGATGCAAAAGGCCCTGGAAGGAAAGCCCTCCTGCTTTTTTACCTCGGGAGGATGTGGGCTACCAACCGAAGCTCTGAGCCAAGGACTGAAGGACCCGTCCAAGCCGTGGCCGTACTCCCGAGACTTGACCGAAGCCAGCTCTCTCTTCCATGACTGCTGCAAGCCTCAACCGAGACCGTGGCGAGTGCTGCCCGTGCTCCCACAATTCCCTCTCCCCCTTTCCATTGAGGATTCTGAAGGACCGTCAGCTGGTGATTTTTGGCTCTGACTGTAAGGGATGAATTGAGCCGGGAACGTAGCTGGTCCTCTTGGGCTGGGCAGAAGCTTTTGATGGGATGAGATGGGTTTTGGTCAGCCGGCGTGTGCCTAAAGAGCGTGGGTGGTGGCGATGCGGGAGAAGCGGCGCGTCGGAGGGAATTGCTCGCGTGTCCTGTTGTTGAGCAGTATGGCGAAGGCAGAAGTTCTCTTTGTGAGGGGTTTGGCGTGCCTGGGAGTAGTAGAGCAAGGCCAGTGTTGATGCTGTGGCAGCTCTTTGTCTAGGCGTTTTGTCTAGGCCTGAATGAAGGCTCTGGGTAGCGTGGTCCAGAAGTGCTTTGTTCCACGAGCGTCTGGAGAGCCTCCCTGGCGCGCTCCCTGAGCGGGTCCCGGCGGCCCTTGTGGGTGGGAAAAGGGCAGGAGGAAGCCCTGTTGCCTGAGGACAGAAGAGGAGGCCTCCGTGCCTCCCACACAGGAAGCGGGGGGCTGCCGAGAGCTTCCCCGCAGGCGGCATCCTGGCCTGGCCTTTAGCTACTTGCAGCCTGGAGTGAAGGCGCGGAGTCAAAAGAGGCCGGCCCACACGTAGCAGAGGATGGTTTCGATCCATCAACCTCTGGGTTATGGGCCCAGCACGCTTCCGCTGCGCCACTCTGCTCCCTTGGGGCTAGACTGCCCGCAATCCACTCTAGCACCTGGGCTGCACTGGCACGGCCAGGCAGAGGAGCAGGCTGCTAGGCAGCGTTTCGGAAAGCCCTTCGAGGTCTCTGTGGCGCAATGGGTCAGCGCGTTCGGCTGTTAACCGAAAGGATGGTGGTTCGAGCCCACCCAGGGACGTGGCTACGCTCGGCCTCCTGGCGCTTGCTAGCGGGCTCCCTTTTGCCACCTCCAAGCCATCCCTCTCGGCCTCGGTGAGGTCACCTTGTGGCCGGCAAGGTTCAGGGGCCGTGCCGTGCCACAGGAGCCCGTCTCCCAGCAACCGCGCCGGGGCCTCGGCCTCGGGGCTTAAGCCCCGAGCCCAAGCGCGAAAGCTCCAGCCGGGCAGGTGTCGTTCCCCTCCCGCCTCTACGCCAGCTGAGAGGGAGAAACGCACGAGCCGCGCGGGTTCTTAGCCGCCTCCCTCCTGCGGGCCTGTTTGCTGCGCAGACCTCTGGGCCTGTCTCATGCCTCCCCTGGGAAGCGTGGCCGCGCGAACTGAGCCCCAGTCGCAGCTCCTGAGGTTTCCTGTGCAGCCTTGGACTTGCATGGCTGCCATGGTTTCTCTTTGGAAGGGACTCGGTCCCGCTTGGACAGGCGACTCGCCCGTGTGACTCCAAACGCCATCTTGTGGCTGTCTTTTTCCACAGCCAGAACACCAGGATTCGCCTGCTCCTGGGTGGCCTGTGTCCCTTTCGGGCCATGGCGGCCGCTATGCGCCCGTAGACGGCCACGTTCCTCCTCCTAGTACAGAGATCATGGACGCTGGGGCCCTGCCCCCAAACCTCAATGAGGTCCATGACCTCCACACTAGACCAGGAGGGTGCGCGCCATCTACGGCCCCTGGCTGGCCCCTGGGTGCTGGGGGACTGGGCGGGGGGACGGCTCGCTGGCACTGGCTGCCTGGCTCATCCTGCAGCCCCTGGTTCGGGGCAGAGACTGCTGGCAGGGCTGGCTCTGGCAAGTGCCGTCTGGCCAGAGTCTACCCCTTTAAGGGCCCCAGGGCTGGGGAGAGGAGAGGAGTTTTCCTGCTTTGGCCCAGAGCAGCCACCAGGGGAACCTGGGGAGGGCTGGCCTCCAGCTACTTCGAATTAAGTGGCTACACAGCCCTTAATTCCAACTACTGAATTCGAATTTGGCGTTACTCCTGGTAGAATGAGGTTTACCTAGTTCGAATTAAGTCCAAACTAGCGGTTTGTATGTGTAGCACCTATGAAAGTTACTTCCAACTAACGGCTGTTAGTTCGAATTAACTTTGTAGTGTAGACATACCCATAGTTCCTATACAACTAGCAGCTAATGGGTAGTCTCCAGTAGTTTAAATCTTGGGGCATTTGGAAAAGGAGGGGGAGCTACATGTGTGCGGGGTGTATTGTTGCCCTCTGCTGGATGGACTGTAAATGCTTTATGTATGTATCATATGCCCTATAGTGCTAACAGTTAATGGAGATTCTCCTCTAGCTCCCACCTGGCATTTTCTAAAGTAATATATGGGTGTGTATGTGCGAGAAAGAGCAAGAGCCTGGGGGCTCCCTCATGTCTCCTCCCCATCCTGATCTGCTTGGCTTAAGTGCAGGAAAGAAGAAGTAGTGAGCTTTGTGTATTTGACATCAGGTGGACGCAGGGGAATGGAGGAGTAGTGGGAACAAGAGCACTTGGCTTCTTTTCCTGCAGACCGAGAGGGGTGGGGACTGGCTTGAGCTATATAAATCAGATGCCGCTCCATGCCTCAGTTTCCCCCTTCATACAATGCCGATGACACAGAGAATGTTTGTAAAGTGCCTTGTTGTTAGCCCATGGGGCAGAGGGGGAAACTCGGTCTCAGAAGCAGACTGGGGGGAGGTAAAAGCCTACCTAGGCAGCGCTGGTTCCACTACGTCACGCTGCCAGACCGGTCTGAGTGGGTCCCTCTCTTGGCTGCTCCTCCCCCCAGGAGGAGTGGGTTCCTCTCCATCGGCTGCAGGAACCAGCATTTCAAGGTCTTTGCCAATGGGCAGCCGTTCTGCAATTCAGCTCTGCCGCGGCTTCCAGCAGATCGATACACTGGAGATCGATGGTGCCGTGGTCGGGTCCTGTGCCCAGTTGTGAGCCCGACCGGTGCCGCTGCCCAGACGGAGATGAGTGGCACACACACGACACCCCCCTACGGCCGCCCTCGCAGACCCAATAAACCTCTCCCTTTCGCAGAACGACTCTGCTCCTGCGTGGTTCTGGGGCTACTTGTGTGTGTGTCCTAGACCCCCTTTCTGCTCAGCGCAGATAGAGACTCCTCTGCAGGTAGAGCTGAGTGCGACGCCTGCACTGGGATGGCGTATTGGGATAATGTACTGACAGCTCCTCTGCGCCACCCCTCCTCTTCCCGCCGCTGCAACATCAAATTAACCTTCCTGGTCTGCCCCCGTCCTCCCTCCGGTACCAGGAGACCCCACGCATGATGGGAGGGGCTGCAAACTGGGGAGCAGGCTACTGCAGGGCTGAGGGCAGCAAACCAGCCCCCAGAGCCCTGCAGGGCCTGGCCACGGGGAAGGGGAACTGATGTGAGCAGCATTTAGAGCTGGGGGGGGCTGTGGGGAGGAGGACAACGGAGCCACGAGCAGGACAGGGGGTGAGCCAGCACCAGTGAGTCTCAGGGGGTATGTCTACACTACCCCGCTAGTTGGAACTAGGGGGGTAATGTATGCATACCGAACTTGCTAATGAAGCCCGGGATTTGAATTTCCCGGGCTTCATTAGCATAAAGCCGGCGCCGCCATTTTTAAAAGCCGGCTAGTGCGAACCCCGTGCCGTGGAACGAGGAGTACAGATAGTTCGGAATGGCTACGTAGTTCGAACTATCTAGCCCGTGCCGCGTGTAGCCGCGCGGCACGGGGTTCGCACTAGCCGGCTTTTAAAAATGGCGGCGCCGGCTTTATGCTAATGAAGCCCGGGAAATTCAAATCCCGGGCTTCATTAGCAAGTTCGGTATGCATACATTACCCCCCTAGTTCCAACTAGCGGGGTAGTGTAGAAATACATACCCAGGGGGCCTAGAGCCTCCAGGCCTGGCCCCCGTTGAGAGAGAAGCTCAGAGATTGGAGCTGGGGCAGCCAGGAGCCCCCCACTGCTTTGTGGGGTGCAGAACAATGACTGCTCCCGAGGGGGGAAAGGAAGGTGCCTGCACTGCAGGGCCTCCCTGGAGAGACAGTATCGGTCCCTGGCAGACAAAGGTGGAACCAGTTCCAGGGCCTGGCCAGGAAAGAGCCCAAGTCCTGGGAGAAATCAGGCTCCATGCTCAGCTGTGAGTCCGAGTCCCATAGACAAAAGCGCCCCAGGGCAGTGGTGGAGTCTCCACATGTCAATGGGTCTAGTGCAGGCCAGAGGCCTTGCTGGGATGCGCTAGGGCAAAGCCCAGGGCTGGGGCCGGACGGGAGCCCGTGAGAGGCAGCGGGGCGAGTGGGAGGCTCTAACTCTTGCTCCTGGCCAGGAAGTCCAGTGCTGGGTGACACCAAGGCCACGTCTGCACTGCAGGCATTTTGCTCAAGAACAACTGTTCTTGTGCAAAAACTTGTGGCGCGTCTACACTGCACGTGAATTCTTGTGCAAGTAAATTTGCAGTAAAGCATCAGAAAAGAGGGCTTCTTGCACAGGAGTTATTCCTCTCCCCACGAGGAATAAGCCCCTTTTGTGCAAGAGCTGTTGTGCAAGAAGGCAGCGTGGACGGGCACCAGGGGCTTCTTGAGCAAGACACTTTTATGGCTAAAATGGTCATCAGAGCTTTCTTGCACGAGAAAGCGTTCACAGTGCCATGGACACTCTTGTGCAAAAGCACATGGCAGGGTGGAGGTGCTCTTGCACGAGACCTTTTGCGCAAGAACTCCGGTGTGAAACAGTTCTTGTGCAAGGAGCCTGCAGTGTAGGGCAGGGAGCAGCCTATGGGGCTACTGGAGCTGCTGGCTGCAGGATGCCCAGTCAGGGAGTGGGGGGGACCCCTAGGAATGGCTCCAACTTCCCAGAGGGGTGGCCAGAGGCAGGACATTTGCCTGGCAGGGTGAGGTGGGGGGGCAGTGACCTCACAGGGGCTTTGGGCAGCCCTCAGCAGATCAGGCAAAGGGCAGGTGGGGAGGTGGTGACCTCACAGAGGAACCCACATCTCAGGCTGAGAAAAGGGGGGGGCGGGCCCAGGGGACTTTGGAGACCCCCGGTTGCTTTAGCTCTGGTGCGTCTCCTGCTCACAGTTGCTTTGTCCTCTGTGAGTTCCACATCCGGACAGCGTTTTGCAGAAGGTAAGAGCCCCCAGGGGTTTGGATCCCGCCCGGGGCCGGCTGGGTTCCAGGCAGGCCCAGCCCTCGGTCAAGGGCCAGAAGTGCCTGTGCAAGACCGAGCCGATAAGCAAGGGGCCATTTGGGGGCTGGGGGCAGTCGCTCTGGGGAGCTGGAACCCCTGGATTTCGCTCTGCAGGCTGCGCCCCAAGCTCCCCTTTGCTCCCCTCATTTGCAGCATGGCCAAACACATCAGGCTGTGGTTCCGGAAAGCCCTGAAGATGGCCCCAGGGCCGGTGGGAAGCAGCTCCTCCGTCCCCGCGGGCGGGGAAGCTGAATCCCACCAGCTCGGGGCGACTCGCCCACCGGCCAGGCCCCTCCGGACCTGGCTCCAGAGGCGGCTGGGAAGGCGGGACCCAGCCCAGCGGGGCAGCCGGGTAGGGTGGCTCTGGGGCCTCCTCTGTGGAGAGAAACACCTGCCCCAGGAGCCCAGCCCCCATTACCACCAGGGGGCATCGCCCTGCCCGGCCCCCGGGGACCTGCCAGTCTCCGGGAGCCCCCAGCCTCTCCGCACCAGCCCCTGCAGCTGTGGGTCCAGCTCAGTGAGCAGCAGCGCCTGGGCCTCCAGCTGCAGCCGGGCCACCTCCTGCAGCCGCTCAGACCCAGGTGAGGGGCCGTGAACATGCTGGGCCCAGGGGCTCACCCAGTACACGGGGGGGCAGCCCCAGTGTCTGCCCCGCAGCCAGGGCAATGGATGGGGGCGGGAGCTGCTGCTTGGCTCTCTTGTTCCTGGTGGGGGCTCTGCTGAGGGCGTTGGCAGATGTGAGGGTGGAAGGGGGATGGGTCCCTGCGAGGGGCGTGTGGGGCCAAACCTGCCCTGGGTCCCTGACATGGGGGCGCGTGACCCCTGCTGGCCGCTGGAGTCACCCTGGTCCCTTCCCTCCCGCACAGAGCCCCCCTGCGCCTCGGCGGAGCTCTGCCAGGAGCGGATGGACTCCCGGGTGGAGGAAGGGGCCATCTATGATATTGAAGAGCAGCTCCACACCCGGGACACGGTAGGAACCTTCTCCACACGGGGGGGACCCGAGATTGTCCGGCCCCTTCCCAGCACGTCCCCCCCTCCGGGAGGGGCTTGTCCCTGGGGATCCCCCTGGGGCCCCTTCTCCTGCATGACCTGGGCCCCCCAAGCTGAGGTCTCTTGTCATGCACCAGCTGGGCCCCCACAAGCCTGAGGAAGCAGTTGGGGGGGGAGTGTGGGTGCTTGGACAACCGGCAGCTCCCACCTCCACTCCTGGGAGGCCTGAGCCCTGCAGCTGTCCGTGGGGGGCAGGCAGGCCCCAGGCTCACAGACTCTCTCTGGGGTGCAGAGCCCAGCCGCCCTGCAGCGGTTCCTCCTGGCCGTCCCCCCCGCCTGCCTCGCCGCCCTCCAAAGGGGCGAGGACACCCTGGCGCCGCGCTGCTGCAAGGACACCATGATGGCCAGGATCGTGGTGAGCGAGTAGCGGCGGCCGGGAGGAGGGGAGGGGATACCTGGGGTGGACAGGGGTCTGCCTGGGCCATGGCGGCGGGTGGGGGTGCTGGAAATGGGTGGGCGGGGATGCTGGAGGAGGAAGGGACACAGAAATGGGGCAGGTCTGGGGTGCTGGACAGGGAGGGGGATTCGGAACAGGGAGGGGTCTCCCCGGGCCATGGGGGGGGGGAGCTGGAAGGTTAGCAGAGCGGGCTGCTGAGGATGCGCCTGGGGAGCAGGGATGAGGAGGTTCAGAGGCTGGTCACCAGGGCAGTGAGGGGCAGGAGACGGCCTGGGGACAAGGATTGAGCTGGTCCCGGTTTGGGAGGGGGGTGCTGGGAGGGGCCCTGTGCCGGGCAGGGGGGCTACAGGCCAGCGGGAGGCAGTGGGGTTGGATCCTGCTGGGTGGGGGCGCTGGCCGTGTGAGCGTCTCTTGGGGGCCCCAGCCTCACACGCCCCTTTGTCTCCTTGGGTCTCACAGGAGATCATGGAGGACTCCCCCACCCCACTGGTCTTGGCCGACTGCCTCAACGCCGCCTGCAGCCTCAGGTACCGACCCCCCCCCGCCGACTCCCCCCCAGAGCAGATCCCCTGACCAGGGAGTGGGAAAGTCTCTGTCTCCTGGGCTATGTCTAGACTGCAAGCCTCTTTCGAAAGAGAGCACCCAGTGAGTCTGGATGCTCTCTTTCGAAGAAGCCCTAGTTCCATTCAAGAACGCCTTCGTTCGAAAGAAGCACTTTCCAAAGAAGGCGTTCTTCCTCGTGAAATGAGGTTTACCGCCGTGGAAAGAAAAGCCGCGTTCTTTTGATTTAATTTCGAAAGAACGCGACTGCAGTCTAGACGCAGGTGATGATTTTTCGGAAAAAGGCTACTTTTCCCGAAAAAACCCCTGAGTCTGGACACAGCCCTGCTGCTGAATGAACAGTCTCTGCCCCTCTCTCCTGCCAGCACCTTGCAGCCTCCCCTACAGGCCCAGCTCCTGAGCCCCCTGCTGAGGGCGGCCGTGGGACAGACTGTGTCTGGGGACTGGCAGCAGGAGCCCATCCACACACAGGTACGTCCCTCCGGGCCCTGCTCCCGGGCTGGGCTGGAGCTCCAGAGAGGAGTGGGGGTGGGGGCAGAGGGAGAGAAGAAGCTGCAGGTTTGGATCCTTCCCTCCAGGTTTCCCGTTGCTCTCCCTGGGGGCCCGTCCCTTCCATGCCCAGCCTGGGCTCCTCCCTGCTCTGCGAGGCGGCTCAGACCCTGCTCAAGGCTGCACCCCGGGGCCAGCGGGTGGCCTGGATTCCCCAACCCCCCTCTGACCCAGGGCTCCCCCTTGTCTTGCAGCAGTTCATCCGGGCCCTTCCCGTCGACCTCCAGGCCCTACTGGCAAGCCTCCTCGCCGAGTCCCCAGACACCGCCAGGCTGCAGCTGATCATGGAGGTGAGCCCCGTGGGGGGGACGGGGCCATTGTCCCTGCTTCCTCGGGGGGCCGAGAGAGGAGCTGTGTCAGTGGCTGGGGGTGGGGGGGGGGCACAGTCTGAGAGGAGCCCCAGGCTCTGCCCAGAACCGGCGCCTCCCTACGGGTCCTGACCTGCCTCTTTCCCCCCCAGCACCTGAGCCCGTGGCTGGAGTCCCGCCTGCCCCAGGAGCGAGCCAGGGCCCTTGGCAGCACCACGGCCCTGCTGGGAGTCGCCACCACCCTCCCGGGGTTTGAGGTAAGTGACCTCGGAGCCGGGGGGTCTGGGGCTGCAGGGCGCGGGGCTGGGAGCGTCCCCGGGAGGCAGAGCTGGGAATGGGCCGGGAATGGGCCGCGTTCTCCTTTCCCCGGGGAGGGGCGACCCTGGGCCTTTCCGGGGGGCACCTGGGCCCCAGACTGGGGAGTGGCCGTCAGTGGATCCCCTTGTTCCACCCCCGGAGTGACCCTTCAGTCGGGGCCATTGCTCAGGGTTGTCTCCTCGCAAGGCCGGCCCCGCCCCGCCCCGCCCCGCCCCGCCCCGGGAGGTGTCTCTGTCCGTCCCCGAGCTCAGAACCGCCTCGGCGGCCGTTAGCATGGGACGTGCAGCCCCAGGATGCTGAGGGACCCCCCCTCTTCTCTCCCCTCAGAACTCCGCCGACTGGCTGAGGATGGGTCACCACGTGGCCCAGCTGGGCCTTTTTATTTCGGACCCATCCGAAGACGTCAGCCGGCTGGCCCGGAAGGGGGTGCACAGCCTGTACCGACTCCTCCTGCACCACAGGGGTAAGGAACCCAGCCGGGACCTGGGCCCCAGGGACACCCTGAGGGTGCCGGCGGCGGGGGGAGGGGACCCAGCCCTTTTCCCCCAGACTGGCCCAAGGGGGGATGCGTCCCTCTGTGTTCCCCTTCTGCCCCCTGTGCCCCTCCATTTGCCCAGGGATGCCTGCAGGGACCCGTGGGAGGGGAAGGGCTCAGACCTGCCAGCAGAATCACCCTGGTTTGTCTCTTGCAGGCCTCAACATCCACCAGGCAGAGGACCTGTGGTGCAGGCACTACTATAAGGAGAGATGGGTCCTGGCGCACAGCAACACCGTGCGGGTGGGAGAGGTAAGGACGCGCTGCCAGGGCAGGGCAGGGCTCGGGGGTGGGGCTGGCTGGGGCCCTCGTGCGGGTAGGACGCGGGGTGGGAGCGGGGAGTCGCTGATCGAATGGTCGATGCATTTTCCCTCGACTATTCGAGCCGTGGACAGGGCGGCGCTGCCCCTTTGTGACGCTGTCCCGGCGTTTCAAAGGGGCGGCGCTTCCTAGGGGCAGCGCCGCACCTTGCCCCGGATCTCCCGTAGGAGGGGAAGCAGGGCGGGGGGGGGCAACACTTTTTGATGGAGGTCGCTCCAAGATGTTGGCCAGTGGCCTAGGGCTGCTCTGTTGTGCGGAGGGGGGTGAGGTCTGGGAGGGTCTTGGGGGCAGGAGGAAGGTGTGACCTGGGGCAGGGGTTAGGGTGCAGGGTGAGGAGAGCGTCTGGGTGCAGGGTCTGGAAGGGAGTTTGCAGAAGGAGGAAGCTGTTTTAGCCCCAGGAGTTGGGGCCGGGCTCTGGGCCGTCAGCTGAAACCTCCCGTGCTCTTGATTTCAGGTCTTTGGGCAGCTCTTCACGCCAGAGCAGGAGAACTGCTTTTTAGACAAGGCTCTGCTCGCTGCCCGCTCCCCCCTGAGGTGCCCCAGCCAGGCCGGGCTGGTCCTGGCCCACGCCCTGCATGGGCAGGCCCATCAGCTCTTGGGATACATGGTGAGCAGCCGGAGCAGATGCAGGAGAGTGGGGCAGGGCCAGGGTCTCCTTCCCATCCCCTCAGGGAGTCCCCCGCCCCTTTCCTCAAGCTGCCCCCACCCCACGTCCCTGCTGGGTGGGTCAGAAGCTCACCCTGCGGGCCTGACGGGGGGTGACCAGAGAGCAGAACAAGTCTCAGCGCAGGGGGGAGGAGGGTGGAAATGCTGGGGGGGCCCAGTACCCCTGAGTCCCCAGGGATGAATGTGACGGATTCTGCTTCCCTTGCAGCAGGAAGACAGCCAGTGAGAGCACAAGGAGCTGAGGAGCCAGCAGCTGCGTCCCCCTCCCCTCAACCCTCCCAATTGTATAGAATGTATTTAAATTCGGATTAAATAACGTTTCAAAAAACATTTGGATCAGGCTTTGTCAATAATTTTTAATGGGGGGGGGGCATTTTGGCAAGTGGTCAAGGGCCACATTTCTACCGAGGAGTTTGGGGTCTGGGACGGGGCGGTTGGGTGCAGAAGAGAGCTGAGGGGAGGAGCCTGGGTGCGCACCGTCCATTGCATCATCACGCGGCGCCATTGTGCTAGTGCTGGAGCTTGGGTGACTGGTTTAATTTGAATGTTTACACAGATTAGGTGTTTTAACTTTAGGAAACTTCATTTTCAATAAGGTAAAATGTTAATTTCTGTCTACCACAAAGGGTTTCAAAGTTTTCTTTCTTAAAGGCAGGGATGAGGAACCTTTTTTGTCTCCAGGGCCACTGACCCCCAGAAAAACCAGTTGGGGACCACACACGAGAAAAGCAAAATACAAAAACCCTTCTTCCAAAACCCACAAGCCTCACTGAGGTGAGGGGAAGGGACAGGGAGGACTGAGGTTCGGGGATCCCTCATTTTTGGCCCCCCCTCAGATTGAGAGGGACCCGCAAATGCCACTCTCCCTGGAACCCAGGAGAGTTAATCTGTGCTGGGGCTGGAGTGCCAGGGGAGTGAGATGTCTCAGTCGGGGCCACATTCGTGAGGCTTGGGGGGGGTTGGAGGCGCCAGGGACGCATTCAGATAGAGCAGGGGAGCCGGCAGGGACCCTGAGAGGAGAAGTGGGAGTGAGAGCCCAGCCGGGGAGACACAAGGAAACCAGAGTCAGTCTAGTATCTCTCAGGCAGCTGGGGTAGACACCCCCCACCCCAAACCCCAGCCTCCTGTTGGATCCTCCTCCCACAGTTAACTGCCTCTGAGTCTGCACCCAAACTCCCATCGCTGCCCTGAACCTGTCCCAGAGCCTGCAACCCGCAGCCTCTCCCGCGCCCCACTCCCCAGCCATCCTGCACCGTAACCCCAGCCTCAGGCCAGCGAACCTGAGTGAGGGTGGGGGAGCCCAAGCAGCAGAGGGAGGGGGGAGTGGAATGAGTGGGGGCGTGGCCTCAGAACAGGGGCAGGGGTAGGTGCGGGGAAGGGGGCGGGGCAATGGTAGTGGCCTCTAATGCCCACACCCCTCCCTTCGGCATCGCTTATGTCCCATGTCCGCCCCCTCCTGAGCCCACAGCCGGTGCCAAGGCCTCGTGCCCAGGGCGGGGTCGCCCCTGTGAGCTGCCAGCCATACTGGGGAGAGGCGAGAGGGTCTGGGCTGCTGTGTCCGTTGCTGGCTCCTGTCAGGCCTTTGCACCAAGTCCTGGTGCAGCCTGAGCAAACCTGGGTCCTTCCCTGCTCCTCCAACACCACCTGGGCAAAGGGAGGAGAGTCCCCAACAGCCTCTGTCACTTCGGCCTCCTGTCGGGGGAACATGCCCCCTGCAGCATGATCCCCTGTAGATCTAGCCCTCTGGGCACTCACCCAAGGTCTCTACACGGCAGCTGCTCTGTGCCTAGTGCTGGCACTGCAGAGCCATTTGCCACTTTGCACCCGACTGTCACCAGGTCCTTTCCATTTGCAGGGCCGGCCACATCTCCTGCCCGCTAGGCCATTGGCTGCACCCTCGTCTCGCTCCTCCTGGTGTCTGTATCCGTCATCACCTTGGTGATGCCCCAGCCTGCCGGGGCTGCAAGGGACTCCTGTTGGGAGCAGCTGCATGGGAACCAGAGGCCCAAGAATGGGAGAACCCTATTGACCTGCTGTGAGCAGGAGACGGGGGTGGGGAGGGGGCTGGGGAGGTACCTGTACTCAGCTCTGAATGGGGGCTGGGGAGACACAGACACTGCTGATGATTGCTGCACTGTGGGCCCCTGGGTTACAGTCTATGCCCAGGCAGCTCCTCCAGTCACTGCCTGTCACATTACTGGATCTTGAGGGGAGCAGCCAGATCACTGCTGCACCCATAGGTGGGGGTGTTGGCCCCAGAAAATGGTAGAAAAGGGGGCCATGTGGGGTGCTGAATAGAAGCTTATTATCTGATAGTCCTATGTAAGCTATTTATGTGGTTGTATAACGTCTGTGTGTGTAGTTAGGAATCTGTAGTCTGTGTGGATCCTGAATATTTCTCTGCATGTGGTTGAGCATTGGGTAGAGCCCGGCCTGTGGACATGCTAATTAGCGAGGCCCTGTGGGACAATGGCACTGAATGGGCCAAGGACACACCTAAAGCATGAGGGCGGACACCTAAGAGCGGCCAGCAGAGAGAGGCTGAGGACCAGGTGATCTCCTGCAGCCAAGAAGAGGCCAGGAAGGAGGGATAAATAGGCCATGTGGTCGATGCCATCTTGGTTCTCAGCTCAGCACTTCATCCCAGAGGCAGCATTGCAGGGATCGAAGAGCCTGGAAGACCTGTGAACCCATCCTGACCCTAGGATGTGCAACAAGAACTCTTAAACCAGCAGCTGTAACATCTCTGCTAGAGGCTGCATCGAGAACTGGGAGATTCGGTGCATGTAACATACTATTCCTTTAACAACCTTACTCTCATGCTTTTCTTTATTGTAATAATAAACCTTTAGGTGTTAGATGCTAAAGGATTGGCTCAGCATGATTTGTGGGTAAGGTCCAGAGGGTAAATTGACCAGGGATCTGTGGCTGGTTTCTTGGGACCAGACAGAACTTGTTCGGGGTAGGTGGGATTGGCTGCTAGGACCCCCACCGGTGTATGAGGCCCGGGGCCATCGGGGGCATGGATATTGCTGGGGTGCCGGAGGGGTTTTGCTCGGGAGGCTTCAGGCAGGCAGCTGAAGCGCTCTGTGGGACTGGTTTGTGGCCTGTGTGGAGAGGTCACCAGTCTGGGGGCTGTAAGGAGCCCCGGATTTGAGCAATTCGCCCTGAGCAGACGCCCTCAGCTGTGCCCAGACACGGCCCGGTCCGTCACACTGCCCCTCAGCCTGCAGGCCTCTCCTCGCTCTCAGCCAGGCCAAGGGCTGAGCCGTGCTGTGGCCTGCCCCACCCAGCCAGCCAGCCCAGCTCCTCCTCCTGCACAAACAGTCCCGCCTGCTCCTTTAGCAAAGCAGAGCGGGCTGGTTGTGGAACTTCTGGGAGACTGAGGTTCAAGTCCCAGGTCTGCTGCAGAGCCCTTGGCCCTGCCACTCCCCTGAGTGGGCCTCAGCTCCCGTGTGTGAAACGGGGACACTGATTCTAACTCGTCTAAGGGGAGCATTTTCAAAGCCCTAAGGGAGTTGGGAGCACAAGTGTGTGACTGTGCTTTGTGCCCACTGCTTGGTGCTCCTAAATCCCCCAGGTGCTTAGCTTGGGAGCTTTTCCGGGCAGGGGCTGCGGCTAGGGTTGCCAGGTGTCCCGTTTGAACCGGACAGTCCAGTATTTGAGCTTTCTGTCCAGGAGATAAATTGAGAAAATATCTCAGTTTTCTAAATAAGATGTACTCTAGGTTGTGATGCAATGGCAAGTATGTCTGGTATTTTTATTGACCATCTGGCAACCCTGGCTGCGGCTGCCTCTCACTACTCTGGTGTGGACAAAGCACTGCAGTCATCCCGGGACAACGCCCCCAGAGACGCTCTCCCTCTGGGGCAGGGTCCTTTAATGCTTTTCACACTGACATAGGCTACGGGACAGCCCCTTGGACACGGGCATGAGTGTCCCCGCGGGGCGGTATCCCCCGGACGCTGCGCAATGCAGAGAAGAGGGGTGAGTCCTGGGGGATTGGTGGGACAAGAGACGTTCCGTTATTTTAACCCCACCCGCTATAAAGCAGCAAAACCCTGGGTCCAGGTACTCAAAAGTGCAGGGCTCTGCTTCTGCGGGATTAGCCGCCCCTTCTCGGCTGGGAACACGCAGGCGAAGCATCAAAGGGCTCCCACCCCACTGAGATGGTGACTGCATGTCTCGGGAAGGGAAGAATCCAGCCATGGGGGGGGGGGGGAGGGATCCCCTCTGGCACTGACAGAGAGGCCCAGAGACATGCAGAAGGAAAGTTCGGGAGGGAGGGGGCAGAGATACCAGGTAGGGAGGAGGACGGAGGTGCAGCTAACTCTGGTACTCGTGACACCCAGACCCCATCTCTCCCCACCTCCTTGGACCCAGGCAGCACCTGCTCCTTTTTGTCTCCTCTCCCATTGACTGCCGCCCTCCTCACCACCAGGTCTCCCAAAGGTTCCTCTCCCCAAATGTTTCCCACTCCCCTCCCACTGTTCCTCGCTCCCAAATCCCTGGGGTCCTGTGAAACAAACGTCTCTTCCTCCCTCCTGTGGCTGGCACCTCCATGTCCTGTAGCCTGGCCCCCCTCCCTTTACTCCATTCTTCACCAACCCTTCCAGCTCCTTGAGTTCCATTTCTTCCAGCCTCCACCCCAACTCCCTACATCTGCATCTCCACCCCAGCCCTGCCTCCCAGCCCCGCCTCTTAGCCCCCGGCCCCAAACCTTCCCTTCCCTGGTTCTTCCCTCCCCAAACTGCCTGTTCTGGTTATTTCTAGGCCAGGGGTGAAGCAGGAGCCATTCTGCTGGGCACTCTGCAAACACAGAACAAGGACAGTCCCAGCCCCACGCGTCTGGCCCTTGAAGAACAAACCCAGAGGCAGAGGGACCTGGATAGACGGGATGGTGAGGGGCAATTTCCCTCAGCAGCTTGGGCCGTCCTGGCAGAATGGTGTCTCAGTCTCCCAGGAGATCACGGTAGTGGGAACCAACTGTCCATGTTGTGCTAGACAAGGGCGATAGGAAGCCGCTCTGGGGTGCCCCACTAAGCCTGGCGGGCTGGGGGCGGGGCTTTGGGTGCTGTCAGCACGCTGGGCTGCACAGCCACAGTGTACTCCAGGGATCTGGTGGCCAAGTAGTGTAGTGGCTGCACTCCCAGTCCCCTGCCCTGAGCCTCCAAACACCCCCCACCACCTACCCCTGACTCCTGCACCACAATCCCTGCACTGCGCCCCCCCTCACTCCTGGACTCCCTGCCCTGAGCTCTCCACACCCATACACTCTCCAGCCCCCTGTCCTGAGCTCCACCATACCCCTGCCCTGAGCTCCCCATCCTCCCACACTCCCCACCCCCTGCCCTGAGCTCCCCCACATCCTCACACTCCTCATCCCCCGCCCTGAGCTCCCCATACTCCCACATTCCCCATCCCACTGCTCTGAGCTCCCCCACATCTACAAACTTCCCACCCCCCTGCCCTGAGCTCCCCCACATCCTCACACTCCATCCCCCTAACCTGAGCTCCCCACACCCACACACCCCAGCCCTGAGCTCCCTGGATTCCACACATTCAAATTTCTCACAGGTAATTTCCTGTCATTCAGTTTGGACACAGGCCGGCTAACCTTGTGAGGAGGGCTTTAAACTAGGTTCGACGGGGACAGGTGAGCAAAGCCCACAGGTAAGTGCTGAATGTGCGGGACTGAGAGATGGGTTGGAAATGGGGGGGATTACGGCCTATAATGGGAAGGAGCAAGGAGGGTCAGGGCACAACAGGGAGGCAAGATCAAATCAGTATCTTAGATGCCTATATACAAATCCAAGAAGTATGGGTAATACGCAGGAAGAACTGGAATTGCTAACCAATAAATACAACTTTGATATCATTGGTATTACAGAAACCTGGTGGGATGGGACGCACGATTGGAATGTTGGTATGGAAGGGTACGGCTTGCTCAGGAAGGACAGACAGGGAAAAAAGGGAGGAGGGGTTGCCTTGTATATTAAAAATGTACACACTTGGACTGAAGTGGAGATGAACGTAGGAGATAGCTGTGTAGACAGTCTCTGGGTTAAGCTAAAAGGGGTAAAAAACGAGGGTGATATCATGCTAGGAGTCTACCACAGGCCACCTAGCCAGGTGGAAGAGGTGGATGAGGCCTTTTTTAAACAATTAACAAAACTAGCCAAAGCCCAAGATTTGGTGGTGATGGGGGACTTCAACTATCCAGACATATGTTGGGAAACTAACACAGCGGGGCGCAGGCTATCCAAGAAGTTTCTGGACTGCATTGGAGACAACTTTCTGTTTCAGAAGGTTGAAAAAGCTACCAGAGGAGAAGCTGTTCTGGATTTGGTTTTAAGAAATAGGGAGGAACTAGTTGAGAACTTGAAAGTGGAAGACAGTATAGGGGACAGTGACCACGAAATAATAGAGTTCATGATCTTAAGGAAAGGTAGAAGGGAGACCAGCACAATTGAGCTAATGGATTTCAGGAAGGCAGATTTTGATAAGTTCAGAGAACTTGTAGGTAAGGTCCCATGGGAAGCAAGACTGAAGGGAAAAACAACTGAGGAGAGTTGGAAGTATTTCAAAGGGACGTTGTTAAGGGCCCAAAAGCAAACAATTCCGCTGTGTAGGAAAGATAGAAAATATGGCAAAAGACCAGCTTGGCTTAACAAGGAGATCTTGCATGATCTCAAAATAAAAAAGGAGTCGTATAAAAAATGGAAACTAGGACAACTAACAAAGGATGAATATAGGCAAGCAACACGGGAATGCAGGGGCAAGATTAGAAAGGCAAAGGCACAAAATGAGATCAAACTAGCTACAGGCATAAAGGGAAACAAGAAGACCTTTTATAAATACATTAAAAGCAAGAGGAAGACCAAGGACAGGGTAGGCCCACTGCTTAGTGAGGAGGGAGAAGCAGTAACAGGAAACTTGGAAATGTCAGAGATGCTCAATGACTTCTTTGTTTCGGTCTTCACCGAGAAGTCTGGAGGTGTGCCTAACGTAGTGAATACAAGCAGAGAGAGGGTAAGTTTAGAAGATAGGATACACAAAGAACAAGTTAAAAATCACTTAGGAAAGTTAGATGTCAGCAAGTCACCAGCTCCTGATGAAATGCATCCCAGGATACTCAAGGAGCTGATAGAGGAGCTATCTGAGCCTTTAGCTATGATTTTTGAAAAATCATGGCAGACAGGGGAGATTCCAGAAGACTGGAAAAGGGCAAATATTGTGCCCATCTATAAAAAGGGGAATAAGAACAACCCAGGAAACTACAGACCGGTCAGTTTAACGTCTGTCCCAGGGAAGATAATGGAGCAGGTAATTAAGGAAATCATATGCAAACACTTGGAAGGTAATAAAGTGATAGGGAATAGCCAGCATGGGTTTGTGAAGAACAAGTCATGCCAAACTAATCTGATAGCTTTCTTTGATAGGATAACGAGCCTTGTGGATAAGGGAGAAGCGGTGGATGTCATATACCTAGACTTTAGTAAGGCATTTGATACGGTCTCGCATGATATTCTTATTGATAAACTAGGCAACTATAACTTAGATAGGGCCACGATAAGGTGGGTGCATAATTGGTTGGATAACCGTAGTCAGAGAGTTGTTGTTAACAGTTCTAAATCCTGCTGGAAAGGGATAACAAGTGGAGTTCCTCAAGGGTCTGTTTTGGGACCCGTACTGTTCAATATCTTCTTCAATGATGTAGATATTGGGATAGAGAGTACGCTTATTAAGTTTGCAGATGATACCAAACTGGGTGGGGTTGCAACTTCTTTGGAGGAGAGGGACATAATTCAAAATGACCTTAGCAAGTTAGGGAAATGGTCAGAGGTAAACAGGATGAGGTTTAATAAAGAGAAATGCAAAGTGCTCCACTTAGGAAGGAACAATCAGTTCCATACATACAAGATGGGATGCGACTGTCTAGGAAGGAGCATGGTGGAAAGAGATCTAGGGGTCATAGTGGACCACAAGTTGAATATGAGTCAACAGTGTGATGCTGTTGCAAAAAAAGCAAATATGATTCTAGGTTGTATCAACAGGTGTGTTGTAAGCAAAACTCGTGAAGTTGTGGTACCGCCCCAGGGTCAGGAGCATGTCAGGTCTCTTCAGACATGCATGTGCCTATTGGGCCACGGCCCCTGGGTGTCACGCAGCTGGAGCGTGGCATGGCATGTGCTTGCACGTGCACAGGTGTCTGTGTGATCCGTGGGAGGCATGGCCCACGTGCGCGGTCCCTGGTCTCCCTCCCGCCTCCTCCCCCAAACTACTTAATTGGAACTACTTCCCCGGTACGGTCTCCCTGGATGACCCTGCCGACTCCAGTGCTGGAACTCCTTGTGGTGGCCCCTCCGGTGTGCCCAGGTCAGGGCCCTCCAGTCCCGGCTCGCTGCCTCCCGGGCTGGCACGGACCGCCCCGCCCCCCAAGAGTCGGTCGAGGGCAGGGAAGTAGGGGCAGGTGGCAGCCCCTGCTGCGGCGCCGCCCCTGGTGGCCATGGCGTACGCCTGCCGCAGCTGTTTTACTTTCAGGTGCTCCCACGGCAGAAGATGCGAAAGGCCCTGGAAGGAAAGCCCTCCTGCTTTTTTACCTCGGGAGGATGTGGGCTACCAACCGAAGCTCTGAGCCAAGGACTGAAGGACCCGTCCAAGCCGTGGCCGTACTCCCGAGACTTGACCGAAGCCAGCTCTCTCTTCCATGACTGCTGCAAGCCTCAACCGAGAACGTGGCGAGTGCTCCCACAATTCCCTCTCCCCCTTTCCATTGAGGATTCTGAAGGACCGTCAGCTGGTGATTTTTGGCTCTGACTGTAAGGGATGAATTGAGCCGGGAACGTAGCTGGTCCTCTTGGGCTGGGCAGAAGCTTTTGATGGGATGAGATGGGTTTTGGTCAGCCGGCGTGTGCCTAAAGAGCGTGGGTGGTGGCGATGCGGGAGAAGCGGCGCGTCGGAGGGAATTGCTCGCGTGTCCTGTTGTTGAGCAGTATGGCGAAGGCAGAAGTTCTCTTTGTGAGGGGCTTGGCGTGCCTCGGAGTAGTAGAGCAAGGCCAGTGTTGATGCTGTGGCAGCTCTCTGTCTAGGCGTTTTGTCTAGGCCTGAATGAAGGCTCTGGGTAGCGTGGTCCAGAAGTGCTTTGTTCCACGAGCGTCTGGAGAGCCTCCCTGGCGCGCTCCCTGAGCGGGTCCCGGCGGCCCTTGTGGGTGGGAAAAGGGCAGGAGGAAGCCCTGTTGCCTGAGGACAGAAGAGGAGGCCTCCGTGCCTCCCACACAGGAAGCGGGGGGCTGCCGAGAGCTTCCCCGCAGGCGGCATCCTGGCCTGGCCTTTAGCTACTTGCAGCCTGGAGTGAAGGCGCGGAGTCAAAAGAGGCCGGCCCACACGTAGCAGAGGATGGTTTCGATCCATCGACCTCTGGGTTATGGGCCCAGCACGCTTCCGCTGCGCCACTCTGCTCCCTTGGGGCTAGGCTGCCCGCAATCCACTCTAGCACCTGGGCTGCACTGGCACGGCCAGGCAGAGGAGCAGGCTGCTAGGCAGCGTTTCGGAAAGCCCTTCGAGGTCTCTGTGGCGCAATGGGTCAGCGCGTTCGGCTGTTAACCGAAAGGATGGTGATTCGAGCCCACCCGGGGACGTGGCTACGCTCGGCCTCCTGGCGCTTGCTAGCGGGCTCCCTTTTGCCACCTCCAAGCCATCCCTCTCGGCCTCGGTGAGGTCACCTTGTGGCCGGCAAGGTTCAGGGGCCGTGCCGTGCCACAGGAGCCAGTCTCCCAGCAACCGCGCCGGGGCCTCGGCCTCGGGGCTTAAGCCCCGAGCCCAAGCGCAAAAGCTCCAGCCGGGCAGGTGTCGTTCCCCTCCCGCCTCTACGCCAGCTGAGAGGGAGAAACGCACGAGCCGCGCGGGTTCTTAGCCGCCTCCCTCCTGCGGGCCTGTTTGCTGCGCAGACCTCTGGGCCTGTCTCATGCCTCCCCTGGGAAGCGTGGCCGCGCGAACTGAGCCCCAGTCGCAGCTCCTGAGGTTTCCTGTGCAGCCTTGGACTTGCATGGCTGCCATGGTTTCTCTTTGGAAGGGACTCGGTCCCGCTTGGACAGGCGACTCGCCCGTGTGACTCCAAACGCCATCTTGTGGCTGTCTTTTTCCCCCACAGCCAGAACACCAGGATTCGCCTCCCACGGCAGAAGATGCAAAAGGCCCTGGAAGGAAAGCCCTCCTGCTTTTTTACCTCGGGAGGATGTGGGCTACCAACCGAAGCTCTGAGCCAAGGACTGAAGGACCCGTCCAAGCCGTGGCCGTACTCCCGAGACTTGACCGAAGCCAGCTCTCTCTTCCATGACTGCTGCAAGCCTCAACCGAGAACGTGGCGAGTGCTGCCCGTGCTCCCACAATTCCCTCTCCCCCTTTCCATTGAGGATTCTGAAGGACCGTCAGCTGGTGATTTTTGGCTCTGACTGTAAGGGATGAATTGAGCCGGGAACGTAGCTGGTCCTCTTGGGCTGGGCAGAAGCTTTTGATGGGATGAGATGGGTTTTGGTCAGCCGGCGTGTGTCTAAAGAGTGTGGGTGGTGGCGATGCGGGAGAAGCGGCGCGTCGGAGGGAATTGCTCGCGTGTCCTGTTGTTGAGCAGTATGGCGAAGGCAGAAGTTCTCTTTGTGAGGGGTTTGGCGTGCCTGGGAGTAGTAGCGCAAGGCCAGTGTTGATGCTGTGGCAGCTCTTTGTCTAGGCGTTTTGTCTAGGCCTGAATGAAGGCTCTGGGTAGCGTGGTCCAGAAGTGCTTTGTTCCACGAGCGTCTGGAGAGCCTCCCTGGCGCGCTCCCTGAGCGGGTCCCGGCGGCCCATGTGGGTGGGAAAAGGGCAGGAGGAAGCCCTGTTGCCTGAGGACAGAAGAGGAGGCCTCCGTGCCTCCCACACAGGAAGCGGGGGGCTGCCGAGAGCTTCCCCGCAGGCGGCATCCTGGCCTGGCCTTTAGCTACTTGCAGCCTGGAGTGAAGGCGCGGAGTCAAAAGAGGCCGGCCCACACGTAGCAGAGGATGGTTTCGATCCATCGACCTCTGGGTTATGGGCCCAGCACGCTTCCGCTGCGCCACTCTGCTCCCTTGGGGCTAGACTGCCCGCAATCCACTCTAGCACCTGGGCTGCACTGGCACGGCCAGGCAGAGGAGCAGGCTGCTAGGCAGCGTTTCGGAAAGGCCTTTGAGGTCTCTGTGGCGCAATGGGTCAGCGCGTTCGGCTGTTAACCGAAAGGATGGTGGTTCGAGCCCACCCGGGGACGTGGCTACGCTCGGCCTCCTGGCGCTTGCTAGCGGGCTCCCTTTTGCCACCTCCAAGCCATCCCTCTCGGCCTCGGTGAGGTCACCTTGTGGCCGGCAAGGTTCAGGGGCCGTGCCGTGCCACGGGAGCCCGTCTCCCAGCAACCGCGCCGGGGCCTCGGCCTCGGGGCTTAAGCCCCGAGCCCAAGCGCGAAAGCTCCAGCCGGGCAGGTGTCGTTCCCCTCCCGCCTCTACGCCAGCTGAGAGGGAGAAACGCACGAGCCGCGCGGGTTCTTAGCCGCCTCCCTCCTGCGGGCCTGTTTGCTGCGCAGACCTCTGGGCCTGTCTCATGCCTCCCCTGGGAAGCGTGGCCGCGCGAACTGAGCCCCAGTCGCAGCTCCTGAGGTTTCCTGTGCAGCCTTGGACTTGCATGGCTGCCATGGTTTCTCTTTGGAAGGGACTCGGTCCCGCTTGGACAGGCGACTCGCCCGTGTGACTCCAAACGCCATCTTGTGGCTGTCTTTTTCCCCCACAGCCAGAACACCAGGATTCGCCTCCCACGGCAGAAGATGCAAAAGGCCCTGGAAGGAAAGCCCTCCTGCTTTTTTACCTCGGGAGGATGTGGGCTACCAACCGAAGCTCTGAGCCAAGGACTGAAGGACCCGTCCAAGCCGTGGCCGTACTCCCGAGACTTGACCGAAGCCAGCTCTCTCTTCCATGACTGCTGCAAGCCTCAACCGAGACCGTGGCGAGTGCTCCCACAATTCCCTCTCCCCCTTTCCATTGAGGATTCTGAAGGACCGTCAGCTGGTGATTTTTGGCTCTGACTGTAAGGGATGAATTGAGCCGGGAACGTAGCTGGTCCTCTTGGGCTGGGCAGAAGCTTTTGATGGGATGAGATGGGTTTTGGTCAGCCGGCGTGTGCCTAAAGAGCGTGGGTGGTGGCGATGCGGGAGAAGCGGCGCGTCGGAGGGAATTGCTCGCGTGTCCTGTTGTTGAGCAGTATGGCGAAGGCAGAAGTTCTCTTTGTGAGGGGTTTGGCGTGCCTGGGAGTAGTAGAGCAAGGCCAGTGTTGATGCTGTGGCAGCTCTTTGTCTAGGCGTTTTGTCTAGGCCTGAATGAAGGCTCTGGGTAGCGTGGTCCAGAAGTGCTTTGTTCCACGAGCGTCTGGAGAGCCTCCCTGGCGCGCTCCCTGAGCGGGTCCCGGCGGCCCTTGTGGGTGGGAAAAGGGCAGGAGGAAGCCCTGTTGCCTGAGGACAGAAGAGGAGGCCTCCGTGCCTCCCACACAGGAAGCGGGGGGCTGCCGAGAGCTTCCCCGCAGGCGGCATCCTGGCCTGGCCTTTAGCTACTTGCAGCCTGGAGTGAAGGCGCGGAGTCAAAAGAAGACGGCCCACACGTAGCAGAGGATGGTTTCGATCCATCGACCTCTGGGTTATGGGCCCAGCACGCTTCCGCTGCGCCACTCTGCTCCCTTGGGGCTAGACTGCCCGCAATCCACTCTAGCACCTGGGCTGCACTGGCACGGCCAGCCAGAGGAGCAGGCTGCTAGGCAGCGTTTCGGAAAGCCCTTCGAGGTCTCTGTGGCGCAATGGGTCAGCGCGTTCGGCTGTTAACCGAAAGGATGGTGGTTCGAGCCCACCCGGGGACGTGGCTACGCTCGGCCTCCTGGCGCTTGCTAGCGGGCTCCCTTTTGCCACCTCCAAGCCATCCCTCTCGGCCTCGGTGAGGTCACCTTGTGGCCGGCAAGGTTCAGGGGCCGTGCCGTGCCACGGGAGCCCGTCTCCCAGCAACCGCACCGGGGCCTCGGCCTCGGGGCTTAAGCCCCGAGCCCAAGCGCGAAAGCTCCAGCCGGGCAGGTGTCGTTCCCCTCCCGCCTCTACGCCAGCTGAGAGGGAGAAACGCACGAGCCGCGCGGGTTCTTAGCCGCCTCCCTCCTGCGGGCCTGTTTGCTGCGCAGACCTCTGGGCCTGTCTCATGCCTCCCCTGGGAAGCGTGGCCGCGCGAACTGAGCCCCAGTCGCAGCTCCCGAGGTTTCCTGTGCAGCCTTGGACTTGCATGGCTGCCATGGTTTCTCTTTGGGAGGGACTCGGTCCCGCTTGGACAGGCGACTCGCCCGTGTGACTCCAAACGCCATCTTGTGGCTGTCTTTTTCCCCCACAGCCAGAACACCAGGATTCGCCTCCCACGGCAGAAGATGCAAAAGGCCCTGGAAGGAAAGCCCTCCTGCTTTTTTACCTCGGGAGGATGTGGGCTACCAACCGAAGCTCTGAGCCAAGGACTGAAGGACCCGTCCAAGCCGTGGCCGTACTCCCGAGACTTGACCGAAGCCAGCTCTCTCTTCCATGACTGCTGCAAGCCTCAACCGAGAACGTGGCGAGTGCTCCCACAATTCCCTCTCCCCCTTTCCATTGAGGATTCTGAAGGACCGTCAGCTGGTGATTTTTGGCTCTGACTGTAAGGGATGAATTGAGCCGGGAACGTAGCTGGTCCTCTTGGGCTGGGCAGAAGCTTTTGATGGGATGAGATGGGTTTTGGTCAGCCGGCGTGTGCCTAAAGAGCGTGGGTGGTGGCGATGCGGGAGAAGCGGCGCGTCGGAGGGAATTGCTCGCGTGTCCTGTTGTTGAGCAGTATGGCGAAGGCAGAAGTTCTCTTTGTGAGGGGTTTGGCGTGCCTGGGAGTAGTAGAGCAAGGCCAGTGTTGATGCTGTGGCAGCTCTTTGTCTAGGCGTTTTGTCTAGGCCTGAATGAAGGCTCTGGGTAGCGTGGTCCAGAAGTGCTTTGTTCCACGAGCGTCTGGAGAGCCTCCCTGGCGCGCTCCCTGAGCGGGTCCCGGCGGCCCTTGTGGGTGGGAAAAGGGCAGGAGGAAGCCCTGTTGCCTGAGGACAGAAGAGGAGGCCTCCGTGCCTCCCACACAGGAAGCGGGGGGCTGCCGAGAGCTTCCCCGCAGGCGGCATCCTGGCCTGGCCTTTAGCTACTTGCAGCCTGGAGTGAAGGCGCGGAGTCAAAAGAGGCCGGCCCACACGTGGCAGAGGATGGTTTCGATCCATCGACCTCTGGGTTATGGGCCCAGCACGCTTCCGCTGCGCCACTCTGCTCCCTTTGGGCTAGACTGCCCGCAATCCACTCTAGCACCTGGGCTGCACTGGCACGGCCAGGCAGAGGAGCAGGCTGCTAGGCAGCGTTTCGGAAAGCCCTTCGAGGTCTCTGTGGCGCAATGGGTCAGCGCGTTCGGCTGTTAACCGAAAGGATGGTGGTTCGAACCCACCCGGGGACGTGGCTACGCTCGGCCTCCTGGCGCTTGCTAGCGGGCTCCCTTTTGCCACCTCCAAGCCATCCCTCTCGGCCTCGGTGAGGTCACCTTGTGGCCGGCAAGGTTCAGGGGCCGTGCCGTGCCACAGGAGCCCGTCTCCCAGCAACCGCGCCGGGGCCTCGGCCTCGGGGCTTAATCCCCGAGCCCAAGCGCAAAAGCTCCTGCCGGGCAGGTGTCGCTCCCCTCCCGCCTCTACGCCAGCTGAGAGGGAGAAACGCACGAGCCGCGCGGGTTCTTAGCCGCCTCCCTCCTGCGGGCCTGTTTGCTGCGCAGACCTCTGGGCCTGTCTCATGCCTCCCCTGGGAAGCGTGGCCGCGCGAACTGAGCCCCAGTCGCAGCTCCTGAGGTTTCCTGTGCAGCCTTGGACTTGCATGGCTGCCATGGTTTCTCTTTGGAAGGGACTCGGTCCCGCTTGGACAGGCGACTCGCCCGTGTGACTCCAAACGCCATCTTGTGGCTGTCTTTTTCCCCCACAGCCAGAACACCAGGATTCGCCTCCCACGGCAGAAGATGCAAAAGGCCCTGGAAGGAAAGCCCTCCTGCTTTTTTACCTCGGGAGGATGTGGGCTACCAACCGAAGCTCTGAGCCAAGGACTGAAGGACCCGTCCAAGCCGTGGCCGTACTCCCGAGACTTGACCGAAGCCAGCTCTCTCTTCCATGACTGCTGCAAGCCTCAACCGAGACCGTGGCGAGTGCTGCCCGTGCTCCCACAATTCCCTCTCCCCCTTTCCATTGAGGATTCTGAAGGACCGTCAGCTGGTGATTTTTGGCTCTGACTGTAAGGGATGAATTGAGCCGGGAACGTAGCTGGTCCTCTTGGGCTGGGCAGAAGCTTTTGATGGGATGAGATGGGTTTTGGTCAGCCGGCGTGTGCCTAAAGAGCGTGGGTGGTGGCGATGCGGGAGAAGCGGCGCGTCGGAGGGAATTGCTCGCGTGTCCTGTTGTTGAGCAGTATGGCGAAGGCAGAAGTTCTCTTTGTGAGGGGTTTGGCGTGCCTCGGAGTAGTAGAGCAAGGCCAGTGTTGATGCTGTGGCAGCTCTCTGTCTAGGCGTTTTGTCTAGGCCTGAATGAAGGCTCTGGGTAGCGTGGTCCAGAAGTGCTTTGTTCCACGAGCGTCTGGAGAGCCTCCCTGGCGCGCTCCCTGAGCGGGTCCCGGCGGCCCTTGTGGGTGGGAAAAGGGCAGGAGGAAGCCCTGTTGCCTGAGGACAGAAGAGGAGGCCTCCGTGCCTCCCACACAGGAAGCGGGGGGCTGCCCAGAGCTTCCCCGCAGGCGGCATCCTGGCCTGGCCTTTAGCTACTTGCAGCCTGGAGTGAAGGCGCGGAGTCAAAAGAGGCCGGCCCACACGTAGCAGAGGATGGTTTCGATCCATCGACCTCTGGGTTATGGGCCCAGCACGCTCCCGCTGCGCCACTCTGCTCCCTTGGGGCTAGACTGCCCGCAATCCACTCTAGCACCTGGGCTGCACTGGCACGGCCAGGCAGAGGAGCAGGCTGCTAGGCAGCGTTTCGGAAAGCCCTTCGAGGTCTCTGTGGCGCAATGGGTCAGCGCGTTCGGCTGTTAACCGAAAGGATGGTGATTCGAGCCCACCCGGGGACGTGGCTACGCTCGGCCTCCTGGCGCTTGCTAGCGGGCTCCCTTTTGCCACCTCCAAGCCATCCCTCTCGGCCTCGGTGAGGTCACCTTGTGGCCGGCAAGGTTCAGGGGCCGTGCCGTGCCACAGGAGCCCGTCTCCCAGCAACCGCGCCGGGGCCTCGGCCTCGGGGCTTAAGCCCCGAGCCAAAGCGCAAAAGCTCCAGCCGGGCAGGTGTCGTTCCCCTCCCGCCTCTACGCCAGCTGAGAGGGAGAAACGCACGAGCCGCGCGGGTTCTTAGCCGCCTCCCTCCTGCGGGCCTGTTTGCTGCGCAGACCTCTGGGCCTGTCTCATGCCTCCCCTGGGAAGCGTGGCCGCGCGAACTGAGCCCCAGTCGCAGCTCCTGAGGTTTCCTGTGCAGCCTTGGACTTGCATGGCTGCCATGGTTTCTCTTTGGGAGGGACTCGGTCCCGCTTGGACAGGCGACTCGCCCGTGTGACTCCAAACGCCATCTTGTGGCTGTCTTTTTCCCCCACAGCCAGAACACCAGGATTCGCCTCCCACGGCAGAAGATGCAAAAGGCCCTGGAAGGAAAGCCCTCCTGCTTTTTTACCTCGGGAGGATGTGGGCTACCAACCGAAGCTCTGAGCCAAGGACTGAAGGACCCGTCCAAGCCGTGGCCGTACTCCCGAGACTTGACCGAAGCCAGCTCTCTCTTCCATGACTGCTGCAAGCCTCAACCGAGAACGTGGCGAGTGCTCCCACAATTCCCTCTCCCCCTTTCCATTGAGGATTCTGAAGGACCGTCAGCTGGTGATTTTTGGCTCTGACTGTAAGGGATGAATTGAGCCGGGAACGTAGCTGGTCCTCTTGGGCTGGGCAGAAGCTTTTGATGGGATGAGATGGGTTTTGGTCAGCCGGCGTGTGCCTAAAGAGCGTGGGTGGTGGCGATGCGGGAGAAGCGGCGCGTCGGAGGGAATTGCTCGCGTGTCCTGTTGTTGAGCAGTATGGCGAAGGCAGAAGTTCTCTTTGTGAGGGGTTTGGCGTGCCTGGGAGTAGTAGAGCAAGGCCAGTGTTGATGCTGTGGCAGCTCTTTGTCTAGGCGTTTTGTCTAGGCCTGAATGAAGGCTCTGGGTAGCGTGGTCCAGAAGTGCTTTGTTCCACGAGCGTCTGGAGAGCCTCCCTGGCGCGCTCCCTGAGCGGGTCCCGGCGGCCCTTGTGGGTGGGAAAAGGGCAGGAGGAAGCCCTGTTGCCTGAGGACAGAAGAGGAGGCCTCCGTGCCTCCCACACAGGAAGCGGGGGGCTGCCGAGAGCTTCCCCGCAGGCGGCATCCTGGCCTGGCCTTTAGCTACTTGCAGCCTGGAGTGAAGGCGCGGAGTCAAAAGAGGCCGGCCCACACGTAGCAGAGGATGGTTTCGATCCATCGACCTCTGGGTTATGGGCCCAGCACGCTTCCGCTGCGCCACTCTGCTCCCTTGGGGCTAGACTGCCCGCAATCCACTCTAGCACCTGGGCTGCACTGGCACGGCCAGGCAGAGGAGCAGGCTGCTAGGCAGCGTTTCGGAAAGCCCTTCGAGGTCTCTGTGGCGCAATGGGTCAGCGTGTTCGGCTGTTAACCGAAAGGATGGTGATTCGAGCCCACCCGGGGACGTGGCTACGCTCGGCCTCCTGGCGCTTGCTAGCGGGCTCCCTTTTGCCACCTCCAAGCCATCCCTCTCGGCCTCGGTGAGGTCACCTTGTGGCCGGCAAGGTTCAGGGGCCGTGCCGTGCCACAGGAGCCCGTCTCCCAGCAACCGCGCCGGGGCCTCGGCCTCGGGGCTTAAGCCCCGAGCCAAAGCGCAAAAGCTCCAGCCGGGCAGGTGTCGTTCCCCTCCCGCCTCTACGCCAGCTGAGAGGGAGAAACGCACGAGCCGCGCGGGTTCTTAGCCGCCTCCCTCCTGCGGGCCTGTTTGCTGCGCAGACCTCTGGGCCTGTCTCATGCCTCCCCTGGGAAGCGTGGCCGCGCGAACTGAGCCCCAGTCGCAGCTCCTGAGGTTTCCTGTGCAGCCTTGGACTTGCATGGCTGCCATGGTTTCTCTTTGGGAGGGACTCGGTCCCGCTTGGACAGGCGACTTGCCCGTGTGACTCCAAACGCCATCTTGTGGCTGTCTTTTTCCCCCACAGCCAGAACACCAGGATTCGCCTCCCACGGCAGAAGATGCAAAAGGCCCTGGAAGGAAAGCCCTCCTGCTTTTTTACCTCGGGAGGATGTGGGCTACCAACCGAAGCTCTGAGCCAAGGACTGAAGGACCCGTCCAAGCCGTGGCCGTACTCCCGAGACTTGACCGAAGCCAGCTCTCTCTTCCATGACTGCTGCAAGCCTCAACCGAGAACGTGGCGAGTGCTCCCACAATTCCCTCTCCCCCTTTCCATTGAGGATTCTGAAGGACCGTCAGCTGGTGATTTTTGGCTCTGACTGTAAGGGATGAATTGAGCCGGGAACGTAGCTGGTCCTCTTGGGCTGGGCAGAAGCTTTTGATGGGATGAGATGGGTTTTGGTCAGCCGGCGTGTGCCTAAAGAGCGTGGGTGGTGGCGATGCGGGAGAAGCGGCGCGTCGGAGGGAATTGCTCGCGTGTCCTGTTGTTGAGCAGTATGGCGAAGGCAGAAGTTCTCTTTGTGAGGGGTTTGGCGTGCCTGGGAGTAGTAGAGCAAGGCCAGTGTTGATGCTGTGGCAGCTCTTTGTCTAGGCGTTTTGTCTAGGCCTGAATGAAGGCTCTGGGTAGCGTGGTCCAGAAGTGCTTTGTTCCACGAGCGTCTGGAGAGCCTCCCTGGCGCGCTCCCTGAGCGGGTCCCGGCGGCCCTTGTGGGTGGGAAAAGGGCAGGAGGAAGCCCTGTTGCCTGAGGACAGAAGAGGAGGCCTCCGTGCCTCCCACACAGGAAGCGGGGGGCTGCCGAGAGCTTCCCCGCAGGCGGCATCCTGGCCTGGCCTTTAGCTACTTGCAGCCTGGAGTGAAGGCGCGGAGTCAAAAGAGGCCGGCCCACACGTAGCAGAGGATGGTTTCGATACATCGACCTCTGGGTTATGGGCCCAACAGGCTTCCGCTGCGCCACTCTGCTCCCTTTGGGCTAGACTGCCCGCAATCCACTCTAGCACCTGGGCTGCACTGGCACGGCCAGGCAGAGGAGCAGGCTGCTAGGCAGCGTTTCGGAAAGCCCTTCGAGGTCTCTGTGGCGCAATGGGTCAGCGCGTTCGGCTGTTAACCGAAAGGATGGTGGTTCGAGCCCACCCGGGGACGTGGCTACGCTCGGCCTCCTGGCGCTTGCTAGCGGGCTCCCTTTTGCCACCTCCAAGCCATCCCTCTCGGCCTCGGTGAGGTCACCTTGTGGCCGGCAAGGTTCAGGGGCCGTGCCGTGCCACGGGAGCCCGTCTCCCAGCAACCGCGCCGGGGCCTCGGCCTCGGGGCTTAAGCCCCGAGCCCAAGCGCGAAAGCTCCAGCCGGGCAGGTGTCGTTCCCCTCCCGCCTCTACGCCAGCTGAGAGGGAGAAACGCACGAGCCGCGCGGGTTCTTAGCCGCCTCCCTCCTGCGGGCCTGTTTGCTGCGCAGACCTCTGGGCCTGTCTCATGCCTCCCCTGGGAAGCGTGGCCGCGCGAACTGAGCCCCAGTCGCAGCTCCTGAGGTTTCCTGTGCAGCCTTGGACTTGCATGGCTGCCATGGTTTCTCTTTGGAAGGGACTCGGTCCCGCTTGGACAGGCGACTCGCCCGTGTGACTCCAAACGCCATCTTGTGGCTGTCTTTTTCCCCCACAGCCAGAACACCAGGATTCGCCTCCCACGGCAGAAGATGCAAAAGGCCCTGGAAGGAAAGCCCTCCTGCTTTTTTACCTCGGGAGGATGTGGGCTACCAACCGAAGCTCTGAGCCAAGGACTGAAGGACCCGTCCAAGCCGTGGCCGTACTCCCGAGACTTGACCGAAGCCAGCTCTCTCTTCCATGACTGCTGCAAGCCTCAACCGAGACCGTGGCGAGTGCTGCCCGTGCTCCCACAATTCCCTCTCCCCCTTTCCATTGAGGATTCTGAAGGACCGTCAGCTGGTGATTTTTGGCTCTGACTGTAAGGGATGAATTGAGCCGGGAACGTAGCTGGTCCTCTTGGGCTGGGCAGAAGCTTTTGATGGGATGAGATGGGTTTTGGTCAGCCGGCGTGTGCCTAAAGAGCGTGGGTGGTGGCGATGCGGGAGAAGCGGCGCGTCGGAGGGAATTGCTCGCGTGTCCTGTTGTTGAGCAGTATGGCGAAGGCAGAAGTTCTCTTTGTGAGGGGTTTGGCGTGCCTCGGAGTAGTAGAGCAAGGCCAGTGTTGATGCTGTGGCAGCTCTCTGTCTAGGCGTTTTGTCTAGGCCTGAATGAAGGCTCTGGGTAGCGTGGTCCAGAAGTGCTTTGTTCCACGAGCGTCTGGAGAGCCTCCCTGGCGCGCTCCCTGAGCGGGTCCCGGCGGCCCTTGTGGGTGGGAAAAGGGCAGGAGGAAGCCCTGTTGCCTGAGGACAGAAGAGGAGGCCTCCGTGCCTCCCACACAGGAAGTGGGGGGCTGCCGAGAGCTTCCCCGCAGGCGGCATCCTGGCCTGGCTTTTAGCTACTTGCAGCCTGGAGTGAAGGCGCGGAGTCAAAAGAGGCCGGCCCACACGTAGCAGAGGATGGTTTCGATCCATCGACCTCTGGGTTATGGGCCCAGCACGCTTCCGCTGCGCCACTCTGCTCCCTTGGGGCTAGACTGCCCGCAATCCACTCTAGCACCTGGGCTGCACTGGCACGGCCAGGCAGAGGAGCAGGCTGCTAGGCAGCGTTTCGGAAAGCCCTTCGAGGTCTCTGTGGCGCAATGGGTCAGCGCGTTCGGCTGTTAACCGAAAGGATGGTGATTCGAGCCCACCCGGGGACGTGGCTACGCTCGGCCTCCTGGCGCTTGCTAGCGGGCTCCCTTTTGCCACCTCCAAGCCATCCCTCTCGGCCTCGGTGAGGTCACCTTGTGGCCGGCAAGGTTCAGGGGCCGTGCCGTGCCACAGGAGCCCGTCTCCCAGCAACCGCGCCGGGGCCTCGGCCTCGGGGCTTAAGCCCGGAGCCCAAGCGCGAAAGCTCCAGCCGGGCAGGTGTCGTTCCCCTCCCGCCTCTACGCCAGCTGAGAGGGAGAAACGCACGAGCCGCGCGGGTTCTTAGCCGCCTCCCTCCTGCGGGCCTGTTTGCTGCGCAGACCTCTGGGCCTGTCTCATGCCTCCCCTGGGAAGCGTGGCCGCGCGAACTGAGCCCCAGTCGCAGCTCCTGAGGTTTCCTGTGCAGCCTTGGACTTGCATGGCTGCCATGGTTTCTCTTTGGAAGGGACTCGGTCCCGCTTGGACAGGCGACTCGCCCGTGTGACTCCAAACGCCATCTTGTGGCTGTCTTTTTCCCCCACAGCCAGAACACCAGGATTCGCCTGCTCCTGGGTGGCCTGTGTCCCTTTCGGGCCATGGCGGCCGCTATGCGCCCGTAGACGGCCACGTTCCTCCTCCTAGTACAGAGATCATGGACGCTGGGGCCCTGCCCCCAAACCTCAATGAGGTCCATGACCTCCACACTAGACCAGGAGGGTGCGCGCCATCTACGGCCCCTGGCTGGCCCCTGGGTGCTGGGGGACTGGGCGGGGGGACAGCTCGCTGGCACTGGCTGCCTGGCTCATCCTGCAGCCGCTGGCTCGGGGCAGAGACTGCTGGCAGGGCTGGCTCTGGCAAGTGCCGTCTGGCCAGAGTCTACCCCTTTAAGGGCCCCAGGGCTGGGGAGAGGAGAGGAGTTTTCCTGCTTTGGCCCAGAGCAGCCACCAGGGGAACCTGGGGAGGGCTGGGCTCCAGCTACTTCGAATTAAGTGGATACACAGCCCTTAATTCCAACTACTGAATTCGAATTTGGCGTTACTCCTGGTAGAATGAAGTTTACCTAGTTCGAATTAAGTCCAAACTAGCGGTTTGTATGTGTAGCACCTATGAAAGTTACTTCCAACTAACGGCTGTTAGTTCGAATTAACTTTGTAGTGTAGACATACCCATAGTTCCTATACAACTAGCAGCTAATGGGTAGTCTCCAGTAGTTTAAATCTTGGGGCATTTGGAAAAGGAGGGGGCACTACATGTGTGCGGGGTGTATTGTTGCCCTCTGCTGGATGGACTGTAAATGCTTTATGTATGTATCATATGCCCTATAGTGCTAACAGTTAATGGAGATTCTCCTCTAGCTCACACCTGGCATTTTCTAAAGTAATATATGTGTGTGTATGTGCGAGAAAGAGCAAGAGCCTGGGGGCTCCCTCATGTCTCCTCCCCATCCTGATCTGCTTGGCTTAAGTGCAGGAAAGAAGAAGTAGTGAGCTTTGTGTATTTGACATCAGGTGGAAGCAGGGGAATGGAGGACTGGTGGGAACAAGAGCACTTGGCTTCTTTTCCTGCAGACCGAGAGGGGTGGGGACTGGCTTGAGCTATATAAATCAGATGCCGCTCCATGCCTCAGTTTCCCCCTTCATACAATGCCGATGACACAGAGAATGTTTGTAAAGTGCCTTGTTGTTAGCCCATGGGGCAGAGGGGGAAACTCGGTCTCAGAAGCAGACTGGGGGGAGGTAAAACTCTACCTAGGCAGCGCTGGTTCCACTACGTCACGCTGCCAGACCGGTCTGAGTGGGTCCCTCTCTTGGCTGCTCCTCCCCCCAGGAGGAGTGGGTTCCTCTCCATCGGCTGCAGGAACCAGCATTTCAAGGTCTTTGCCAATGGGCAGCCGTTCTGCAATTCAGCTCTGCCGCGGCTTCCAGCAGATCGATACACTGGAGATCGATGGTGCCGTGGTCGGGTCCTGTGCCCAGTTCTGAGCCCGACCGGTGCCGCTGCCCAGACGGAGATGAGTGGCACACACACGACACCCCCCTACGGCCGCCCTCGCAGACCCAATAAACCTCTCCCTTTCGCAGAACGACTCTGCTCCTGCGTGGTTCTGGGGCTACTTGTGTGTGTGTCCTAGACCCCCTTTCTGCTCAGCGCAGATAGAGACTCCTCTGCAGGTAGAGCTGAGTGCGACGCCTGCACTGGGATGGCGTATTGGGATAATGTACTGACAGCTCCTCTGCGCCACCCCTCCTCTTCCTGCCGCTGCAACATCAAATTAACCTTCCTGGTCTGCCCCCGTCCTCCCTCCGGTACCAGGAGACCCCACGCATGATGGGAGGGGCTGCAAACTGGGGAGCAGGCTACTGCAGGGCTGAGGGCAGCAAACCAGCCCCCACAGCCCTGCAGGGCCTGGCCACGGGGAAGGGGAACTGATGTGAGCAGCATTTAGAGCTGGGGGGGGCTGCGGGGAGGAGGACAATGGAGCCACGAGCAGGACAGGGGGTGAGCCAGCACCAGTGAGTCTCAGGGGGTATGTCTACACTACCCCGCTAGTTCGAACTAGGGGGGTAATGTATGCATACCGAACTTGCTAATGAAGCCCGGGATTTGAATTTCCCGGGCTTCATTAGCATAAAGCCGGCGCCGCCATTTTTAAAAGCCGGCTAGTGCGAACCCCGAGCTGTGGAACGAGGAGTACAGATAGTTCGGAATGGCTACGTAGTTCGAACTATCTAGCCCGTGCCGCGTGTAGCCGCGCGGCACGGGGTTCGCACTAGCCGGCTTTTAAAAATGGCGGCGCCGGCTTTATGCTAATGAAGCCCGGGAAATTCAAATCCCGGGCTTCATTAGCAAGTTCGGTATGCATACATTACCCCCCTAGTTCGAACTAGCGGGGTAGTGTAGAAATACATACCCAGGGGGACTAGAGCCTCCAGGCCTGGCCCCCGTTGAGAGAGAAGCTCAGAGATTGGAGCTGGGGCAGCCAAGAGCCCCCCACTGCTTTGTGGGGTGCAGAACAATGACTGCTCCCGAGGGGGGAAAGGAAGGTGCCTGCACTGCAGGGCCTCCCTGGAGAGACAGTATCGGTCCCTGGCAGACAAAGGTGGAACCAGTTCCAGGGCCTGGCCAGGAAAGAGCCCAAGTCCTGGGAGAAATCAGGCTCCATGCTCAGCTGTGAGTCCGAGTCCCATAGACAAAAGCGCCCCAGGGCAGTGGTGGATTCTCCACATGTCAATGGGTCTAGTGCAGGCCAGAGGCCTTGCTGGGATGCGCTAGGGCAAAGCCCAGGGCTGGGGCCGGACGGGAGCCCGTGAGAGGCAGCGGGGCGAGTGGGAGGCTCTAACTCTTGCTCCTGGCCAGGAAGTCCAGTGCTGGGTGACACCAAGGCCACGTCTGCACTGCAGGCATTTTGCTCAAGAACAACTGTTCTTGTGCAAAAACTTGTGGCGCGTCTACACTGCACGTGAATTCTTGTGCAAGTAAATTTGCAGTAAAGCATCAGAAAAGAGGGCTTCTTGCACAGGAGTTATTCCTCTCCCCACGAGGAATAAGCCCCTTTTGTGCAAGAGCTGTTGTGCAAGAAGGCAGCGTGGACGGGCACCAGGGGCTTCTTGAGCAAGACACTTTTATGGCTAAAATGGTCATCAGAGCTTTCTTGCACGAGAAAACGTTCACAATGCCATGGACACTCTTGTGCAAAAGCACATGGCAGGGTGGAGGTGCTCTTGCACGAGACCTTTTGCGCAAGAACTCCGGTGTGAAACAGTTCTTGTGCAAGAAGCCTGCAGTGTAGGGCAGGGAGCAGCCTATGGGGCTACTGGAGCTGCTGGCTGCAGGATGCCCAGTCAGGGAGTGGGGGGGACCCCTAGGAATGGCTCCAACTTCCCAGAGGGGTGGCCAGAGGCAGGACATTTGCCTGGCAGGGTGAGGTGGGGGGGGCAGTGACCTCACAGGGGCTTTGGGCAGCCCTCAGCAGATCAGGCAAAGGGCAGGTGGGGAGGTGGTGACCTCACAGAGGAACCCACATCTCAGGCTGAGAAAAGGGGGGGGCGGGCCCAGGGGACTTTGGAGACCCCCGGTTGCTTTAGCTCTGGTGCGTCTCCTGCTCACAGTTGCTTTGTCCTCTGTGAGTTCCACATCCGGACAGCGTTTTGCAGAAGGTAAGAGCCCCCAGGGGTTTGGATCCCGCCCGGGGCCGGCTGGGTTCCAGGCAGGCCCAGCCCTCGGTCAATGGCCAGAAGTGCTTGTGCAAGACCGAGCCGATAAGCAAGGGGCCATTTGGGGGCTGGGGGCAGTCGATCTGGGGAGCTGGAACCCCTGGATTTCGCTCTGCAGGCTGCGCCCCAAGCTCCCCTTTGCTCCCCTCATTTGCAGCATGGCCAAACACATCAGGCTGTGGTTCCGGAAAGCCCTGAAGATGGCCCCAGGGCCGGTGGGAAGCAGCTCCTCCGTCCCCGCGGGCGGGGAAGCTGAATCCCACCAGCTCGGGGCGACTCGCCCACCGGCCAGGCCCCTCCGGACCTGGCTCCAGAGGCGGCTGGGAAGGCGGGACCCAGCCCAGCGGGGCAGCCGGGTAGGGTGGCTCTGGGGCCTCCTCTGTGGAGAGAAACACCTGCCCCAGGAGCCCAGCCCCCATTACCACCAGGGGGCATCGCCCTGCCCGGCCCCCGGGGACCTGCCAGTCTCCGGGAGCCCCCAGCCTCTCCGCACCAGCCCCTGCAGCTGTGGGTCCAGCTCAGTGAGCAGCAGCGCCTGGGCCTCCAGCTGCAGCCGGGCCACCTCCTGCAGCCGCTCAGACCCAGGTGAGGGGCCGTGAACATGCTGGGCCCAGGGGCTCACCCAGTACACGGGGGGGCAGCCCCAGTGTCTGCCCCGCAGCCAGGGCAATGGATGGGGGCGGGAGCTGCTGCTTGGCTCTCTTGTTCCTGGCGGGGGCTCTGCTGAGGGCGTTGGCAGATGAGAGGGTGGAAGGGGGATGGGTCCCTGCGAGGGGCGTGTGGGGCCCAACCTGCCCTGGGTCCCTGACATGGGGGCGCGTGACCCCTGCTGGCCGCTGGAGTCACCCTGGTCCCTTCCCTCCCGCACAGAGCTCCCCTGCGCCTCGGCGGAGCTCTGCCAGGAGCGGATGGACTCCCGGGTGGAGGAAGGGGCCATCTATGATATTGAAGAGCAGCTCCACACCCGGGACACGGTAGGAACCTTCTCCACACGGGGGGGGGGGGGGGGGGACCCGAGATTGTCCGGCCCCTTCCCAGCACGTCCCCCCCTCCGGGAGGGGCTTGTCCCTGGGGATCCCCCTGGGGCCCCTTCTCCTGCATGACCTGGGCCCCCCAAGCTGAGGTCTCTTGTCATGCACCAGCTGGGCCCCCACAAGCCTGAGGAAGCAGTTGGGGGGGGAGTGTGGGTGCTTGGACAACCGGCAGCTCCCACCTCCACTCCTGGGAGGCCTGAGCCCTGCAGCTGTCCGTGGGGGGCAGGCAGGCCCCAGGCTCACAGACTCTCTCTGGGGTGCAGAGCCCAGCTGCCCTGCAGCGGTTCCTCCTGGCCGTCCCCCCCGCCTGCCTCGCCGCCCTCCAAAGGGGCGAGGACACCCTGGCGCCGTGCTGCTGCAAGGACACCATGATGGCCAGGATCGTGGTGAGCGAGTCGCGGCGGCCGGGAGGAGGGGAGGGGATACCTGGGGTGGACAGGGGTCTGCCTGGGCCATGGCGGCGGGTGGGGGTGCTGGAAATGGGATGGGTGGGGCCAGGAGTGCTGGAGGGGGAGGGGGAGGTGGACATGGGGAGGGTGGGCGGGGATGCTGGAGGAGGGAGGGACACAGAAATTGGGCAGGTCTGGGGTGCTGGACAGGGAGGGGGATTCGGAACAGGGAGGGGTCTCCCCGGGCCATGGGGGGGGGAGCTGGAAGGTTAGCAGAGCGGGCTGCTGAGGATGCGCCTGGGGAGCAGGGAGGAGGAGGTTCAGAGGCTGGTCACCAGGGCAGTGAGGGGCAGGAGACGGCCTGGGGACAAGGATTGAGCTGGTCCCGGTTTGGGAGGGGGGTGCTGGGAGGGGCCCTGTGCCGGGCAGGGGGGCTACAGGCCAGCGGGAGGCAGTGGGGTTGGATCCTGCTGGGTGGGGGCGCTGGCCGTGTGAGCGTCTCTTGGGGGCCTGTGACAGGGCGCCTGCCCTGCACTGGGCCTCTAAGCCCAAGGCTCAGGCCCCGAGCCTGAGGGAAGCTGGAAGACCAGCTGAGATGGTGAGGCTAATGAGACCAGCTGCCGGCTATAAAAGGAGAGGCACAGTTGCTGGAGGGCAGGCAGGGCTGACTGCAGAGGCAGCAAGAGCTCCTGGGAGGGCTACAGCTGCAGGAGAGGGACTGGAGAGAGAAGCTCTCCCTCAGCAGTTGCCGGGGACTCCAGGAGGGGCCGGGAGGAAAGCAGAGGCGAGTTGGTGCCACCTGGAGACTACCTGCCGAGGGGACGCCGCCCTGGAGATCGCAGCCAGCTGGGCAAGGCCAGGTAGGAAGTGGCCCAGGGCAGGAGCGGGAGGCGCCCCTCTTAGCCCGAGAGACTTGGTGGGTTTTGGCTAGCTAGCCCCACCGAGGGAGTGACCCTATACCCGGTCGCTCGCAGGGCCCTGGGCCGGGACCCGGTGGAGTAGGGTGGGCCCGGGTCCCCCTACCGGGGGGGTGCCCAGCTACGACGAGAATCTGTTTGGAGACTCGGCCTGTTTAAAGGGCCAGTATAAACTGCGGTGAAGCCGATGATGAGCAACCCATACAGACTGTAACTTGCCCTGAGATGGGCCATGTGAAGACAGTCAGGGGGCACTGAGGCTACTGGGGGGCGTGCGCCCCATGACAGATGGTGGAGAATGTGGGCAATACCCCAACCCCAAGGTAAAAGAGGGGTCTTCATGAACCAATAGTGGTCCGTCGGCCGCGGGACTAGACCGGGAGTTGAGAGAAAAAAAAAAAAAAAAAAAAAAAAACCTTTTTTTTTCCTTATGAGAATGAATAAGTATTGGAGGGCCTGGGAGGCCCTACAGGCTTGGCCATGGAAAAAGGGGAGCCGGCCACAGAAAAGGGGTGACCCTGGACTCCATAATAAACCAGGCCCCAAGAGTTGGGGGCAAGGGCCGAGCCTGAAAACGTGTTGGGCCTGTGGGCGCAAGGGACACGTGAGGAGGGAGTGCCCCTATGGGGTGGGAGCCTGGAGGCCCCACCCAACTAAGAGGAACAAAGGGAGAGCAGCCCCGGTGAAGGTAACCGGGGAGGCACAGTTATGCTGGGCCTGTGGGGAGCCCGGCCACCTACGGAGGGCATGTCCGAGTAGGACCAGGGAAGCCCCAGCCTGCTCAAGGGGAAGGATGAAGAGCCAAAGCCCCGGGAGGAGGCCGGGGGACCACCAGCCCTTGACGTTAAGGGGAACCGAAGGGCGAACAGAAGGTGGTTTGGACCCAGGTGGAATCAAGGAGCAAGGGAGCTCAGGCGGGAAGCCCTCACAGAGGTCGTACGGGCCGGTACCCATAGGACCCCGGCGGGCCGGCGACGCCCCTACCGAGGGTGTGTATGGCCAGGTGATGGCTGCAGACCTCCGAGCGAGACCACAGGATAGGACAAAGATTACCCTACAGGTAAAGCTGGAGGGGAAGACAGTGACCGCCCTGGTGGACTCTGGGTGCAGCCAGACAATGGTACGGACAGAGCTGGTCCCAGAGTGGGAGGCAGCAGGGGGAAACATCTCCATGCAATGCATACATGGAGATGTCCGGACCTACCCCACGGGGTGGGTTCGCCTGTCAGATGGGGTGGACGAAGCGATCTGCCGGGTAGCGTTAGCCCCGAAACTGGTATACCCGGTACTGCTGGGCCGGGACTGGCCGGGGTTCAGACGCATCCTGCATGAATGGGATGCGCAGGAGCAACCGCCACCAGCTGGGGTGGCGAACTCGACAAGGGGCATGCCACAAGGGCCAAGGGAGGAGCCCGAACCGGAGAAAACCCTCGCTTCAGAGGAGGTAGGAGGGGAAGAGGACTTCCAAAGAGACCAGCGAGAAGACCCCTCCTTAACCCATGCCTGGGAACAAGCGACTGGAGAGAACGGAGACCCCGACGGGACAGCGCCCCGACCAACCCCGCGATTCGAGGTAAGAGCCGACCGATTATATCGGGTCGCGCGGACGGCTGAAGGGCAGACGGAGGTTACCCAGCTGTTGGTCCCGGCAAGATTCCGAAGGCGGGTATTAGACCTTGCGCATGCTAATCCCTGGGCAGGCCATTTGGGGCGCGAAAAAACCCTACAGCGCATAACACAAAGGTTCTTTTGGCCGGGGATTTATAAGGAAGTCCGAGACTTTTGTGAGTCCTGCCCAGACTGCCAGAAGACGGGACAGGGAGGGGTACCAAAAGCCCCTTTAGTCCCCCTCCCCGTGGTAGAGGTACCATTCGACCGGGTGGCTTTAGACCTAGTAGGACCTCTGGAGAGGTCCCGAAGAGGACATCAATATATAATGGTTATAATTGACTATGCCACCCGATACCCAGAGGCGGTCCCCCTTAAGAATACGACAGCGTCAACGCTGGCACAGGAATTGGTGCAAGTATTCTCCCGGGTGGGAATCCCGAGGGAAATATTAACAGACCAAGGGACCAATGTGACCTCTAAGCTGATGGCAGAACTTTGCCGCCTATTAAACATTAAGGCATTGCGTACCTCAGTTTACCATCCCCAGACAGATGGACTTGTCGAACGCTTTAACAGGACACTAAAGGGGATGTTGCGGCGGTTTGTGGAGCTAGACCCAAAGGACTGGGACCGGTTATTACCGGCCTTATTATTCGCAGTCCGGGAGGTGCCCCAGGCCTCAACGGGCTTTTCCCCATTTGAACTGCTGTATGGCCGACAACCCCGGGGGATATTGGACTTGGTGCGGGAGGCCTGGGAGGAACAGGATTCAAGGGTGAAGGGTACGGTACCGTATATTTTGGACCTACAAAAACGACTCCGAACCGTCGGTGAACTGGCTAAAGAGAATCTTCTCCAAGCCCAAAATAGGCAGGCCCAATATTATAATCGAGGGGCCAAATCCAGAACATTTCAACCAGGCGACAGGGTACTCCTGCTGTTACCAACACCAGACTCGAAATTACTGGCCAAATGGCAAGGACCCTTCGAGGTCATACGGCAGGTGGGGCCAGTTGATTATGAGATCAGATTATCAGGAAAACGGAAAGACAAGCAGATCTATCATGTCAATTTACTAAAGAAGTGGAATGCATGGGAGGGTATGCTTGTCACCTTACAGCAACCAGAGCCGGAGCTTGGACCCTGGGGAGGCGACTTGGAGGCAGAAGGGGCAACGCATATCGGGGCAGAGTTGACGGAGGCACAACGCCGAGAGATGAACGCCCTTCTGCGGGAATACAAACAGGTCTTAACTACACAACCGGGCAGGACGGCCTTGACGAGCCACCATATCATGACAACCCCAGGTAAAAAGATCCGGGACCACATACGGCCCCTCCCCAAGAAAATGTGGGAGCCCGTTCGGGAAGAGCTGCAACGGATGTTGCAAATGGGGGTGGTCAGGGAGTCGAGAAGCGAGTGGCGCAGTCCCATCGTATTGATGCCTAAGTCTGACGGCACGATGCGCTTCTGCATAGACTTCCGGAAAGTCAACGCAATTTCACGATTTGATGCTTATCCTATGCCCAGAGTAAATGAACTGTTGGAACGGTTGGGTAAAGCACATTACATCTCTACGCTCGACCTCACTAAGGGGTATTGGCAGATTCCCTTGACGCCAGCCTCGGAGGATAAGACCGCATTTGCCACACCATTTGGCCTGTTCCAGTTCACCACAATGCCATTTGGATTGAACGGGGCCGCAGCGACGTTCCAGAGGTTAATGGACAAGGTATTATACAAACATCAGGAATATGCTGCTGCATATATTGATGACATTGTCATTTATAGTGAAACCTGGCGGGAACATCTGCAACATCTAAAGGCGGTCCTTGGGGCCCTGGTCGACGCCAACCTCACGGCTAACCCCGGTAAGTGTCACTTTGGACAAAGGGAAGTATCCTATTTAGGTTATGTGGTGGGGCAGGGAAGGATAAAACCGCAGGTGGACAAGGTGGAGGCCCTACGAAGCTACAAAGCCCCCACCACAAAAAGGCAAGTCCGCCAATTTCTGGGATTAGCCAGTTACTATCGGCGGTTCATCCCGGAGTTTGCCACGATTGCGGCGCCCTTGACAGACTTGACCCAAAATGCACGACCCCAAAGGGTCCAGTGGACCGCGCAATGTGAGAAAGCGTTCCAAACGTTAAAGCGCCGATTGATGCAGACACCGGTTCTCCATCAACCGGACTTTACTAAACCATTTATAGTACAGACAGACGCGTCAGACCGAGGACTAGGAGCCGTCCTCTCGCAGGAGCAGGAAGGGGAGGAACACCCCATCCTGTATTTGAGCAGGAAATTACTACCCCGGGAGCTACAATATGCCACGATCGAGAAAGAGGCCCTGGCAGCTAAGTGGGCAATAGAGGCACTCCGCTATTATCTGCTAGGGGGGACCTTCACCTTGATAACAGACCACGCACCATTACGATGGATCCAGACGATGAAGGAAACCAATCCGCGGGTCATGAGATGGTACTTGGCCTTGCAGCCTTATAAATTTGAGGTCTGTCATAGGCCGGGGAAAACCCATAACAATGCAGATTTTTTTTCTAGGTCCCTAGCCAATAGTGAGGCGGCGGAAGGGGATGGAGTCCTGGGAGAAGGGGCGAGAGAGGGGGCAGTGGAGTCCCATACCAGCATTGGCGGGGTGACCCTCTGGGGAGCACACCTGCCGACCCGCCGACATTGCGGCGCATGCTCAGAGGCCGCGAGGGCGAGCCCGAGGGCAGTTAAGGCCTCCAGGGGATACCAGGCCCCGAGGGAAGGGATAAGAGAGGCCCGGCTGGGACTGGCGGAAGAAGGGAAGCACGAGCCGAAGGGGAAGGTGTGTGACAGGGCGCCTGCCCTGCACTGGGCCTCTAAGCCCAAGGCTCAGGCCCCGAGCCTGAGGGAAGCTGGAAGACCAGCTGAGATGGTGAGGCTAATGAGACCAGCTGCCGGCTATAAAAGGAGAGGCACAGTTGCTGGAGGGCAGGCAGGGCTGACTGCAGAGGCAGCAAGAGCTCCTGGGAGGGCTACAGCTGCAGGAGAGGGACTGGAGAGAGAAGCTCTCCCTCAGCAGTTGCCGGGGACTCCAGGAGGGGCCGGGAGGAAAGCAGAGGCGAGTTGGTGCCACCTGGAGACTACCTGCCGAGGGGACGCCGCCCTGGAGATCGCAGCCAGCTGGGCAAGGCCAGGTAGGAAGTGGCCCAGGGCAGGAGCGGGAGGCGCCCCTCTTAGCCCGAGAGACTTCGTGGGTTTTGGCTAGCTAGCCCCACCGAGGGAGTGACCCTATACCCGGTCGCTCGCAGGGCCCTGGGCCGGGACCCGGTGGAGTAGGGTGGGCCCGGGTCCCCCTACCGGGGGGGTGCCCAGCTACGACGAGAATCTGTTTGGAGACTCGGCCTGTTTAAAGGGCCAGTATAAACTGCGGTGAAGCCGATGATGAGCAACCCATACAGACTGTAACTTGCCCTGAGATGGGCCATGTGAAGACAGTCAGGGGGCACTGAGGCTACTGGGGGGCGTGCGCCCCATGACAGGGCCCCAGCCTCACACGCCCCTTTGTCTCCTTGGGTCTCACAGGAGATCATGGAGGACTCCCCCACCCCACTGGTCTTGGCCGACTGCCTCAACGCCGCCTGCAGCCTCAGGTACCGACCCCCCCCCCCCCGGCGACTCCCCCCCAGAGCAGATCCCCTGACCAGGGAGTGGGAAAGTCTCTGTCTCCTGGGCTATGTCTAGACTGCAAGCCTCTTTCGAAAGAGAGCACCCAGTGAGTCTGGATGCTCTCTTTCGAAGAAGCCCTAGTTCCATTCAAGAACGCCTTCGTTCGAAAGAAGCACTTTCCAAAGAAGGCGTTCTTCCTCGTGAAATGAGGTTTACCGCCGTGGAAAGAAAAGCCGCGTTCTTTCGATTTAATTTCGAAAGAACGCGACTGCAGTCTAGACGCAGGTGATGTTTTTTCGGAAAAAGGCTACTTTTCCCGAAAAACCCCCTGAGTCTGGACACAGCCCTGCTGCTGAATGAACAGTCTCTGCCCCTCTCTCCTGCCAGCACCTTGCAGCCTCCCCTACAGGCCCAGCTCCTGAGCCCCCTGCTGAGGGCGGCCGTGGGACAGACTGTGTCTGGGGACTGGCAGCAGGAGCCCATCCACACACAGGTACGTCCCTCCGGGCCCTGCTCCCGGGCTGGGCTGGAGCTCCAGAGAGGAGTGGGGGTGGGGGCAGAGGGAGAGAAGAAGCTGCAGGTTTGGATCCTTCCCTCCAGGTTTCCCGTTGCTCTCCCTGGGGGCCCGTCCCTTCCATGCCCAGCCTGGGCTCCTCCCTGCTCTGCGAGGCGGCTCAGACCCTGCTCAAGGCTGCACCCCGGGGCCAGCGGGTGGCCTGGATTCCCCAACCCCCCTCTGACCCAGGGCTCCCCCTTGTCTTGCAGCAGTTCATCCGGGCCCTTCCCGTCGACCTCCAGGCCCTACTGGCAAGCCTCCTCGCCGAGTCCCCAGACACCGCCAGGCTGCAGCTGATCATGGAGGTGAGCCCCGTGGGGGGGACGGGGCCATTGGCCCTGCTTCCTCGGGGGGCCGAGAGAGGAGCTGTGTCAGTGGCTGGGGGTGGGGGGGGGCACAGTCTGAGAGGAGCCCCAGGCTCTGCCCAGAACCGGCGCCTCCCTACGGGTCCTGACCTGCCTCTTTCCCCCCCAGCACCTGAGCCCGTGGCTGGAGTCCCGCCTGCCCCAGGAGCGAGCCAGGGCCCTTGGCAGCACCACGGCCCTGCTGGGAGTCGCCACCACCCTCCCGGGGTTTGAGGTAAGTGACCTCGGAGCCGGGGGGTCTGGGGCTGCAGGGCGCGGGGCTGGGAGCGTCCCCGGGAGGCAGAGCTGGGAATGGGCCGGGAATGGGCCGCGTTCTCCTTTCCCCGGGGAGGGGCGACCCTGGGCCTTTCCGGGGGGCACCTGGGCCCCAGACTGGGGAGTGGCCGTCAGTGGATCCCCTTGTTCCACCCCCGGAGTGACCCTTCAGTCGGGGCCATTGCTCAGGGTTGTCTCCTCGCAAGGCCGGCCCCGCCCCGCCCCGCCCCGCCCCGGGACGTGTCTCTGTCCGTCCCCGAGCTCAGAACCGCCTCGGCGGCCGTTAGCATGGGACGTGCAGCCCCAGGATGCTGAGGGACCCCCCCTCTTCTCTCCCCTCAGAACTCCGCCGACTGGCCGAGGATGGGTCACCACGTGGCCCAGCTGGGCCTTTTTATTTCGGACCCATCCGAAGACGTCAGCCGGCTGGCCCGGAAGGGGGTGCACAGCCTGTACCGACTCCTCCTGCACCACAGGGGTAAGGAACCCAGCCGGGACCTGGGCCCCAGGGACACCCTGAGGGTGCCGGCGGCGGGGGGAGGGGACCCAGCCCTTTTCCCCCAGACTGGCCCAAGGGGGGATGCGTCCCTCTGTGTTCCCCTTCTGCCCCCTGTGCCCCTCCATTTGCCCAGGGATGCCTGCAGGGACCCGTGGGAGGGGAAGGGCTCAGACCTGCCAGCAGAATCACCCTGGTTTGTCTCTTGCAGGCCTCAACATCCACCAGGCAGAGGACCTGTGGTGCAGGCACTACTATAAGGAGAGATGGGTCCTGGCGCACAGCAACACCGTGCGGGTGGGAGAGGTAAGGACGCGCTGCCAGGGCAGGGCAGGGCTCGGGGGTGGGGCTGGCTGGGGCCCTCGTGCGGGTAGGACGCGGGGTGGGAGCGGGGAGTCGCTGATCGAATGGTCGATGCATTTTCCCTCGACTATTCGAGCCGTGGACAGGGCGGCGCTGCCCCTTTGTGACGCTGTCCCGGCGTTTCAAAGGGGCGGCGCTTCCTAGGGGCAGCGCCGCACCTTGCCCCGGATCTCCCGTAGGAGGGGAAGCAGGGCGGGGGGGGGCAACACTTTTTGATGGAGGTCGCTCCAAGATGTTGGCCAGTGGCCTAGGGCTGCTCTGTTGTGCGGAGGGGGGTGAGGTCTGGGAGGGTCTTGGGGGCAGGAGGAAGGTGTGACCTGGGGCAGGGGTTAGGGTGCAGGGTGAGGAGAGCGTCTGGGTGCAGGGTCTGGAAGGGAGTTTGCAGAAGGAGGAAGCTGTTTTAGCCCCAGGAGTTGGGGCCGGGCTCTGGGCCGTCAGCTGAAACCTCCCGTGCTCTTGATTTCAGGTCTTTGGGCAGCTCTTCACGCCAGAGCAGGAGAACTGCTTTTTAGACAAGGCTCTGCTCGCTGCCCGCTCCCCCCTGAGGCGCCCCAGCCAGGCCGGGCTGGTCCTGGCCCACGCCCTGCATGGGCAGGCCCATCAGCTCCTGGGATACATGGTGAGCAGCCGGAGCAGATGCAGGAGAACGGGGCAGGGCCAGGGTCTCCTTCCCATCCCCTCAGGGAGTCCCCCGCCCCTTTCCTCATGCTGCCCCCACCCCACGTCCCTGCTGGGTGGGTCAGAAGCTCACCCTGCGGGCCTGACGGGGGGTGACCAGAGAGCAGAACAAGTCTCAGCGCAGGGGGGAGGAGGGGGGAAATGCTGGGGGGGCCCAGTACCCCTGAGTCCCCAGGGATGAATGTGACGGATTCTGCTTCCCTTGCAGCAGGAAGACAGCCAGTGAGAGCACAAGGAGCTGAGGAGCCAGCAGCTGCGTCCCCCTCCCCCCAACCCTCCCAATTGTATAGTATGTATTTAAATTCGGATTAAATAACGTTTCAAAAACCATTTGGATCAGGCTTTGTCAATAATTTTTAATGGGGGGGGGCATTTTGGCAAGTGGTCAAGGGCCACATTTCTACCGAGGAGTTTGGGGTCTGGGACGGGGCGGTTGGGTGCAGAAGAGAGCTGAGGGGAGGAGCCTGGGTGCGCACCGTCCATTGCATCATCACGCGGCGCCATTGTGCTAGTGCTGGAGCTTGGGTGACTGGTTTAATTTGAATGTTTACACAGATTAGGTGTTTTAACTTTAGGAAACTTCATTTTCAATAAGGTCAAATGTTAATTTCTGTCTACCACAAAGGGTTTCAAAGTTTTCTTTCTTAAAGGCAGGGATGAGGAACCTTTTTTGTCTCCAGGGCCACTGACCCCCAGAAAAACCAGTTGGGGACCACACACGAGAAAAGCAAAATACAAAAACCCTTCTTCCGAAACCCACAAGCCTCACTGAGGTGAGGGGAAGGGACAGGGAGGACTGAGGTTCGGGGATCCCTCATTTTTGGCCCCCCCTCAGATTGAGAGGGACCCGCAAATGCCACTCTCCCTGGAACCCAGGAGAGTTAATCTGTGCTGGGGCTGGAGTGCCAGGGGAGTGAGATGTCTCAGTCGGGGCCACATTCGTGAGGCTTGGGGGGGGTTGGAGGCGCCAGGGACGCATTCAGATAGAGCAGGGGAGCCGGCAGGGACCCTGAGAGGAGAAGTGGGAGTGAGAGCCCAGCCGGGGAGACACAAGGAAACCAGAGTCAGTCTAGTATCTCTCAGGCAGCTGGGGTAGACACCCCCCACCCCAAACCCCAGCCTCCTGTTGGATCCTCCTCCCACAGTTAACTGCCTCTGAGTCTGCACCCAAACTCCCATCGCTGCCCTGAACCTGTCCCAGAGCCTGCAACCCGCAGCCTCTCCCGCGCCCCACTCCCCAGCCATCCTGCACCGTAACCCCAGCCTCAGGCCAGCGAACCTGAGTGAGTGTGGGGGAGCCCAAGCAGCAGAGGGAGGGGGGAGTGGAATGAGTGGGGGCGTGGCCTCAGAACAGGGGCAGGGGTAGGTGCGGGGAAGGGGGCGGGGCAATGGTAGTGGCCTCTAATGCCCACACCCCTCCCTTCGGCATCGCTTATGTCCCATGTCCGCCCCCTCCTGAGCCCACAGCCGGTGCCAAGGCCTCGTGCCCAGGGCGGGGTCGCCCCTGTGAGCTGCCAGCCATACTGGGGAGAGGCGAGAGGGTCTGGGCTGCTGTGTCCGTTGCTGGCTCCTGTCAGGCCTTTGCACCAAGTCCTGGTGCAGCCTGAGCAAACCTGGGTCCTTCCCTGCTCCTCCAACACCACCTGGGCAAAGGGAGGAGAGTCCCCAACAGCCTCTGTCACTTCGGCCTCCTGTCGGGGGAACATGCCCCCTGCAGCATGATCCCCTGTAGATCTAGCCCTCTGGGCACTCACCCAAGGTCTCTACACGGCAGCTGCTCTGTGCCTAGTGCTGGCACTGCAGAGCCATTTGCCACTTTGCACCCGACTGTCACCAGGTCCTTTCCATTTGCAGGGCCGGCCACATCTCCTGCCCGCTAGGCCATTGGCTGCACCCTCGTCTCGCTCCTCCTGGTGTCTGTATCCGTCATCACCTTGGTGCTGGAGAGATGGGGCCTGCCCCAGCCTGCCGGGCTGCAAGGGACTCCTGTTGGGAGCAGCTGCATGGGAAGCAGAGGCCCAAGAATGGGAGAACCCTATTGACCTGCTGTGAGCAGGAGACGGGGGTGGGGAGGGGGCTGGGGAGGTACCTGTACTCAGCTCTGAATGGGGGCTGGGGAGACACAGACACTGCTGATGATTGCTGCACTGTGGGCCCCTGGGTTACAGTCTATGCCCAGGCAGCTCCTCCAGTCACTGCCTGTCACATTACTGGATCTTGAGGGGAGCAGCCAGATCACTGCTGCACCCATAGGTGGGGGTGTTGGCCCCAGAAAATGGTAGAAAAGGGGGCCATGTGGGGTGCTGAATAGAAGCTTATTATCTGATAGTCCTATGTAAGCTATTTATGTGGTTGTATAACGTCTGTGTGTGTAGTTAGGAATCTGTAGTCTGTGTGGATCCTGAATATTTCTCTGCATGTGGTTGAGCATTGGGCAGAGCCCGGCCTGTGGACATGCTAATTAGCGAGGCCCTGTGGGACAATGGCACTGAATGGGCCAAGGACACACCTAAAGCATGAGGGCGGACACCTAAGAGCGGCCAGCAGAGAGAGGCTGAGGACCAGGTGATCTCCTGCAGCCAAGAAGAGGCCAGGAAGGAGGGATAAATAGGCCATGTGGTCGATGCCATCTTGGTTCTCAGCTCAGCACTTCATCCCAGAGGCAGCATTGCAGGGATCGAAGAGCCTGGAAGACCTGTGAACCCATCCTGACCCTAGGATGTGCAACAAGAACTCTTAAACCAGCAGCTGTAACATCTCTGCTAGAGGCTGCATCGAGAACTGGGAGATTCGGTGCATGTAACATACTATTCCTTTAACAACCTTACTCTCATGCTTTTCTTTATTGTAATAATAAACCTTTAGGTGTTAGATGCTAAAGGATTGGCTCAGCATGATTTGTGGGTAAGATCCAGAGGGTAAATTGACCAGCGATCTGTGGCTGGTTTCTTGGGACCAGACAGAACTTGTTCGGGGTAGGTGGGATTGGGTGCTAGGACCCCCACCGGTGTATGAGGCCCGGGGCCATCGGGGGCATGGATATTGCTGGGGTGCCGGAGGGGTTTTGCTCATGAGGCTTCAGGCAGGCAGCTGAAGCGCTCTGTGGGACTGGTTTGTGGCCTGTGTGGAGAGGTCACCAGTCTGGGGGCTGTAAGGAGCCCCGAAGTTGAGCAATTCGCCCTGAGCAGACGCCCTCAGCTGTGCCCAGACACGGCCCGGTCCGTCACACTGCCCCTCAGCCTGCAGGCCTCTCCTCGCTCTCAGCCAGGCCAAGGGCTGAGCCCTGCTGTGGCCTGCCCCAGCCAGCCAGCCAGCCCAGCTCCTCCTCCTGCACAAACAGTCCCGCCTGCTCCTTTAGCAAAGCAGAGCGGGCTGGTTGTGGAACTTCTGGGAGACTGAGGTTCAAGTCCCAGGTCTGCTGCAGAGCCCTTGGCCCTGCCACTCCCCTGAGTGGGCCTCAGCTCCCGTGTGTGAAACGGGGACACTGATTCTAACTCGTCTAAGGGGAGAATTTTCAAAGCCCTAAGGGAGTTGGGAGCACAAGTGTGTGACTGTGCTTTGTGCCCACTGCTTGGTGCTCCTAAATCCCCCAGGTGCTTAGCTTGGGAGCTTTTCCGGGCAGGGGCTGCGGCTAGGGTTGCCAGGTGTCCCGTTTGAACCGGACAGTCCAGTATTTGAGCTTTCTGTCCAGGAGATAAATTGAGAAAATATCTCAGTTTTCTAAATAAGATGTACTCTAGGTTGTGATGCAATGGCAAGTATGTCTGGTATTTTTATTGACCATCTGGCAACCCTGGCTGCGGCTGCCTCTCACTACTCTGGTGTGGACAAAGCACTGCAGTCATCCCGGGACAACGCCCCCAGAGACGCTCTCCCTCTGGGGCAGGGTCCTTTAATGCTTTTCACACTGACATAGGCTACGGGACAGCCCCTTGGACACGGGCATGAGTGTCCCCGCGGGGCGGTATCCCCCGGACGCTGCGCAATGCAGAGAAGAGGGGTGAGTCCTGGGGGATTGGTGGGACAAGAGACGTTCCGTTATTTTAACCCCACCCGCTATAAAGCAGCAAAACCCTGGGTCCAGGTACTCAAAAGTGCAGGGCTCTGCTTCTGCGGGATTAGCCGCCCCTTCTCGGCTGGTAACATGCAGGCGAAGCATCAAAGGGCTCCCACCCCACTGAGATGGTGACTGCATGTCTCGGGAAGGGAAGAATCCAGCCATGGGGGGGGGGGGGAGGGATCCCCTCTGGCACTGACAGAGAGGCCCAGAGACATGCAGAAGGAAAGTTCGGGAGGGAGGGGGCAGAGATACCAGGTAGGGAGGAGGACGGAGGTGCAGCTAACTCTGGTACTCGTGACACCCAGACCCCATCTCTCCCCACCTCCTTGGACCCAGGCAGCACCTGCTCCTTTTTGTCTCCTCTCCCATTGACTGCCGCCCTCCTCACCACCAGGTCTCCCAAAGGTTCCTCTCCCCAAATGTTTCCCACTCCCCTCCCACTGTTCCTCGCTCCCAAATCCCTGGGGTCCTGTCAAACAAACGTCTCTTCCTCCCTCCTGTGGCTGGCACCTCCATGTCCTGTAGACTGGCCCCCCTCCCTTTACTCCATCCTTCACCAACCCTTCCAGCTCCTTGAGTTCCATTTCTTCCAGCCTCCACCCCAACTCCCTACATCTGCATCTCCACCCCAGCCCTGCCTCCCAGCCCCGCCTCTTAGCCCCCGGCCCCAAACCTTCCCTTCCCTGGTTCTTCCCTCCCCAAACTGCCTGTTCTGCTTATTTCTAGGCCAGGGGTGAAGCAGGAGCCATTCTGCTGGGCACTCTGCAAACACAGAACAAGGACAGTCCCAGCCCCACACATCTGGCCCTTGAAGAACAAACCCAGAGGCAGAGGGACCTGGACAGACGGGATGGTGAGGGGCAATTTCCCTCAGCAGCTTGGGCCGTCCTGGCAGAATGGTGTCTCAGTCTCCTAGGAGATCACGGTAGTGGGAACCAACTGTCCATGTTGTGCTAGACAAGGGCGATAGGAAGCCGCTCTGGGGTGCCCCACTAAGCCTGGCGGGCTGGGGGCGGGGCTTTGGGTGCTGTCAGCACGCTGGGCTGCACAGCCACAGTGTACTCCAGGGATCTGGTGGCCAAGTAGTGTAGTGGCTGCACTCCCAGTCCCCTGCCCTGAGCCTCCAAACACCCCCCACCACCTACCCCTGACTCCTGCACCACAATCCCTGCACTGCGCCCCCCCTCACTCCTGGACTCCCTGCCCTGAGCTCCCCACACCCATACACTCCCCAGCCCCCTGTCCTGAGCTCCACCATACCCCTGCCCTGAGCTCCCCATCCTCCCACACTCCCCACCCCCTGCCCTGAGCTCCCCCACATCCTCACACTCCTCATCCCCCGCCCTGAGCTCCCCATACTCCCACATTCCCCATCCCACTGCTCTGAGCTCCCCCACATCTACAGACTTCCCACCCCCCTGCCCTGAGCTCCCCCACATCCTCACACTCCATCCCCCTAACCTGAGCTCCCCACACCCACACACCCCAGCCCTGAGCTCCCTGGATTCCACACATTCAAATTTCTCACAGGTAATTTCCTGTCATTCAGTTTGGACACAGGCCGGCTAACCTTGTGAGGAGGGCTTTAAACTAGGTTCGACGGGGACAGGTGAGCAAAGCCCACAGGTAAGTGCTGAATGTGCGGGACTGAGAGATGGGTTGGAAATGGGGGGGATTATGGCCTATAATGGGAAGGAGCAAGGAGGGTCAGGGCACAACAGGGAGGCAAGATCAAATCAGTATCTTAGATGCCTATATACAAATCCAAGAAGTATGGGTAATAAGCAGGAAGAACTAGAATTGCTAACCAATAAATACAACTTTGATATCATTGGTATTACAGAAACCTGGTGGGATGGGACGCACGATTGGAATGTTGGTATGGAAGGGTACGGCTTGCTCAGGAAGGACAGACAGGGAAAAAAGGGAGGAGGGGTTGCCTTGTATATTAAAAATGTACACACTTGGACTGAAGTGGAGATGAACGTAGGAGATAGCTGTGTAGACAGTCTCTGGGTTAAGCTAAAAGGGGTAAAAAACGAGGGTGATATCATGCTAGGAGTCTACTACAGGCCACCTAGCCAGGTGGAAGAGGTGGATGAGGCCTTTTTTAAACAATTAACAAAACTAGCCAAAGCCCAAGATTTGGTGGTGATGGGGGACTTCAACTATCCAGACATATGTTGGGAAACTAACACAGCGGGGCGCAGGCTATCCAAGAAGTTTCTGGACTGCATTGGAGACAACTTTCTGTTTCAGAAGGTTGAAAAAGCTACCAGAGGAGAAGCTGTTCTGGATTTGGTTTTAAGAAATAGGGAGGAACTAGTTGAGAACTTGAAAGTGGAAGACAATATAGGGGACAGTGATCACGAAATAATAGAGTTCATGATCTTAAGGAAAGGTAGAAGGGAGACCAGCACAATTGAGCTAATGGATTTCAGGAAGGCAGATTTTGATAAGTTCAGAGAACTTGTAGGTAAGGTCCCATGGGAAGCAAGACTGAAGGGAAAAACAACTGAGGAGAGTTGGAAGTATTTCAAAGGGACGTTGTTAAGGGCCCAAAAGCAAACAATTCCGCTGTGTAGGAAAGATAGAAAATATGGCAAAAGACCAGCTTGGCTTAACAAGGAGATCTTGCATGATCTCAAAATAAAAAAGGAGTCGTATAAAAAATGGAAACTAGGACAACTAACAAAGGATGAATATAGGCAAGCAACACGGGAATGCAGGGGCAAGATTAGAAAGGCAAAGGCACAAAATGAGATCAAACTAGCTACAGGCATAAAGGGAAACAAGAAGACCTTTTATAAATACATTAAAAGCAAGAGGAAGACCAAGGACAGGGTAGGCCCACTGCTTAGTGAGGAGGGAGAAGCAGTAACAGGAAACTTGGAAATGGCAGAGATGCTCAATGACTTCTTTGTTTCGGTCTTCACCGAGAAGTCTGGAGGTGTGCCTAAAGTAGTGAATACAAGCAGAGAGAGGGTAAGTTTAGAAGATAGGATTCACAAAGAACAAGTTAAAAATCACTTAGGAAAGTTAGATGTCAGCAAGTCACCAGCTCCTGATGAAATGCATCCCAGGATACTCAAGGAGCTGATAGAGGAGCTATCTGAGCCTTTAGCTATGATTTTTGAAAAATCATGGCAGACAGGGGAGATTCCAGAAGACTGGAAAAGGGCAAATATTGTGCCCATCTATAAAAAGGGGAATAAGAACAACCCAGGAAACTACAGACCGGTCAGTTTAACGTCTGTCCCAGGGAAGATAATGGAGCAGGTAATTAAGGAAATCATATGCAAACACTTGGAAGGTAATAAAGTGATAGGGAATAGCCAGCATGGGTTTGTGAAGAACAAGTCATGCCAAACTAATCTGATAGCTTTCTTTGATAGGATAACGAGCCTTGTGGATAAGGGAGAAGCGGTGGATGTCATATACCTAGACTTTAGTAAGGCATTTGATACGGTCTCGCATGATATTCTTATTGATAAACTAGGCAACTATAACTTAGATAGGGCCACGATAAGGTGGGTGCATAATTGGTTGGATAACCGTAGTCAGAGAGTTGTTGTTAACGGTCCTAAATCCTGCTGGAAAGGGATAACAAGTGGAGTTCCTCAAGGGTCTGTTTTGGGACCCGTACTGTTCAATATCTTCATCAATGATGTAGATATTGGGATAGAGAGTACGCTTATTAAGTTTGCAGATGATACCAAACTGGGTGGGGTTGCAACTTCTTTGGAGGAGAGGGACATAATTCAAAATGACCTTAGCAAGTTAGGGAAATGGTCAGAGGTAAACAGGATGAGGTTTAATAAAGAGAAATGCAAAGTGCTCCACTTAGGAAGGAACAATCAGTTCCATACATACAAGATGGGAAGCGACTGTCTAGGAAGGAGCATGGTGGAAAGAGATCTAGGGGTCACAGTGGACCACAAGTTGAATATTAGTCAACAGTGTGATGCTGTTGCAAAAAAAGCAAATATGATTCTAGGTTGTATCAACAGGTGTGTTGTAAGCAAAACTCGTGAAGTCATTCTGCCGCTCTACTCTGCACTAGTTAGGCCTCAGCTGGAGTACTGTGTCCAGTTCTGGGCGCCACATTTCAAGAAAGAGGTGGAGAAATTGGAAAGGGTACAGAGAAGAGCGACAAGAATGATTAAAGGTTTAGAGAACATGACCTATGAAGCCAGGCTTCATGAACTGGGCTTGTTTAGTTTGGAAAAAAGAAGATTAAGGGGGGACATGATAGCGGTTTTCAAATATCTAAAAGGGTGTCACAAGGAGGAAGGAGAAAATTTGTTCCTCTTGGTTTCTGAGGACAGGACGAGGAGTAATGGGCTTAAAGTGCAGCAGGGGAGGTTTAGATTGGACATTAGGAAAAAATTCCTAACCGTCAGGGTGGTCAAATATTGGAATAAATTGCCAAGGGAGGTGGTGGAATCTCCCTCTCTGGAGTTATTTAAGAACAGGTTAGATAGACATCTGTCAGGGATGGTGTAGACTGAGCTTGGTCCTGCCTTGAGGGCGGGAGGCTGGACTCGATGACCTCTTGAGGTCCCTTCCAGTCCTATTATTCTATGATTCTGTGATTCAAGCTCTTGCCTTGACCTCCACAAAGGGAGGTGTGGTACCACAGTACCTGTAAGAATTTTAAGTTGCTTTCACTCCTGACGCTAGACACAGAAAGTGAGGGGGGATTTTTAGGAAACAATGTGGGGGAGAGGAAAGCAACTTTTCCTCCCTGCCCCCAGTCATGTTACTGGATGTTGAGGGGAGCAGCCAGATCACTGCTGCACCCATGTGGGGGTGTTGGCCCCAAAAGTGGCACAAAGGGGGGCCACGTGAGGTGTCCAGTAGAAGCCTACTTTCTTCTGATTCCATATATGCTATTCATGTGATTGTATAATGTTGGTATGTGAAGTTATAAGCATGTATTTTGTGTGGATACCAAATGTTTCTCTGTATGTGGTTGAACTATGGGCAAAGCAGCTCAGCCTATGGATATGCTAACGAGTAAAGCTCTGGAACAATAGCCCTCTTTAGGCCAAGGACACGCCTCAAGAGTGGTGACTCATACCTAGTGGCTACCAGCAGGGAACACAGGGATAAGCCATGGGCCAGGTGACCTGCTGTAGCCAAGAAGAGACCAGGAAGGAGGGATAAATAGGCCATGTGGTCGACTCCATCTTGGTACTCAGCTCAGCACTTCATCCCAGAGGCAGCAGTGCAGGGATCGAAGAGCCAGGAAGAACTGTTTGACCATCCTGACCCTAGGATGCGCAGCAAGGACTTGTAAGCCAGCAGCTGTAACATCTCTGCTAGAGGCTGCATCGAGAACCGGGAAATTTGATGCATGTAATGTACTATCCTTTAACAACCTTACTCTCATGCTTTTCTTTATTGTAATAATAAACCTTTAGATGTTAGATGCTAAAGGATTGGCTCAGCATGATTTGTGGGTAAGGTCCAGAGGGTAAATTGACCAGGGATCTGTGGCTGGTTTCTTGGAACCGGACAGTACTTGTTCGGGGTAGGTGGGATTGGGTGCTAAGACCCCCCCACCGGTGTATGAGGCCCGGGGCCATCTGGGGCACGGATATTGCTGGGGTTTCGGAGGGGTTTTGCTCGTGAGGCTTCAGGCAGGCAGCTGAAGCACTCTGTGAGACTGGTTTGTGGCCTGTTTGGAGAGGTAACCAGTCTGGGGACTGTAGGGAGCCCCGAAGTTGAGCAATTCGCCCTGAGTGGAAGCCCTCAGCTGTGCCCAGACACAGTCCGGTCTGTCACAGCCCCAGCCAAGCCGTTTGCTGCGCCATGAGGAGAACCGCCCTGTGCTGGGCACCTGAGCAGTGAAGAGAAGTTCAGCGCCCAGACTGCCTGGGAGGGCAGCACAAGGAGTCATCGTCTCCAGGAGAGGCAGTGGTCTCATCACACCATCAGCCCCAGGGTTCTCCTGGCTTTGCAGGCGTCATGGAGACGGGGAGTGCTACGGAGGGAAGGGATGATGAGGCAGCTCAATGGATGTTTTCGGGGAGTTCGTTCAGAGCAGCGAGGCAGAAAGCACAGAGCCCTGGAGGGGCAGGGCGTCAAGAAACCCCCTGAAATCTTCAAGTCTGAGCTGTGAGGGGAGCACGTCACCCTGGACCATTCCTCACAGGTGTCTGCCCAGCCTCTTTTTAAACGCCTCCAGCGACAGCGATTCCACAGCCTCCTTTGGGAGCCTCTTCCAGAGCTTAACTGCCCTTAGGGACAGAAAGTTCCCCTAAATCTCCCTCGGTGCAGGTAAAGTCCCTCACACATTGTCCAACTTCAGTGGACATAGAGAGAAGTGATCATCAGCCCCTTTAGAAGAGCCCGTAACACACGTGAAGGCCTGTTATCGGCCCTCCCTACCTTTTCTTTTCTCAAGACTGTCTATGGCGTTCTCATGGGTCAGGTATTTTACACCTTTTATCATTTTTGTGACTCTCCCCTGGACTCGCTCCACCTGGCCCACATCTTCCCTACAGTGTGGCAGCCAGAACCCAACAGAGTCCGTCAGCTGAGACTGGTGGAGGAGGACAGGCACCGGCCAGATCTGACAAGCCAGAGCCCTGTTTAGACAAACCCTTTTTTGCAGCTGTATTACCTTGTTGACTCATATGCCCATTTGTGATCTTGGATAACCCCCAGATCGTGTTCAGCAGCACTGTCCCCAGCCCATGGGCCATCCTCAGCTGGAGCAATTGCACAATCTGGCCTGGGACTTCCTGTCCATTACTGCCCCATGCCCTGCTCTTTCCCACCATCACCCCGCCCTCTCCCTGCGTGGCATCTTGTACCCTAGGATGCAGCTTTGGGGATCACTGGGGGGCTGGCACCACATGGAGGCAGCAGTCATGCCCCCTCTATTCTCTGTGTGGCAGGAGCCATGGCGGAGTCAGACAGCACTGGACAAATGCACTTGCTCTGTTGTGCTCTGCTTCCCCATGGCTCCTACTGATGTGGGGAGTGTGTGTGGGGCCCGACTGCTGCCTCTGCACAGCACCAGGCCCCCCAGTGACCTCCAAAGCCACGTCCTCCCTCTTCCCAAGCAGAGAGATCCGATCCCAGACAGGAGATGCCACAGCTGAGGATGGCACAACTATGAGGAGCTGCCGGTGTGGGATGCTGGCTCCTGGGAACTTCTTCAGAGGGGTATCCCAAGCTCTGCTACCACTAGCAAGCTTGAAGAAAACCCAATAATCTCTGATAGCTGACCTCTCAGTCTTAGTCATGCACTCACCCACCTCCTCTTACTTTCCAGGACACAAGAATCAGATCCTAGTCTTTAAAAGGGTGTTCTTATTCACAAAACAAAAAGATATTCTTGATAAAGGATACTTCATTGCTAGGTGTTATAGAGCAGCTGAGAAAAGAATAGATTAAAACACAGAGAATTGCTTCCCTGGGATTCAGTTTTAGTTACAGCGTAAGGGGGGGTTAACTAAACACCAAAACAAAGAAAATTGTGTAGAACTATAAACATTCCCTATCTACTCACATGTTTGTACTTCCAAAGTCTAGTCCATTTCTAGGCATGGGTATTCATCTCCCTTCCCCCCAGTTCTTGGTTTGAATGCCCAAAGGAAAAGCAGCAGGCAGATTCCCTTTCAAGCCAACTCTAACACGGTCTTCCCATTGGTTCTCCTGGCTACCTGCCAACACTTCCTGGTCACCCACTTTCCAGGGTGAACCCTTTAGTTACTGAATGCTGAACTGTTTCTTCAGACAACGAGGGTGAGAAAGGCCAATCTGTACCTCTCTCCTTCACTCTCTTACCAAAACATTGCTTCTCTTTTTAAGCTGTAATATTTTACTAGAAGACTTACTTGGCCTTGCTCGGGTCCTTCAGGGCAGGGGGCTGGCGGTGTGGGGAGTGCAGGAGTCAGAGCTAAGTGGGATGGGCCCTGCCAGCAAGGAGGAGACAGGAAGCCTGCACCTCGTGCTCCTGCGAAAAGCCTGCCTGGGGGAAACTCAGCTCTGGAGGGAAGAAGGAAGCCACAGGCTGGCGCACACAGGGCTCTGTGGGCTTGTCGGAGGCTATGGGTGTCAGGCTGTGAGCCCAGCAGCAGAGCATTTAAGGCACCCAGAGTTCCAGGGCAGACGATGACACAACACCTCACTCCCAGAACATGCACCTCAGTCTGTAGAGCGGTGCCGGTAAGGTTCAGGGAGGTGTCACAGGCCGAGGGAGCGAGCTGCAGTGGCTGGAGGCTGACCCTGGAGGTGCTCCCTGTGGCAATAAGAGGCCAGGCTGATTATGGAACCTGGTGGGAGGGAGGGCAAGGGCATGGCAGGTAGCACTGGCATGAAATGCCCAAGCCAGGCAACGCTCCTCAGCCTGGTCCATCCTGCCAGGCCGGAGCCATTCCCTCCCATAGGCTGTGTGAACCACGGCAGCCAGCCACTCCCAGCAACTCAGCCCTGGCTCCTCGTGGTCTCCTGGATGCTTTATTCCCACTGTTCAATCCCAGGGCGCATCCCAGGGGAACGCCCCCAGGAGGCCTCCCATGCGGTCCCGGTAGATCCCGTCGAAGGCCTTGCTCTGCGCCGCTGTGAAATGGTTCTTCCAGTCCCCACAGATGCCTGTGGAAGGCGAGTGGCGCTGCTCAGGATTCGCACCATGGCCATCGCGGGGACTGGGACTCGCCTCCCACCCTGCAGATCGCGGGGCGCTTGCTGCTGCAAGGGGGGTTGAGCCCACCCTGCTCCCAGTGCACAATCCTGGCTCTGCCCCCGGCTCATCCCCCACAAGGGCTCGATGGGATCTGTGAAGCTCCCCAATGATGGGGCTGCCTGACAGCAGCCTCCTCACTATAACTTTGGGCTGGGCCCTGACTGAGCTCCCAGGCAGCCTTCTTATAGTCCTAGTCCCGCCCTTTGACTTCCGGTCAGGTGAGGGGGCGGGGCTAGGCTGGGCCCAAAATGGCTCCCAGAGGGGTTCCTCCGCCTCCGGCTCAGTGGGTGGCCATTCCACCCCCCTACACTCCTCCCCCCTTAAGTCCAGCTCCCAATCTCCGGGACCGGGATTCTGCTCTTCCTCCCTGCGGGACAGGGCATCGACATTGTCCCTCCCTGCTCGGTGTTTCACTGTGAATACATACGGTTGGAGGGACAGGTACCATCTCATGATGCGACTGTTGGTATCCCGCATCTGATGGAGCCATTGTAGGGGTGCATGGTCTGTAAAAAGAATAAAAGAGTCTCCAAGGAGGTAATACCGCAGCGCCTCGATGGCCCACTTTATCGCTAGGGCCTCCTTCTCAATTGCGGCGTAGCGGCGCTCTCGAGGAAATAGTTTTCGGCTGATATACAGCACTGGGTGTTCTTCTCCCTCAATTTCCTGGGACAGTACTGCCCCCAGTCCGCAGTCTGACGCGTCCGTCTGGACAATGAAGGGCCGGGAGAAATCGGGGCTGAACAGAACTGGCTCGCTGCACACAGCGGCTTTTAGGTCCTGAAAAGCTGTCTTGCATTCCGGCGACCACCTGATCCTTTGAGGACTGTCTTTCTTGAGGAGCGCCGTGAGAGGCGCGGCTCGAGTTGCAAAGTGTGGCACAAAACGGCGATAGTAGCCTGCCAACCCTAAAAACTGTCTTACTTTCTTCTTGGAGTTGGGTGCCGGGTAGTTTTGGACCGCCTCCACCTTCCCTACTAGAGGCCGGACTAGGCCCCACCCCAGCTGGTACCCGAGGTAGGTGGTTTCCTGCCAGCCAAGTTTACATTTCGTGGGATTGGTGGTCAGGCCGGCATCCCGCAATGTCCGCATTACGGCCGCTACCCGCTCGAGATGTTCCTCCCAATCTTGGCTGTAAATTACCACATCATCTAGGAACGCGGCGGCATACGCCGTATGCGGGGATAGCAAGCGGTCCATCATTCGCTGAAATGTTGCAGGGGCCCCATGGAGTCCGAATGGCATCCTTATAAAATGGAACAATCCCGGGGGAGTTGAAAAGGCAGTTTTTTCTCTCGATTCGGAGTCCAGGGGGATCTGCCAATATCCCTCTGTAAGATCTAGGGTGGTTATAAAGTCGGCTCTCCCCAAGCGTTCTAACAGTGCGTCTGTTCGCGGCATGGGGTAGGCGTCAAATTTTGAAATTTCATTTACTCGTCTGAAATCGATGCAGAAGCGGACACTGCCATCTGGCTTCGGCACCAAGACGATTGGGCTACGCCACTCGCTCTGGGAGCGCTCTATCACTCCCAGTTGCAGCATCGACTGGACTTCCTCCTCGACTACCTTCCGCATCTGGCGGGGGGGAGAGGCCGAGTACCTTCTCGTACCACTTGGCCTGGAGGGGTCCAAATGTTATGTGTTATTACCCCAGTATGGCCGGGTTGGGTTGTGAAGGTCTTTCGAAATGTCTCTCTGGGTATGTCTACACTACCCTCCTAGTTCGAACTAGGAGGGTAATGTAGGCATACCGCACTTGCAGATGAAGCCCGGGATTTGAATTTCCCGGGCTTCATTTGCATAAGCGGGGCGCCGCCATTTTTAAAAGACCGCTGGTTCGAACTCCGTGCAGCGCGGCTACACGGGGCACGAACTAGGTAGTTCGAACTAGGCTTCCTAGTTTGAACTACCGTTACTCCTCATTCCACATACCCTATGAGACAATGTGCTTGTTTCACCTGGGTTGCAGAGAGGGTGTTTCCCAGCTGTGGCTCTCTTTCCTCCCCCAGATCAGGTATTTCCGGCCCTAGAGTGGGCTCCGCTGGCTAGGGGGTAATCATCAGGGCCTCCCGTTCTCGCCAGTGCTTCAGGAAATTTACATGAAATATTTGGGTTTTCTTCTTCCGATCCGGTTGATAGATCTCGTAGTTCACCGGCCCGACCTGACGAGTGACCTCACCGGTGTATGAGGCCCGGGGCCATCTGGGGCACGGATATTGCTGGGGTGTCGGAGGGGTTTTGCTCGGGAGGCTTCAGGCAGGCTGCTGAAGCGCTCCGTGGGACTGGTTTGTGGCCTGTTTGGAAAGGTCACCAGTCTGGGGGCTGTAAGGAGCCCCGAATTTGAGCAATTCGCCCTGAGCGGATGCCCTCAGCTGTGCCCAGACACAGCCCGGTCCGGTCCGTCACACATGGCAACGGATGCCAAAGGAAATATGATGACACAACAGGGGGGGGCGGGCTTGTCCAATGAGATGCTTTGTCTCCATGCCCCTTTCCTGGGCTTCGCCCAGCATGACTGAGCCTGGAAATGTCTTTTCAGGGCAGGAAAGTGGCTCTTTCCGAGGGGGAATGCCAAACCCTTCTGCTGGGCGAGTTTCTTCTGGAATTCCCTGCCCCTGTCGTAACCCAGCAGCCAGTGAGTTATTGCCTCCTCTGCACTCACTGGGGGGGGGGTTGCTGTGGCAGGAGGCACCAGACGTATCATCCAACCTGGGCTTCTATTTGACATTTTCCTTTGTTTTGAGTTTTTTGCAAATGAAAGGAGACAGAACGGTCAGTTAGAAGCACAAATGGCTTGTGTGAGGTTTAGTTTCAAATAGACATTTTCCTGCCAGTTTGGATTTGGATGCCCAAATCCAAATTGTCACCGCAAAGCACAGGAAAAGATCGCCTTTCAATGCTAAATGATTGTGTGGAATGCCCAAGATCATTGCACGTGAAGTGTTTGAGGGCAAAGATTTAACTGAAATTAAACGATTTGTGCTTTAAAAATGTTGGTAAAATATTGTAGAAAAACTTCAATAAGCTTTTTTTTTCATACGCAACGTTTTCGGTGCAGTCTGTTGCCCTCTGTTGCATGGCATCAGAACTGCAAGAGTGTGTCATTAATGGGTATGTCTACACTACAGCACGAATTCGAACTAACTGAATTCGAATTAGTTAATTCGAACTAAGCTAATTTGAACTAGTGTATCTAGACCTAAAAGCTAATTTGAATTCAATCGGGGGACTGTCAGGATCCAGGAGGCCCTGCAGGAGAGCTTCCACCCAAGGAGCCTGCAGAGCCACCCTAGTCCTCCCCATCGGGGGCTCATGCCCCATTCCTCCCTCACCTTCTTCCACTTACCCCTCCCTAGCCCCCCTTCCTGATGTAAAAAAAATAAAGGACACGTGTGTTCAAAAATACAAACTCTCTTTATTTAACAAAACTGGGGAGGGGAAATAAAACTGTGGGGAGACGGGGGAAAGGAGGCAGGAAAGGGCAGGAGAGAGTGTGGGAGAGGGGAGGGGGAAAACTGGGAGGAGGGAGCTGGAAGGGGAAAGCAAGGGGAAAGAGGGGGAGGGGAAACTCAGGGATCGGGGTGGGGGTGACGCCGGGCCAACCGCCTCCCAGCACGGCAAGGGAGGGGGCCTCGGCGTCCCCGGGGGGATGGGGTGGAGGGTGCAGAGGTTGAGGTGGGGGGTGTGGACATTGAGGAGGAGGAGGGTGTGGGGGTTGAGGAGGAAGAGGTGGGAGGGGGGCAGGAGTGGGAGGAGGGACAGTTGTTGGGGGGGCAGCAGGGGCAGGATCAGCACAGGGCACCATGCTCTGCAGCAGGGCCTGCAGATTTGCATTTCTGGCTCGGTCCTCAGCCAGCTGCTCCTGGCGGAGCTGCAGGTCTTCCCACATCCAGGCCTTGACGGTGTGGTGCAGGGCTCGCAAGGACCCCAGGTGCTGGTCCCAGTACTCCTGCTCTGTGGTGGCGGACCGGAGCAGGCCATGGGTGCGGGAGCATGTCCCGGGTGGGGTGGTGCGCCCTGCACGAGCAGCTGGTACAGCTGTAGAGAAAGAGAGTGGTCACTTCTCCCTGGGGACACAGTAGATGATGCCCAGCCCCCTCCCCCCGCCCCGCAACGTGAGGGCGACCATGCCCTGCACCGTCAGAGCCGCTGTGCTTGTACAGAGGCCATGGTCAGGATGTCTGGCTCTCCCCGGGACGGGGAGCTGCCCCAAGACTGCACCCATGTCCCTGTGCCATGTATAGTGTGGCCGGGGCGGTGGGCGGGCGGGGGGGGGAGATGTCCCCTGCCTCCATATAGAGGAGACGTGTGGAGGGAAAGCATCCTGCTGGGTCCCGCCCCAGGGTCAGGAGCATGTCAGGTCTCTTCAGACATGCATGTGCCTATTGGGCCACGGCCCCTGGGTGTCACGCAGCTGGAGCGTGGCATGGCATGTGCTTGCACGTGCACAGGTGTCTGTGTGATCCGTGGGAGGCATGGCCCACGTGCGCGGTCCCTGGTCTCCCTCCCGCCTCCTCCCCCGAACTACTTAATTGGAACTACTTCCCCGGTACGGTCTCCCTGGATGACCCTGCCGACTCCAGTGCTGGAACTCCTTGTGGTGGCCCCTCCGGTGTGCCCAGGTCAGGGCCCTCCAGTCCCGGCTCGCTGCCTCCCGGGCTGGCACGGACCGCCCCGCCCCCCAAGAGTCGGTCGAGGGCAGGGAAGTAGGGGCAGGTGGCAGCCCCTGCTGCGGCGCCGCCCCTGGTGGCCATGGCGTACGCCTGCCGCAGCTGTTTTACTTTCAGGTGCTCCCACGGCAGAAGATGCAAAAGTCCCTGGAAGGAAAGCCCTCCTGCTTTTTTACCTCGGGAGGATGTGGGCTACCAACCGAAGCTCTGAGCCAAGGACTGAAGGACCCGTCCAAGCCGTGGCCGTACTCCCGAGACTTGACCGAAGCCAGCTCTCTCTTCCATGACTGCTGCAAGCCTCAACCGAGAACGTGGCGAGTGCTGCCCGTGCTCCCACAATTCCCTCTCCCCCTTTCCACTGAGGATTCTGAAGGACCGTCAGCTGGTGATTTTTGGCTCTGACTGTAAGGGATGAATTGAGCCGGGAACGTAGCTGGTCCTCTTGGGCTGGGCAGAAGCTTTTGATGGGATGAGATGGGTTTTGGTCAGCCGGCGTGTGCCTAAAGAGCGTGGGTGGTGGCGATGCGGGAGAAGCGGCGCGTCGGAGGGAATTGCTCGCGTGTCCTGTTGTTGAGCAGTATGGCGAAGGCAGAAGTTCTCTTTGTGAGGGGTTTGGCTGTGCCTCGGAGTAGTAGAGCAAGGCCAGTGTTGATGCCGTGGCAGCTCTTTGTCTAGGTGTTTTGTCTAGGCCTGAATGAAGGCTCTGGGTAGCGTGGTCCAGAAGTGCTTAGTTCCACGAGCGTCTGGAGAGACTCTCTGGCGCGCTCCCTGAGCGGGTCCCGGCGGCCCTTGTGGGTGGGAAAAGGGCAGGAGGAAGCCCTGTTGCCTGAGTACAGAAGAGGAGGCCTCCGTGCCTCCCACACAGGAAGCGGGGGGCTGCCGAGGGATTCCCCGCAGGCGGCATCCTGGCCTGGCCTGGCCTTTAGCTACTTGCAGCCTGGAGTGAAGGCGCGGAGTCAAAAGAGGCCGGCCCACACGTAGCAGAGGATGGTTTCGATCCATCGACCTCTGGGTTATGGGCCCAGCACGCTTCCGCTGCGCCACTCTGCTCCCTTGGGGCTAGGTTGCCCGCAATCCACTCTAGCACCTGGGCTGCACTGGCACGGCCAGGCAGAGGAGCAGGCTGCTAGGCAGCGTTTCGGAAAGCCCTTCGAGGTCTCTGTGGCGCAATGGGTCAGCGCGTTCGGCTGTTAACCGAAAGGATGGTGATTCGAGGCCACCCGGGGACGTGGCTACGCTCGGCCTCCTGGCGCTTGCTAGCGGGCTCCCTTTTGCCACCTCCAAGCCATCCCTCTCGGCCTCGGTGAGGTCACCTTGTGGCCGGCAAGGTTCAGGGGCCGTGCCGTGCCACGGGAGCCCGTCTCCCAGCAACCGCGCCGGGGCCTCGGCCTCAGGGCTTAAGCCCCGAGCCCAAGCGCGAAAGCTCCAGCCGGGCAGGTGTCGCTCCCCTCCCGCCTCTACGCCAGCTGAGAGGGAGAAACGCACGAGCCGCGCGGGTTCTTAGCCGCCTCCCTCCTGCGGGCCTGTTTGCTGCGCAGACCTCTGGGCCTGTCTCATGCCTCCCCTGGGAAGCGTGGCCGCGCGAACTGAGCCCCAGTCGCAGCTCCCGAGGTTTCCTGTGCAGCCTTGGACTTGCATGGCTGCCATGGTTTCTCTTTGGAAGGGACTCGGTCCCGCTTGGACAGGCGACTCGCCCGTGTGACTCCAAACGCCATCTTGTGGCTGTCTTCTTCCACAGCCAGAACACCAGGATTCGCCTGCTCCTGGGTGGCCTGTGTCCCTTTCGGGCCATGGCGGCCGCTATGCGCCCGTAGACGGCCACGTTCCTCCTCCTAGTACAGAGATCATGGACGCTGGGGCCCTGCCCCCAAACCTCAATGAGGTCCATGACCTCCACACTAGACCAGGAGGGTGCGCGCCATCTACGGCCCCTGGCTGGCCCCTGGGTGCTGGGGGACTGGGCGGGGGGACGGCTCGCTGGCACTGGCTGCCTGGCTCATCCTGCAGCCGCTGGCTCGGGGCAGAGACTGCTGGCAGGGCTGGCTCTGGCAAGTGCCGTCTGGCCAGAGTCTACCCCTTTGAGGGCCCCAGGGCTGGGGAGAGGAGAGGAGTTTTCCTGCTTTGGCCCAGAGCAGCCACCAGGGGAACCTGGGGAGGGCTGGGCTCCAGCTACTTCGAATTAAGTGGCTACACAGCCCTTAATTCCAACTACTGAATTCGAATTTGGCGTTACTCCTGGTAGAATGAAGTTTACCTAGTTCGAATTAAGTCCAAACTAGCGGTTTGTATGTGTAGCACCTATGAAAGTTACTTCCAACTAACGGCTGTTAGTTCGAATTAACTTTGTAGTGTAGACATACCCATAGTTCCTATACAACTAGCAGCTAATGGGTAGTCTCCAGTAGTTTAAATCTTGGGGCATTTGGAAAAGGAGGGGAGCTACATGTGTGCGGGGTGTATTGTTGCCCTCTGCTGGATGGACTGTAAATGCTTTATGTATGTATCATATGCCCTATAGTGCTAACAGTTAATGGAGATTCTCCTCTAGCTCACACCTGGCATTTTCTAAAGTAATATATGTGTGTGTATGTGCGAGAAAGAGCAAGAGCCTGGGGGCTCCCTCATGTCTCCTCCCCATCCTGATCTGCTTGGCTTAAGTGCAGGAAAGAAGAAGTAGTGAGCTTTGTGTATTTGACATCAGGTGGAAGCAGGGGAATGGAGGAGTAGTGGGAACAAGAGCACTTGGCTTCTTTTCCTGCAGACCGAGAGGGGTGGGGACTGGGTTGAGCTATATAAATCAGATGCCGCTCCATGCCTCAGTTTCCCCCTTCATACAATGCCGATGACACAGAGAATGTTTGTAAAGTGCCTTGTTGTTAGCCCATGGGGCAGAGGGGGAAACTCGGTCTCAGAAGCAGACTGGGGGGAGGTAAAACCCTACCTAGGCAGCGCTGGTTCCACTACGTCACGCTGCCAGACCGGTCTGAGTGGGTCCCTCTCTTGGCTGCTCCTCCCCCCAGGAGGAGTGGGTTCCTCTCCATCGGCTGCAGGAACCAGCATTTCAAGGTCTTTGCCAATGGGCAGCCGTTCTGCAATTCATCTCTGCCGCGGCTTCCAGCAGATCGATACACTGGAGATCGATGGTGCCGTGGTCGGGTCCTGTGCCCAGTTGTGAGCCCGACCGGTGCCGCTGCCCAGACGGAGATGAGTGGCACACACACGACACCCCCCTACGGCCGCCCTCGCAGACCCAATAAACCTCTCCCTTTCGCAGAACGACTCTGCTCCTGCGTGGTTCTGGGGCTACTTGTGTGTGTGTCCTAGACCCCCTTTCTGCTCAGCGCAGATAGAGACTCCTCTGCAGGTAGAGCTGAGTGCGACGCCTGCACTGGGATGGCGTATTGGGATAATGTACTGACAGCTCCTCTGCGCCACCCCTCCTCTTCCTGCCGCTGCAACATCAAATTAACCTTCCTGGTCTGCCCCCGTCCTCCCTCCGGTACCAGGAGACCCCACGCATGATGGGAGGGGCTGCAAACTGGGGAGCAGGCTACTGCAGGGCTGAGGGCAGCAAACCAGCCCCCAGAGCCCTGCAGGGCCTGGCCACGGGGAAGGGGAACTGATGTGAGCAGCATTTAGAGCTCGGGGGGGGCTGCGGGGAGGAGGACAACGGAGCCACGAGCAGGACAGGGGGTGAGCCAGCACCAGTGAGTCTCAGGGGGTATGTCTACACTACCCCGCTAGTTCGAACTAGGGGGGTAATGTATGCATACCGAATTTGCTAATGAAGCCCGGGATTTGAATTTCCCGGGCTTCATTAGCATAAAGCCGGCGCCGCCATTTTTAAAAGCCGGGTAGTGCGAACCCCGTGCCGTGGAACGAGGAGTACAGATAGTTCGGAATGGCTACGTAGTTCGAACTATCTAGCCCGTGCCGCGTGTAGCAAGTTCGGTATGCATACATTACCCCCCTAGTTCGAACTAGCGGGGTAGTGTAGAAATACATACCCAGGGGGACTAGAGCCTCCAGGCCTGGCCCCCGTTGAGAGAGAAGCTCAGAGATTGGAGCTGGGGCAGCCAGGAGCCCCCCACTTCTTTGTGGGGTGCAGAACAATGACTGCTCCCGAGGGGGGAAAGGAAGGTGCCTGCACTGCAGGGCCTCCCTGGAGAGACAGTATCGGTCCCTGGCAGACAAAGGTGGAACCAGTTCCAGGGCCTGGCCAGGAAAGAGCCCAAGTCCTGGGAGAAATCAGGCTCCATGCTCAGCTGTGAGTCCGAGTCCCATAGACAAAAGCGCCCCAGGGCAGTGGTGGATTCTCCACATGTCAATGGGTCTAGTGCAGGCCAGAGGCCTTGCTGGGATGCGCTAGGGCAAAGCCCAGGGCTGGGGCCGGACGGGAGCCCGTGAGAGGCAGCGGGGCGAGTGGGAGGCTCTAACTCTTGCTCCTGGCCAGGAAGTCCAGTGCTGGGTGACACCAAGGCCACGTCTGCACTGCAGGCATTTTGCCCAAGAACAACTGTTCTTGTGCAAAAACTTGTGGCGCGTCTACACTGCACGTGAATTCTTGTGCAAGTAAATTTGCAGTAAAGCATCAGAAAAGAGGGCTTCTTGCACAGGAGTTATTCCTCTCCCCACGAGGAATAAGCCCCTTTTGTGCAAGAGCTGTTGTGCAAGAAGGCAGCGTGGACGGGCACCAGGGGCTTCTTGAGCAAGACACTTTTATGGCTAAAATGGTCATCAGAGCTTTCTTGCACGAGAAAGCGTTCACAGTGCCATGGACACTCTTGTGCAAAAGCACATGGCAGGGTGGAGGTGCTCTTGCACGAGACCTTTTGCGCAAGAACTCCGGTGTGAAACAGTTCTTGTGCAAGAAGCCTGCAGTGTAGGGCAGGGAGCAGCCTATGGGGCTACTGGAGCTGCTGGCTGCAGGATGCCCAGTCAGGGAGTGGGGGGGACCCCTAGGAATGGCTCCAACTTCCCAGAGGGGTGGCCAGAGGCAGGACATTTGCCTGGCAGGGTGAGGTGGGGGGGGCAGTGACCTCACAGGGGCTTTGGGCAGCCCTCAGCAGATCAGGCAAAGGGCAGGTGGGGAGGTGGTGACCTCACAGAGGAACCCACATCTCAGGCTGAGAAAAGGGGGGGGCGGGCCCAGGGGACTTTGGAGACCCCCGGTTGCTTTAGCTCTGGTGCGTCTCCTGCTCACAGTTGCTTTGTCCTCTGTGAGTTCCACATCCGGACAGCGTTTTGCAGAAGGTAAGAGCCCCCAGGGGTTTGGATCCCGCCCGGGGCCGGCTGGGTTCCAGGCAGGCCCAGCCCTCGGTCAAGGGCCAGAAGTGCCTGTGCAAGACCGAGCCGATAAGCAAGGGGCCATTTGGGGGCTGGGGGCAGTCGCTCTGGGGAGCTGGAACCCCTGGATTTCGCTCTGCAGGCTGCGCCCCAAGCTCCCCTTTGCTCCCCTCATTTGCAGCATGGCCAAACACATCAGGCTGTGGTTCCGGAAAGCCCTGAAGATGGCCCCAGGGCCGGTGGGAAGCAGCTCCTCCGTCCCCGCGGGCGGGGAAGCTGAATCCCACCAGCTCGGGGCGACTCGCCCACCGGCCAGGCCCCTCCGGACCTGGCTCCAGAGGCGGCTGGGAAGGCGGGACCCAGCCCAGCGGGGCAGCCGGGTAGGGTGGCTCTGGGGCCTCCTCTGTGGAGAGAAACACCTGCCCCAGGAGCCCAGCCCCCATTACCACCAGGGGGCATCGCCCTGCCCGGCCCCCGGGGACCTGCCAGTCTCCGGGAGCCCCCAGCCTCTCCGCACCAGCCCCTGCAGCTGTGGGTCCAGCTCAGTGAGCAGCAGCGCCTGGGCCTCCAGCTGCAGCCGGGCCACCTCCTGCAGCCGCTCAGACCCAGGTGAGGGGCCGTGAACATGCTGGGCCCAGGGGCTCACCCAGTACACGGGGGGGCAGCCCCAGTGTCTGCCCCGCAGCCAGGGCAATGGATGGGGGCGGGAGCTGCTGCTTGGCTCTCTTGTTCCTGGTGGGGGCTCTGCTGAGGGCGTTGGCAGATGTGAGGGTGGAAGGGGGATGGGTCCCTGCGAGGGGCGTGTGGGGCCAAACCTGCCCTGGGTCCCTGACATGGGGGCGCGTGACCCCTGCTGGCCGCTGGAGTCACCCTGGTTCCTTCCCTCCCGCACAGAGCCCCCCTGCGCCTCGGCGGAGCTCTGCCAGGAGCGGATGGACTCCCGGGTGGAGGAAGGGGCCATCTATGATATTGAAGAGCAGCTCCACACCCGGGACACGGTAGGAACCTTCTCCACACGGGGGGGACCCGAGATTGTCCGGCCCCTTCCCAGCACGTCCCCCCCTCCGGGAGGGGCTTGTCCCTGGGGATCCCCCTGGGGCCCCTTCTCCTGCATGACCTGGGCCCCCCAAGCTGAGGTCTCTTGTCATGCACCAGCTGGGCCCCCACAAGCCTGAGGAAGCAGTTGGGGGGGGAGTGTGGGTGCTTGGGCAACCGGCAGCTCCCACCTCCACTCCTGGGAGGCCTGAGCCCTGCAGCTGTCCGTGGGGGGCAGGCAGGCCCCAGGCTCACAGACTCTCTCTGGGGTGCAGAGCCCAGCCGCCCTGCAGCGGTTCCTCCTGGCCGTCCCCCCCGCCTGCCTCGCCGCCCTCCAAAGGGGCGAGGACACCCTGGCGCCGCGCTGCTGCAAGGACACCATGATGGCCAGGATCGTGGTGAGCGAGTCGCGGCGGCCGGGAGGAGGGGAGGGGATACGTGGGGTGGACAGGGGTCTGCCTGGGCCATGGCGGCGGGTGGGGGTGCTGGAAATGGGATGGGTGGGGCCAGGAGTGCTGGAGGGGGAGGGGGAGGGGGACATGGGGAGGGTGGGTGGGGATGCTGGAGGAGGGAGGGACACAGAAATGGGGCAGGTCTGGGGTGCTGGACAGGGAGGGGGATTCGGAACAGGGAGGGGTCTCCCCGGGCCATGGGGGGGGGGGGAGCTGGAAGGTTAGCAGAGCGGGCTGCTGAGGATGCGCCTGGGGAGCAGGGATGAGGAGCTTCAGAGGCTGGTCACCAGGGCAGTGAGGGGCAGGAGACGGCCTGGGGACAAGGATTGAGCTGGTCCCGGTTTGGGAGGGGGGTGCTGGGAGGGGCCCTGTGCCGGGCAGGGGGGCTACAGGCCAGCGGGAGGCAGTGGGGTTGGATCCTGCTGGGTGGGGGCGCTGGCCGTGTGAGCGTCTCTTGGGGGCCCCAGCCTCACACGCCCCTTTGTCTCCTTGGGTCTCACAGGAGATCATGGAGGACTCCCCCACCCCACTGGTCTTGGCCGACTGCCTCAACGCCGCCTGCAGCCTCAGGTACCGACCCCCCCCGCCCCCCCCCGCCGCCTCCCCCCCAGAGCAGATCCCCTGACCAGGGAGTGGGAAAGTCTCTGTCTCCTGGGCTATGTCTAGACTGCAAGCCTCTTTCGAAAGAGAGCACCCAGTGAGTCTGGATGCTCTCTTTGGAAGAAGCCCTAGTTCCATTCAAGAACGCCTTCGTTCGAAAGAAGCACTTTCCAAAGAAGGCGTTCTTCCTCGTGAAATGAGGTTTACCGCCGTGGAAAGAAAAGCCGCGTTCTTTCGATTTAATTTCGAAAGAACGCGACTGCAGTCTAGACGCAGGTGATGTTTTTTCGGAAAAAGGCTACTTTTCCCGAAAAACCCCCTGAGTCTGGACACAGCCCTGCTGCTGAATGAACAGTCTCTGCCCCTCTCTCCTGCCAGCACCTTGCAGCCTCCCCTACAGGCCCAGCTCCTGAGCCCCCTGCTGAGGGCGGCCGTGGGACAGACTGTGTCTGGGGACTGGCAGCAGGAGCCCATCCACACACAGGTACGTCCCTCCGGGCCCTGCTCCCGGGCTGGGCTGGAGCTCCAGAGAGGAGTGGGGGTGGGGGCAGAGGGAGAGAAGAAGCTGCAGGTTTGGATCCTTCCCTCCAGGTTTCCCGTTGCTCTCCCTGGGGGCCCGTCCCTTCCATGCCCAGCCTGGGCTCCTCCCTGCTCTGCGAGGCGGCTCAGACCCTGCTCAAGGCTGCACCCCGGGGCCAGCGGGTGGCCTGGATTCCCCAACCCCCCTCTGACCCAGGGCTCCCCCTTGTCTTGCAGCAGTTCATCCGGGCCCTTCCCGTCGACCTCCAGGCCCTACTGGCAAGCCTCCTCGCCGAGTCCCCAGACACCGCCAGGCTGCAGCTGATCATGGAGGTGAGCCCCGTGGGGGGGACGGGGCCATTGTCCCTGCTTCCTCGGGGGGCCGAGAGAGGAGCTGTGTCAGTGGCTGGGGGGGGGGGGGGGCACAGTCTGAGAGGAGCCCCAGGCTCTGCCCAGAACCGGCGCCTCCCTACGGGTCCTGACCTGCCTCTTTCCCCCCCAGCACCTGAGCCCGTGGCTGGAGTCCCGCCTGCCCCAGGAGCGAGCCAGGGCCCTTGGCAGCACCACGGCCCTGCTGGGAGTCGCCACCACCCTCCCGGGGTTTGAGGTAAGTGACCTCGGAGCCGGGGGGTCTGGGGCTGCAGGGCGCGGGGCTGGGAGCGTCCCCGGGAGGCAGAGCTGGGAATGGGCCGGGAATGGGCCGCGTTCTCCTTTCCCCGGGGAGGGGCGACCCTGGGCCTTTCCGGGGGGCACCTGGGCCCCAGACTGGGGAGTGGCCGTCAGTGGATCCCCTTGTTCCACCCCCGGAGTGACCCTTCAGTCGGGGCCATTGCTCAGGGTTGTCTCCTCGCAAGGCCGGCCCCGCCCCGCCCCGCCCCGCCCCGGGAGGTGTCTCTGTCCGTCCCCGAGCTCAGAACCGCCTCGGCGGCCGTTAGCATGGGACGTGCAGCCCCAGGATGCTGAGGGACCCCCCCTCTTCTCTCCCCTCAGAACTCCGCCGACTGGCCGAGGATGGGTCACCACGTGGCCCAGCTGGGCCTTTTTATTTCGGACCCATCCGAAGACGTCAGCCGGCTGGCCCGGAAGGGGGTGCACAGCCTGTACCGACTCCTCCTGCACCACAGGGGTAAGGAACCCAGCCGGGACCTGGGCCCCAGGGACACCCTGAGGGTGCCGGCGGCGGGGGGAGGGGACCCAGCCCTTTTCCCCCAGACTGGCCCAAGGGGGGATGCGTCCCTCTGTGTTCCCCTTCTGCCCCCTGTGCCCCTCCATTTGCCCAGGGATGCCTGCAGGGACCCGTGGGAGGGGAAGGGCTCAGACCTGCCAGCAGAATCACCCTGGTTTGTCTCTTGCAGGCCTCAACATCCACCAGGCAGAGGACCTGTGGTGCAGGCACTACTATAAGGAGAGATGGGTCCTGGCGCACAGCAACACCGTGCGGGTGGGAGAGGTAAGGACGCGCTGCCAGGGCAGGGCAGGGCTCGGGGGTGGGGCTGGCTGGGGCCCTCGTGCGGGTAGGACGCGGGGTGGGAGCGGGGAGTCGCTGATCGAATGGTCGATGCATTTTCCCTCGACTATTCGAGCCGTGGACAGGGCGGCGCTGCCCCTTTGTGACGCTGTCCCGGCGTTTCAAAGGGGCGGCGCTTCCTAGGGGCAGCGCCGCACCTTGCCCCGGATCTCCCGTAGGAGGGGAAGCAGGGCGGGGGGGGGGCAACACTTTTTGATGGAGGTCGCTCCAAGATGTTGGCCAGTGGCCTAGGGCTGCTCTGTTGTGCGGAGGGGGGTGAGGTCTGGGAGGGTCTTGGGGGCAGGAGGAAGGTGTGACCTGGGGCAGGGGTTGGGGTGCAGGGTGAGGAGAGCGTCTGGGTGCAGGGTCTGGAAGGGAGTTTGCAGAAGGAGGAAGCTGTTTTAGCCCCAGGAGTTGGGGCCGGGCTCTGGGCCGTCAGCTGAAACCTCCCGTGCTCTTGATTTCAGGTCTTTGGGCAGCTCTTCACGCCAGAGCAGGAGAACTGCTTTTTAGACAAGGCTCTGCTCGCTGCCCGCTCCCCCCTGAGGCGCCCCAGCCAGGCCGGGCTGGTCCTGGCCCACGCCCTGCATGGGCAGGCCCATCAGCTCCTGGGATACATGGTGAGCAGCCGGAGCAGATGCAGGAGAGCGGGGCAGGGCCAGGGTCTCCTTCCCATCCCCTCAGGGAGTCCCCCGCCCCTTTCCTCATGCTGCCCCCACCCCACGTCCCTGCTGGGTGGGTCAGAAGCTCACCCTGCGGGCCTGACGGGGGGTGACCAGAGAGCAGAACAAGTCTCAGCGCAGGGGGGAGGAGGGGGGAAATGCTGGGGGGGCCCAGTACCCCTGAGTCCCCAGGGATGAATGTGACGGAGGGTACGTCTACACTACAGCGCTAGTTCGAACTAACTTAGTTCGAATTAGTTAATTCGAACTAAGCTAGTTCGAACTAACGCGTCTAGAACTAAAAACTAGTTCGAACTAGCGTTTTGCTAGTTCGAACTAGTAAGTCCACATTGAGTGGACTCTGAACAGGGCTTAAGGATGGCCGGAAGCAGTGCCGGCAGGGCATAAAAGGAGGACTTAGAGCATGGAGATGCTGTCTCAGGCTAGCCGAGGGCTGCGCTTAAAGGGTCCCGACCCCCACCCCGGACACACAGTTCTAAGGGGTGCCCCGCTTCCAAAGAAGTTCTGGCTTGGAGTGCCCTGAGTGCCCACACTGGGCACATCACACCACTCGGCCATCAGCCCGGCTGCACTTGCCACAGGCTGCCATCTGGGGAGAGGGGGCAATCGGGGGGCTGCAGGAGAGCTTCCACCCCCAGAAGCCCGCAGAGCCAGCCCAGTCCTCCCCATCGGGGGCTCGTACCCCATTCCTCCCTCACCTCCTTCCACTTACCCTTCCCTAGCCCCTCTTCTTATTGATGTACAAAATAAAGATAACGTTTCTTCCAACATTGACTCTGTCTTTATTGAAAAAAACTGGGGGACACTGGGAAAAGGAGGTGGGAGAGGGGAAGAGAAAGGCTGGGAGAGGGGAGGGCAACTAACATGATCAGGGGTTGGGAACAGGTCCCAGATGAAGAAAGGCTACAGAGACTGGGGCTGTTCAGCTTAGAAAAGAGGAGACGGAGGGGGGACAGGATAGAGGTCTCTAAAAGCAGGGGTTGGGTGGAGAGGGTGCATTCAGAAAAGTTCTTCCTGAGTTCCCATAAAGAAGGACTAGAGGACACGAAAGGAAAGGAATGGGTAGCAGGCTTGAAACTAGTAAGAGAAAGTTGTTGTTGTTGACAAAGCAAATAGTTAACCTGTGGAACTCCTTGCTGCAGGAGGCTGTGAAGGCTACAACTAGAACAGAGTTTAAAGGGAAGTGAGATCAAGTCATGGAGGTTGGGTCCATGGAGTCCTATTAGCCAGAGGGTAGGAGTGGTGTCCCTGCCCAAAGTTTGTGGAAGGCTGGAGAGGGATGGCACGAGACAAATGGCTTGGTCATTGTCTTCGGTCCATCCCCTCCAGGGTCCCTAGGGTTGGCCGCTGTTGGCAGACAGGCTACTGGGCTAGATGGACCTTTGGTCTGACCCAGTACGGCCATTGTCAGCTCAGGGCTCAGTGTCGGGGGTCTCAGTGGACCCCCTTGATTTTCATGCACACCTGCTCCTGGGTGGCCAGGCTGGCAGCTCTCCTGCCCTAGACGGCCACTTTCCTGTGCCTAGTGCGGAGATCGTGGACGAGGTCCACGATGTCCGCACTAGCCCAGGAAGGTGCCCGCCTCTTGCGGTCCAGGGCAAGCTCCCGGGAGCCGCCAGCCTGGTCCCGGCAAGAGGGGGTGGGCTGGGAGGCATCGGGTGGGTGGCTCTGTGCCGTGCCAGGTGCAGGGTCTGCTAGCTGGGTGCTGGCAGGCTTGCACCTGGCACGGGCACCGTAGCCAGCCCGTGCCCCTTTAAGGGGTCCGGGGCCGGGAGGGGGGCATAGAGTTTCCCTGGTGTTGGCCAGAGTGGCCACCAGGGAAACCTGGGGAGGGCTAGCCTCCCACTAGTTCGAACTAAAGGGCTACACAGCCCTTAGTTCGAACTAGCTAGTTCGAACTAGGCGTTAGTCCTCGTAAAATGAGGTTTTCCTAGTTCGAACTAAGCGCTCCGCTAGTTCGATTCAAATTCGAACTAGCGGAGCGCTAGTGTAGCGCATAGGAAAGTTAGTTCGAACTAACGTCCGTTAGTTCGAACTAACTTTCTAGTGTAGACATACCCGGATTCTGCTTCCCTTGCAGCAGGAAGACAGCCAGTGAGAGCACAAGGAGCTGAGGAGCCAGCAGCTGCGTCCCCCTCCCCCCAACCCTCCCAATTGTTTAGAATGTATTTAAATTCGGATTAAATAACGTTTCAAAAAACATTTGGATCAGGCTTTGTCAATAATTTTTAATGGGGGGGGGGGGCATTTTGGCAAGTGGTCAAGGGCCACATTTCTACCGAGGAGTTTGGGGTCTGGGACGGGGCGGTTGGGTGCAGAAGAGAGCTGAGGGGAGGAGCCTGGGTGCGCACCGTCCATTGCATCATCACGCGGTGCCATTGTGCTACTGCTGGAGCTTGGGTGACTGGTTTAATTTGAATGTTTACACAGATTAGGTGTTTTAACTTTAGGAAACTTCATTTTCAATAAGGTAAAATGTTAATTTCTGTCTACCACAAAGGGTTTCAAAGTTTTCTTTCTTAAAGGCAGGGATGAGGAACCTTTTTTGTCTCCAGGGCCACTGACCCCCAGAAAAACCAGTTGGGGACCACACACGAGAAAAGCAAAATACAAAAACCCTTCTTCCAAAGCCCACAAGCCTCACTGAGGTGAGGGGAAGGGACAGGGAGGACTGAGGTTCGGGGATCCCTCATTTTTGGCCCCCCCTCAGATTGAGAGGGACCCGCAAATGCCACTCTCCCTGGAACCCAGGAGAGTTAATCTGTGCTGGGGCTGGAGTGCCAGGGGAGTGAGATGTCTCAGTCGGGGCCACATTCGTGAGGCTTGGGGGGGGTTGGAGGCGCCAGGGACGCATTCAGATAGAGCAGGGGAGCCGGCAGGGACCCTGAGAGGAGAAGTGGGAGTGAGAGCCCAGCCGGGGAGACACAAGGAAACCAGAGTCAGTCTAGTATCTCTCAGGCAGCTGGGGTAGACACCCCCCACCCCAAACCCCAGCCTCCTGTTGGATCCTCCTCCCACAGTTAACTGCCTCTGAGTCTGCACCCAAACTCCCATCGCTGCCCTGAACCTGTCCCAGAGCCTGCAACCCGCAGCCTCTCCCGCACCCCACTCCCCAGCCATCCTGCACCGTAACCCCAGCCTCAGGCCAGCGAACCTGAGTAAGGGTGGGGGAGCCCAAGCAGCAGAGGGAGGGGGGAGTGGAATGAGTGGGGGCGTGGCCTCAGAACAGGGGCAGGGGTAGGTGCGGGGAAGGCAGCGGGGCAATGGTAGTGGCCTCTAATGCCCACACCCCTCCCTTCGGCATCGCTTATGTCCCATGTCCGCCCCCTCCTGAGCCCACAGCCGGTGCCAAGGCCTCGTGCCCAGGGCGGGGTCGCCCCTGTGAGCTGCCAGCCATACTGGGGAGAGGCGAGAGGGTCTGGGCTGCTGTGTCCGTTGCTGGCTCCTGTCAGGCCTTTGCACCAAGTCCTGGTGCAGCCTGAGCAAACCTGGGTCCTTCCCTGCTCCTCCAACACCACCTGGGCAAAGGGAGGAGAGTCCCCAACAGCCTCTGTCACTTCGGCCTCCTGTCGGGGGAACATGCCCCCTGCAGCATGATCCCCTGTAGATCTAGCCCTCTGGGCACTCACCCAAGGTCTCTACACGGCAGCTGCTCTGTGCCTAGTGCTGGCACTGCAGAGCCATTTGCCACTTTGCACCCGACTGTCACCAGGTCCTTTCCATTTGCAGGGCCGGCCACATCTCCTGCCCGCTAGGCCATTGGCTGCACCCTCGTCTCGCTCCTCCTGGTGTCTGTATCCGTCATCACCTTGGTGCTGGAGAGATGGGGCCTGCCCCAGCCTGCCGGGCTGCAAGGGACTCCTGTTGGGAGCAGCTGCATGGGAACCAGAGGCCCAAGAATGGGAGAACCCTATTGACCTGCTGTGAGCAGGAGACGGGGGTGGGGAGGGGGCTGGGGAGGTACCTGTACTCAGCTCTGAATGGGGGCTGGGGAGACACAGACACTGCTGATGATTGCTGCACTGTGGGCCCCTGGGTTACAGTCTATGCCCAGGCAGCTCCTCCAGTCACTGCCTGTCACATTACTGGATCTTGAGGGGAGCAGCCAGATCACTGCTGCACCCATAGGTGGGGGTGTTGGCCCCAGAAAATGGTAGAAAAGGGGGCCATGTGGGGTGCTGAATAGAAGCTTATTATCTGATAGTCCTATGTAAGCTATTTATGTGGTTGTATAACGTCTGTGTGTGTAGTTAGGAATCTGTAGTCTGTGTGGATCCTGAATATTTCTCTGCATGTGGTTGAGCATTGGGCAGAGCCCGGCCTGTGGACATGCTAATTAGCGAGGCCCTGTGGGACAATGGCACTGAATGGGCCAAGGACACACCTAAAGCATGAGGGCGGACACCTAAGAGCGGCCAGCAGAGAGAGGCTGAGGACCAGGTGATCTCCTGCAGCCAAGAAGAGGCCAGGAAGGAGGGATAAATAGGCCATGTGGTCGATGCCATCTTGGTTCTCAGCTCAGCACTTCATCCCAGAGGCAGCATTGCAGGGATCGAAGAGCCCGAGAGACCTGTGAACCCATCCTGACCCTAGGATGTGCAACAAGAACTCTTAAACCAGCAGCTGTAACATCTCTGCTAGAGGCTGCATCGAGAACTGGGAGATTCGGTGCATGTAACATACTATTCCTTTAACAACCTTACTCTCATGCTTTTCTTTATTGTAATAATAAACCTTTAGGTGTTAGATGCTAAAGGATTGGCTCAGCATGATTTGTGGGTAAGATCCAGAGGGTAAATTGACCAGGGATCTGTGGCTGGTTTCTTGGGACCAGACAGAACTTGTTCGGGGTAGGTGGGATTGGGTGCTAGGACCCCCACCGGTGTATGAGGCCCGGGGCCATCGGGGGTATGGATATTGCTGGGGTGCCGGAGGGGTTTTGCTCGTGAGGCTTCAGGCAGGCAGCTGAAGCACTCTGTGAGACTGGTTTGTGGCCTGTTTGGAGAGGTAACCAGTCTGGGGACTGTAAGGAGCCCCGGATTTGAGCAATTCGCCCTGAGCAGACACCCTCAGCTGTGCCCAGACACAGTCCGGTCTGTCACAGCCCCAGCCAAGCCGTTTGCTGCGCCCTGAGGAGAACCGCCCTGTGCTGGGCACCTGAGCAGTGAAGAGAAGTTCAGCGCCCAGACTGCCTGGGAGGGCAGCACAAGGAGTCATCGTCTCCAGGAGAGGCAGTGGTCTCATCACACCATCAGCCCCAGGGTTCTCCTGGCTTTGCAGGCGTCATGGAGACGGGGAGTGCTACGGAGGGAAGGGATGATGAGGCAGCTCAATGGATGTTTTCGGGGAGTTCGTTCAGAGCAGCGAGGCAGAAAGCACAGAGCCCTGGAGGGGCAGGGCGTCAAGAAACCCCCTGAAATCTTCAAGTCTGAGCTGTGAGGGGAGCACGTCACCCTGGACCATTCCTCACAGGTGTCTGCCCAGCCTCTTTTTAAACGCCTCCAGCGACAGCGATTCCACAGCCTCCTTTGGGAGCCTCTTCCAGAGCTTAACTGCCCTTAGGGACAGAAAGTTCCCCTAAATCTCCCTCGGTGCAGGTAAAGTCCCTCACACATTGTCCAACTTCAGTGGACATAGAGACAAGTGATCATCAGCCCCTTTAGAAGAGCCCGTAACACACGTGAAGGCCTGTTATCGGCCCTCCCTACCTTTTCTTTTCTCAAGACTGTCTATGGCGTTCTCATGGGTCAGGTATTTTACACCTTTTATCATTTTTGTGACTCTCCCCTGGACTCGCTCCACCTGGCCCACATCTTCCCTACAGTGTGGCAGCCAGAACCCAACAGAGTCCGTCAGCTGAGACTGGTGGAGGAGGACAGGCACCGGCCAGATCTGACAAGCCAGAGCCCTGTTTAGACAAACCCTTTTTTGCAGCTGTATTACCTTGTTGACTCATATGCCCATTTGTGATCTTGGATAACCCCCAGATCGTGTTCAGCAGCACTGTCCCCAGCCCATGGGCCATCCTCAGCTGGAGCAATTGCACAATCTGGCCTGGGACTTCCTGTCCATTACTGCCCCATGCCCTGCTCTTTCCCACCATCACCCCGCCCTCTCCCTGCGTGGCATCTTGTACCCTAGGATGCAGCTTTGGGGATCACTGGGGGGCTGGCACCACATGGAGGCAGCAGTCATGCCCCCTCTATTCTCTGTGTGGCAGGAGCCATGGCGGAGTCAGACAGCACTGGACAAATGCACTTGCTCTGTTGTGCTCTGCTTCCCCATGGCTCCTACTGATGTGGGGAGTGTGTGTGGGGCCCGACTGCTGCCTCTGCACAGCACCAGGCCCCCCAGTGACCTCCAAAGCCACGTCCTCCCTCTTCCCAAGCAGAGAGATCCGATCCCAGACAGGAGATGCCACAGCTGAGGATGGCACAACTATGAGGAGCTGCCGGTGTGGGATGCTGGCTCCTGGGAACTTCTTCAGAGGGGTATCCCAAGCTCTGCTACCACTAGCAAGCTTGAAGAAAACCCAATAATCTCTGATAGCTGACCTCTCAGTCTTAGTCATGCACTCACCCACCTCCTATTACTTTCCAGGACACAAGAATCAGATCCTAGTCTTTAAAAGGGTGTTCTTATTCACAAAACAAAAAGATATTCTTGATAAAGGATACTTCATTGCTAGGTGTTATAGAGCAGCTGAGAAAAGAATAGATTAAAACACAGAGAATTGCTTCCCTGGGATTCAGTTTTAGTTACAGCGTAAGGGGGGGTTAACTAAACACCAAAACAAAGAAAATTGTGTAGAACTATAAACATTCCCTATCTACTCACATGTTTGTACTTCCAAAGTCTAGTCCATTTCTAGGCATGGGTATTCATCTCCCTTCCCCCCAGTTCTTGGTTTGAATGCCCAAAGGAAAAGCAGCAGGCAGATTCCCTTTCAAGCCAACTCTAACACGGTCTTCCCATTGGTTCTCCTGGCTACCTGCCAACACTTCCTGGTCACCCACTTTCCAGGGTGAACCCTTTAGTTACTGAATGCTGAACTGTTTCTTCAGACAACGAGGGTGAGAAAGGCCAATCTGTACCTCTCTCCTTCACTCTCTTACCAAAACATTGCTTCTCTTTTGAAGCTGTAATATTTTACTAGAAGACTTACTTGGCCTTGCTCGGGTCCTTCAGGGCAGGGGGCTGGCGGTGTGGGGAGTGCAGGAGTCAGAGCTAAGTGGGATGGGCCCTGCCAGCAAGGAGGAGACAGGAAGCCTGCACCTCGTACTCCTGCGAAAAGCCTGCCTGGGGGAAACTCAGCTCTGGAGGGAAGAAGGAAGCCACAGGCTGGCGCACACAGGGCTCTGTGGGCTTGTCGGAGGCTGTGGGTGTCAGGCTGTGAGCCCAGCAGCAGAGCATTTAAGGCACCCAGAGTTCCAGGGCAGACGATGACACAACACCTCACTCCCAGAACATGCACCTCAGTCTGTAGAGCGGTGCCGGTAAGGTTCAGGGAGGTGTCACAGGCCGAGGGAGCGAGCTGCAGTGGCTGGAGGCTGACCCTGGAGGTGCTCCCTGTGGCAATAAGAGGCCAGGCTGATTATGGAACCTGGTGGGAGGGAGGGCAAGGGCATGGCAGGTAGCACTGGCATGAAATGCCCAAGCCAGGCAACGCTCCTCAGCCTGGTCCATCCTGCCAGGCCGGAGCCATTCCCTCCCATAGGCTGTGTGAACCACGGCAGCCAGCCACTCCCAGCAACTCAGCCCTGGCTCCTCGTGGTCTCCTGGATGCTTTATTCCCACTGTTCAATCCCAGGGCGCATCCCAGGGGAACGCCCCCAGGAGGCCTCCCATGCGGTCCCGGTAGATCCCGTCGAAGGCCTTGCTCTGCGCCGCTGTGAAATGGTTCTTCCAGTCCCCACAGATGCCTGTGGAAGGCGAGTGGCGCTGCTCAGGATTCGCACCATGGCCATCGCGGGGACTGGGACTCGCCTCCCACCCTGCAGATCGCGGGGCGCTTGCTGCTGCAAGGGGGGTTGAGCCCACCCTGCTCCCAGTGCACAATCCTGGCTCTGCCCCCGGCTCATCCCCCACAAGGGCTCGATGGGATCTGTGAAGCTCCCCAATGATGGGGCTGCCTGACAGCAGCCTCCTCACTATAACTTTGGGCTGGGCCCTGACTGAGCTCCCAGGCAGCCTTCTTATAGTCCTAGTCCCGCCCTTTGACTTCCGGTCAGGTGAGGGGGCGGGGCTAGGCTGGGCCCAAAATGGCTCCCAGAGGGGTTCCTCCGCCTCCGGCTCAGTGGGTGCCCCTTAAGTCCAGCTCCCAATCTCCGGGACCGGGATTCTGCTCTTCCTCCCTGCGGGACAGGGCATCGACATTGTCCCTCCCTGCTCGGTGTTTCACTGTGAATACATACGGTTGGAAGGACAGGTACCATCTCATGATGCGACTGTTGGTATCCCGCATCTGATGGAGCCATTGTAGGGGTGCATGGTCTGTAAAAAGAATAAAAGAGTCTCCAAGGAGGTAATACCGCAGCGCCTCGATGGCCCACTTTATCGCTAGGGCCTCCTTCTCAATTGCGGCGTAGCGGCGCTCTCGAGGAAATAGTTTTCGGCTGATATTCAGCACTGGGTGTTCTTCTCCCTCAATTTCCTGGGACAGTACTGCCCCCAGTCCGCAGTCTGACGCGTCCGTCTGGACAATGAAGGGCCGGGAGAAATCGGGGCTGAACAGAACTGGCTCGCTGCACACAGCGGCTTTTAGGTCCTGAAAAGCTGTCTTGCATTCCGGCGACCACCTGATCCTTTGAGGACTGTCTTTTTTGAGGAGCGCCGTGAGAGGCGCGGCTCGAGTTGCAAAGTGTGGCACAAAACGGCGATAGTAGCCTGCCAACCCTAAAAACCGTCTTACTTTCTTCTTGGAGTTGGGTGCCGGGTAGTTTTGGACCGCCTCCACCTTCCCTACTAGAGGCCGGACTAGGCCCCACCCCAGCTGGTACCCGAGGTAGGTGGTTTCCTGCCAGGCAAGTTTACATTTCGTGGGATTGGTGGTCAGGCCGGCATCCCGCAATGTCCGCATTACGGCCGCTACCCGCTCGAGATGTTCCTCCCAATCTTGGCTGTAAATTACCACATCATCTAGGAACGCGGCGGCATACGCCGTATGCGGGGATAGCAAGCGGTCCATCATTCGCTGAAATGTTGCAGGGGCCCCATGGAGTCCGAATGGCATCCTTATAAAATGGAACAATCCCGGGGGAGTTGAAAAGGCAGTTTTTTCTCTCGATTCGGAGTCCAGGGGGATCTGCCAATATCCCTCTGTAAGATCTAGGGTGGTTATAAAGTCGGCTCTCCCCAAGCGTTCTAACAGTGCGTCTGTTCGCGGCATGGGGTAGGCGTCAAATTTTGAAATTTCATTTACTCGTCTGAAATCGATGCAGAAGCGGACACTGCCATCTGGCTTCGGCACCAAGACGATTGGGCTACGCCACTCGCTCTGGGAGCGCTCTATCACTCCCAGTTGCAGCATCGACTGGACTTCCTCCTCGACTACCTTCCGCATCTGGCGGGGGAGAGGCCGAGTACCTTCTCGTACCACTTGGCCTGGAGGGGTCCAAATGTTCTGTGTTATTACCCCAGTATGGCCGGGTTGGGTTGTGAAGGTCTTTCGAAATGTCTCTCTGGGTATGTCTACACTACCCTCCTAGTTCGAACTAGGAGGGTAATGTAGGCATACCGCACTTGCAGATGAAGCCCGGGATTTGAATTTCCCGGGCTTCATTTGCATAAGCGGGGCACCGCCATTTTTAAAAGCCCGCTGGTTCGAACCCCGTGCAGCGCGGCTACACGGGGCACGAACTAGGTAGTTCGAACTAGGCTTCCTAGTTCGAACTACCGTTACTCCTCATTCCACATACCCTATGAGACAATGTGCTTGTTTCACCTGGGTTGCAGAGAGGGTGTTTCCCAGCTGTGGCTCTCTTTCCTCCCCCAGATCAGGTATTTCCGGCCCTAGAGTGGGCTCCGCTGGCTAGGGGGTAATCATCAGGGCCTCCCGTTCTCGCCAGTGCTTCAGGAAATTTACATGAAATATTTGGGTTTTCTTCTTCCGATCCGGTTGATAGATCTCGTAGTTCACCGGCCCGACCTGACGAGTGACCTCACCGGTGTATGAGGCCCGGGGCCATCTGGGGCACGGATATTGCTGGGGTGTCGGAGGGGTTTTGCTCGGGAGGCTTCAGGCAGGCTGCTGAAGCGCTCCGTGGGACTGGTTTGTGGCCTGTTTGGAAAGGTCACCAGTCTGGGGGCTGTAAGGAGCCCCGAATTTGAGCAATTCGCCCTGAGCGGATGCCCTCAGCTGTGCCCAGACACGGCCCGGTCCGGTCCGTCACACATGGCAACGGATGCCAAAGGAAATATGATGACACAACGGGGGGGGCGGGCTTGTCCAATGAGATGCTTTGTCTCCATGCCCCTTTCCTGGGCTTCGCCCAGCATGACTGAGCCTGGAAATGTCTTTTCAGGGCAGGAAAGTGGCTCTTTCCGAGGGGGAATGCCAAACCCTTCTGCTGGGCGAGTTTCTTCTGGAATTCCCTGCCCCTGTCGTAACCCGGCAGCCAGTGAGTTATTGCCTCCTCTGCACTCACTGGGCGGGGGGTTGCTGTGGCAGGAGGCACCAGACGTACCATCCCACCTGGGCTTCTATTTGACATTTTCCTTTGTTTTGAGTTTTTTGCAAATGAAAGGAGACAGAACGGTCAGTTAGAAGCACAAATGGCTTGTGTGAGGTTTAGTTTCAAATAGACATTTTCCTGCCAGTTTGGATTTGGATGCCCAAATCCAAATTGTCACCGCAAAGCACAGGAAAAGATCGCCTTTCAATGCTAAATGATTGTGTGGAATGCCCAAGATCATTGCACGTGAAGTGTTTGAGGGCAAAGATTTAACTGAAATTAAACGATTTGTGCTTTAAAAATGTTGGTAAAATATTGTAGAAAAACTTCAATCAGCTTTTTTTTTCATACGCAACGTTTTCGGTGCAGTCTGTTGCCCTCTGTTGCATGGCATCAGAACTGCAAGAGTGTGTCATTAATGGGTATGTCTACACTACAGCACGAATTCGAACTAACTGAATTGGAATTAGTTAATTCGAACTAAGCTAATTTGAACTAGTGTATCTAGACCTAAAAGCTAATTTGAATTCAATCGGGGGACTGTCAGGATCCAGGAGGCCCTGCAGGAGAGCTTCCACCCACGGAGCCTGCAGAGCCACCCTAGTCCTCCCCATCGGGGGCTCATGCCCCATTCCTCCCTCACCTTCTTCCACTTACCCCTCCCTAGCCCCCCTTCCTGATGTAAAAAAAATAAAGGACACGTGTGTTCAAAAATACAAACTCTCTTTATTTAACAAAACTGGGGAGGGGAAATAAAACTGTGGGGAGACGGGGGAAAGGAGGCAGGAAAGGGCAGGAGAGAGTGTGGGAGAGGGGAGGGGGAAAACTGGGAGGAGGGAGCTGGAAGGGGAAAGCAAGGGGAAAGAGGGGGAGGGGAAACTCAGGGATCGGGGTGGGGGTGACGCCGGGCCAACCGCCTCCCAGCACGGCAAGGGAGGGGGCCTCGGCGTCCCCGGGGGGATGGGGTGGAGGGTGCAGAGGTTGAGGTGGGGGGTGTGGACATTGAGGAGGAGGAGGGTGTGGGGGTTGAGGAGGAAGAGGTGGGAGGGGGGCAGGAGTGGGAGGAGGGACAGTTGTTGGGGGGGCAGCAGGCGCAGGATCAGCACAGGGCACCATGCTCTGCAGCAGGGCCTGCAGATTTGCATTTCTGGCTCGGTCCTCAGCCAGCTGCTCCTGGCGGAGCTGCAGGTCTTCCCACATCCAGGCCTTGACGGTGTGGTGCAGGGCTCGCAAGGACCCCAGGTGCTGGTCCCAGTACTCCTGCTCTGTGGTGGCGGACCGGAGCAGGCCATGGGTGCGGGAGCATGTCCCGGGTGGGGTGGTGCGCCCTGCACGAGCAGCTGGTACAGCTGTAGAGAAAGAGAGTGGTCACTTCTCCCTGGGGACACAGTAGATGATGCCCAGCCCCCTCCCCCCGCCCCGCAACGTGAGGGCGACCATGCCCTGCACCGTCAGAGCCGCTGTGCTTGTACAGAGGCCATGGTCAGGATGTCTGGCTCTCCCCGGGACGGGGAGCTGCCCCAAGACTGCACCCATGTCCCTGTGCCATGTATAGTGTGGCCGGGGCGGTGGGCGGGCGGGCGGGGGGGGGGGAGATGTCCCCTGCCTCCATGTAGAGGAGACGTGTGGAGGGAAAGCATCCTGCTGGGTCCCGCCCCAGGGTCAGGAGCATGTCAGGTCTCTTCAGACATGCATGTGCCTATTGGGCCACGGCCCCTGGGTGTCACGCAGCTGGAGCGTGGCATGGCATGTGCTTGCACGTGCACAGGTGTCTGTGTGATCCGTGGGAGGCATGGCCCACGTGCGCGGTCCCTGGTCTCCCTCCCGCCTCCTCCCCCGAACTACTTAATTGGAACTACTTCCCCGGTACGGTCTCCCTGGATGACCCTGCCGACTCCAGTGCTGGAACTCCTTGTGGTGGCCCCTCCGGTGTGCCCAGGTCAGGGCCCTCCAGTCCCGGCTCGCTGCCTCCCGGGCTGGCACGGACCGCCCCGCCCCCCAAGAGTCGGTCGAGGGCAGGGAAGTAGGGGCAGGTGGCAGCCCCTGCTGCGGCGCCGCCCCTGGTGGCCATGGCGTACGCCTGCCGCAGCTGTTTTACTTTCAGGTGCACCTGCTCCTGGGTGGCCTGTGTCCCTTTCGGGCCATGGCGGCCGCTATGCGCCCGTAGACGGCCACGTTCCTCCTCCTAGTACAGAGATCATGGACGCTGGGGGCCTGCCCCCAAACCTCAATGAGGTCCATGACCTCCACACTAGACCAGGAGGGTGCGCGCCATCTACGGCCCCTGGCTGGCCCCTGGGTGCTGGGGGACTGGGCGGGGGGACGGCTCGCCGGCACTGGCTGCCTGGCTCATCCTGCAGCCGCTGGCTCGGGGCAGAGACTGCTGGCAGGGCTGGCTCTGGCAAGTGCCGTCTGGCCAGAGTCTACCCCTTTAAGGGCCCCAGGGCTGGGGAGAGGAGAGGAGTTTTCCTGGTTTGGCCCAGAGCAGCCACCAGGGGAACCTGGGGAGGGCTGGCCTCCAGCTACTTCGAATTAAGTGGCTACACAGCCCTTAATTCCAACTACTGAATTCGAATTTGGCGTTACTCCTGGTAGAATGAGGTTTACCTAGTTCGAATTAAGTCCAAACTAGCGGTTTGTATGTGTAGCACCTATGAAAGTTACTTCCAACTAACGGCTGTTAGTTCGAATTAACTTTGTAGTGTAGACATACCCATAGTTCCTATACAACTAGCAGCTAATGGGTAGTCTCCAGTAGTTTAAATCTTGGGGCATTTGGAAAAGGAGGGGAGCTACATGTGTGCGGGGTGTATTGTTGCCCTCTGCTGGATGGACTGTAAATGCTTTATGTATGTATCATATGCCCTATAGTGCTAACAGTTAATGGAGATTCTCCTCTAGCTCACACCTGGCATTTTCTAAAGTAATATATGTGTGTGTATGTGCGAGAAAGAGCAAGAGCCTGGGGGCTCCCTCATGTCTCCTCCCCATCCTGATCTGCTTGGCTTAAGTGCAGGAAAGAAGAAGTAGTGAGCTTTGTGTATTTGACATCAGGTGGAAGCAGGGGAATGGAGGAGTAGTGGGAACAAGAGCACTTGGCTTCTTTTCCTGCAGACCGAGAGGGGTGGGGACTGGGTTGAGCTATATAAATCAGATGCCGCTCCATGCCTCAGTTTCCCCCTTCATACAATGCCGATGACACAGAGAATGTTTGTAAAGTGCCTTGTTGTTAGCCCATGGGGCAGAGGGGGAAACTCGGTCTCAGAAGCAGACTGGGGGGAGGTAAAAGCCTACCTAGGCAGCGCTGGTTCCACTACGTCACGCTGCCAGACCGGTCTGAGTGGGTCCCTCTCTTGGCTGCTCCTCCCCCCAGGAGGAGTGGGTTCCTCTCCATCGGCTGCAGGAACCAGCATTTCAAGGTCTTTGCCAATGGGCAGCCGTTCTGCAATTCAGCTCTGCCGCGGCTTCCAGCAGATCGATACACTGGAGATCGATGGTGCCGTGGTCGGGTCCTGTGCCCAGTTCTGAGCCCGACCGGTGCCGCTGCCCAGACGGAGATGAGTGGCACACACACGACACCCCCCTACGGCCGCCCTCGCAGACCCAATAAACCTCTCCCTTTCGCAGAACGACTCTGCTCCTGCGTGGTTCTGGGGCTACTTGTGTGTGTGTCCTAGACCCCCTTTCTGCTTAGCGCAGATAGGGTATGTCTACACTACCCCGCTAGTTCGAACTACCCCGCTAGTTCACGAGGAGTAACGGTAGTTCGGAATGGGACCCTAGTCCGAACTACCTAGTTCGAGCCCCGTGTAGCCGCGCTACACGGGGTTCGAAGCAGCGGGGATTTAAAAATGGCGGCTCCCCGCTTATGCTAATGAAGCCCGGGAAATTCAAATCCCGGGCTTCATTAGCAAGTGCGGTATGCATACATTACCCCGCTAGTTCGAACTAGCGGGGTAGTGTAGACATACCCATAGAGACTCCTCTGCAGGTAGAGCTGAGTGCGACGCCTGCACTGGGATGGCGTATTGGGATAATGTACTGACAGCTCCTCTGCACCACCCCTCCTCTTCCTGCCGCTGCAACATCAAATTAACCTTCCTGGTCTGCCCCCGTCCTCCCTCCGGTACCAGGAGACCCCACGCATGATGGGAGGGGCTGCAAACTGGGGAGCAGGCTACTGCAGGGCTGAGGGCAGCAAACCAGCCCCCAGAGCCCTGCAGGGCCTGGCCACGGGGAAGGGGAACTGATGTGAGCAGCATTTAGAGCTGGGGGGGGCTGCGGGGAGGAGGACAACGGAGCCACTAGCAGGACAGGGGGTGAGCCAGCACCAGTGAGTCTCAGGGGGTATGTCTACACTACCCCGCTAGTTCGAACTAGGGGGGTAATGTATGCATACCGAACTTGCTAATGAAGCCCGGGATTTGAATTTCCCGGGCTTCATTAGCATAAAGCCGGCGCCGCCATTTTTAAAAGCCGGCTAGTGCGAACCCCGTGCCGTGGAACGAGGAGTACAGATAGTTCGGAATGGCTACGTAGTTCGAACTATCTAGCCCGTGCCGCGTGTAGCCGCGCGGCACGGGGTTCGCACTAGCCGGCTTTTAAAAATGGCGGCGCCGGCTTTATGCTAATGAAGCCCGGGAAATTCAAATCCCGGGCTTCATTAGCAAGTTCGGTATGCATACATTACCCCCCTAGTTCGAACTAGCGGGGTAGTGTAGAAATACATACCCAGGGGGACTAGAGCCTCCAGGCCTGGCCCCCGTTGAGAGAGAAGCTCAGAGATTGGAGCTGGGGCACCCAGGAGCCCCCCACTGCTTTGTGGGGTGCAGAACAATGACTGCTCCCGAGGGGGGAAAGGAAGGTGCCTGCACTGCAGGGCCTCCCTGGAGAGACAGTATCGGTCCCTGGCAGACAAAGGTGAAACCAGTTCCAGGGCCTGGCCAGGAAAGAGCCCAAGTCCTGGGAGAAATCAGGCTCCATGCTCAGCTGTGAGTCCGAGTCCCATAGACAAAAGCGCCCCAGGGCAGTGGTGGATTCTCCACATGTCAATGGGTCTAGTGCAGGCCAGAGGCCTTGCTGGGATGCGCTAGGGCAAAGCCCAGGGCTGGGGCCGGACGGGAGCCCGTGAGAGGCAGCGGGGCGAGTGGGAGGCTCTAACTCTTGCTCCTGGCCAGGAAGTCCAGTGCTGGGTGACACCAAGGCCACGTCTGCACTGCAGGCATTTTGCTCAAGAACAACTGTTCTTGTGCAAAAACTTGTGGCGCGTCTACACTGCACGTGAATTCTTGTGCAAGTAAATTTGCAGTAAAGCATCAGAAAAGAGGGCTTCTTGCACAGGAGTTATTCCTCTCCCCACGAGGAATAAGCCCCTTTTGTGCAAGAGCTGTTGTGCAAGAAGGCAGCGTGGACGGGCACCAGGGGCTTCTTGAGCAAGACACTTTTATGGCTAAAATGGTCATCAGAGCTTTCTTGCACGAGAAAGCGTTCACAGTGCCATGGACACTCTTGTGCAAAAGCACATGGCAGGGTGGAGGTGCTCTTCCACGAGACCTTTTGCGCAAGAACTCCGGTGTGAAACAGTTCTTGTGCAAGGAGCCTGCAGTGTAGGGCAGGGAGCAGCCTATGGGGCTACTGGAGCTGCTGGCTGCAGGATGCCCAGTCAGGGAGTGGGGGGGACCCCTAGGAATGGCTCCAACTTCCCAGAGGGGTGGCCAGAGGCAGGACATTTGCCTGGCAGGGTGAGGTGGGGGGGCAGTGACCTCACAGGGGCTTTGGGCAGCCCTCAGCAGATCAGGCAAAGGGCAGGTGGGGAGGTGGTGACCTCACAGAGGAACCCACATCTCAGGCTGAGAAAAGGGGGGGGCGGGCCCAGGGGACTTTGGAGACCCCCGGTTGCTTTAGCTCTGGTGCGTCTCCTGCTCACAGTTGCTTTGTCCTCTGTGAGTTCCACATCCGGACAGCGTTTTGCAGAAGGTAAGAGCCCCCAGGGGTTTGGATCCCGCCCGGGGCCGGCTGGGTTCCAGGCAGGCCCAGCCCTCGGTCAAGGGCCAGAAGTGCCTGTGCAAGACCGAGCCGATAAGCAAGGGGCCATTTGGGGGCTGGGGGCAGTCGCTCTGGGGAGCTGGAACCCCTGGATTTCGCTCTGCAGGCTGCGCCCCAAGCTCCCCTTTGCTCCCCTCATTTGCAGCATGGCCAAACACATCAGGCTGTGGTTCCGGAAAGCCCTGAAGATGGCCCCAGGGCCGGTGGGAAGCAGCTCCTCCGTCCCCGCGGGCGGGGAAGCTGAATCCCACCAGCTCGGGGCGACTCGCCCACCGGCCAGGCCCCTCCGGACCTGGCTCCAGAGGCGGCTGGGAAGGCGGGACCCAGCCCAGCGGGGCAGCCGGGTAGGGTGGCTCTGGGGCCTCCTCTGTGGAGAGAAACACCTGCCCCAGGAGCCCAGCCCCCATTACCACCAGGGGGCATCGCCCTGCCCGGCCCCCGGGGACCTGCCAGTCTCCGGGAGCCCCCAGCCTCTCCGCACCAGCCCCTGCAGCTGTGGGTCCAGCTCAGTGAGCAGCAGCGCCTGGGCCTCCAGCTGCAGCCGGGCCACCTCCTGCAGCCGCTCAGACCCAGGTGAGGGGCCGTGAACATGCTGGGCCCAGGGGCTCACCCAGTACACGGGGGGGCAGCCCCAGTGTCTGCCCCGCAGCCAGGGCAATGGATGGGGGCGGGAGCTGCTGCTTGGCTCTCTTGTTCCTGGTGGGGGCTCTGCTGAGGGCGTTGGCAGATGTGAGGGTGGAAGGGGGATGGGTCCCTGCAAGGGGCGTGTGGGGCCCAAGCTGCCCTGGGTCCCTGACATGGGGGCGCGTGACCCCTGCTGGCCGCTGGAGTCACCCTGGTCCCTTCCCTCCCGCACAGAGCCCCCCTGCGCCTCGGCGGAGCTCTGCCAGGAGCGGATGGACTCCCGGGTGGAGGAAGGGGCCATCTATGATATTGAAGAGCAGCTCCACACCCGGGACACGGTAGGAACCTTCTCCACACGGGGGGGAGGGGGACCCGAGATTGTCCGGCCCCTTCCCAGCACGTCCCCCCCTCCGGGAGGGGCTTGTCCCTGGGGATCCCCCTGGGGCCCCTTCTCCTGCATGACCTGGGCCCCCCAAGCTGAGGTCTCTTGTCATGCACCAGCTGGGCCCCCACAAGCCTGAGGAAGCAGTTGGGGGGGGAGTGTGGGTGCTTGGACAACCGGCAGCTCCCACCTCCACTCCTGGGAGGCCTGAGCCCTGCAGCTGTCCGTGGGGGGCAGGCAGGCCCCAGGCTCACAGACTCTCTCTGGGGTGCAGAGCCCAGCCGCCCTGCAGCGGTTCCTCCTGGCCGTCCCCCCCGCCTGCCTCGCCGCCCTCCAAAGGGGCGAGGACACCCTGGCGCCGCGCTGCTGCAAGGACACCATGATGGCCAGGATCGTGGTGAGCGAGTCGCGGCGGCCGGGAGGAGGGGAGGGGATACGTGGGGTGGACAGGGGTCTGCCTGGGCCATGGCGGTGGGTGGGGGTGCTGGAAATGGGATGGGTGGGGCCAGGAGTGCTGGAGGGGAGGGGGAGGTGGACATGGGGAGGGTGGGTGGGGATGCTGGAGGAGGGAGGGACACAGAAATGGGGCAGGTCTGGGGTGCTGGACAGGGAGGGGGATTCGGAACAGGGAGGGGTCTCCCCGGGCCATGGGGGGGGAGCTGGAAGGTTAGCAGAGCGGGCTGCTGAGGATGCGCCTGGGGAGCAGGGATGAGGAGGTTCAGAGGCTGGTCACCAGGGCAGTGAGGGGCAGGAGACGGCCTGGGGACAAGGATTGAGCTGGTCCCGGTTTGGGAGGGGGGTGCTGGGAGGGGCCCTGTGCCGGGCAGGGGGGCTACAGGCCAGCGGGAGGCAGTGGGGTTGGATCCTGCTGGGTGGGGGCGCTGGCCGTGTGAGCGTCTCTTGGGGGCCCCAGCCTCACACGCCCCTTTGTCTCCTTGGGTCTCACAGGAGATCATGGAGGACTCCCCCACCCCACTGGTCTTGGCCGACTGCCTCAACGCCGCCTGCAGCCTCAGGTACCGACCCCCCCCCGCCGACTCCCCCCCAGAGCAGATCCCCTGACCAGGGAGTGGGAAAGTCTCTGTCTCCTGGGCTATGTCTAGACTGCAAGCCTCTTTCGAAAGAGAGCACCCAGTGAGTCTGGATGCTCTCTTTCGAAGAAGCCCTAGTTCCATTCAAGAACGCCTTCGTTCGAAAGAAGCACTTTCCAAAGAAGGCGTTCTTCCTCGTGAAATGAGGTTTACCGCCGTGGAAAGAAAAGCCGCGTTCTTTCGATTTAATTTCGAAAGAATGCGACTGCAGTCTAGACGCAGGTGATGTTTTTTCGGAAAAAGGCTACTTTTCCCGAAAAACCCCCTGAGTCTGGACACAGCCCTGCTGCTGAATGAACAGTCTCTGCCCCTCTCTCCTGCCAGCACCTTGCAGCCTCCCCTACAGGCCCAGCTCCTGAGCCCCCTGCTGAGGGCGGCCGTGGGACAGACTGTGTCTGGGGACTGGCAGCAGGAGCCCATCCACACACAGGTACGTCCCTCCGGGCCCTGCTCCCGGGCTGGGCTGGAGCTCCAGAGAGGAGTGGGGGTGGGGGCAGAGGGAGAGAAGAAGCTGCAGGTTTGGATCCTTCCCTCCAGGTTTCCCGTTGCTCTCCCTGGGGGCCCGTCCCTTCCATGCCCAGCCTGGGCTCCTCCCTGCTCTGCGAGGCGGCTCAGACCCTGCTCAAGGCTGCACCCCGGAGCCAGCGGGTGGCCTGGATTCCCCAACCCCCCTCTGACCCAGGGCTCCCCCTTGTCTTGCAGCAGTTCATCCGGGCCCTTCCCGTCGACCTCCAGGCCCTACTGGCAAGCCTCCTCGCCGAGTCCCCAGACACCGCCAGGCTGCAGCTGATCATGGAGGTGAGCCCCGTGGGGGGGACGGGGCCATTGTCCCTGCTTCCTCGGGGGGCCGAGAGAGGAGCTGTGTCAGTGGCTGGGGGTGGGGGGGGGCACAGTCTGAGAGGAGCCCCAGGCTCTGCCCAGAACCGGCGCCTCCCTACGGGTCCTGACCTGCCTCTTTCCCCCCCAGCACCTGAGCCCGTGGCTGGAGTCCCGCCTGCCCCAGGAGCGAGCCAGGGCCCTTGGCAGCACCACGGCCCTGCTGGGAGTCGCCACCACCCTCCCGGGGTTTGAGGTAAGTGACCTCGGAGCCGGGGGGTCTGGGGCTGCAGGGCGCGGGGCTGGGAGCGTCCCCGGGAGGCAGAGCTGGGAATGGGCCGGGAATGGGCCGCGTTCTCCTTTCCCCGGGGAGGGGCGACCCTGGGCCTTTCCGGGGGGCACCTGGCCCCCAGACTGGGGAGTGGCCGTCAGTGGATCCCCTTGTTCCACCCCCGGAGTGACCCTTCAGTCGGGGCCATTGCTCAGGGTTGTCTCCTCGCAAGGCCGGCCCCGCCCCGCCCCGCCCCGCCCCGGGAGGTGTCTCTGTCCGTCCCCGAGCTCAGAACCGCCTCGGCGGCCGTTAGCATGGGACGTGCAGCCCCAGGATGCTGAGGGACCCCCCCTCTTCTCTCCCCTCAGAACTCCGCCGACTGGCCGAGGATGGGTCACCACGTGGCCCAGCTGGGCCTTTTTATTTCGGACCCATCCGAAGACGTCAGCCGGCTGGCCCGGAAGGGGGTGCACAGCCTGTACCGACTCCTCCTGCACCACAGGGGTAAGGAACCCAGCCGGGACCTGGGCCCCAGGGACACCCTGAGGGTGCCGGCGGCGGGGGGAGGGGACCCAGCCCTTTTCCCCCAGACTGGCCCAAGGGGGGATGCGTCCCTCTGTGTTCCCCTTCTGCCCCCTGTGCCCCTCCATTTGCCCAGGGATGCCTGCAGGGACCCGTGGGAGGGGAAGGGCTCAGACCTGCCAGCAGAATCACCCTGGTTTGTCTCTTGCAGGCCTCAACATCCACCAGGCAGAGGACCTGTGGTGCAGGCACTACTATAAGGAGAGATGGGTCCTGGCGCACAGCAACACCGTGCGGGTGGGAGAGGTAAGGACGCGCTGCCAGGGCAGGGCAGGGCTCGGGGGTGGGGCTGGCTGGGGCCCTCGTGCGGGTAGGACGCGGGGTGGGAGCGGGGAGTCACTGATCGAATGGTCGATGCATTTTCCCTCGACTATTCGAGCCGTGGACAGGGCGGCGCTGCCCCTTTGTGACGCTGTCCCGGCGTTTCAAAGGGGCGGCGCTTCCTAGGGGCAGCGCCGCACCTTGCCCCGGATCTCCCGTAGGAGGGGAAGCAGGGCGGGGGGGGGGCAACACTTTTTGATGGAGGTCGCTCCAAGATGTTGGCCAGTGGCCTAGGGCTGCTCTGTTGTGCGGAGGGGGGTGAGGTCTGGGAGGGTCTTGGGGGCAGGAGGAAGGTGTGACCTGGGGCAGGGGTTAGGGTGCAGGGTGAGGAGAGCGTCTGGGTGCAGGGTCTGGAAGGGAGTTTGCAGAAGGAGGAAGCTGTTTTAGCCCCAGGAGTTGGGGCCGGGCTCTGGGCCGTCAGCTGAAACCTCCCGTGCTCTTGATTTCAGGTCTTTGGGCAGCTCTTCACGCCAGAGCAGGAGAACTGCTTTTTAGACAAGGCTCTGCTCGCTGCCCGCTCCCCCCTGAGGCGCCCCAGCCAGGCCGGGCTGGTCCTGGCCCACGCCCTGCATGGGCAGGCCCATCAGCTCCTGGGATACATGGTGAGCAGCCGGAGCAGATGCAGGAGAGCGGGGCAGGGCCAGGGTCTCCTTCCCATCCCCTCAGGGAGTCCCCCGCCCCTTTCCTCATGCTGCCCCCACCCCACATCCCTGCTGGGTGGGTCAGAAGCTCACCCTGCGGGCCTGACGGGGGGTGACCAGAGAGCAGAACAAGTCTCAGCGCAGGGGGGAGGAGGGTGGAAATGCTGGGGGGGCCCAGTACCCCTGAGTCCCCAGGGATGAATGTGACGGATTCTGCTTCCCTTGCAGCAGGAAGACAGCCAGTGAGAGCACAAGGAGCTGAGGAGCCAGCAGCTGCGTCCCCCTCCCCCCAACCCTCCCAATTGTATAGAATGTATTTAAATTCGGATTAAATAACGTTTCAAAAAACATTTGGATCAGGCTTTGTCAATAATTTTTAATGGGGGGGGGGCATTTTGGCAAGTGGTCAAGGGCCACATTTCTACCGAGGAGTTTGGGGTCTGGGACGGGGCGGTTGGGTGCAGAAGAGAGCTGAGGGGAGGAGCCTGGGTGCGCACCGTCCATTGCATCATCACGCGGCGCCATTGTGCTACTGCTGGAGCTTGGGTGACTGGTTTAATTTGAATGTTTACACAGATTAGGTGTTTTAACTTTAGGAAACTTCATTTTCAATAAGGTCAAATGTTAATTTCTGTCTACCACAAAGGGTTTCAAAGTTTTCTTCATTAAAGGCAGGGATGAGGAACCTTTTTTGTCTCCAGGGCCACTGACCCCCAGAAAAACCAGTTGGGGACCACACACGAGAAAAGCAAAATACAAAAACCCTTCTTCCGAAACCCACAAGCCTCACTGAGGTGAGGGGAAGGGACAGGGAGGACTGAGGTTCGGGGATCCCTCATTTTTGGCCCCCCCTCAGATTGAGAGGGACCCGCAAATGCCACTCTCCCTGGAACCCAGGAGAGTTAATCTGTGCTGGGGCTGGAGTGCCAGGGGAGTGAGATGTCTCAGTCGGGGCCACATTCGTGAGGCTTGGGGGGGGTTGGAGGCGCCAGGGACGCATTCAGATAGAGCAGGGGAGCCGGCAGGGACCCTGAGAGGAGAAGTGGGAGTGAGAGCCCAGCCGGGGAGACACAAGGAAACCAGAGTCAGTCTAGTATCTCTCAGGCAGCTGGGGTAGACACCCCCCACCCCAAACCCCAGCCTCCTGTTGGATCCTCCTCCCACAGTTAACTGCCTCTGAGTCTGCACCCAAACTCCCATCGCTGCCCTGAACCTGTCCCAGAGCCTGCAACCCGCAGCCTCTCCCGCGCCCCACTCCCCAGCCATCCTGCACCGTAACCCCAGCCTCAGGCCAGCGAACCTGAGTGAGGGTGGGGGAGCCCAAGCAGCAGAGGGAGGGGGGAGTGGAATGAGTGGGGGCGTGGCCTCAGAACAGGGGCAGGGGTAGGTGCGGGGAAGGGGGCGGGGCAATGGTAGTGGCCTCTAATGCCCACACCCCTCCCTTCGGCATCGCTTATGTCCCATGTCCGCCCCCTCCTGAGCCCACAGCCGGTGCCAAGGCCTCGTGCCCAGGGCGGGGTCGCCCCTGTGAGCTGCCAGCCATACTGGGGAGAGGCGAGAGGGTCTGGGCTGCTGTGTCCGTTGCTGGCTCCTGTCAGGCCTTTGCACCAAGTCCTGGTGCAGCCTGAGCAAACCTGGGTCCTTCCCTGCTCCTCCAACACCACCTGGGCAAAGGGAGGAGAGTCCCCAACAGCCTCTGTCACTTCGGCCTCCTGTCGGGGGAACATGCCCCCTGCAGCATGATCCCCTGTAGATCTAGCCCTCTGGGCACTCACCCAAGGTCTCTACACGGCAGCTGCTCTGTGCCTAGTGCTGGCACTGCAGAGCCATTTGCCACTTTGCACCCGACTGTCACCAGGTCCTTTCCATTTGCAGGGCCAGCCACATCTCCTGCCCGCTAGGCCATTGGCTGCACCCTCGTCTCGCTCCTCCTGGTGTCTGTATCCGTCATCACCTTGGTGCTGGAGAGATGGGGCCTGCCCCAGCCTGCCGGGGCTGCAAGGGACTCCTGTTGGGAGCAGCTGCATGGGAACCAGAGGCCCAAGAATGGGAGAACCCTATTGACCTGCTGTGAGCAGGAGACGGGGGTGGGGAGGGGGCTGGGGAGGTACCTGTACTCAGCTCTGAATGGGGGCTGGGGAGACACAGACACTGCTGATGATTGCTGCACTGTGGGCCCCTGGGTTACAGTCTATGCCCAGGCAGCTCCTCCAGTCACTGCCTGTCACATTACTGGATCTTGAGGGGAGCAGCCAGATCACTGCTGCACCCATAGGTGGGGGTGTTGGCCCCAGAAAATGGTAGAAAAGGGGGCCATGTGGGGTGCTGAATAGAAGCTTATTATCTGATAGTCCTATGTAAGCTATTTATGTGGTTGTATAACGTCTGTGTGTGTAGTTAGGAATCTGTAGTCTGTGTGGATCCTGAATATTTCTCTGCATGTGGTTGAGCATTGGGCAGAGCCCGGCCTGTGGACATGCTAATTAGCGAGGCCCTGTGGGACAATGGCACTGAATGGGCCAAGGACACACCTAAAGCATGAGGGCGGACACCTAAGAGCGGCCAGCAGAGAGAGGCTGAGGACCAGGTGATCTCCTGCAGCCAAGAAGAGGCCAGGAAGGAGGGATAAATAGGCCATGTGGTCGATGCCATCTTGGTTCTCAGCTCAGCACTTCATCCCAGAGGCAGCATTGCAGGGATCGAAGAGCCCGAGAGACCTGTGAACCCATCCTGACCCTAGGATGTGCAACAAGAACTCTTAAACCAGCAGCTGTAACATCTCTGCTAGAGGCTGCATCGAGAACTGGGACATTCGGTGCATGTAACATACTATTCCTTTAACAACCTTACTCTCATGCTTTTCTTTATTGTAATAATAAACCTTTAGGTGTTAGATGCTAAAGGATTGGCTCAGCATGATTTGTGGGTAAGATCCAGAGGGTAAATTGACCAGGGATCTGTGGCTGGTTTCTTGGGACCAGACAGAACTTGTTCGGGGTAGGTGGGATTGGCTGCTAGGACCCCCACCGGTGTATGAGGCCCGGGGCCATCGGGGGCATGGATATTGCTGGGGTGCTGGAGGGGTTTTGCTCGTGAGGCTTCAGGCAGGCAGCTGAAGCGCTCTGTGGGACTGGTTTGTGGCCTGTGTGGAGAGGTCACCAGTCTGGGGGCTGTAAGGAGCCCCGGATTTGAGCAATTCGCCGTGAGCAGACGCCCTCAGCTGTGCCCAGACACGGCCCGGTCCGTCACACTGCCCCTCAGCCTGCAGGCCTCTCCTCGCTCTCAGCCAGGCCAAGGGCTGAGCCGTGCTGTGGCCTGCCCCACCCAGCCAGCCAGCCCAGCTCCTCCTCCTGCACAAACAGTCCCGCCTGCTCCTTTAGCAAAGCAGAGCGGGCTGGTTGTGGAACTTCTGGGAGACTGAGGTTCAAGTCCCAGGTCTGCTGCAGAGCCCTTGGCCCTGCCACTCCCCTGAGTGGGCCTCAGCTCCCGTCTGTGAAACGGGGACACTGATTCTAACTCGTCTAAGGGGAGAATTTTCAAAGCCCTAAGGGAGTTGGGAGCACAAGTGTGTGACTGTGCTTTGTGCCCACTGCTTGGTGCTCCTAAATCCCCCAGGTGCTTAGCGTGGGAGCTTTTCCGGGCAGGGGCTGCGGCTAGGGTTGCCAGGTGTCCCGTTTGAACCGGACAGTCCAGTATTTGAGCTTTCTGTCCAGGAGATAAATTGAGAAAAGATCTCAGTTTTCTAAATAAGATGTACTCTAGGTTGTGATGCAATGGCAAGTATGTCTGGTATTTTTATTGACCATCTGGCAACCCTGGCTGCGGCTGCCTCTCACTACTCTGGTGTGGACAAAGCACTGCAGTCATCCCGGGACAACGCCCCCAGAGACGCTCTCCCTCTGGGGCAGGGTCCTTTAATGCTTTTCACACTGACATAGGCTACGGGACAGCCCCTTGGACACGGGCATGAGTGTCCCCGCGGGGCGGTATCCCCCGGACGCTGCGCAATGCAGAGAAGAGGGGTGAGTCCTGGGGGATTGGTGGGACAAGAGACGTTCCGTTATTTTAACCCCACCCGCTATAAAGCAGCAAAACCCTGGGTCCAGGTACTCAAAAGTGCAGGGCTCTGCTTCTGCGGGATTAGCCGCCCCTTCTCGGCTGGTAACATGCAGGCGAAGCATCAAAGGGCTCCCACCCCACTGAGATGGTGACTGCATGTCTCGGGAAGGGAAGAATCCAGCCATGGGGGGGGGGGAGGGATCCCCTCTGGCACTGACGGAGAGGCCCAGAGACATGCAGAAGGAAAGTTCGGGAGGGAGGGGGCAGAGATACCAGGTAGGGAGGAGGACGGAGGTGCAGCTAACTCTGGTACTCGTGACACCCAGACCCCATCTCTCCCCACCTCCTTGGACCCAGGCAGCACCTGCTCCTTTTTGTCTCCTCTCCCATTGACTGCCGCCCTCCTCACCACCAGGTCTCCCAAAGGTTCCTCTCCCCAAATGTTTCCCACTCCCCTCCCACTGTTCCTCGCTCCCAAATCCCTGGGGTCCTGTCAAACAAACGTCTCTTCCTCCCTCCTGTGGCTGGCACCTCCATGTCCTGTAGCCTGGCCCCCCTCCCTTTACTCCATCCTTCACCAACCCTTCCAGCTCCTTGAGTTCCATTTCTTCCAGCCTCCACCCCAACTCCCTCCATCTGCATCTCCACCCCAGCCCTGCCTCCCAGCCCCGCCTCTTAGCCCCCGGCCCCAAACCTTCCCTTCCCTGGTTCTTCCCTCCCCAAACTGCCTGTTCTGCTTATTTCTAGGCCAGGGGTGAAGCAGGAGCCATTCTGCTGGGCACTCTGCAAACACAGAACAAGGACAGTCCCAGCCCCACGCGTCTGGCCCTTGAAGAACAAACCCAGAGGCAGAGGGACCTGGATAGACGGGATGGTGAGGGGCAATTTCCCTCAGCAGCTTGGGCCGTCCTGGCAGAATGGTGTCTCAGTCTCCCAGGAGATCACGGTAGTGGGAACCAACTGTCCATGTTGTGCTAGACAAGGGCGATAGGAAGCCGCTCTGGGGTGCCCCACTAAGCCTGGCGGGCTGGGGGCGGGGCTTTGGGTGCTGTCAGCACGCTGGGCTGCACAGCCACAGTGTACTCCAGGGATCTGGTGGCCAAGTAGTGTAGTGGCTGCACTCCCAGTCCCCTGCCCTGAGCCTCCAAACACCCCCCACCACCTACCCCTGACTCCTGCACCACAATCCCTGCACTGCGCCCCCCCTCACTCCTGGACTCCCTGCCCTGAGCTCTCCACACCCATACACTCTCCAGCCCCCTGTCCTGAGCTCCACCATACCCCTGCCCTGAGCTCCCCATCCTCCCACACTCCCCACCCCCTGCCCTGAGCTCCCCCACATCCTCACACTCCTCATCCCCCGCCCTGACCTCCCCATACTCCCACATTCCCCATCCCACTGCTCTGAGCTCCCCCACATCTACAGACTTCCCACCCCCCTGCCCTGAGCTCCCCCACATCCTCACACTGCATCCCCCTAACCTGAGCTCCCCACACCCACACACCCCAGCCCTGAGCTCCCTGGATTCCACACATTCAAATTTCTCACAGGTAATTTCCTGTCATTCAGTTTGGACACAGGCCGGCTAACCTTGTGAGGAGGGCTTTAAACTAGGTTCGACGGGGACAGGTGAGCAAAGCCCACAGGTAAGTGCTGAATGTGCGGGACTGAGAGATGGGTTGGAAATGGGGGGGATTACGGCCTATAATGGGAAGGAGCAAGGAGGGTCAGGGCACAACAGGGAGGCAAGATCAAATCAGTATCTTAGATGCCTATATACAAATCCAAGAAGTATGGGTAATAAGCAGGAAGAACTGGAATTGCTAACCAATAAATACAACTTTGATATCATTGGTATTACAGAAACCTGGTGGGATGGGACGCACGATTGGAATGTTGGTATGGAAGGGTACGGCTTGCTCAGGAAGGACAGACAGGGAAAAAAGGGAGGAGGGGTTGCCTTGTATATTAAAAATGTACACACTTGGACTGAAGTGGAGATGAACGTAGGAGATAGCTGTGTAGACAGTCTCTGGGTGAAGCTAAAAGGGGTAAAAAACGAGGGTGATATCATGCTAGGAGTCTACTACAGGCCACCTAGCCAGGTGGAAGAGGTGGATGAGGCCTTTTTTAAACAATTAACAAAACTAGCCAAAGCCCAAGATTTGGTGGTGATGGGGGACTTCAACTATCCAGACATATGTTGGGAAACTAACACAGCGGGGCGCAGGCTATCCAAGAAGTTTCTGGACTGCATTGGAGACAACTTTCTGTTTCAGAAGGTTGAAAAAGCTACCAGAGGAGAAGCTGTTCTGGATTTGGTTTTAAGAAATAGGGAGCAACTAGTTGAGAACTTGAAAGTGGAAGACAGTATAGGGGACAGTGATCATGAAATAATAGAGTTCATGATCTTAAGGAAAGGTAGAAGGGAGACCAGCACAATTGAGCTAATGGATTTCAGGAAGACAGATTTTGATAAGTTCAGAGAACTTGTAGGTAAGGTCCCATGGGAAGCAAGACTGAAGGGAAAAACAACTGAGGAGAGTTGGAAGTATTTCAAAGGGACGTTGTTAAGGGCCCAAAAGCAAACAATTCCGCTGTGTAGGAAAGATAGAAAATATGGCAAAAGACCAGCTTGGCTTAACAAGGAGATCTTGCATGATCTCAAAATAAAAAAGGAGTCGTATAAAAAATGGAAACTAGGACAACTAACAAAGGATGAATATAGGCAAGCAACACGGGAATGCAGGGGCAAGATTAGAAAGGCAAAGGCACAAAATGAGATCAAACTAGCTACAGGCATAAAGGGAAACAAGAAGACCTTTTACAAATACATTAAAAGCAAGAGGAAGACCAAGGACAGGGTAGGCCCACTGCTTAGTGAGGAGGGAGAAGCAGTAACAGGAAACTTGGAAATGGCAGAGATGCTCAATGACTTCTTTGTTTCGGTCTTCACCGAGAAGTCTGGAGGTGTGCCTAACGTAGTGAATACAAGCAGAGAGAGGGTAAGTTTAGAAGATAGGATACACAAAGAACAAGTTAAAAATCACTTAGGAAAGTTAGATGTCAGCAAGTCACCAGCTCCTGATGAAATGCATCCCAGGATACTCAAGGAGCTGATAGAGGAGCTATCTGAGCCTTTAGCTATGATTTTTGAAAAATCATGGCAGACAGGGGAGATTCCAGAAGACTGGAAAAGGGCAAATAATGTGCCCATCTATAAAAAGGGGAATAAGAACAACCCAGGAAACTACAGACCGGTCAGTTTAACGTCTGTCCCAGGGAAGATAATGGAGCAGGTAATTAAGGAAATCATATGCAAACACTTGGAAGGTAATAAAGTGAAAGTGCAGATGATACCAAACTGGGTGGGGTTGCAACTTCTTTGGAGGAGAGGGACATAATTCAAAATGACCTTAGCAAGTTAGGGAAATGGTCAGAGGTAAACAGGATGCGGTTTAATAAAGAGAAATGGAAAGTGCTCCACTTAGGAAGGAACAATCAGTTCCATACATACAAGATGGGATGCGACTGTCTAGGAAGGAGCATGGTGGAAAGAGATCTAGGGGTCACAGTGGACCACAAGTTGAATATGAGTCAACAGTGTGATGCTGTTGCAAAAAAAGCAAATATGATTCTAGGTTGTATCAACAGGTGTGTTGTAAGCAAAACTCGTGAAGTTGTGGTACCGCCCCAGGGTCAGGAGCATGTCAGGTCTCTTCAGACATGCATGTGCCTATTGGGCCACGGCCCCTGGGTGTCACGCAGCTGGAGCGTGGCATGGCATGTGCTTGCACGTGCACAGGTGTCTGTGTGATCCGTGGGAGGCATGGCCCACGTGCGCGGTCCCTGGTCTCCCTCCCGCCTCCTCCCCCAAACTACTTAATTCGAACAACTTCCCCGGCTGACCAAAACCCATCTCATCCCATCAAAAGCTTCTGCCCAGCCCAAGAGGACCAGCTACGTTCCCGGCTCAATTCATCCCTTACAGTCAGAGCCAAAAATCACCAGCTGACGGTCCTTCAGAATCCTCAATGGAAAGGGGGAGAGGGAATTGTGGGAGCACGGGCAGCACTCGCCACGTTCTCGGTTGAGGCTTGCAGCAGTCATGGAAGAGAGAGCTGGCTTCGGTCAAGTCTCGGGAGTACGGCCACGGCTTGGACGGGTCCTTCAGTCCTTGGCTCAGAGCTTCGGTTGGTAGCCCACATCCTCCCGTGGTAAAAAAGCAGGAGGGCTTTCCTTCCAGGGCCTTTTGCATCTTCTGCCGTGGGAGCACCTGAAAGTAAAACAGCTGCGGCAGGCGTACGCCATGGCCACTAGGGGCGGCGCCGCAGGAAGCCCTGTTGCCTGAGGACAGAAGAGGAGGCCTCCGTGCCTCCCACACAGGAAGCGGGGGGCTGCCGAGAGCTTCCCCGCAGGCGGCATCCTGGCCTGGCCTTTAGCTACTTGCAGCCTGGAGTGAAGGCGCGGAGTCAAAAGAGGCCGGCCCACACGTAGCAGAGGATGGTTTCGAGCCATCGACCTCTGGGTTATGGGCCCAGCACGCTTCCGCTGCGCCACTCTGCTCCCTTGTGGCTAAATTGCCCGCAATCCACTCTAGCACCTGGGCTGCACTGGCACCGCCAGGGAGAGGAGCAGGCTGCTAGGCAGCGTTTCGGAAACCCCTTCGAGGTCTCTGTGGCGCAATGGGTCAGCGTGTTCGGCTGTTAACCGAAAGGATGGTGGTTCGAGCCCACCCGGGGACGTGGCTACGCTTGGCCTCCTGGCGCTTGCTAGCGGGCTCCCTTTTGCCACCTCCAAGCCATCCCTCTCGGCCTCAGTGAGGTCACCTTGTGGCCGGCAAGGTTCAGGGGCCGTGCCGTGCCACGGGAGCCCGTCTCCCAGCAACCGCGCCGGGGCCTCGGCCTCAGGGCTTAAGCCCCGAGCCCAAGCGTGAAAGCTCCAGCCGGGCAGGTGTCGTTCCCCTCCCGCCTCTACGCCAGCTGAGAGGGAGAAACGCACGAGCCGCGCGGGTTCTTAGCCGCCTCCCTCCTGCGGGCCTGTTTGCTGCGCAGACCTCTGGGCCTGTCTCATGCCTCCCCTGGGAAGCGTGGCCGCGCGAACTGAGCCCCAGTCGCAGCTCCTGAGGTTTCCTGTGCAGCCTTGGACTTGCATGGCTGCCATGGTTTCTCTTTGGAAGGGACTCGGTCCCGCTTGGACAGGCGACTCGCCCGTGTGACTCCAAACGCCATCTTGTGGCTGTCTTTTTCCCCCACAGCCAGAACACCAGGATTCGCCTCCCACGGCAGAAGATACAAAAGGCCCTGGAAGGAAAGCCCTCCTGCTTTTTTACCTCGGGAGGATGTGGGCTACCAACCGAAGCTCTGAGCCAAGGACTGAAGGACCCGTCCAAGCCGTGGCCGTACTCCCGAGACTTGACCGAAGCCAGCTCTCTCTTCCATGACTGCTGCAAGCCTCAACCGAGAACGTGGCGAGTGCTGCCCGTGCTCCCACAATTCCCTCTCCCCCTTTCCATTGAGGATTCTGAAGGACCGTCAGCTGGTGATTTTTGGCTCTGACTGTAAGGGATGAATTGAGCCGGGAACGTAGCTGGTCCTCTTGGGCTGGGCAGAAGCTTTTGATGGGATGAGATGGGTTTTGGTCAGCCGGCGTGTGCCTAAAGAGCGTGGGTGGTGGCGATGCGGGAGAAGCGGCGCGTCGGAGGGAATTGCTCGCGTGTCCTGTTGTTGAGCAGTATGGCAAAGGCAGAAGTTCTCTTTGTGAGGGGTTTGGCGTGCCTGGGAGTAGTAGAGCAAGGCCAGTGTTGATGCTGTGGCAGCTCTTTGTCTAGGCGTTTTGTCTAGGCCTGAATGAAGGCTCTGGGTAGCGTGGTCCAGAAGTGCTTTGTTCCACGAGCGTCTGGAGAGCCTCCCTGGCGCGTTCCCTGAGCGGGTCCCGGCGGCCCTTGTGGGTGGGAAAAGGGCAGGAGGAAGCCCTGTTGCCTGAGGACAGAAGAGGAGGCCTCCGTGCCTCCCACACAGGAAGCGGGGGGCTGCCGAGAGCTTCCCCGCAGGCGGCATCCTGGCCTGGCCTGGCCTTTAGCTACTTGCAGCCTGGAGTGAAGGCGCGGAGTCAAAAGAGGCCGGCCCACACGTAGCAGAGGATGGTTTCGATCCATCGACCTCTGGGTTATGGGCCCAGCACGCTTCCGCTGCGCCACTCTGCTCCCTTGGGGGTAGACTGCCCGCAATCCACTCTAGCACCTGGGCTGCACTGGCACGGCCAGGCAGAGGAGCAGGCTGCTAGGCAGCGTTTCGGAAAGCCCTTCGAGGTCTCTGTGGCGCAATGGGTCAGCGTGTTCGGCTGTTAACCGAAAGGATGGTGGTTCGAGCCCACCCAGGGACGTGGCTACGCTCGGCCTCCTGGCGCTTGCTAGCGGGCTCCCTTTTGCCACCTCCAAGCCATCCCTCTCGGCCTCGGTGAGGTCACCTTGTGGCCGGCAAGGTTCAGGGGCCGTGCCGTGCCACGGGAGCCCGTCTCCCAGCAACCGCGCCGGGGCCTCGGCCTCAGGGCTTAAGCCCCGAGCCCAAGCGCGAAAGCTCCAGCCGGGCAGGTGTCGTTCCCCTCCCGCCTCTACGCCAGCTGAGAGGGAGAAACGCACGAGCCGCGCGGGTTCTTAGCCGCCTCCCTCCTGCGGGCCTGTTTGCTGCGCAGACCTCTGGGCCTGTCTCATGCCTCCCCTGGGAAGCGTGGCCGCGCGAACTGAGCCCCAGTCGCAGCTCCTGAGGTTTCCTGTGCAGCCTTGGACTTGCATGGCTGCCATGGTTTCTCTTTGGAAGGGACTCGGTCCCGCTTGGACAGGCGACTCGCCCGTGTGACTCCAAACGCCATCTTGTGGCTGTCTTTTTCCCCCACAGCCAGAACACCAGGATTCGCCTCCCACGGCAGAAGATGCAAAAGGCCCTGGAAGGAAAGCCCTCCTGCTTTTTTACCTCGGGAGGATGTGGGCTACCAACCGAAGCTCTGAGCCAAGGACTGAAGGACCCGTCCAAGCCGTGGCCGTACTCCCGAGACTTGACCGAAGCCAGCTCTCTCTTCCATGACTGCTGCAAGCCTCAACCGAGAACGTGGCGAGTGCTCCCACAATTCCCTCTCCCCCTTTCCATTGAGGATTCTGAAGGACCGTCAGCTGGTGATTTTTGGCTCTGACTGTAAGGGATGAATTGAGCCGGGAACGTAGCTGGTCCTCTTGGGCTGGGCAGAAGCTTTTGATGGGATGAGATGGGTTTTGGTCAGCCGGCGTGTGCCTAAAGAGCGTGGGTGGTGGCGATGCGGGAGAAGCGGCGCGTCGGAGGGAATTGCTCGCGTGTCCTGTTGTTGAGCAGTATGGCGAAGGCAGAAGTTCTCTTTGTGAGGGGTTTGGCGTGCCTGGGAGTAGTAGAGCAAGGCCAGTGTTGATGCTGTGGCAGCTCTTTGTCTAGGCGTTTTGTTTAGGCCTGAATGAAGGCTCTGGGTAGCGTGGTCCAGAAGTGCTTTGTTCCACGAGCGTCTGGAGAGCCTCCCGGGCGCGCTCCCTGAGCGGGTCCCGGCGGCCCTTGTGGGTGGGAAAAGGGCAGGAGGAAGCCCTGTTGCCTGAGGACAGAAGAGGAGGCCTCCGTGCCTCCCACACAGGAAGCGGGGGGCTGCCGAGAGCTTCCCCGCAGGCGGCATCCTGGCCTGGCCTTTAGCTACTTGCAGCCTGGAGTGAAGGCGCGGAGTCAAAAGAGGCCAGCCCACACGTAGCAGAGGATGGCTTCGATCCATCGACCTCTGGGTTATGGGCCCAGCACGCTTCCGCTGCGCCACTCTGATCCCTTGGGGATAGACTGCCCGCAATCCACTCTAGCACCTGGGCTGCACTGGCACGGCCAGGCAGAGGAGCAGGCTGCTAGGCAGCGTTTCGGAAAGCCCTTCGAGGTCTCTGTGGCGCAATGGGTCAGCGCGTTCTGCTGTTAACCGAAAGGATGGTGATTCGAGCCCACCCGGGGACGTGGCTACGCTCGGCCTCCTGGCGCTTGCTAGCGGGCTCCCTTTTGCCACCTCCAAGCCATCCCTCTCGGCCTCGGTGAGGTCACCTTGTGGCCGGCAAGGTTCAGGGGCCGTGCCGTGCCACAGGAGCCCGTCTCCCAGCAACCGCGCCGGGGCCTCGGCCTCGGGGCTTAAGCCCCGAGCCCAAGCGCAAAAGCTCCAGCCGGGCAGGTGTCGTTCCCCTCCCGCCTCTACGCCAGCTGAGAGGGAGAAACGCACGAGCCGCGCGGGTTCTTAGCCGCCTCCCTCCTGCGGGCCTGTTTGCTGCGCAGACCTCTGGGCCTGTCTCATGCCTCCCCTGGGAAGCGTGGCCGCGCGAACTGAGCCCCAGTCGCAGCTCCTGAGGTTTCCTGTGCAGCCTTGGACTTGCATGGCTGCCATGGTTTCTCTTTGGGAGGGACTCGGTCCCGCTTGGACAGGCGACTCGCCCGTGTGACTCCAAACGCCATCTTGTGGCTGTCTTTTTCCCCCACAGCCAGAACACCAGGATTCGCCTCCCACGGCAGAAGATGCAAAAGGCCCTGGAAGGAAAGCCCTCCTGCTTTTTTACCTCGGGAGGATGTGGGCTACCAACCGAAGCTCTGAGCCAAGGACTGAAGGACCCGTCCAAGCCGTGGCCGTACTCCCGAGACTTGACCGAAGCCAGCTCTCTCTTCCATGACTGCTGCAAGCCTCAACCGAGACCGTGGCGAGTGCTGCCCGTGCTCCCACAATTCCCTCTCCCCCTTTCCATTGAGGATTCTGAAGGACCGTCAGCTGGTGATTTTTGGCTCTGACTGTAAGGGATGAATTGAGCCGGGAACGTAGCTGGTCCTCTTGGGCTGGGCAGAAGCTTTTGATGGGATGAGATGGGTTTTGGTCAGCCGGCGTGTGCCTAAAGAGCGTGGGTGGTGGCGATGCGGGAGAAGCGGCGCGTCGGAGGGAATTGCTCGCGTGTCCTGTTGTTGAGCAGTATGGCGAAGGCAGAAGTTCTCTTTGTGAGGGGTTTGGCGTGCCTGGGAGTAGTAGAGCAAGGCCAGTGTTGATGCTGTGGCAGCTCTCTGTCTAGGCGTTTTGTCTAGGCCTGAATGAAGGCTCTGGGTAGCGTGGTCCAGAAGTGCTTTGTTCCACGAGCGTCTGGAGAGCCTCCCTGGCGCGCTCCCTGAGCGGGTCCCGGCGGCCCTTGTGGGTGGGAAAAGGGCAGGAGGAAGCCCTGTTGCCTGAGGACAGAAGAGGAGGCCTCCGTGCCTCCCACACAGGAAGCGGGGGGCTGCCGAGAGCTTCCCCGCAGGCGGCATCCTGGCCTGGCCTGGCCTTTAGCTACTTGCAGCCTGGAGTGAAGGCGCGGAGTCAAAAGAGGCCGGCCCACACGTAGCAGAGGATGGTTTCGATCCATCGACCTCTGGGTTATGGGCCCAGCACGCTTCCGCTGCGCCACTCTGCTCCCTTGGGGCTAGACTGCCCGCAATCCACTCTAGCACCTGGGCTGCACTGGCACGGCCAGGCAGAGGAGCAGGCTGCTAGGCAGCGTTTCGGAAAGCCCTTCGAGGTCTCTGTGGCGCAATGGGTCAGCGCGTTCGGCTGTTAACCGAAAGGATGGTGATTCGAGCCCACCCGGGGACGTGGCTACGCTCGGCCTCCTGGCGCTTGCTAGCGGGCTCCCTTTTGCCACCTCCAAGCCATCCCTCTCGGCCTCAGTGAGGTCACCTTGTGGCCGGCAAGGTTCAGGGGCCGTGCCGTGCCACAGGAGCCCGTCTCCCAGCAACCGCGCCGGGGCCTCGGCCTCGGGGCTTAAGCCCCGAGCCCAAGCGCAAAAGCTCCAGCCGGGCAGGTGTCGTTCCCCTCCCGCCTCTACGCCAGCTGAGAGGGAGAAACGCACGAGCCGCGCGGGTTCTTAGCCGCCTCCCTCCTGCGGGCCTGTTTGCTGCGCAGACCTCTGGGCCTGTCTCATGCCTCCCCTGGGAAGCGTGGCCGCGCGAACTGAGCCCCAGTCGCAGCTCCTGAGGTTTCCTGTGCAGCCTTGGACTTGCATGGCTGCCATGGTTTCTCTTTGGGAGGGACTCGGTCCCGCTTGGACAGGCGACTCGCCCGTGTGACTCCAAACGCCATCTTGTGGCTGTCTTTTTCCCCCACAGCCAGAACACCAGGATTCGCCTCCCACGGCAGAAGATGCAAAAGGCCCTGGAAGGAAAGCCCTCCTGCTTTTTTACCTCGGGAGGATGTGGGCTACCAACCGAAGCTCTGAGCCAAGGACTGAAGGACCCGTCCAAGCCGTGGCCGTACTCCCGAGACTTGACCGAAGCCAGCTCTCTCTTCCATGACTGCTGCAAGCCTCAACCGAGACCGTGGCGAGTGCTGCCCGTGCTCCCACAATTCCCTCTCCCCCTTTCCATTGAGGATTCTGAAGGACCGTCAGCTGGTGATATTTGGCTCTGACTGTAAGGGATGAATTGAGCCGGGAACGTAGCTGGTCCTCTTGGGCTGGGCAGAAGCTTTTGATGGGATGAGATGGGTTTTGGTCAGCCGGCGTGTGCCTAAAGAGCGTGGGTGGTGGCGATGCGGGAGAAGCGGCGCGTCGGAGGGAATTGCTCGCGTGTCCTGTTGTTGAGCAGTATGGCGAAGGCAGAAGTTCTCTTTGTGAGGGGTTTGGCGTGCCTGGGAGTAGTAGAGCAAGGCCAGTGTTGATGCTGTGGCAGCTCTCTGTCTAGGCGTTTTGTCTAGGCCTGAATGAAGGCTCTGGGTAGCGTGGTCCAGAAGTGCTTTGTTCCACGAGCGTCTGGAGAGCCTCCCTGGCGCGCTCCCTGAGCGGGTCCCGGCGGCCCTTGTGGGTGGGAAAAGGGCAGGAGGAAGCCCTGTTGCCTGAGGACAGAAGAGGAGGCCTCCGTGCCTCCCACACAGGAAGCGGGGGGCTGCCGAGAGCTTCCCCGCAGGCGGCATCCTGGCCTGGCCTGGCCTTTAGCTACTTGCAGCCTGGAGTGAAGGCGCGGAGTCAAAAGAGGCCGGCCCACACGTAGCAGAGGATGGTTTCGATCCATCGACCTATGGGTTATGGGCCCAGCACGCTTCCGCTGCGCCACTCTGCTCCCTTGGGGCTAGACTGCCCGCAATCCACTCTAGCACCTGGGCTGCACTGGCACGGCCAGGCAGAGGAGCAGGCTGCTAGGCAGCGTGTCTGAAACCCCTTCTAGGTCTCTGTGGCGCAATGGGTCAGCGCGTTTGGCTGTTAACCGAAAGGATGGTGGTTCGAGCCCACCCGGGGACGTGGCTACGCTCGGCCTCCTGGCGCTTGCTAGCGGGCTCCCTTTTGCCACCTCCAAGCCATCCCTCTCGGCCTCGGTGAGGTCACCTTGTGGCCGGCAAGGTTCAGGGGCCGTGCCGTGCCACGGGAGCCCGTCTCCCAGCAACCGCGCAGGGGCCTCGGCCTCGGGGCTTAAGCCCCGAGCCCAAGCGCAAAAGCTCCAGCCGGGCAGGTGTCGTTCCCCTCCCGCCTCTACGCCAGCTGAGAGGGAGAAACGCACGAGCCGCGCGGGTTCTTAGCCGCCTCCCTCCTGCGGGCCTGTTTGCTGCGCAGACCTCTGGGCCTGTCTCATGCCTCCCCTGGGAAGCGTGGCCGCGCGAACTGAGCCCCAGTCGCAGCTCCTGAGGTTTCCTGTGCAGCCTTGGACTTGCATGGCTGCCATGGTTTCTCTTTGGAAGGGACTCGGTCCCGCTTGGACAGGCGACTCGCCCGTGTGACTCCAAACGCCATCTTGTGGCTGTCTTTTTCCCCCACAGCCAGAACACCAGGATTCGCCTGCTCCTGGGTGGCCTGTGTCCCTTTCGGGCCATGGCGGCCGCTATGCGCCCGTAGACGGCCACGTTCCTCCTCCTAGTACAGAGATCATGGACGCTGGGGCCCTGCCCCCAAACCTCAATGAGGTCCATGACCTCCACACTAGACCAGGAGGGTGCGCGCCATCTACGGCCCCTGGCTGGCCCCTGGGTGCTGGGGGACTGGGCGGGGGGACGGCTCGCTGGCACTGGCTGCCTGGCTCATCCTGCAGCCGCTGGCTCGGGGCAGAGACTGCTGGCAGGGCTGGCTCTGGCAAGTGCCGTCTGGCCAGAGTCTACCCCTTTAAGGGCCCCAGGGCTGGGGAGAGGAGAGGAGTTTTCCTGCTTTGGCCCAGAGCAGCCACCAGGGGAACCTGGGGAGGGCTGGGCTCCAGCTACTTCGAATTAAGTGGCTACACAGCCCTTAATTCCAACTACTGAATTCGAATTTGGCGTTACTCCTGGTAGAATGAAGTTTACCTAGTTCGAATTAAGTCCAAACTAGCGGTTTGTATGTGTAGCACCTATGAAAGTTACTTCCAACTAACGGCTGTTAGTTCGAATTAACTTTGTAGTGTAGACATACCCATAGTTCCTATACAACTAGCAGCTAATGGGTAGTCTCCAGTAGTTTAAATCTTGGGGCATTTGGAAAAGGAGGGGGCGCTACATGTGTGCGGGGTGTATTGTTGCCCTCTGCTGGATGGACTGTAAATGCTTTATGTATGTATCATATGCCCTATAGTGCTAACAGTTAATGGAGATTCTCCTCTAGCTCACACCTGGCATTTTCTAAAGTAATATATGTGTGTGTATGTGCGAGAAAGAGCAAGAGCCTGGGGGCTCCCTCATGTCTCCTCCCCATCCTGATCTGCTTGGCTTAAGTGCAGGAAAGAAGAAGTAGTGAGCTTTGTGTATTTGACATCAGGTGGAAGCAGGGGAATGGAGGACTGGTGGGAACAAGAGCACTTGGCTTCTTTTCCTGCAGACCGAGAGGGGTGGGGACTGGCTTGAGCTATATAAATCAGATGCCGCTCCATGCCTCAGTTTCCCCCTTCATACAATGCCGATGACACAGAGAATGTTTGTAAAGTGCCTTGTTGTTAGCCCATGGGGCAGAGGGGGAAACTCGGTCTCAGAAGCAGACTGGGGGGAGGTAAAACTCTACCTAGGCAGCGCTGGTTCCACTACGTCACGCTGCCAGACCGGTCTGAGTGGGTCCCTCTCTTGGCTGCTCCTCCCCCCAGGAGGAGTGGGTTCCTCTCCATCGGCTGCAGGAACCAGCATTTCAAGGTCTTTGCCAATGGGCAGCCGTTCTGCAATTCATCTCTGCCGCGGCTTCCAGCAGATCGATACACTGGAGATCGATGGTGCCGTGGTCGGGTCCTGTGCCCAGTTGTGAGCCCGACCGGTGCCGCTGCCCAGACGGAGATGAGTGGCACACACACGACACCCCCCTACGGCCGCCCTCGCAGACCCAATAAACCTCTCCCTTTCGCAGAACGACTCTGCTCCTGCGTGGTTCTGGGGCTACTTGTGTGTGTGTCCTAGACCCCCTTTCTGCTCAGCGCAGATAGAGACTCCTCTGCAGGTAGAGCTGAGTGCGACGCCTGCACTGGGATGGCGTATTGGGATAATGTACTGACAGCTCCTCTGCGCCACCCCTCCTCTTCCTGCCGCTGCAACATCAAATTAACCTTCCTGGTCTGCCCCCGTCCTCCCTCCGGTACCAGGAGACCCCACGCATGATGGGAGGGGCTGCAAACTGGGGAGCAGGCTACTGCAGGGCTGAGGGCAGCAAACCAGCCCCCAGAGCCCTGCAGGGCCTGGCCACGGGGAAGGGGAACTGATGTGAGCAGCATTTAGAGCTGGGGGGGGCTGCGGGGAGGAGGACAATGGAGCCACGAGCAGGACAGGGGGTGAGCCAGCACCAGTGAGTCTCAGGGGGTATGTCTACACTACCCCGCTAGTTCGAACTAGGGGGGTAATGTATGCATACCGAACTTGCTAATGAAGCCCGGGATTTGAATTTCCCGGGCTTCATTAGCATAAAGCCGGCGCTGCCATTTTTAAAAGCCGGCTAGTGCGTACCCCGAGCTGTGGAACGAGGAGTACAGATAGTTCGGAATGGCTACGTAGTTCGAACTATCTAGCCCGTGCCGCGTGTAGCCGCGCGGCACGGGGTTCGCACTAGCCGGCTTTTAAAAATGGCGGCGCCGGCTTTATGCTAATGAAGCCCGGGAAATTCAAATCCCGGGCTTCATTAGCAAGTTCGGTATGCATACATTACCCCCCTAGTTCGAACTAGCGGGGTAGTGTAGAAATACATACCCAGGGGGACTAGAGCCTCCAGGCCTGGCCCCCGTTGAGAGAGAAGCTCAGAGATTGGAGCTGGGGCAGCCAAGAGCCCCCCACTGCTTTGTGGGGTGCAGAACAATGACTGCTCCCGAGGGGGGAAAGGAAGGTGCCTGCACTGCAGGGCCTCCCTGGAGAGACAGTATCGGTCCCTGGCAGACAAAGGTGGAACCAGTTCCAGGGCCTGGCCAGGAAAGAGCCCAAGTCCTGGGAGAAATCAGGCTCCATGCTCAGCTGTGAGTCCGAGTCCCATAGACAAAAGCGCCCCAGGGCAGTGGTGGATTCTCCACATGTCAATGGATCTAGTGCAGGCCAGAGGCCTTGCTGGGATGCGCTAGGGCAAAGCCCAGGGCTGGGGCCGGACGGGAGCCCGTGAGAGGCAGCGGGGCGAGTGGGAGGCTCTAACTCTTGCTCCTGGCCAGGAAGTCCAGTGCTGGGTGACACCAAGGCCACGTCTGCACTGCAGGCATTTTGCTCAAGAACAACTGTTCTTGTGCAAAAACTTGTGGCGCGTCTACACTGCACGTGAATTCTTGTGCAAGTAAATTTGCAGTAAAGCATCAGAAAAGAGGGCTTCTTGCACAGGAGTTATTCCTCTCCCCACGAGGAATAAGCCCCTTTTGTGCAAGAGCTGTTGTGCAAGAAGGCAGCGTGGACGGGCACCAGGGGCTTCTTGAGCAAGACACTTTTATGGCTAAAATGGTCATCAGAGCTTTCTTGCACGAGAAAACGTTCACAATGCCATGGACACTCTTGTGCAAAAGCACATGGCAGGGTGGAGGTGCTCTTGCACGAGACCTTTTGCGCAAGAACTCCGGTGTGAAACAGTTCTTGTGCAAGAAGCCTGCAGCGTAGGGCAGGGAGCAGCCTATGGGGCTACTGGAGCTGCTGGCTGCAGGATGCCCAGTCAGGGAGTGGGGGGGACCCCTAGGAATGGCTCCAACTTCCCAGAGGGGTGGCCAGAGGCAGGACATTTGCCTGGCAGGGTGAGGTGGGGGGGGCAGTGACCTCACAGGGGCTTTGGGCAGCCCTCAGCAGATCAGGCAAAGGGCAGGTGGGGAGGTGGTGACCTCACAGAGGAACCCACATCTCAGGCTGAGAAAAGGGGGGGGCGGGCCCAGGGGACTTTGGAGACCCCCGGTTGCTTTAGCTCTGGTGCGTCTCCTGCTCACAGTTGCTTTGTCCTCTGTGAGTTCCACGTCCGGACAGCGTTTTGCAGAAGGTAAGAGCCCCCAGGGGTTTGGATCCCGCCCGGGGCCGGCTGGGTTCCAGGCAGGCCCAGCCCTCGGTCAAGGGCCAGAAGTGCCTGTGCAAGACCGAGCCGATAAGCAAGGGGCCATTTGGGGGCTGGGGGCAGTCGCTCTGGGGAGCTGGAACCCCTGGATTTCGCTCTGCAGGCTGCGCCCCAAGCTCCCCTTTGCTCCCCTCATTTGCAGCATGGCCAAACACATCAGGCTGTGGTTCCGGAAAGCCCTGAAGATGGCCCCAGGGCCGGTGGGAAGCAGCTCCTCCGTCCCCGCGGGCGGGGAAGCTGAATCCCACCAGCTCGGGGCGACTCGCCCACCGGCCAGGCCCCTCCGGACCTGGCTCCAGAGGCGGCTGGGAAGGCGGGACCCAGCCCAGCGGGGCAGCCGGGTAGGGTGGCTCTGGGGCCTCCTCTGTGGAGAGAAACACCTGCCCCAGGAGCCCAGCCCCCATTACCACCAGGGGGCATCGCCCTGCCCGGCCCCCGGGGACCTGCCAGTCTCCGGGAGCCCCCAGCCTCTCCGCACCAGCCCCTGCAGCTGTGGGTCCAGCTCAGTGAGCAGCAGCGCCTGGGCCTCCAGCTGCAGCCGGGCCACCTCCTGCAGCCGCTCAGACCCAGGTGAGGGGCCGTGAACATGCTGGGCCCAGGGGCTCACCCAGTCCACGGGGGGGCAGCCCCAGTGTCTGCCCCGCAGCCAGGGCAATGGATGGGGGCGGGAGCTGCTGCTTGGCTCTCTTGTTCCTGGCGGGGGCTCTGCTGAGGGCGTTGGCAGATGTGAGGGTGGAAGGGGGATGGGTCCCTGCGAGGGGCGTGTGGGGCCCAACCTGCCCTGGGTCCCTGACATGGGGGCGCGTGACCCCTGCTGGCCGCTGGAGTCACCCTGGTCCCTTCCCTCCCGCACAGAGCTCCCCTGCGCCTCGGCGGAGCTCTGCCAGGAGCGGATGGACTCCCGGGTGGAGGAAGGGGCCATCTATGATATTGAAGAGCAGCTCCACACCCGGGACACGGTAGGAACCTTCTCCACACGGGGGGGGGGGGGGGGGACCCGAGATTGTCCGGCCCCTTCCCAGCACGTCCCCCCCTCCGGGAAGGGCTTGTCCCTGGGGATCCCCCTGGGGCCCCTTCTCCTGCATGACCTGGGCCCCCCAAGCTGAGGTCTCTTGTCATGCACCAGCTGGGCCCCCACAAGCCTGAGGAAGCAGTTGGGGGGGGAGTGTGGGTGCTTGGACAACCGGCAGCTCCCACCTCCACTCCTGGGAGGCCTGAGCCCTGCAGCTGTCCGTGGGGGGCAGGCAGGCCCCAGGCTCACAGACTCTCTCTGGGGTGCAGAGCCCAGCCGCCCTGCAGCGGTTCCTCCTGGCCGTCCCCCCCGCCTGCCTCGCCGCCCTCCAAAGGGGCGAGGACACCCTGGCGCCGCGCTGCTGCAAGGACACCATGATGGCCAGGATCGTGGTGAGCGAGTCGCGGCGGCCGGGAGGAGGGGAGGGGATACGTGGGGTGGACAGGGGTCTGCCTGGGCCATGGCGGCGGGTGGAGGTGCTGGAAATGGGATGGGTGGGGCCAGGAGTGCTGGAGGGGGAGGGGGAGGTGGACATGGGGAGGGTGGGCGGGGATGCTGGAGGAGGGAGGGACACAGAAATTGGGCAGGTCTGGGGTGCTGGACAGGGAGGGGGATTCGGAACAGGGAGGGGTCTCCCCGGGCCATGGGGGGGGGGAGCTGGAAGGTTAGCAGAGCGGGCTGCTGAGGATGCGCCTGGGGAGCAGGGAGGAGGAGGTTCAGAGGCTGGTCACCAGGGCAGTGAGGGGCAGGAGACGGCCTGGGGACAAGGATTGAGCTGGTCCCGGTTTGGGAGGGGGGTGCTGGGAGGGGCCCTGTGCCGGGCAGGGGGGCTACAGGCCAGCGGGAGGCAGTGGGGTTGGATCCTGCTGGGTGGGGGCGCTGGCCGTGTGAGCGTCTCTTGGGGGCCCCAGCCTCACACGCCCCTTTGTCTCCTTGGGTCTCACAGGAGATCATGGAGGACTCCCCCACCCCACTGGTCTTGGCCGACTGCCTCAACGCCGCCTGCAGCCTCAGGTACCGACCCCCCCCCCCCCCGCCGACTCCCCCCCAGAGCAGATCCCCTGACCAGGGAGTGGGAAAGTCTCTGTCTCCTGGGCTATGTCTAGACTGCAAGCCTCTTTCGAAAGAGAGCACCCAGTGAGTCTGGATGCTCTCTTTCGAAGAAGCCCTAGTTCCATTCAAGAACGCCTTCGTTCGAAAGAAGCACTTTCCAAAGAAGGCGTTCTTCCTCGTGAAATGAGGTTTACCGCCGTGGAAAGAAAAGCCGCGTTCTTTCGATTTAATTTCGAAAGAACGCGACTGCAGTCTAGACGCAGGTGATGTTTTTTCGGAAAAAGGCTACTTTTCCCGAAAAACCCCCTGAGTCTGGACACAGCCCTGCTGCTGAATGAACAGTCTCTGCCCCTCTCTCCTGCCAGCACCTTGCAGCCTCCCCTACAGGCCCAGCTCCTGAGCCCCCTGCTGAGGGCGGCCGTGGGACAGACTGTGTCTGGGGACTGGCAGCAGGAGCCCATCCACACACAGGTACGTCCCTCCGGGCCCTGCTCCCGGGCTGGGCTGGAGCTCCAGAGAGGAGTGGGGGTGGGGGCAGAGGGAGAGAAGAAGCTGCAGGTTTGGATCCTTCCCTCCAGGTTTCCCGTTGCTCTCCCTGGGGGCCCGTCCCTTCCATGCCCAGCCTGGGCTCCTCCCTGCTCTGCGAGGCGGCTCAGACCCTGCTCAAGGCTGCACCCCGGAGCCAGCGGGTGGCCTGGATTCCCCAACCCCCCTCTGACCCAGGGCTCCCCCTTGTCTTGCAGCAGTTCATCCGGGCCCTTCCCGTCGACCTCCAGGCCCTACTGGCAAGCCTCCTCGCCGAGTCCCCAGACACCGCCAGGCTGCAGCTGATCATGGAGGTGAGCCCCGTGGGGGGGACGGGGCCATTGTCCCTGCTTCCTCGGGGGGCCGAGAGAGGAGCTGTGTCAGTGGCTGGGGGTGGGGGGGGGCACAGTCTGAGAGGAGCCCCAGGCTCTGCCCAGAACCGGCGCCTCCCTACGGGTCCTGACCTGCCTCTTTCCCCCCCAGCACCTGAGCCCGTGGCTGGAGTCCCGCCTGCCCCAGGAGCGAGCCAGGGCCCTTGGCAGCACCACGGCCCTGCTGGGAGTCGCCACCACCCTCCCGGGGTTTGAGGTAAGTGACCTCGGAGCCGGGGGGTCTGGGGCTGCAGGGCGCGGGGCTGGGAGCGTCCCCGGGAGGCAGAGCTGGGAATGGGCCGGGAATGGGCCGCGTTCTCCTTTCCCCGGGGAGGGGCGACCCTGGGCCTTTCCGGGGGGCACCTGGGCCCCAGACTGGGGAGTGGCCGTCAGTGGATCCCCTTGTTCCACCCCCGGAGTGACCCTTCAGTCGGGGCCATTGCTCAGGGTTGTCTCCTCGCAAGGCCGGCCCCGCCCCGCCCCGCCCCGCCCCGCCCCGGGAGGTGTCTCTGTCCGTCCCCGAGCTCAGAACCGCCTCGGCGGCCGTTAGCATGGGACGTGCAGCCCCAGGATGCTGAGGGACCCCCCCTCTTCTCTCCCCTCAGAACTCCGCCGACTGGCCGAGGATGGGTCACCACGTGGCCCAGCTGGGCCTTTTTATTTCGGACCCATCCGAAGACGTCAGCCGGCTGGCCCGGAAGGGGGTGCACAGCCTGTACCGACTCCTCCTGCACCACAGGGGTAAGGAACCCAGCCGGGACCTGGGCCCCAGGGACACCCTGAGGGTGCCGGCGGCGGGGGGAGGGGACCCAGCCCTTTTCCCCCAGACTGGCCCAAGGGGGGATGCGTCCCTCTGTGTTCCCCTTCTGCCCCCTGTGCCCCTCCATTTGCCCAGGGATGCCTGCAGGGACCCGTGGGAGGGGAAGGGCTCAGACCTGCCAGCAGAATCACCCTGGTTTGTCTCTTGCAGGCCTCAACATCCACCAGGCAGAGGACCTGTGGTGCAGGCACTACTATAAGGAGAGATGGGTCCTGGCGCACAGCAACACCGTGCGGGTGGGAGAGGTAAGGACGCGCTGCCAGGGCAGGGCAGGGCTCGGGGGTGGGGCTGGCTGGGGCCCTCGTGCGGGTAGGACGCGGGGTGGGAGCGGGGAGTCGCTGATCGAATGGTCGATGCATTTTCCCTCGACTATTCGAGCCGTGGACAGGGCGGCGCTGCCCCTTTGTGACGCTGTCCCGGCGTTTCAAAGGGGCGGCGCTTCCTAGGGGCAGCGCCGCACCTTGCCCCGGATCTCCCGTAGGAGGGGAAGCAGGGCGGGGGGGGGCAACACTTTTTGATGGAGGTCGCTCCAAGATGTTGGCCAGTGGCCTAGGGCTGCTCTGTTGTGCGGAGGGGGGTGAGGTCTGGGAGGGTCTTGGGGGCAGGAGGAAGGTGTGACCTGGGGCAGGGGTTAGGGTGCAGGGTGAGGAGAGCGTCTGGGTGCAGGGTCTGGAAGGGAGTTTGCAGAAGGAGGAAGCTGTTTTAGCCCCAGGAGTTGGGGCCGGGCTCTGGGCCGTCAGCTGAAACCTCCCGTGCTCTTGATTTCAGGTCTTTGGGCAGCTCTTCACGCCAGAGAAGGAGAACTGCTTTTTAGACAAGGCTCTGCTCGCTGCCCGCTCCCCCCTGAGGCGCCCCAGCCAGGCCGGGCTGGTCCTGGCCCACGCCCTGCATGGGCAGGCCCATCAGCTCCTGGGATACATGGTGAGCAGCCGGAGCAGATGCAGGAGAGCGGGGCAGGGCCAGGGTCTCCTTCCCATCCCCTCAGGGAGTCCCCCGCCCCTTTCCTCATGCTGCCCCCACCCCACGTCCCTGCTGGGTGGGTCAGAAGCTCACCCTGCGGGCCTGACGGGGGGTGACCAGAGAGCAGAACAAGTCTCAGCGCAGGGGGGAGGAGGGTGGAAATGCAGGGGGGGCCCAGTACCCCTGAGTCTCCAGGGATGAATGTGACGGATTCTGCTTCCCTTGCAGCAGGAAGACAGCCAGTGAGAGCACAAGGAGCTGAGGAGCCAGCAGCTGCGTCCCCCTCCCCCCAACCCTCCCAATTGTATAGAATGTATTTAAATTCGGATTAAATAACGTTTCAAAAAACATTTGGATCAGGCTTTGTCAATAATTTTTAATGGGGGGGGGGCATTTTGGCAAGTGGTCAAGGGCCACATTTCTACCGAGGAGTTTGGGGTCTGGGACGGGGCGGTTGGGTGCAGAAGAGAGCTGAGGGGAGGAGCCTGGGTGCGCACCGTCCATTGCATCATCACGCGGCGCCATTGTGCTAGTGCTGGAGCTTGGGTGACTGGTTTAATTTGAATGTTTACACAGATTAGGTGTTTTAACTTTAGGAAACTTCATTTTCAATAAGGTCAAATGTTAATTTCTGTCTACCACAAAGGGTTTCAAAGTTTTCTTTCTTAAAGGCAGGGATGAGGAACCTTTTTTGTCTCCAGGGCCACTGACCCCCAGAAAAACCAGTTGGGGACCACACACGAGAAAAGCAAAATACAAAAACCCTTCTTCCAAAACCCACAAGCCTCACTGAGGTGAGGGGAAGGGACAGGGAGGACTGAGGTTCGGGGATCCCTCATTTTTGGCCCCCCCTCAGATTGAGAGGGACCCGCAAATGCCACTCTCCCTGGAACCCAGGAGAGTTAATCTGTGCTGGGGCTGGAGTGCCAGGGGAGTGAGATGTCTCAGTCGGGGCCACATTCGTGAGGCTTGGGGGGGGGGTTGGAGGCGCCAGGGACGCATTCAGATAGAGCAGGGGAGCCGGCAGGGACCCTGAGAGGAGAAGTGGGAGTGAGAGCCCAGCCGGGGAGACACAAGGAAACCAGAGTCAGTCTAGTATCTCTCAGGCAGCTGGGGTAGACACCCCCCACCCCAAACCCCAGCCTCCTGTTGGATCCTCCTCCCACAGTCTGCACCCAAACTCCCATCGCTGCCCTGAACCTGTCCCAGAGCCTGCAACCCGCAGCCTCTCCCGCGCCCCACTCCCCAGCCATCCTGCACCGTAACCCCAGCCTCAGGCCAGCGAACCTGAGTGAGGGTGGGGGAGCCCAAGCAGCAGAGGGAGGGGGGAGTGGAATGAGTGGGGGCGTGGCCTCAGAACAGGGGCAGGGGTAGGTGCGGGGAAGGGGGCGGGGCAATGGTAGTGGCCTCTAATGCCCACACCCCTCCCTTCGGCATCGCTTATGTCCCATGTCCGCCCCCTCCTGAGCCCACAGCCGGTGCCAAGGCCTCGTGCCCAGGGCGGGGTCGCCCCTGTGAGCTGCCAGCCATACTGGGGAGAGGCGAGAGGGTCTGGGCTGCTGTGTCCGTTGCTGGCTCCTGTCAGGCCTTTGCACCAAGTCCTGGTGCAGCCTGAGCAAACCTGGGTCCTTCCCTGCTCCTCCAACACCACCTGGGCAAAGGGAGGAGAGTCCCCAACAGCCTCTGTCACTTCGGCCTCCTGTCGGGGGAACATGCCCCCTGCAGCATGATCCCCTGTAGATCTAGCCCTCTGGGCACTCACCCAAGGTCTCTACACGGCAGCTGCTCTGTGCCTAGTGCTGGCACTGCAGAGCCATTTGCCACTTTGCACCCGACTGTCACCAGGTCCTTTCCATTTGCAGGGCCGGCCACATCTCCTGCCCGCTAGGCCATTGGCTGCACCCTCGTCTCGCTCCTCCTGGTGTCTGTATCCGTCATCACCTTGGTGATGCCCCAGCCTGCCGGGGCTGCAAGGGACTCCTGTTGGGAGCAGCTGCATGGGAACCAGAGGCCCAAGAATGGGAGAACCCTATTGACCTGCTGTGAGCAGGAGACGGGGGTGGGGAGGGGGCTGGGGAGGTACCTGTACTCAGCTCTGAATGGGGGCTGGGGAGACACAGACACTGCTGATGATTGCTGCACTGTGGGCCCCTGGGTTACAGTCTATGCCCAGGCAGCTCCTCCAGTCACTGCCTGTCACATTACTGGATCTTGAGGGGAGCAGCCAGATCACTGCTGCACCCATAGGTGGGGGTGTTGGCCCCAGAAAATGGTAGAAGGGGGGGTCATGTGGGGTGCTGAATAGAAGCTTATTATCTGATAGTCCTATGTAAGCTATTTATGTGGTTGTATAACGTCTGTGTGTGTAGTTAGGAATCTGTAGTCTGTGTGGATCCTGAATATTTCTCTGCATGTGGTTGAGCATTGGGTAGAGCCCGGCCTGTGGACATGCTAATTAGCGAGGCCCTGTGGGACAATGGCACTGAATGGGCCAAGGACACACCTAAAGCATGAGGGCGGACACCTAAGAGCGGCCAGCAGAGAGAGGCTGAGGACCAGGTGATCTCCTGCAGCCAAGAAGAGGCCAGGAAGGAGGGATAAATAGGCCATGTGGTCGATGCCATCTTGGTTCTCAGCTCAGCACTTCATCCCAGAGGCAGCATTGCAGGGATCGAAGAGCCTGGAAGACCTGTGAACCCATCCTGACCCTAGGATGTGCAACAAGAACTCTTAAACCAGCAGCTGTAACATCTCTGCTAGAGGCTGCATTGAGAACTGGGACATTCGGTGCATGTAACATACTATTCCTTTAACAACCTTACTCTCATGCTTTTCTTTATTGTAATAATAAACCTTTAGGTGTTAGATGCTAAAGGATTGGCTCAGCATGATTTGTGGGTAAGATCCAGAGGGTAAATTGACCAGGGATCTGTGGCTGGTTTCTTGGGACCAGACAGAACTTGTTCGGGGTAGGTGGGATTGGGTGCTAGGACCCCCACCGGTGTATGAGGCCCGGGGCCATCGGGGGCATGGATATTGCTGGGGTGCCGGAGGGGTTTTGCTCGTGAGGCTTCAGGCAGGCAGCTGAAGCGCTCTGTGGGACTGGTTTGTGGCCTGTGTGGAGAGGTCACCAGTCTGGGGGCTGTAAGGAGCCCCGAAGTTGAGCAATTCGCCCTGAGCAGACGCCCTCAGCTGTGCCCAGACACGGCCCGGTCCGTCACACTGCCCCTCAGCCTGCAGGCCTCTCCTCGCTCTCAGCCAGGCCAAGGGCTGAGCCCTGCTGTGGCCTGCCCCACCCAGCCAGCCAGCCCAGCTCCTCCTGCACAAACAGTCCCGCCTGCTCCTTTAGCAAAGCAGAGCGGGCTGGTTGTGGAACTTCTGGGAGACTGAGGTTCAAGTCCCAGGTCTGCTGCAGAGCCCTTGGCCCTGCCACTCCCCTGAGTGGGCCTCAGCTCCCGTCTGTGAAACGGGGACACTGATTCTAACTCGTCTAAGGGGAGCATTTTCAAAGCCCTAAGGGAGTTGGGAGCACAAGTGTGTGACTGTGCTTTGTGCCCACTGCTTGGTGCTCTTAAATCCCCCAGGTGCTTAGCTTGGGAGCTTTTCCGGGCAGGGGCTGCGGCTAGGGTTGCCAGGTGTCCCGTTTGAACCGGACAGTCCAGTATTTGAGCTTTCTGTCCAGGAGATAAATTGAGAAAAGATCTCAGTTTTCTAAATAAGATGTACTCTAGGTTGTGATGCAATGGCAAGTATGTCTGGTATTTTTATTGACCATCTGGCAACCCTGGCTGCGGCTGCCTCTCACTACTCTGGTGTGGACAAAGCACTGCAGTCATCCCGGGACAACGCCCCCAGAGACGCTCTCCCTCTGGGGCAGGGTCCTTTAATGCTTTTCACACTGACATAGGCTACGGGACAGCCCCTTGGACACGGGCATGAGTGTCCCCGCGGGGCGGTATCCCCCGGACGCTGCGCAATGCAGAGAAGAGGGGTGAGTCCTGGGGGATTGGTGGGACAAGAGACGTTCCGTTATTTTAACCCCACCCGCTATAAAGCAGCAAAACCCTGGGTCCAGGTACTCAAAAGTGCAGGGCTCTGCTTCTGCGGGATTAGCCGCCCCTTCTCGGCTGGGAACACGCAGGCGAAGCATCAAAGGGCTCCCACCCCACTGAGATGGTGACTGCATGTCTCGGGAAGGGAAGAATCCAGCCATGGGGGGGGGGGAGGGATCCCCTCTGGCACTGACGGAGAGGCCCAGAGACATGCAGAAGGAAAGTTCGGGAGGGAGGGGGCAGAGATACCAGGTAGGGAGGAGGACGGAGGTGCAGCTAACTCTGGTACTCGTGACACCCAGACCCCATCTCTCCCCACCTCCTTGGACCCAGGCAGCACCTGCTCCTTTTTGTCTCCTCTCCCATTGACTGCCGCCCTCCTCACCACCAGGTCTCCCAAAGGTTCCTCTCCCCAAATGTTTCCCACTCCCCTCCCACTGTTCCTCGCTCCCAAATCCCTGGGGTCCTGTCAAACAAACGTCTCTTCCTCCCTCCTGTGGCTGGCACCTCCATGTCCTGTAGCCTGGCCCCCCTCCCTTTACTCCATCCTTCACCAACCCTTCCAGCTCCTTGAGTTCCATTTCTTCCAGCCTCCACCCCAACTCCCTACATCTGCATCTCCACCCCAGCCCTGCCTCCCAGCCCCGCCTCTTAGCCCCCGGCCCCAAACCTTCCCTTCCCTGGTTCTTCCCTCCCCAAACTGCCTGTTCTGGTTATTTCTAGGCCAGGGGTGAAGCAGGAGCCATTCTGCTGGGCACTCTGCAAACACAGAACAAGGACAGTCCCAGCCCCACGCGTCTGGCCCTTGAAGAACAAACCCAGAGGCAGAGGGACCTGGATAGACGGGATGGTGAGGGGCAATTTCCCTCAGCAGCTTGGGCCGTCCTGGCAGAATGGTGTCTCAGTCTCCCAGGAGATCACGGTAGTGGGAACCAACTGTCCATGTTGTGCTAGACAAGGGCGATAGGAAGCCGCTCTGGGGTGCCCCACTAAGCCTGGCGGGCTGGGGGCGGGGCTTTGGGTGCTGTCAGCACGCTGGGCTGCACAGCCACAGTGTACTCCAGGGATCTGGTGGCCAAGTAGTGTAGTGGCTGCACTCCCAGTCCCCTGCCCTGAGCGTCCAAACACCCCCCACCACCTACCCCTGACTCCTGCACCACAATCCCTGCACTGCGCCCCCCCTCACTCCTGGACTCCCTGCCCTGAGCTCTCCACACCCATACACTCTCCAGCCCCCTGTCCTGAGCTCCACCATACCCCTGCCCTGAGCTCCCCATCCTCCCACACTCCCCACCCCCTGCCCTGAGCTCCCCCACATCCTCACACTCCTCATCCCCCGCCCTGAGCTCCCCATACTCCCACATTCCCCATCCCACTGCTCTGAGCTCCCCCACATCTACAAACTTCCCACCCCCCTGCCCTGAGCTCCCCCACATCCTCACACTCCATCCCCCTAACCTGAGCTCCCCACACCCACACACCCCAGCCCTGAGCTCCCTGGATTCCACACATTCAAATTTCTCACAGGTAATTTCCTGTCATTCAGTTTGGACACAGGCCGGCTAACCTTGTGAGGAGGGCTTTAAACTAGGTTCGACGGGGACAGGTGAGCGAAGCCCACAGGTAAGTGCTGAATGTGCGGGACTGAGAGATGGGTTGGAAATGGGGGGGATTACGGCCTATAATGGGAAGGAGCAAGGAGGGTCAGGGCACAACAGGGAGGCAAGATCAAATCAGTATCTTAGATGCCTATATACAAATCCAAGAAGTATGGGTAATAAGCAGGAAGAACTGGAATTGCTAACCAATAAATACAACTTTGATATCATTGGTATTACAGAAACCTGGTGGGATGGGACGCACGATTGGAATGTTGGTATGGAAGGGTACGGCTTGCTCAGGAAGGACAGACAGGGAAAAAAGGGAGGAGGGGTTGCCTTGTATATTAAAAATGTACACACTTGGACTGAAGTGGAGATGAACGTAGGAGATAGCTGTGTAGACAGTCTCTGGGTGAAGCTAAAAGGGGTAAAAAACGAGGGTGATATCATGCTAGGAGTCTACTACAGGCCACCTAGCCAGGTGGAAGAGGTGGATGAGGCCTTTTTTAAACAATTAACAAAACTAGCCAAAGCCCAAGATTTGGTGGTGATGGGGGACTTCAACTATCCAGACATATGTTGGGAAACTAACACAGCGGGGCGCAGGCTATCCAAGAAGTTTCTGGACTGCATTGGAGACAACTTTCTGTTTCAGAAGGTTGAAAAAGCTACCAGAGGAGAAGCTGTTCTGGATTTGGTTTTAAGAAATAGGGAGCAACTAGTTGAGAACTTGAAAGTGGAAGACAGTATAGGGGACAGTGATCATGAAATAATAGAGTTCATGATCTTAAGGAAAGGTAGAAGGGAGACCAGCACAATTGAGCTAATGGATTTCAGGAAGGCAGATTTTGATAAGTTCAGAGAACTTGTAGGTAAGGTCCCATGGGAAGCAAGACTGAAGGGAAAAACAACTGAGGAGAGTTGGAAGTATTTCAAAGGGACGTTGTTAAGGGCCCAAAAGCAAACAATTCCGCTGTGTAGGAAAGATAGAAAATATGGCAAAAGACCAGCTTGGCTTAACAAGGAGATCTTGCATGATCTCAAAATAAAAAAGGAGTCGTATAAAAAATGGAAACTAGGACAACTAACAAAGGATGAATATAGGCAAGCAACACGGGAATGCAGGGGCAAGATTAGAAAGGCAAAGGCACAAAATGAGATCAAACTAGCTACAGGCATAAAGGGAAACAAGAAGACCTTTTATAAATACATTAAAAGCAAGAGGAAGACCAAGGACAGGGTAGGCCCACTGCTTAGTGAGGAGGGAGAAGCAGTAACAGGAAACTTGGAAATGGCAGAGATGCTCAATGACTTCTTTGTTTCGGTCTTCACCGAGAAGTCTGGAGGTGTGCCTAACGTAGTGAATACAAGCAGAGAGAGGGTAAGTTTAGAAGATAGGATACACAAAGAACAAGTTAAAAATCACTTAGGAAAGTTAGATGTCAGCAAGTCACCAGCTCCTGATGAAATGCATCCCAGGATACTCAAGGAGCTGATAGAGGAGCTATCTGAGCCTTTAGCTATGATTTTTGAAAAATCATGGCAGACAGGGGAGATTCCAGAAGACTGGAAAAGGGCAAATAATGTGCCCATCTATAAAAAGGGGAATAAGAACAACCCAGGAAACTACAGACCGGTCAGTTTAACGTCTGTCCCAGGGAAGATAATGGAGCAGGTAATTAAGGAAATCATATGCAAACACTTGGAAGGTAATAAAGTGAAAGTGCAGATGATACCAAACTGGGTGGGGTTGCAACTTCTTTGGAGGAGAGGGACATAATTCAAAATGACCTTAGCAAGTTAGGGAAATGGTCAGAGGAAAACAGGATGAGGTTTAATAAAGAGAAATGGAAAGTGCTCCACTTAGGAAGGAACAATCAGTTCCATACATACAAGATGGGATGCGACTGTCTAGGAAGGAGCATGGCGGAAAGAGATCTAGGGGTCACAGTGGACCACAAGTTGAATATGAGTCAACAGTGTGATGCTGTTGCAAAAAAAGCAAATATGATTCTAGGTTGTATCAACAGGTGTGTTGTAAGCAAAACTCGTGAAGTTGTGGTACCGCCCCAGGGTCAGGAGCATGTCAGGTCTCTTCAGACATGCATGTGCCTATTGGGCCACGGCCCCTGGGTGTCACGCAGCTGGAGCGTGGCATGGCATGTGCTTGCACGTGCACAGGTGTCTGTGTGATCCGTGGGAGGCATGGCCCACGTGCGCGGTCCCTGGTCTCCCTCCCGCCTCCTCCCCCAAACTACTTAATTCGAACTACTTCCCCGGCTGACCAAAACCCATCTCATCCCATCAAAAGCTTCTGCCCAGCCCAAGAGGACCAGCTACGTTCCCGGCTCAATTCATCCCTTACAGTCAGAGCCAAAAATCACCAGCTGACGGTCCTTCAGAATCCTCAATGGAAAGGGGGAGAGGGAATTGTGGGAGCACGGGCAGCACTCGCCACGTTCTCGGTTGAGGCTTGCAGCAGTCATGGAAGAGAGAGCTGGCTTCGGTCAAGTCTCGGGAGTACGGCCACGGCTTGGACGGGTCCTTCAGTCCTTGGCTCAGAGCTTCGGTTGGTAGCCCACATCCTCCCGTGGTAAAAAAGCAGGAGGGCTTTCCTTCCAGGGCCTTTTGCATCTTCTGCCGTGGGAGCACCTGAAAGTAAAACAGCTGCGGCAGGCGTACGCCATGGCCACTAGGGGCGGCCCCGCAGGAAGCCCTGTTGCCTGAGGACAGAAGAGGAGGCCTCCGTGCCTCCCACACAGGAAGCGGGGGGCTGCCGAGAGCTTCCCCGCAGGCGGCATCCTGGCCTGGCCTTTAGCTACTTGCAGCCTGGAGTGAAGGCGCGGAGTCAAAAGAGGCCGGCCCACACGTAGCAGAGGATGGTTTCAATCCATCAACCTCTGGGTTATGGGCCCAGCACGCTTCCGCTGCGCCACTCTGCTCCCTTTGGGCTAGACTGCCCGCAATCCACTCTAGCACCTGGGCTGCACTGGCACGGCCAGGCAGAGGAGCAGGCTGCTAGGCAGCGTTTTGGAAAGCCCTTCGAGGTCTCTGTGGCGCAATGGGTCAGCGCGTTCGGCTGTTAACCGAAAGGATGGTGGTTCGAGCCCACCCGGGGACGTGGCTACGCTCGGCCTCCTGGCGCTTGTTAGCGGGCTCCCTTTTGCCACCTCCAAGCCATCCCTCTCGGCCTCGGTGAGGTCACCTTGTGGCCGGCAAGGTTCAGGGGCCGTGCCGTGCCACAGGAGCCCGTCTCCCAGCAACCGCGCCGGGGCCTCGGCCTCAGGGCTTAAGCCCCGAGCCCAAGCGCGAAAGCTCCAGCCGGGCAGGTGTCGTTCCCCTCCCGCCTCTACGCCAGCTGAGAGGGAGAAACGCACGAGCCGCGCGGGTTCTTAGCCGCCTCCCTCCTGCGGGCCTGTTTGCTGCGCAGACCTCTGGGCCTGTCTCATGCCTCCCCTGGGAAGCGTGGCCGCGCGAACTGAGCCCCAGTCGCAGCTCCCGAGGTTTCCTGTGTAGCCTTGGACTTGCATGGCTGCCATGGTTTCTCTTTGGGAGGGACTCGGTCCCGCTTGGACAGGCGACTCGCCCGTGTGACTCCAAACGCCATCTTGTGGCTGTCTTTTTCCCCCACAGCCAGAACACCAGGATTCGCCTCCCACGGCAGAAGATGCAAAAGGCCCTGGAAGGAAAGCCCTCCTGCTTTTTTACCTCGGGAGGATGTGGGCTACCAACCGAAGCTCTGAGCCAAGGACTGAAGGACCCGTCCAAGCCGTGGCCGTACTCCCGAGACTTGACCGAAGCCAGCTCTCTCTTCCATGACTGCTGCAAGCCTCAACCGAGAACGTGGCGAGTGCTCCCACAATTCCCTCTCCCCCTTTCCATTGAGGATTCTGAAGGACCGTCAGCTGGTGATTTTTGGCTCTGACTGTAAGGGATGAATTGAGCCGGGAACGTAGCTGGTCCTCTTGGGCTGGGCAGAAGCTTTTGATGGGATGAGATGGGTTTTGGTCAGCCGGCGTGTGCCTAAAGAGCGTGGGTGGTGGCGATGCGGGAGAAGCGGCGCGTCGGAGGGAATTGCTCGCGTGTCCTGTTGTTGAGCAGTATGGCGAAGGCAGAAGTTCTCTTTGTGAGGGGTTTGGCGTGCCTGGGAGTAGTAGAGCAAGGCCAGTGTTGATGCTGTGGCAGCTCTTTGTCTAGGCGTTTTGTCTAGGCCTGAATGAAGGCTCTGGGTAGCGTGGTCCAGAAGTGCTTTGTTCCACGAGCGTCTGGAGAGCCTCCCTGGCACGCTCCCTGAGCGAGTCCCGGCGGCCCTTGTGGGTGGGAAAAGGGCAGGAGGAAGCCCTGTTGCCTGAGGACAGAAGAGGAGGCCTCCGTGCCTCCCACACAGGAAGCGGGGGGCTGCCGAGAGCTTCCCCGCAGGCGGCATCCTGGCCTGGCCTTTAGCTACTTGCAGCCTGGAGTGAAGGCGCGGAGTCAAAAGAGGCCGGCCCACACATAGCAGAGGATGGTTTCGATCCATCGACCTCTGGGTTATGGGCCCAGCACGCTTCCGCTGCGCCACTCTGCTCCCTTTGGGCTAGACTGCCCGCAATCCACTCTAGCACCTGGGCTGCACTGGCACGGCCAGGCAGAGGAGCAGGCTGCTAGGCAGCGTTTCGGAAACCCCTTCGAGGTCTCTGTGGCGCAATGGGTCAGCGCGTTCGGCTGTTAACCGAAAGGATGGTGGTTCGAGCCCACCCGGGGACGTGGCTACGCTCGGTCTCCTGGCGCTTGCTAGCGGGCTCCCTTTTGCCACCTCCAAGCCATCCCTCTCGGCCTCGGTGAGGTCGCCTTGTGGCCGGCAAGGTTCAGGGGCCGTGCCGTGCCACGGGAGCCCGTCTCCCAGCAACCGCGCCGGGGCCTCGGCCTCGGGGCTTAAGCCCCGAGCCCAAGCGCGAAAGCTCCAGCCGGGCAGGTGTCGTTCCCCTCCCGCCTCTACGCCAGCTGAGAGGGAGAAACGCACGAGCCGCGCGGGTTCTTAGCCGCCTCCCTCCTGCGGGCCTGTTTGCTGCGCAGACCTCTGGGCCTGTCTCATGCCTCCCCTGGGAAGCGTGGCCGCGCGAACTGAGCCCCAGTCGCAGCTCCTGAGGTTTCCTGTGCAGCCTTGGACTTGCATGGCTGCCATGGTTTCTCTTTGGAAGGGACTCGGTCCCGCTTGGACAGGCGACTCGCCCGTGTGACTCCAAACGCCATCTTGTGGCTGTCTTTTTCCCCCACAGCCAGAACACCAGGATTCGCCTGCTCCTGGGTGGCCTGTGTCCCTTTCGGGCCATGGCGGCCGCTATGCGCCCGTAGACGGCCACGTTCCTCCTCCTAGTACAGAGATCATGGACGCTGGGGGCCTGCCCCCAAACCTCAATGAGGTCCATGACCTCCACACTAGACCAGGAGGGTGCGCGCCATCTACGGCCCCTGGCTGGCCCCTGGGTGCTGGGGGACTGGGCGGGGGGACGGCTCGCTGGCACTGGCTGCCTGGCTCATCCTGCAGCCGCTGGCTCGGGGCAGAGACTGCTGGCAGGGCTGGCTCTGGCAAGTGCCGTCTGGCCAGAGTCTACCCCTTTAAGGGCCCCAGGGCTGGGGAGAGGAGAGGAGTTTTCCTGGTTTGGCCCAGAGCAGCCACCAGGGGAACCTGGGGAGGGCTGGCCTCCAGCTACTTCGAATTAAGTGGCTACACAGCCCTTAATTCCAACTACTGAATTCGAATTTGGCGTTACTCCTGGTAGAATGAAGTTTACCTAGTTCGAATTAAGTCCAAACTAGCGGTTTGTATGTGTAGCACCTATGAAAGTTAATTCCAACTAACGGCTGTTAGTTCGAATTAACTTTGTAGTGTAGACATACCCATAGTTCCTATACAACTAGCAGCTAATGGGTAGTCTCCAGTAGTTTAAATCTTGGGGCATTTGGAAAAGGAGGGGGAGCTACATGTGTGCGGGGTGTATTGTTGCCCTCTGCTGGATGGACTGTAAATGCTTTATGTATGTATCATATGCCCTATAGTGCTAACAGTTAATGGAGATTCTCCTCTAGCTCACACCTGGCATTTTCTAAAGTAATATATGTGTGTGTATGTGCGAGAGAGAGCAAGAGCCTGGGGGCTCCCTCATGTCTCCTCCCCATCCTGATCTGCTTGGCTTAAGTGCAGGAAAGAAGAAGTAGTGAGCTTTGTGTATTTGACATCAGGTGGAAGCAGGGGAATGGAGGAGTAGTGGGAACAAGAGCACTTGGCTTCTTTTCCTGCAGACCGAGAGGGGTGGGGACTGGGTTGAGCTATATAAATCAGATGCCGCTCCATGCCTCAGTTTCCCCCTTCATACAATGCCGATGACACAGAGAATGTTTGTAAAGTGCCTTGTTGTTAGCCCATGGGGCAGAGGGGGAAACTCGGTCTCAGAAGCAGACTGGGGGGAGGTAAAAGCCTACCTAGGCAGCGCTGGTTCCACTACGTCACGCTGCCAGACCGGTCTGAGTGGGTCCCTCTCTTGGCTGCTCCTCCCCCCAGGAGGAGTGGGTTCCTCTCCATCGGCTGCAGGAACCAGCATTTCAAGGTCTTTGCCAATGGGCAGCCGTTCTGCAATTCAGCTCTGCCGCGGCTTCCAGCAGATCGATACACTGGAGATCGATGGTGCCGTGGTCGGGTCCTGTGCCCAGTTGTGAGCCCGACCGGTGCCGCTGCCCAGACGGAGATGAGTGGCACACACACGACACCCCCCTACGGCCGCCCTCGCAGACCCAATAAACCTCTCCCTTTCGCAGAACGACTCTGCTCCTGCGTGGTTCTGGGGCTACTTGTGTGTGTGTCCTAGACCCCCTTTCTGCTCAGCGCAGGTAGAGCTGAGTGCGACGCCTGCACTGGGATGGCGTATTGGGATAATGTACTGACAGCTCCTCTGCGCCACCCCTCCTCTTCCTGCCGCTGCAACATCAAATTAACCTTCCTGGTCTGCCCCCGTCCTCCCTCCGGTACCAGGAGACCCCACGCATGATGGGAGGGGTTCGCACTAGCCGGCTTTTAAAAATGGCGGCGCCGGCTTTATGCTAATGAAGCCCGGGAAATTCAAATCCCGGGCTTCATTAGCAAGTTCGGTATGCATACATTACCCCCCTAGTTCAAACTAGCGGGGTAGTGTAGAAATACATACCCAGGGGGACTAGAGCCTCCAGGCCTGGCCCCCGTTGAGAGAGAAGCTCAGAGATTGGAGCTGGGGCAGCCAGGAGCCCCCCACTGCTTTGTGGGGTGCAGAACAATGACTGCTCCCGAGGGGGGAAAGGAAGGTGCCTGCACTGCAGGGCCTCCCTGGAGAGACAGTATCGGTCCCTGGCAGACAAAGGTGGAACCAGTTCCAGGGCCTGGCCAGGAAAGAGCCCAAGTCCTGGGAGAAATCAGGCTCCATGCTCAGCTGTGAGTCCGAGTCCCATAGACAAAAGCGCCCCAGGGCAGTGGTGGAGTCTCCACATGTCAATGGGTCTAGTGCAGGCCAGAGGCCTTGCTGGGATGCGCTAGGGCAAAGCCCAGGGCTGGGGCCGGACGGGAGCCCGTGAGAGGCAGCGGGGCGAGTGGGAGGCTCTAACTCTTGCTCCTGGCCAGGAAGTCCAGTGCTGGGTGACACCAAGGCCACGTCTGCACTGCAGGCATTTTGCTCAAGAACAACTGTTCTTGTGCAAAAACTTGTGGCGCGTCTACACTGCACGTGAATTCTTGTGCAAGTAAATTTGCAGTAAAGCATCAGAAAAGAGGGCTTCTTGCACAGGAGTTATTCCTCTCCCCACGAGGAATAAGCCCCTTTTGTGCAAGAGCTGTTGTGCAAGAAGGCAGCGTGGACGGGCACCAGGGGCTTCTTGAGCAAGACACTTTTATGGCTAAAATGGTCATCAGAGCTTTCTTGCACGAGAAAGCGTTCACAATGCCATGGACACTCTTGTGCAAAAGCACATGGCAGGGTGGAGGTGCTCTTGCACGAGACCTTTTGCGCAAGAACTCCGGTGTGAAACAGTTCTTGTGCAAGAAGCCTGCAGTGTAGGGCAGGGAGCAGCCTATGGGGCTACTGGAGCTGCTGGCTGCAGGATGCCCAGTCAGGGAGTGGGGGGGACCCCTAGGAATGGCTCCAACTTCCCAGAGGGGTGGCCAGAGGCAGGACATTTGCCTGGCAGGGTGAGGTGGGGGGGGCAGTGACCTCACAGGGGCTTTGGGCAGCCCTCAGCAGATCAGGCAAAGGGCAGGTGGGGAGGTGGTGACCTCACAGAGGAACCCACATCTCAGGCTGAGAAAAGGGGGGGGCGGGCCCAGGGGACTTTGGAGACCCCCGGTTGCTTTAGCTCTGGTGCGTCTCCTGCTCACAGTTGCTTTGTCCTCTGTGAGTTCCACATCCGGACAGCGTTTTGCAGAAGGTAAGAGCCCCCAGGGGTTTGGATCCCGCCCGGGGCCGGCTGGGTTCCAGGCAGGCCCAGCCCTCGGTCAAGGGCCAGAAGTGCCTGTGCAAGACCGAGCCGATAAGCAAGGGGCCATTTGGGGGCTGGGGGCAGTCGCTCTGGGGAGCTGGAACCCCTGGATTTCGCTCTGCAGGCTGCGCCCCAAGCTCCCCTTTGCTCCCCTCATTTGCAGCATGGCCAAACACATCAGGCTGTGGTTCCGGAAAGCCCTGAAGATGGCCCCAGGGCCGGTGGGAAGCAGCTCCTCCGTCCCCGCGGGCGGGGAAGCTGAATCCCACCAGCTCGGGGCGACTCGCCCACCGGCCAGGCCCCTCCGGACCTGGCTCCAGAGGCGGCTGGGAAGGCGGGACCCAGCCCAGCGGGGCAGCCGGGTAGGGTGGCTCTGGGGCCTCCTCTGTGGAGAGAAACACCTGCCCCAGGAGCCCAGCCCCCATTACCACCAGGGGGCATCGCCCTGCCCGGCCCCCGGGGACCTGCCAGTCTCCGGGAGCCCCCAGCCTCTCCGCACCAGCCCCTGCAGCTGTGGGTCCAGCTCAGTGAGCAGCAGCGCCTGGGCCTCCAGCTGCAGCCGGGCCACCTCCTGCAGCCGCTCAGACCCAGGTGAGGGGCCGTGAACATGCTGGGCCCAGGGGCTCACCCAGTACACGGGGGGGCAGCCCCAGTGTCTGCCCCGCAGCCAGGGCAATGGATGGGGGCAGGAGCTGCTGCTTGGCTCTCTTGTTCCTGGCGGGGGCTCTGCTGAGGGCGTTGGCAGATGTGAGGGTGGAAGGGGGATGGGTCCCTGCGAGGGGCGTGTGGGGCCAAACCTGCCCTGGGTCCCTGACATGGGGGCGCGTGACCCCTGCTGGCCGCTGGAGTCACCCTGGTCCCTTCCCTCCCGCACAGAGCCCCCCTGCGCCTCGGCGGAGCTCTGCCAGGAGCGGATGGACTCCCGGGTGGAGGAAGGGGCCATCTATGATATTGAAGAGCAGCTCCACACCCGGGACACGGTAGGAACCTTCTCCACACGGGGGGGACCCGAGATTGTCCGGCCCCTTCCCAGCACGTCCCCCCCTCCGGGAGGGGCTTGTCCCTGGGGATCCCCCTGGGGCCCCTTCTCCTGCATGACCTGGGCCCCCCAAGCTGAGGTCTCTTGTCATGCACCAGCTGGGCCCCCACAGGCCTGAGGCAGCAGTTGCGGGGGGAGTGTGGGTGCTTGGACAACCGGCAGCTCCCACCTCCACTCCTGGGAGGCCTGAGCCCTGCAGCTGTCCGTGGGGGGCAGGCAGGCCCCAGGCTCACAGACTCTCTCTGGGGTGCAGAGCCCAGCCGCCCTGCAGCGGTTCCTCCTGGCCGTCCCCCCCGCCTGCCTCGCCGCCCTCCAAAGGGGCGAGGACACCCTGGCGCCGCGCTGCTGCAAGGACACCATGATGGCCAGGATCGTGGTGAGCGAGTCGCGGCGGCCGGGAGGAGGGGAGGGGATACGTGGGGTGGACAGGGGTCTGCCTGGGCCATGGCGGCGGGTGGAGGTGCTGGAAATGGGATGGGTGGGGCCAGGAGTGCTGGAGGGGGAGGGGGAAGTGGACATGGGGAGGGTGGGCGGGGATGCTGGAGGAGGGAGGGACACAGAAATGGGGCAGGTCTGGGGTGCTGGACAGGGAGGGGGATTCGGAACAGGGAGGGGTCTCCCCGGGCCATGGGGGGGGAGCTGGAAGGTTAGCAGAGCGGGCTGCTGAGGATGCGCCTGGGGAGCAGGGATGAGGAGTTTCAGAGGCTGGTCACCAGGGCAGTGAGGGGCAGGAGACGGCCTGGGGACAAGGATTGAGCTGGTCCCGGTTTGGGAGGGGGGTGCTGGGAGGGGCCCTGTGCTGGGCAGGGGGGCTACAGGCCAGCGGGAGGCAGTGGGGTTGGATCCTGCTGGGTGGGGGCGCTGGCCGTGTGAGCGTCTCTTGGGGGCCCCAGCCTCACACGCCCCTTTGTCTCCTTGGGTCTCACAGGAGATCATGGAGGACTCCCCCACCCCACTGGTCTTGGCCGACTGCCTCAACGCCGCCTGCAGCCTCAGGTACCGACCCCCCCCGCCCCCCCCGCCGACTCCCCCCCAGAGCAGATCCCCTGACCAGGGAGTGGGAAAGTCTCTGTCTCCTGGGCTATGTCTAGACTGCAAGCCTCTTTCGAAAGAGAGCACCCAGTGAGTCTGGATGCTCTCTTTCGAAGAAGCCCTAGTTCCATTCAAGAACGCCTTCGTTCGAAAGAAGCACTTTCCAAAGAAGGCGTTCTTCCTTGTGAAATGAGGTTTACCGCCGTGGAAAGAAAAGCCGCGTTCTTTCGATTTAATTTCGAAAGAACGCGACTGCAGTCTAGACGCAGGTGATGTTTTTTCGGAAAAAGGCTACTTTTCCCGAAAAACCCCCTGAGTCTGGACACAGCCCTGCTGCTGAATGAACAGTCTCTGCCCCTCTCTCCTGCCAGCACCTTGCAGCCTCCCCTACAGGCCCAGCTCCTGAGCCCCCTGCTGAGGGCGGCCGTGGGACAGACTGTGTCTGGGGACTGGCAGCAGGAGCCCATCCACACACAGGTACGTCCCTCCGGGCCCTGCTCCCGGGCTGGGCTGGAGCTCCAGAGAGGAGTGGGGGTGGGGGCAGAGGGAGAGAAGAAGCTGCAGGTTTGGATCCTTCCCTCCAGGTTTCCCGTTGCTCTCCCTGGGGGCCCGTCCCTTCCATGCCCAGCCTGGGCTCCTCCCTGCTCTGCGAGGCGGCTCAGACCCTGCTCAAGGCTGCACCCCGGGGCCAGCGGGTGGCCTGGATTCCCCAACCCCCCTCTGACCCAGGGCTCCCCCTTGTCTTGCAGCAGTTCATCCGGGCCCTTCCCGTCGACCTCCAGGCCCTACTGGCAAGCCTCCTCGCCGAGTCCCCAGACACCGCCAGGCTGCAGCTGATCATGGAGGTGAGCCCCGTGGGGGGGACGGGGCCATTGGCCCTGCTTCCTCGGGGGGCCGAGAGAGGAGCTGTGTCAGTGGCTGGGGGTGGGGGGGGGCACAGTCTGAGAGGAGCCCCAGGCTCTGCCCAGAACCGGCGCCTCCCTACGGGTCCTGACCTGCCTCTTTCCCCCCCAGCACCTGAGCCCGTGGCTGGAGTCCCGCCTGCCCCAGGAGCGAGCCAGGGCCCTTGGCAGCACCACGGCCCTGCTGGGAGTCGCCACCACCCTCCCGGGGTTTGAGGTAAGTGACCTCGGAGCCGGGGGGTCTGGGGCTGCAGGGCGCGGGGCTGGGAGCGTCCCCGGGAGGCAGAGCTGGGAATGGGCCGGGAATGGGCCGCGTTCTCCTTTCCCCGGGGAGGGGCGACCCTGGGCCTTTCCGGGGGGCACCTGGGCCCCAGACTGGGGAGTGGCCGTCAGTGGATCCCCTTGTTCCACCCCCGGAGTGACCCTTCAGTCGGGGCCATTGCTCAGGGTTGTCTCCTCGCAAGGCCGGCCCCGCCCCGCCCCGCCCCGCCCCGGGAGGTGTCTCTGTCCGTCCCCGAGCTCAGAACCGCCTCGGCGGCCGTTAGCATGGGACGTGCAGCCCCAGGATGCTGAGGGACCCCCCTCTTCTCTCCCCTCAGAACTCCGCCGACTGGCCGAGGATGGGTCACCACGTGGCCCAGCTGGGCCTTTTTATTTCGGACCCATCCGAAGACGTCAGCCGGCTGGCCCGGAAGGGGGTGCACAGCCTGTACCGACTCCTCCTGCACCACAGGGGTAAGGAACCCAGCCGGGACCTGGGCCCCAGGGACACCCTGAGGGTGCCGGCGGCGGGGGGAGGGGACCCAGCCCTTTTCCCCCAGACTGGCCCAAGGGGGGATGCGTCCCTCTGTGTTCCCCTTCTGCCCCCTGTGCCCCTCCATTTGCCCAGGGATGCCTGCAGGGACCCGTGGGAGGGGAAGGGCTCAGACCTGCCAGCAGAATCACCCTGGTTTGTCTCTTGCAGGCCTCAACATCCACCAGGCAGAGGACCTGTGGTGCAGGCACTACTATAAGGAGAGATGGGTCCTGGCGCACAGCAACACCGTGCGGGTGGGAGAGGTAAGGACGCGCTGCCAGGGCAGGGCAGGGCTCGGGGGTGGGGCTGGCTGGGGCCCTCGTGCGGGTAGGACGCGGGGTGGGAGCGGGGAGTCGCTGATCGAATGGTCGATGCATTTTCCCTCGACTATTCGAGCCGTGGACAGGGCGGCGCTGCCCCTTTGTGACGCTGTCCCGGCGTTTCAAAGGGGCGGCGCTTCCTAGGGGCAGCGCCGCACCTTGCCCCGGATCTCCCGTAGGAGGGGAAGCAGGGCGGGGGGGGGGCAACACTTTTTGATGGAGGTCGCTCCAAGATGTTGGCCAGTGGCCTAGGGCTGCTCTGTTGTGCGGAGGGGGGTGAGGTCTGGGAGGGTCTTGGGGGCAGGAGGAAGGTGTGACCTGGGGCAGGGGTTAGGGTGCAGGGTGAGGAGAGCGTCTGGGTGCAGGGTCTGGAAGGGAGTTTGCAGAAGGAGGAAGCTGTTTTAGCCCCAGGAGTTGGGGCCGGGCTCTGGGCCGTCAGCTGAAACCTCCCGTGCTCTTGATTTCAGGTCTTTGGGCAGCTCTTCACGCCAGAGCAGGAGAACTGCTTTTTAGACAAGGCTCTGCTCGCTGCCCGCTCCCCCCTGAGGCGCCCCAGCCAGGCCGGGCTGGTCCTGGCCCACGCCCTGCATGGGCAGGCCCATCAGCTCCTGGGATACATGGTGAGCAGCCGGAGCAGATGCAGGAGAGCGGGGCAGGGCCAGGGTCTCCTTCCCATCCCCTCAGGGAGTCCCCCGCCCCTTTCCTCATGCTGCCCCCACCCCACGTCCCTGCTGGGTGGGTCAGAAGCTCACCCTGCGGGCCTGACGGGGGGTGACCAGAGAGCAGAACAAGTCTCAGCGCAGGGGGGAGGAGGGTGGAAATGCTGGGGGGGCCCAGTACCCCTGAGTCCCCAGGGATGAATGTGACGGATTCTGCTTCCCTTGCAGCAGGAAGACAGCCAGTGAGAGCACAAGGAGCTGAGGAGCCAGCAGCTGCGTCCCCCTCCCCCCAACCCTCCCAATTGTATAGAATGTATTTCAATTCGGATTAAATAACGTTTCAAAAAACATTTGGATCAGGCTTTGTCAATAATTTTTAATGGGGGGGGGGCATTTTGGCAAGTGGTCAAGGGCCACATTTCTACCGAGGAGTTTGGGGTCTGGGACGGGGCGGTTGGGTGCAGAAGAGAGCTGAGGGGAGGAGCCTGGGTGCGCACCGTCCATTGCATCATCACGCGGCGCCATTGTGCTAGTGCTGGAGCTTGGGTGACTGGTTTAATTTGAATGTTTACACAGATTAGGTGTTTTAACTTTAGGAAACTTCATTTTCAATAAGGTCAAATGTTAATTTCTGTCTACCACAAAGGGTTTCAAAGTTTTCTTTCTTAAAGGCAGGGATGAGGAACCTTTTTTGTCTCCAGGGCCACTGACCCCCAGAAAAACCAGTTGGGGACCACACACGAGAAAAGCAAAATACAAAAACCCTTCTTCCAAAACCCACAAGCCTCACTGAGGTGAGGGGAAGGGACAGGGAGGACTGAGGTTCGGGGATCCCTCATTTTTGGGCCCCCTCAGATTGAGAGGGACCCGCAAATGCCACTCTCCCTGGAACCCAGGAGAGTTAATCTGTGCTGGGGCTGGAGTGCCAGGGGAGTGAGATGTCTCAGTCGGGGCCACATTCGTGAGGCTTGGGGGGGGTGGAGGCGCCAGGGACGCATTCAGATAGAGCAGGGGAGCCGGCAGGGACCCTGAGAGGAGAAGTGGGAGTGAGAGCCCAGCCGGGGAGACACAAGGAAACCAGAGTCAGTCTAGTATCTCTCAGGCAGCTGGGGTAGACACCCCCCACCCCAAACCCCAGCCTCCTGTTGGATCCTCCTCCCACAGTTAACTGCCTCTGAGTCTGCACCCAAACTCCCATCGCTGCCCTCAACCTGTCCCAGAGCCTGCAACCCGCAGCCTCTCCCGCGCCCCACTCCCCAGCCATCCTGCACCGTAACCCCAGCCTCAGGCCAGTGAACCTGAGTGAGGGTGGGGGAGCCCAAGCAGCAGAGGGAGGGGGGAGTGGAATGAGTGGGGGCGTGGCCTCAGAACAGGGGCAGGGGTAGGTGCGGGGAAGGGGGCGGGGCAATGGTAGTGGCCTCTAATGCCCACACCCCTCCCTTCGGCATCGCTTATGTCCCATGTCCGCCCCCTCCTGAGCCCACAGCCGGTGCCAAGGCCTCGTGCCCAGGGCGGGGTCGCCCCTGTGAGCTGCCAGCCATACTGGGGAGAGGCGAGAGGGTCTGGGCTGCTGTGTCCGTTGCTGGCTCCTGTCAGGCCTTTGCACCAAGTCCTGGTGCAGCCTGAGCAAACCTGGGTCCTTCCCTGCTCCTCCAACACCACCTGGGCAAAGGGAGGAGAGTCCCCAACAGCCTCTGTCACTTCGGCCTCCTGTCGGGGGAACATGCCCCCTGCAGCATGATCCCCTGTAGATCTAGCCCTCTGGGCACTCACCCAAGGTCTCTACACGGCAGCTGCTCTGTGCCTAGTGCTGGCACTGCAGAGCCATTTGCCACTTTGCACCCGACTGTCACCAGGTCCTTTCCATTTGCAGGGCCGGCCACATCTCCTGCCCGCTAGGCCATTGGCTGCACCCTCGTCTCGCTCCTCCTGGTGTCTGTATCCGTCATCACCTTGGTGCTGGAGAGATGGGGCCTGCCCCAGCCTGCCGGGCTGCAAGGGACTCCTGTTGGGAGCAGCTGCATGGGAACCAGAGGCCCAAGAATGGGAGAACCCTATTGACCTGCTGTGAGCAGGAGACGGGGGTGGGGAGGGGGCTGGGGAGGTACCTGTACTCAGCTCTGAATGGGGGCTGGGGAGACACAGACACTGCTGATGATTGCTGCACTGTGGGCCCCTGGGTTACAGTCTATGCCCAGGCAGCTCCTCCAGTCACTGCCTGTCACATTACTGGATCTTGAGGGGAGCAGCCAGATCACTGCTGCACCCATAGGTGGGGGTGTTGGCCCCAGAAAATGGTAGAAAAGGGGGCCATGTGGGGTGCTGAATAGAAGCTTATTATCTGATAGTCCTATGTAAGCTATTTATGTGGTTGTATAACGTCTGTGTGTGTAGTTAGGAATCTGTAGTCTGTGTGGATCCTGAATATTTCTCTGCATGTGGTTGAGCATTGGGTAGAGCCCGGCCTGTGGACATGCTAATTAGCGAGGCCCTGTGGGACAATGGCACTGAATGGGCCAAGGACACACCTAAAGCATGAGGGCGGACACCTAAGAGCGGCCAGCAGAGAGAGGCTGAGGACCAGGTGATCTCCTGCAGCCAAGAAGAGGCCAGGAAGGAGGGATAAATAGGCCATGTGGTCGATGCCATCTTGGTTCTCAGCTCAGCACTTCATCCCAGAGGCAGCACTGCAGGGATCGAAGAGCCCGAGAGACCTGTGAACCCATCCTGACCCTAGGATGTGCAACAAGAACTCTTAAACCAGCAGCTGTAACATCTCTGCTAGAGGCTGCATTGAGAACTGGGAGATTCGGTGCATGTAACATACTATTCCTTTAACAACCTTACTCTCATGCTTTTCTTTATTGTAATAATAAACCTTTAGGTGTTAGATGCTAAAGGATTGGCTCAGCATGATTTGTGGGTAAGATCCAGAGGGTAAATTGACCAGGGATCTGTGGCTGGTTTCTTGGGACCAGACAGAACTTGTTCGGGGTAGGTGGGATTGGCTGCTAGGACCCCCACCGGTGTATGAGGCCCGGGGCCATCGGGGGCATGGATATTGCTGGGGTGCCGGAGGGGTTTTGCTCGTGAGGCTTCAGGCAGGCAGCTGAAGCGCTCTGTGGGACTGGTTTGTGGCCTGTGTGGAGAGGTCACCAGTCTGGGGGCTGTAAGGAGCCCCGAAGTTGAGCAATTCGCCCTGAGCAGACGCCCTCAGCTGTGCCCAGACACGGCCCGGTCCGTCACACTGCCCCTCAGCCTGCAGGCCTCTCCTCGCTCTCAGCCAGGCCAAGGGCTGAGCCGTGCTGTGGCCTGCCCCACCCAGTCAGCCAGCCCAGCTCCTCCTCCTGCACAAACAGTCCCGCCTGCTCCTTTAGCAAAGCAGAGCGGGCTGGTTGTGGAACTTCTGGGAGACTGAGGTTCAAGTCCCAGGTCTGCTGCAGAGCCCTTGGCCCTGCCACTCCCCTGAGTGGGCCTCAGCTCCCGTCTGTGAAACGGGGACACTGATTCTAACTCGTCTAAGGGGAGAATTTTCAAAGCCCTAAGGGAGTTGGGAGCACAAGTGTGTGACTGTGCTTTGTGCCCACTGCTTGGTGCTCCTAAATCCCCCAGGTGCTTAGCTTGGGAGCTTTTCCGGGCAGGGGCTGCGGCTAGGGTTGCCAGGTGTCCCGTTTGAACCGGACAGTCCAGTATTTGAGCTTTCTGTCCAGGAGATAAATTGAGAAAAGATCTCAATTTTCTAAATAAGATGTACTCTAGGTTGTGATGCAATGGCAAGTATGTCTGGTATTTTTATTGACCATCTGGCAACCCTGGCTGCGGCTGCCTCTCACTACTCTGGTGTGGACAAAGCACTGCAGTCATCCCGGGACAACGCCCCCAGAGACGCTCTCCCTCTGGGGCAGGGTCCTTTAATGCTTTTCACACTGACATAGGCTACGGGACAGCCCCTTGGACACGGGCATGAGTGTCCCCGCGGGGCGGTATCCCCCGGACGCTGCGCAATGCAGAGAAGAGGGGTGAGTCCTGGGGGATTGGTGGGACAAGAGACGTTCCGTTATTTTAACCCCACCCGCTATAAAGCAGCAAAACCCTGGGTCCAGGTACTCAAAAGTGCAGGGCTCTGCTTCTGCGGGATTAGCCGCCCCTTCTCGGCTGGGAACACGCAGGCGAAGCATCAAAGGGCTCCCACCCCACTGAGATGGTGACTGCATGTCTCGGGAAGGGAAGAATCCAGCCATGGGGGGGGGGGGAGGGATCCCCTCTGGCACTGACGGAGAGGCCCAGAGACATGCAGAAGGAAAGTTCGGGAGGGAGGGGGCAGAGATACCAGGTAGGGAGGAGGACGGAGGTGCAGCTAACTCTGGTACTCGTGACACCCAGACCCCATCTCTCCCCACCTCCTTGGACCCAGGCAGCACCTGCTCCTTTTTGTCTCCTCTCCCATTGACTGCCGCCCTCCTCACCACCAGGTCTCCCAAAGGTTCCTCTCCCCAAATGTTTCCCACTCCCCTCCCACTGTTCCTCGCTCCCAAATCCCTGGGGTCCTGTCAAACAAACGTCTCTTCCTCCCTCCTGTGGCTGGCACCTCCATGTCCTGTAGCCTGGCCCCCCTCCCTTTACTCCATTCTTCACCAACCCTTCCAGCTCCTTGAGTTCCATTTCTTCCAGCCTCCACCCCAACTCCCTACATCTGCATCTCCACCCCAGCCCTGCCTCCCAGCCCCGCCTCTTAGCCCCCGGCCCCAAACCTTCCCTTCCCTGGTTCTTCCCTCCCCAAACTGCCTGTTCTGGTTATTTCTAGGCCAGGGGTGAAGCAGGAGCCATTCTGCTGGGCACTCTGCAAACACAGAACAAGGACAGTCCCAGCCCCACGCGTCTGGCCCTTGAAGAACAAACCCAGAGGCAGAGGGACCTGGATAGACGGGATGGTGAGGGGCAATTTCCCTCAGCAGCTTGGGCCGTCCTGGCAGAATGGTGTCTCAGTCTCCCAGGAGATCACGGTAGTGGGAACCAACTGTCCATGTTGTGCTAGACAAGGGCGATAGGAAGCCGCTCTGGGGTGCCCCACTAAGCCTGGCGGGCTGGGGGCGGGGCTTTGGGTGCTGTCAGCACGCTGGGCTGCACAGCCACAGTGTACTCCAGGGATCTGGTGGCCAAGTAGTGTAGTGGCTGCACTCCCAGTCCCCTGCCCTGAGCCTCCAAACACCCCCCACCACCTACCCCTGACTCCTGCACCACAATCCCTGCACTGCGCCCCCCCTCACTCCTGGACTCCCTGCCCTGAGCTCTCCACACCCATACACTCCCCAGCCCCCTGTCCTGAGCTCCACCATACCCCTGCCCTGAGCTCCCCATCCTCCCACACTCCCCACCCCCTGCCCTGAGCTCCCCCACATCCTCACACTCCTCATCCCCCGCCCTGAGCTCCCCATACTCCCACATTCCCCATCCCACTGCTCTGAGCTCCCCCACATCTACAAACTTCCCACCCCCCTGCCCTGAGCTCCCCCACATCCTCACACTCCATCCCCCTAACCTGAGCTCCCCACACCCACACACCCCAGCCCTGAGCTCCCTGGATTCCACACATTCAAATTTCTCACAGGTAATTTCCTGTCATTCAGTTTGGACACAGGCCGGCTAACCTTGTGAGGAGGGCTTTAAACTAGGTTCGACGGGGACAGGTGAGCAAAGCCCACAGGTAAGTGCTGAATGTGCGGGACTGAGAGATGGGTTGGAAATGGGGGGGATTACGGCCTATAATGGGAAGGAGCAAGGAGGGTCAGGGCACAACAGGGAGGCAAGATCAAATCAGTATCTTAGATGCCTATATACAAATCCAAGAAGTATGGGTAATAAGCAGGAAGAACTGGAATTGCTAACCAATAAATACAACTTTGATATCATTGGTATTACAGAAACCTGGTGGGATGGGACGCACGATTGGAATGTTGGTATGGAAGGGTACGGCTTGCTCAGGAAGGACAGACAGGGAAAAAAGGGAGGAGGGGTTGCCTTGTATATTAAAAATGTACACACTTGGACTGAAGTGGAGATGAACGTAGGAGATAGCTGTGTAGACAGTCTCTGGGTTAAGCTAAAAGGGGTAAAAAACGAGGGTGATATCATGCTAGGAGTCTACTACAGGCCACCTAGCCAGGTGGAAGAGGTGGATGAGGCCTTTTTTAAACAATTAACAAAACTAGCCAAAGCCCAAGATTTGGTGGTGATGGGGGACTTCAACTATCCAGACATATGTTGGGAAACTAACACAGCGGGGCGCAGGCTATCCAAGAAGTTTCTGGACTGCATTGGAGACAACTTTCTGTTTCAGAAGGTTGAAAAAGCTACCAGAGGAGAAGCTGTTCTGGATTTGGTTTTAAGAAATAGGGAGGAACTAGTTGAGAACTTGAAAGTGGAAGACAGTATAGGGGACAGTGACCATGAAATAATAGAGTTCATGATCTTAAGGAAAGGTAGAAGGGAGACCAGCACAATTGAGCTAATGGATTTCAGGAAGGCAGATTTTGATAAGTTCAGAGAACTTGTAGGTAAGGTCCCATGGGAAGCAAGACTGAAGGGAAAAACAACTGAGGAGAGTTGGAAGTATTTCAAAGGGACGTTGTTAAGGGCCCAAAAGCAAACAATTCCGCTGTGTAGGAAAGATAGAAAATATGGCAAAAGACCAGCTTGGCTTAACAAGGAGATCTTGCATGATCTCAAAATAAAAAAGGAGTCGTATAAAAAATGGAAACTAGGACAACTAACAAAGGATGAATATAGGCAAGCAACACGGGAATGCAGGGGCAAGATTAGAAAGGCAAAGGCACAAAATGAGATCAAACTAGCTACAGGCATAAAGGGAAACAAGAAGACCTTTTATAAATACATTAAAAGCAAGAGGAAGACCAAGGACAGGGTAGGCCCACTGCTTAGTGAGGAGGGAGAAGCAGTAACAGGAAACTTGGAAATGGCAGAGATGCTCAATGACTTCTTTGTTTCGGTCTTCACCGAGAAGTCTGGAGGTGTGCCTAACGTAGTGAATACAAGCAGAGAGAGGGTAAGTTTAGAAGATAGGATACACAAAGAACAAGTTAAAAATCACTTAGGAAAGTTAGATGTCAGCAAGTCACCAGCTCCTGATGAAATGCATCCCAGGATACTCAAGGAGCTGATAGAGGAGCTATCTGAGCCTTTAGCTATGATTTTTGAAAAATCATGGCAGACAGGGGAGATTCCAGAAGACTGGAAAAGGGCAAATAATTGTGCACATCTATAAAAAGGGGAATAAGAACAACCCAGGAAACTACAGACCGGTCAGTTTAACGTCTGTCCCAGGGAAGATAATGGAGCAGGTAATTAAGGAAATCATATGCAAACACTTGGAAGGTAATAAAGTGATAGGGAATAGCCAGCATGGGTTTGTGAAGAACAAGTCATGCCAAACTAATCTGATAGCTTTCTTTGATAGGATAACGAGCCTTGTGGATAAGGGAGAAGCGGTGGATGTCATATACCTAGACTTTAGTAAGGCATTTGATACGGTCTCGCATGATATTCTTATTGATAAACTAGGCAAATATAACTTAGATAGGGCCACGATAAGGTGGGTGCATAATTGGTTGGATAACCGTAGTCAGAGAGTTGTTGTTAACAGTTCTAAATCCTGCTGGAAAGGGATAACAAGTGGAGTTCCTCAAGGGTCTGTTTTGGGACCCGTACTGTTCAATATCTTCATCAATGATGTAGATATTGGGATAGAGAGTACGCTTATTAAGTTTGCAGATGATACCAAACTGGGTGGGGTTGCAACTTCTTTGGAGGAGAGGGACATAATTCAAAATGACCTTAGCAAGTTAGGGAAATGGTCAGAGGTAAACAGGATGAGGTTTAATAAAGAGAAATGCAAAGTGCTCCACTTAGGAAGGAACAATCAGTTCCATACATACAAGATGGGATGCGACTGTCTAGGAAGGAGCATGGTGGAAAGAGATCTAGGGGTCATAGTGGACCACAAGTTGAATATGAGTCAACAGTGTGATGCTGTTGCAAAAAAAGCAAATATGATTCTAGGTTGTATCAACAGGTGTGTTGTAAGCAAAACTCGTGAAGTTGTGGTACCGCCCCAGGGTCAGGAGCATGTCAGGTCTCTTCAGACATGCATGTGCCTATTGGGCCACGGCCCCTGGGTGTCACGCAGCTGGAGCGTGGCATGGCATGTGCTTGCACGTGCACAGGTGTCTGTGTGATCCGTGGGAGGCATGGCCCACGTGCGCCGTCCCTGGTCTCCCTCCCGCCTCCTCCCCCAAACTACTTAATTCGAACTACTTCCCCGATACGGTCTCCCTGGATGACCCTGCCGACTCCAGTGCTGGAACTCCTTGTGGTGGCCCCTCCGGTGTGCCCAGGTCAGGGCCCTCCAGTCCCGGCTCGCTGCCTCCCGGGCTGGCACGGACCGCCCCGCCCCCCAAGAGTCGGTCGAGGGCAGGGAAGTAGGGGCAGGTGGCAGCCCCTGCTGCGGCGCCGCCCCTGGTGGCCATGGCGTACGCCTGCCGCAGCTGTTTTACTTTCAGGTGCTCCCACGGCAGAAGATGCAAAAGGCCCTGGAAGGAAAGCCCTCCTGCTTTTTTACCTCGGGAGGATGTGGGCTACCAACCGAAGCTCTGAGCCAAGGACTGAAGGACCCGTCCAAGCCGTGGCCGTACTCCCGAGACTTGACCGAAGCCAGCTCTCTCTTCCATGACTGCTGCAAGCCTCAACCGAGAACGTGGCGAGTGCTCCCACAATTCCCTCTCTCCCTTTCCATTGAGGATTCTGAAGGACCGTCAGCTGGTGATTTTTGGCTCTGACTGTAAGGGATGAATTGAGCCGGGAACGTAGCTGGTCCTCTTGGGCTGGGCAGAAGCTTTTGATGGGATGAGATGGGTTTTGGTCAGCCGGCGTGTGCCTAAAGAGCGTGGGTGGTGGCGATGCGGGAGAAGCGGCGCGTCGGAGGGAATTGCTCGCGTGTCCTGTTGTTGAGCAGTATGGCGAAGGCAGAAGTTCTCTTTGTGAGGGGTTTGGCGTGCCTGGGAGTAGTAGAGCAAGGCCAGTGTTGATGCTGTGGCAGCTCTTTGTCTAGGCGTTTTGTCTAGGCCTGAATGAAGGCTCTGGGTAGCGTGGTCCAGAAGTGCTTTGTTCCACGAGCGTCTGGAGAGCCTCCCTGGCGCGCTCCCTGAGCGGGTCCCGGCGGCCCTTGTGGGTGGGAAAAGGGCAGGAGGAAGCCCTGTTGCCTGAGGACAGAAGAGGAGGCCTCCGTGCCTCCCACACAGGAAGCGGGGGGCTGCCGAGAGCTTCCCCGCAGGCGGCATCCTGGCCTGGCCTTTAGCTACTTGCAGCCTGGAGTGAAGGCGCGGAGTCAAAAGAGGCCGGCCCACACGTAGCAGAGGATGGTTTCGATCCATCGACCTCTGGGTTATGGGCCAGCACGCTTCCGCTGCGCCACTCTCCTCCCTTTGGGCTAGACTGCCCGCAATCCACTCTAGCACCTGGGCTGCACTGGCACGGCCAGGCAGAGGAGCAGGCTGCTAGGCAGCGTTTCGGAAACCCCTTCGAGGTCTCTGTGGCGCAATGGGTCAGCTTGTTCGGCTGTTAATCGAAAGGATGGTGGTTCGAGCCCACCCGGGGACGTGGCTACGCTCGGCCTCCTGGCGCTTGCTAGCGGGCTCCCTTTTGCCACCTCCAAGCCATCCCTCTCGGCCTCGGTGAGGTCACCTTGTGGCCGGCAAGGTTCAGGGGCCGTGCCGTGCCACAGGAGCCCGTCTCCCAGCAACCGCGCCGGGGCCTCGGCCTCAGGGCTTAAGCCCCGAGCCCAAGCGCGAAAGCTCCAGCCGGGCAGGTGTCGTTCCTCTCCCGCCTCTACGCCAGCTGAGAGGGAGAAATGCACGAGCCGCGCGGGTTCTTAGCCGCCTCCCTCCTGCGGGCCTGTTTGCTGCGCAGACCTCTGGGCCTGTCTCATGCCTCCCCTGGGAAG